>NW_027437202.1:6782183-7382183 GCF_033239565.1 Halichoeres trimaculatus
AGCCCGTCTTTAGGAGGCAGCATTCCACCATCCAGGCACTTTGCACACTCAACACTCCACAAATTAGCTTCCCCTGCTTCGGTTGAGTTTGAAAAAGAGGAAACAAAACTTTTCTTCAGAAGTCTGAATCACATGTGGCAGCAAACGTCAAACAACAACCTGTGAATCTGATCTTATGAAGTGCTTTTAGTCAGTCCACCCTGCAGGCGAGGCCCCCTTTCCCATAAATCCTGTGCACACTCCTGCCAAAAGACTCTATCAGAGGAGTCATAAAAGCAGCAACATGTGCATGATGTTGGATGACAAAGAAGCAGTTGTGGGTCTTGCAAACTCATCCAGAGAGCTTCAGTCAAGCCTGGAAACCCCCCAAAGGGCGGTGCCCAGGAGGCCTTATCGCCTCAAGTGACCCCTTCTGATATAACAGAGCAGCTGATGCCCAAACTCCAGCGTCTAGTCTCTTTGAGGCTGAACACATTCGGTCCATTTGAGCCTCCGTGCAAAGACTCGACACACTGACCCCATTTCATCCAAAGAGTGGTCTGAAGTTTGGAGTATATTTAGCCTTAAGGCTTGATATCAGATAACTTCCTACGGCACTGTCTGCACTTTGATTTCAATGAGAGCACGCAGCTTTCTGTGCGTGTTTTCATCCTCAGAGACTCAGTTACAGCCTGCACGGCCTGCAGCTGATCCAACTAACAAGGGCAGGTCCACAAAAACAGTTTGTACCCAACACTGAGACACACTCTTCTCCTTTCTGTGCGTTTTTATGATATAGCATGAAGAGTGTTTCTTCCCCTAAGGAGCTGTTGCCAAAGACTTCTTGTGACCACATGTTCCTCAGGCTTTTAACTCTTTCAGGGATTCAGGCACGCTCTGTTCCACATGCAGCATATAAAAAGTTGGAGCCTCTCCTAAACGAAGAGATTTCAGAAACCAGTTCTTACAGGAGGAGGAGGAGGAGTCAGGGTTGTGTAACACTCGTAAGGGAGACAAACACTTTGAAGTTTTTTTTCTCAGCTGGCTTTAAATGTGCAGACACTGAGCGAGGGTGTGTGTCTTTTGTCCTCTGCACAGAGACGAGATGTCTACTCCGCAGGGTGAGTTCTCTTACATTTCTTTATCTGAGCAAAAACTATGATGGTTAACTGACTTTTATCACCTGCTGTAAAATTAAAGGTGCATTGCAAAGAGTGGAGACTTAAAGAGATTTTTTACTTTAAATTTGGCATTTTGCATTTCAATTTCTTTGATTTTATTAAAATTTGAGACAGTAGTTCAGTCTTTAAACATTTTTCTAGACCTGTCAGGTGAAAGCAACTCACATTAAGTCTGATACCACAACTTTTACAACAAATACAGAAAGTTTGATTCAGATTTAAGTTTTTGCTGTGACCCAAAACTACCTCATGTTGGATTGATGACACAGGAAGTTTCATTCAAGAGTTCCTGGATGTAGGTAAAGTACACACCGTCCCCTGTTTTGCCTGATTATGCAAGAGCCTATGAGACACTGTTTGCAGATCATGACAAGTGATACTCACAAAAGGCTGTAGGGAGGTATGCAACATCCAAAAGACAAAGACCTCAGTGTAATATGTCAGCGCTGGGTGTAGAGCTTGATTCTGCTTCTGGCAAGAGACTGAGATTACAGATATACAAAGATAAGAGGATAATGCTAACAGCTAGCGTTTTGCAAGTTGCATCCATGATACTGAATAAAAAGCTTCACATGAGCTTTTTTTTTTTCCATGGTAAAAGTTTTTAATGACTCAAGCTGCTGACCTCAGCTGGCTTTAAGTTGCTCCCAGATGTTGGTACAGATTGTTCTCTGAAGCCCCCTTTTTGGAAGGAATCCAAGCTCTGCTCCAGGGGCGTAGCAGTCATATGTGCCTCCCTCCTTGGATGTGCCAAAGTGAATCATTTTCATGCTCCCATCAACAGGAAATCTGGAGTCAGCTCCTCCGGACAAGAGCAGGATGTGTTAGGACCTGCTCATGGCAAAGTCCAGAGTCCAAGGTGTGGTCCAGGGCGTGGTCCAGGGTTGAGAATTAAAAACACTCTGTCTTCTTTTTGCCTTTCAGGAAAGAAGAAGGTGATCATCGATGTGGACACCGGTGTGGATGATGCCCAGGCCATCATGATGGCTCTGGCCGCTCCTAACCTGGACATCCTCGCCATCACCTGCACACACGGAAACACAAGTTTGGACAACGCATGCAAGAACACACTCAGGGTCCTGAAAACCTGCAACAGAGAGGATGTGAGTCGAAATCCAGTCAGTTCATGCAGTAAACGTAACTTATCAGGTTTGTCTCAGGAGATCATTTTGTTGCCTGTGCACAGATCGATGTGCACCGCGGCTGTCATGAGCCGATGCTGAGGCTGACACGCAGAGCTGGAGATTTCCACGGGAAGGATGGGCTGGGTGACTCCCCTGATCCAGATGCTCCAGGCTTGGACAAGCTGCATAAGAGGAGGGCTGTGCAGACCTTGATCAGGACCGTAAAAGAGAACCCAGGAGAGGTGGGTGAATGAAAAAACTTAACTGTAAATCTAAATCAGGTTTACAGCTCACACATGCAGGGATTTGCACAGGTTTGCATGTATCAAATATCACCTAAGGGTGCACTTTGATGTTTGTCTCCATGTGCAGGTGACCGTGGTTGCAACAGGGCCCCTCACGAACTTGGCCTGTGCAGCAATCCAGGACCAACACTTCCCTAAAAAGCTTAAAGCGCTCTACATCATGGGAGGAAACACTGAGTGTGAGCCTGTTTGTGTCTCTAAATCTCCTCCATCTGTGTGAGAGAGTCAGCATGGAGCTGAGTTTAACATGTGTGTGTGTTCAGCCAGAGGAAACACCACAGCCTGTGGAGAGTTCAACTTCGTGGCCGACCCTGAGGCTGCTTACATCGTGCTGGACCGCTTCACCTGCCCCATCTACATCACCACCTGGGAGTTCACCTGCAGGAACAGCCTGCCCTGGGTGTGTGACACGTTTGTTACAGGAGTTAAAGCTAATCCCTGAATCAGATATCTACAGCTCTGTGCTTTTCTGTCCCTCAGTCTTTCTGCGATGAGTGGCTGGCTCAGGACACGCACAAGGCTCGTTTCATGAAGAAGATTTACCAACACACCATGAAGGTGAGTTTGATTCCTCCTCACACATTTACAAACATGTTCAAACACAGTGAGTTTCATGTCCTCTCATTGTGGTTATTTGATTTTACCTGCAGATGGCAAAGTCCAGCACGTACCAGAAGGAGGTGGTGGAAGGTCCTGGCTTCAACACCTGCGACTGTTACGCCATGGCTGCAGCAATCGATGAGTCTTTGGTGCTGGAAACAGACGAGGTGAAACATCCTTTGGTTTTAATCCAGCAGATCTGGCTCTGATGTCAGGGAGTGGTGTCAAAATAAGGAGTCTGAATTTCTCTCCCTCAGGTCGCGGTGACAGTGGAGCTGCAGGGGAAATACACCAGAGGGATGATGGTGCTGGACTACATCGAGGTGCTAAAGAAGGAGCGCAAGGCCATCATCTTAAAGAAGGTTGACCTGGTGAAGTTCAAGCAGCTGCTCATGAACGCACTCAAATAAACTTAACTGTGAGAAACAATGAGAAGAATAACTTCCATTACTTTTATACAACGCTAAGAGATGCAGGGGGACTGAATGTTTTTGTAACTCTCTCATACCCAATGTCTCAGCTGAGGGTAATAAAGTTTTATAACTCTGGTGTAATGTCTTCATCTCCAACCTTATTCATGTGACAGTTATGAACTTGGACTCTGAAAACAGCAGTTGAATGGGAGATGGCTTATCACATGACCAGTATGGCACTTTTCATCAGTCCAATTTCATGACTAATTTCTTTAAATCACTGTAAATCAAAAGTAATGGTGTTTTTTGTAACATCTCCACAATGGCACCACCTAGAGGCCTTAAAATATAACCACAACACCTGCATCTGCTTTCATTACAAGCAACAACAAAGTCCTGTGAGTGTAACTTCTCTCTCCAGGAAGCAAGGTAATTTAAGTTAATAAAACCTTTTATTGAAAGTGCTGGAATGTACACTTTAAGAAAAAAGAAAAGAAAATAAAGTCCGTACCCCAGCTTCTTCCACTTTCCTTTTTTCTCCTCAATAATCAGGAAATTTAAAGTCTTTTTTTTTCAAAGAAAAGTCACATTTCATCCTCTTCAGAAACAATAACAGCTGTTATATTACAACCTGAAACTATTTACAAATCATACAAAAAGAACAACAATAAAAGCTGTTTTTTTTAACCCCACTGTTTCTGCAAACACATCATTATTCAACCTTTAAGGAGCTCAACAAATGAGCCAAACTGAAAACCACAGAGTCAATCATCCGCCAAGTTGAGTCCTCAGCTGTCAGAAGCTGGAAACAGAGTCTTTGTCACCAGGATGTGAGTTGAAAAAGAAGCAAAATCCAGTGTCCAGACTGGTCTCACTGGACTCTGAACTTGTAGAACCAGCAGAGACCTTTAGTGAAGTTCCAGCCCAGCGAGATGGAGAGGACGTAAATGAGGCCGAGCAGAGCAAACGGGTAGAGCAGCACCACCGTGTTCTTCAGGAAGGGGAGAGCTGTGATGAATGAAACAGGAAGAAAAACGTCACAATCACCAGGTGAATGCTCACATGTCTCTGAGAGTCATTTTTCTCCATAATCTGTGTTTGTACTAGGAAGGTGACTTACCGTTGTACCCTAAGAATGTGATGTAGAGATAATAACCGATGGCGATGAGCCACAAAGTATTCCCAATAAAATATCCCAGAAACCAGTCTGAGTTAATCACCACGATGTCTGAAACACACACATAGACACAGAAATATAAGAATCTAAGCTTACAGATTGTTGGTACGGCGTTTAATTAAGCACAGAATCTGCTCACGGTTAATGAAGAAGAGCTGAAGGAAGTGGAGGATGACTAAGAGAGGGTAGAAGGCGTTCAAGTGAACGTCGAATGCATATCCCCACTCCACGTCGAAGTTTCTGCTGGGTTGTTTCAGCAGGTATTTGTTAGTGATGATCCTGAAACAGACAAAACAAATCAAGTCTCTCCTGAAGCCAAAGATGATGTTTCTTTTAATCAGCACTTTCTCCTTACCACATTAGAGTTGATATGAGCAGACCGACACCTATACAGTCAACAAAGACGACCCACAGGAGCAGCTTCAGAGTCTCCAGGACCCCCATGTCCAAAACTAGACCAAAGCCGACTGTTGACACTGCAGAGAAACAGAGGAGAGTTCAGTTATCATCAAATCCAGATAGGGTTAAATCAAACAACCTCAAAAGATGCTTGTAGACATACCACAGAGCCAGATGCTGAGCAGCGCCAGGAAAGCAGGGTCATCTCTGGCCCACTGGTCCTTAGTCTGTTTCCTGTAGTGGAAGTTTCTGTAGACTCTCTGTGGGGACGTGAAGAGGTAAAGCATCTGCCACAGAGCAAATTCAAAGTCCATCTGTCTGAAGTGGAGCAGCCTTCGCAGATATTTGTAGCGTTTGGCACCAGCCGTGTGACGTGCAGCATCCCTGGATCCAAGGGCTCCGTTTGTGTGGGGGGAGGTGGTCGGCAACATGGTGCTGATGGGAAATGAAGAGAATATATAAAGAATAATATGCGTATGTTAAAAAAAAGGTGGGAGCTGAACAGATGCATCAGTATGGTATTCTACAGATTATAAATTGAACATAATGTTGTACAATATTTAAATTAATGCAGCAGATTGCTGTATCGTGATACTGAAGTTATATCATATGAGTCACCCAGTGATCCCCTTAACATTTAAGAAAAGTTAGTTTGTAGATTCGTAATGACAGGTTGACTGAAAGACTTCTCACAAAAATTAAGCTTAAAATATTGAACTACGAACTGTTACCACATTATCTTTAAGGAAAAACTGCTTACACAGAATGACATCACAGGATGAGGGAATGCTATGTCAACACCTGCTGCTTTAGCCCTCTATTACATCGAGACACACCTTACTATTCAAACGTATACTCATAGTGCTCACTAAACTGCATAAGTTACAGCTAAATTAAGATTTGACACTCTTAATTCAGAGATTTGTTCAGTTTTCTTGTGAGCAGACACTGTTTGCTAACCGTCGTAATTAGCTAGATGCTAACTCGCAGAGCAAGATGATAAGGCCTGGGCAGTTTAATATAACAAAATCCAGCGTGAAATAAGCTGTATGTGTAATATATCCGCTAAACAACTTAAATATTTTGTAATAAATAAAATTCACCTGTTTTGCTGAACTCCTTCACAGGAGAAAGCACCCACTCTTGTTTGTATTTGTAGCCGTGCGATGCTTCCTGAAGTGTCGCGAAAGTGAACACGTAGCTACTTCCGGTAATGTTATGTTATATTAAAATTCATTTTTTTAAAAATTTATTTTTTGGTATTTAATTTCATTCTGTATTTTTTCGTTCTATTGTGCAGTTTAATTTTGTTGTATTATTTTTAAATTATTTTTAGAAATAGGTCATAGTTTCGTCCACTAGACAGCGGCATGGCTTGACTTCGGATGCTAACCGCCATTAAAACCACCGAAGAAGAAGCATCCACCGGGCTAGTTCCGCTAACTGAGCCGAAGCCTGTGAGTGTTGTAACTTATATCACCGCTGTTCTGGTCCAGAAGGCCAAATAGCGAAAGGTAAGAATCAGAAACATTAAATGCCTTTATCTACCTCCTAATTACGCGTTACCAGATATCAGATCAGAAGAAAATTGACAGATTTGACCTTATTACCCTGAATAACCTGCTTACAACACAGCACTGCCCGTGTCCTTGAGTATCACTGTTAGCCGACAAGCTAAGAGTCCTCTCTCTAGAGTTCATGCTGTTTATGTCTCCATGATGCTCAAATCAGTCTGCAGTTTTGTAATGCTTAAGTTTTCTTATATTTAACAGTATATTCTTCCCATAATATTTGTTATATAATGCTTTAAATGCGTGGATGAGTGACGTAACAAGTTGTTGTTGACAGTGACAGCTAATAATGCAGCTAGCTCAAATGTTAATGTTGTGGCTGTGGATATAAACACTATCAGAGGGTTAAAATCTGTATAGTATGTGCGCATAAAGCTGTTTGAGTTTTTGTATGAACACCCTCTTTATGAATAAATGATTATTTAACTTCATAACAAACACATATTTACTGTAAAGTCTTCCTCTTAAAAGATAAACAAGGGATAAAACATGATGATAATATTGTAGTATTTTCACACTTTTCTTATAAGTATTATTAATTATATGTTATTTTCTATTGATGGAATTGAGTTTTCTTGATTTAAATTAGTGTTAATTTAATTATACCTCAGTCATGTCACTATTAGGTTATTTGTTGATGAGAAAATGTGCAAGGTCAAGAGATGTACAGTGTCACCTTATCTAAAAAATCTATTGGTCATGTTTACTCACTTTTCCACATAAATCTGCAAGAGTAAAAGACGCAATCATCTTTGAAAATATGAGAATTAAGTCTGTTTTCCTCTCACAGCGTGCGTCATGTTGCGTCTGCCGACTGTCGGCCGGGCCCTGGCCGGAGCTGCCAAGAGCAGCCTGGCTGGTAACACAGGTAAGAGCTGTTAATGTGTTTAAAAATCAGTGTTATAAAATCAGAATAACTGCTTTAGTTTGACTTTGTGTCCTTGTTTTGATCCCTTAGTGCGTACTTCAGTGCGAGCTGCCAGCAACATGGTGGAAGTGTTTGTGGATGGGAAACCAGTGGAGGTGGAGCCTGGAACGACAGTGCTGCAGGTCAGAAACATCAGATTGTTTCCCTGATAGATGTGGATATGTTATATCCCTGTGCAGGGAATGATAGGAACTACTTTGATTTCTCCTTCAGGCCTGTGAGAAAGCAGGGATCCAGATCCCCAGATTCTGTTACCACGAGCGTCTCTCAGTGGCTGGAAACTGTCGCATGTGTCTGGTGGAGATCGAGAAAGCTCCAAAGGTAAGAGTGTATCTGTTTCTCAAGTTTTCTCAAGGAACTTTTCATTACAGCTCTCTTATCATGTATGTGCCCCCTCCTCTGTCTTTTAGCCAGTTGCAGCTTGTGCCATGCCCGTCATGAAGGGCTGGAACATCCTCACCAACTCAGAGAAAACACGCAAAGCCAGGTACTAAACCTAACATTTCATGAACTCAAAGGTTAAACTCTTTTATCGTCGTGATTCTCTGATGTTTTCTCTCATGTTTGTGTCTCTTCAGAGAGGGAGTGATGGAGTTCTTGTTGGCCAACCATCCTCTGGACTGTCCCATCTGTGATCAGGGAGGAGAGTGTGACCTGCAGGTAACTCTGCAACCGCTTCTTCAAGACTGAAGAGTTGAATTATCCAAACTTATGAGAAAATTTTGATTTAAACTTTTTTTCTTTAAATCTTTGCTTTTGTATTTCCAGGATCAGTCCATGCAGTTTGGCTCAGACCGCAGTCGATTCACAGAAGGAAAGAGAGCAGTGGAGGACAAAAACATCGGCCCTCTTATTAAGACCATCATGACCCGCTGCATCCAGTGCACACGCTGCGTCCGGTAAGTGTGTCACAAAAAAGTTCAGTCCACTCCCAAGATCCTCCTATACCATGTTTACTGACCTGTATGTGTCCCTGCAGCTTTGCCAGTGAGATCGCAGGCGTTGAAGACCTGGGGACGACAGGCAGAGGGAACAACCTGCAGATCGGGACGTATGTGGAGAAGATGTTCATGTCAGAGCTGTCGGGTAACGTCATTGACGTCTGTCCTGTCGGAGCACTCACCTCTAAACCCTACGCTTTCACTGCAAGACCCTGGGAGACAAGGTGAGGCAGAGTTTAAAAACCTTTTACATCTGATTGTACTTGAGCCTAACTCTTCCTCTGCGCAGGAAAACGGAGTCCATCGATGTTCTGGACGCTGTGGGGAGTAACATCCTGGTGAGCACGAGAGGCGGTGAGGTGATGAGGGTGATGCCGCGGCTGAATGAGGATGTGAACGAGGAGTGGATCTCTGATAAGACCAGGTAAAAAGCTCAGGATGTTTTTAGGGTTTTGTTTTTTAGATGCACCCACTGAAGAAAAGTCACAGAAAACCTCACACTGTGTCTCAGGTTTGCGTACGACGGTTTGAAGAGGCAGAGGTTAACTCAGCCGCTGGTGAAGGACGCCTCAGGTCAGCTGACCCCGACCACATGGGAGGACGCTCTCACACGTGCTGCAGGAGCAGTAAGTGTTGCTTTTCTCTGAAACTGATCATTTGTGAGCTTGTGTGTTAAAACTTTGATGTGTGTGTGTTTGCAGCTGCAGAGCGTGCAGGGCAATGAGGTTGCAGCCATCGCAGGAGGGATGGCGGACGCTGAAACTCTGGTTTTGCTCAAAGATTTCCTCAACAAACTGGACTCAGAGAACCTGTGCACTGAGGAGCTCTTCCCCATGGCTGGAGCAGGGTCAGGGTGTTTGCATTTAAGAATTTCAGCAACACAGGATGATAAAAGATGAGTTTTTAACCCGTGCTGTCTGTGTCTGCAGCACTGACCTGCGCTCAAACTACCTGCTGAACTCCCGCATCACCGGCATCGAGGAGTGCGACCTGCTGCTGCTCGTGGGAACAAACCCACGCTACGAAGCCCCGCTTTTCAACGCAAGAATCCGCAAGAGGTAAAGTCGGACTAAACGTGCATGTAGAGCTCATCACCTCACGTCTGTTCCTTCTCCTGCAGCTGATCATCCTCTTCCTCCTCTTCCTCTCTAAGCTGGCTCCATAACGAGCTGCGTGTCGCCATGGTGGGCCACCAAGTCGATCTGAGCTACTCATACGACCACCTGGGAGAGGAGACGTCAGTGCTGAAGGAGCTGGCTAACGGCACACATCCCTTCAGCGAGGTAACACACTCACACACACACATGCAGCATGACACACCTTTTATTCTGCAGCATCTGATTCAGGACTCATTTCTCTTCAGACCCTTGCAGCTGCAAAGCGTCCAGTCGTGGTTGTGGGCAGCAGCGCCCTGCAGAGAGAAGACGGAGCGGCCATCCTGAGCACCGTGTCCACCATCGCTCAGAACGCCAGAAGCAGCAGCGGCGTGGAGGAGGGCTGGAAGGTCCTCAACGTCCTGCACAGGTACATCCTGGTGTTTGAAGTTGAGTTGACACATTTTAACACACATCAGCACACTAATCTATCCGATGTGTGTGTGTGAGCAGAGTGGCGAGTCAGGTAGCTGCGCTGGATTTGGGCTACAAGCCAGGTGTGGACGCCATCCGCAACAATCCCCCGAAAATCCTGTTCCTGCTCGGAGCGGACGCCGGCTGCATCACCAGAGCAGACCTGCCCAAAGACAGCTTCATCATCTACCAGGGT
This sequence comes from Halichoeres trimaculatus, assembly GCF_033239565.1. Lineage (NCBI taxonomy): Eukaryota > Metazoa > Chordata > Actinopteri > Labriformes > Labridae > Halichoeres > Halichoeres trimaculatus. The sequence continues at coordinate 6,792,566 of NW_027437202.1, forward strand.
ACACACACACACACACACACACACACTCATTCACACACACACGCATGTAAAAGCAGCCGTTCTCATCTTTGGATCAACTCCTCCAGGTCATCACGGTGATGTCGGAGCACCAATGGCTGACATCATCCTGCCCGGTGCTGCGTACACGGAGAAGAACGCCACATACGTGAACACTGAGGGCCGCAGCCAGCACACCCGCGTGGCCGTCACCGCTCCTGGGATGGCCCGAGAGGACTGGAAGATCATCAGAGCGCTGTCTGAGGTACTCAGCGAGCAGAATCTGGTTCATGCTTTCACTTTACAACAAGCTGAATTTAAAACTCTGACTCTCTGTTTTGTTTCAGCTGGCGGGCATCACGCTGCCCTATGACTCTCTGGAAGAGGTCCGATCCAGACTGGCAGAGGTCTCTCCTAATCTAGTCCGTTATGATGATGTTGAGGAGGCGAACTACTTTAAACAAGCCAATGAACTCGCACAGGTACTCACAAAAGTTTAGCTTTAACCAGGAAGTTGATTTTTTAAAATCAGACGTTCTGACGTTTGTCTTTGCTGTGTGTGACTCTCAGGCCGTGAACCAGGACCTCCTCGCTGCTCCTCTGGTCCCTCCTCAGCTCTCAGCGAAGGACTTCTACATGACAGGTGAGACACTTTTTCTTTTTAACTCATTTTAAGGATTATTAAGCAGAAGGATGTGGAGGAATCTCCTCTCTCTCCTCTCTGTGCTCAGACTCCATCAGCAGAGCTTCCCAGACGATGGCCAAATGCGTCAAAGCCGTGACGGAGGGAGCCGCCGCCGTGGAGGAGCCATCGGTTTGCTGAACATCCACTAATAAACTCTTCTGTGGAGATCTCAACACACACAGTGTCTCTCTAATTTAAAGTCGTACTTGATGCTTGTTGTTTTGATCGTTTTCACTCCGACAGTCAGAGCGGTCTTTGTTGAATAAAGGTGAGAAATGTATACTCTATGAATAAATCTTACAAATGTCTTTACTCTGGTGTGACGGCTTTTTCTTTTCTGGATTTTTTCATGTCGAGTTGTTTTGGTGTGAAGGATGAAATACCTGCTGTGTCCACAGGAGGGCACCTAAAAGTCCCTCACAGGAAAAACATCAATCAGGAAGACATTTTCAACTTTCAACTTAATTTGATCAAAAAGTCTTTTTGAGGTAGTTTTGTGTTTTATTTACAAAAGAAAAACCTTCAGGGGTTAAACACACGTCCTCCAGAGTCCTGAAAACAATGTTTACATGTGACCTGAGCAGATCCAGACAGGGGTAGTGATGTCTGGATGTGGACACTCACTCACACACGAATAGCTCCTGTCTTATAATAATCCTGCAGAGGGAGAAAAGGAGGAGGGAGGCTCTTATAACCAAACATAAGGCGGTCACACCTCCTCAGAGTCTGCTCAGCGTCTCAGACTGAACTCCTCTCCATATAAAGGTCTGTACTATCTCTACTTATACTCAAATAAAGCCACACCAAGTCTTCTTCTTCTTCTGCTTTCACATTTTGAAGCTGCTTCTGTTTTTCTCTGCAGGATTTCCATGCAGGAGGTCAAAGTGGACTAAAACTGGACCAGATCAGGACGATGGTTCCGGTTAAACTCCTCATCCTGGGAGCTCAGAACACAGGAAAGACAGGTAGGTAACCCTAACCCTGACTGCAGCTTCTAACACTGATGCACAATGTGTGTGTGTTTTTCTGATAATGTAAGAGCAGAAGAAGTTCAACCTGCTGTCACATGATCATCACGTGGAGCGTTGTGGTGTTGGAGGTTAAGTTTGGGGTCAAGTTTTGGTCACGGTTGAAGAGGATTTGCTTTAAATGGAAACCTCACGCTGCTCTGATGTTGACCTCTGTGATGTGAAAGTCTCCTCAGGCTGGTTTTTGATCATGTTTTATAATAAATCTCCACGTAACAAGCTCGATGAGCATTACCCAGCTTTAAAAAAACGTCCTCTTAAAGTGTCCGAGCACACACACACACACATCCAGACACAGAAAACACTCCACGTCTGTTTAAAGAAGCCAGAAGTTTCTGAGGAGTCTTAAATCAAAGTTTAAAGGAAAGTCTGCTCTGTGTCTCCAGCTCTGTGTGTTCGTTTCATCACCAAGCGCTTCATCGGAGAGTACGACCACAAGAAAGGTAAAATGCTCCCAACTGTAAACATCTCTGACATGAAAAATGAGGTTTAATAATGTTTTATGAGCAGCTTTCTCTGGATGTGTGTTTGATTCAGAGATGACGTACAGATGCAGTCGACTGCTGGATCAGGAGTCAGTGGATTTGGAGATTCTGGACATGGCTCGTAAGGTATTCAAGGCCTTTTTTTATTGATCTGTTGATTTATGTGCTGTGTCTCCCTCTGCTGGTCAAAGGATGCATGTGCAAGGCCACATCCTCCATCACTTATCCTGATTTCCTTCAGGATAGCTCTCTGGAGTCCTCGATCCGCTGGGCAGACGGTTTCCTGCTTCTCTACTCCATCACGCATCGCCTCAGCTTCACCGAGGTGCCTCGACTCAAGAAGCTCATCGAGCAAACCAAACAGAGCCTGGGTAGGATTTTTGATTTATCACTCTGAAACACACATGACACACAGGTGTAGCAGGCGTGTTTCTCCATGTTTGGGAAAACCTCCTGTGGTCCTGGTTTCTGTCACTTTAATGCACAGTGTGTGTGTATGTCAGTTGTTCCTACAGTGCTGGTGGCCAATAAAGCAGATCTGGAAATCGGCAGAGAGGTGACGACAGAGGAAGGGCAGAGGCTGGCCAAAGATTTAAGGTTAGTGCGTAAGATTTAAGGCTCAGGATTGAGAGTTTGACTCTTTTAAAAACAGTCTATGTGTGTGTGTGTAGGTGTGTTTTCAGGGAGTTATCTGTAGCAGAAGCTGTGTTAGCAGTGGAGGCGGCGGTGCTTCAGCTCATCAGGTGTGTGTCATGACTCCAGCACAGTGACTTCTTCATGCTCTCTGAATCTCTAAATCCACACACTGCAAAAAAATGAAATCTTATCAAGTGTTTTTGTCTTTTTTTTTAAATTAAAAATTGTCTTATTATACTCGATATGAGCCATTTTCAACTTATCAATCCAGAAAAATGTCTTGTTTCAAGTTATCAGAGTACAAAAATGAGGTTTGAATCGCTTGTAACCAGTAAAAAAAAATCTGCCAGTGGAACAAGAAAAAATTGCTTGAAAATTTCCTTGAGACTAGAATAATGTCTTAATACAAGTAACTTTTCTCTTGTTCCATTGGCAGATTTTTTTTTTTTTACTGGTTACGAGCAATTCAGACCTCATTTTTGTCCTTAAATAACTTTAAAAAATACATTTTTCTGGATTGGTCATGTGAATTTGGCTCATACTGAGTCTAAAAAGGAATTTTCTACTGAAAATAAGACAAAAACACTTGATAAGATTTCAGTTTTTGCAGTGCAGCTTCTGCTTTTCTCTCTCAAAGGTTGGTCCTGGATCAGCAGCGCCCCCTTCCTGACCGCCGCTCCTACATGCTGAGTGTCCGCCACGCTCTGACCAGGAAGCTGACCCGCTCCAAAACCATGCAGTGGTGACACTTTAAGATTTGTGTCCTACTTTAAAATACCACCACACCTGCTGCTCCTCAAATTTACCACCAGATGGAGCAAGAAGCTCATCTTCCTGCTGCTGTGACACCTCTGGTTTAGTGAATGGGAGGACTTGTCATTCTTTAATATCACTGTTAATGGAGGAGGGATGTTCAGGATCACATCTGGCTCCCATCAGTCGCTTCATTATTTGTCATTAAAAGTCTTTTCTGCTCATGAACACAGAAACCTGACCTCACACAGCCTCATCAGTGTGTGAGAAACACAGCTCAGAGTGTGTGGATGATGTAACCCTGTGTGTGTAAAGATCCGTGCCCTGGCTTTCATTACTGTCTTGGCATTATCTGACTTTTCCTTCCATGCATCGCTCTGCGAGAGCTGAACTCCTGAACTTTACGACCAGCGAGAAGAGGAGCTGTAACAGAGGAGGAAAATACCGAGCTTATTTGGCGTCTGGTTTTAAAGGAAAGAAGAAAAGCTCAGCTGCAGCCAAAGTGAGTCAGACTGCACTTTCTCTAGCTCCAGACACTTCTAAATGCATCATGGGAAACTGTTGGTGTGTTTACTCTCAGTACCACTAACTCTTTATCATACTGCACATGCTCCACCCAGCTACCACCAACCAGACCCCCACTGAGCTGTGTGTGTGTCATTACTGGCCTCCAGTCTGACCTGAAGACCTGAAAATAAAGTTTTCTCATTAAAGTCATTAAAACTAACGAGTGCATTCATATTCAACGACATGCTCGGCTGCTGCAGAGAATACGCTCCGGCCTCTTAAACAGGAGCAGGAGAGACTGTCTGATGCTGATAACACAGGAGACAGTGAACTCAACATTAACTCACACACACTCACACACACACATGTGCTTTGTGATGCCAGCAGCTCTGATCTGATCTGACGGAGGAGAGAAAAAGAAAACAGTGATGACAGCAGCTGATATGTGACATCACAACGGTCACCAGGGAGACGAAAGGTCAGCACCCCGAGTCACCGCTTCCACTCAGAATAGAGGATGAGTCACACCTGCATCATTGCACCGAGCAGCCAATCAGAGAGCTGGAAACCTGTATCAAGACAGGAGCGGCCAATCAGAGAAGGATTCTGATTTAATCAGCTGTGCGACATAAATATGAGTCCTGCTCCTTATCTGCTCATCGATGCTGGTTTATAATTCAGTTCCTCCTCCTCCGCAGGCTGCTGTTTGTTTTCAGTCAGGATAAAAACAAACAGAGCGAGCTGCAGGAGGGATTTGTGGAAGGAGTGATGCTCGAATCTATTCCATCAGATAGTGGATGCCATGTTTGCGGTGTTTTTCCGCCTCTGCATCCAGAAATTGGGACTTTCTCAGCAAAATAATTGTGACATAACACCTGTGCTGTGAGAACAAGGTGTTGTCTGGTCAAAGTGTTGCGTCTCAGTGTATCCTCAAACTCCCAAGGGCCCCATTTGACTGTCAATATGAGGCAGCTATGTGTAGGAGGTGATGGTGTCCCTTATAGGTCACCTTTCTGAAAACAGAGACACACCTCCAGGGGTTCTCACGCCTCCGTCAACTGATACCTGAGAGAAGAAAGGAGTAAAGACAGGAGGGATGTGTGATAAGGAAGAAAAGAAACTGGAGATGGTTACGTAACAAACTTATGAAGCTGAAAGTAGTTTTTACACTTTTTGTGCAGCCTGAAGTGGAGATATTAAACGCTGTGAATATCAGACTGTCACTGAATGAATGAGTCATCCTCTGGTTGCTGTGAACGTCTGCACCAAAGTTCCTGGAAATCCAGTTTTAGAGACACTTCCCTGAACAATAACACCTGGAAATGCCCTCCTTACCTGCCTCTTCCTCTGAAATCCACACCGATTATGTAACAGGTCAGAGGTGGATGGAGCACACACACATACACACAGACACACACAGACACACACATGCATTTTGAGTCTGATACCTGCTCCACAATAGTCTCTGTTTCTGTGTTCTCAATCCTGTTATCTCCTCGTCTCGGTTTCCCTGAGGAGAAATGAGCCGGAGCAGAGAGCAAGAGCAATCCATGTAAGAGGAGAGAAATACCTGCTTCATTCTCATTTTGCAGTGTGTGTGTGTGTGTGTGTGTGTGTGTGTCAGGTGGGTGTGTTGCAGCTGCAAGCAATATCTCAGGTTGACAATCCAATCTCAGTGGTCTCACATCTTTTTTAATCAAAATCAAACACATTTTAAAGCATCCTTGGAAAATAACTCAAGTTGTAGAGACGTGTCCGGCCTGTAGGGGGTAATGTTTCATCCTGGGTCTTTGTGATTAAATCTGTGGCGCCTGCTGAGAGACATTTTCAGATGACATTTAGACTTGTCAGAGCAAGAAAAGCCTGAAATGGAGCTGATGATGATAATGAGGGAGAAAAAAAAAAACGTATAAAAGGAAAAAATGACGTAAAAACAGAGGTAACAGGCGGATATTATTATTTCTTACATCCTAAATTATTTTGTTTTTAATTAAATAAAAGCAAAAATGTGTTTTTTTTTTCTTTCTGAATTATGAATTTGAAAAATCAATTTTTTTTTTATTTTTTTTTTTAAGTAAATAAATCCATCTTATTTGTTAAGAAAAAAATACAATATTTTCTGTTTTGTGGGCGTGGTCGCAATAAGCCGCAGCATAGGGGCGTGGTCTCACTGCATATTCATTGGCGCGTGGGGACGACAGCAGCGCACGCGAGGAGAGACGCTCAGCTGCACGCACACAGCTGGATGGATAACAGCGTCTCCGTGAAACCCTGACAGGAGGATGTGAATATTTTTAAATTACAAACTTTGAGGGGAAAAGAAGAAGAAGAAGAAGAAGAAGCTGGACGCGGGTCATCACGCGGGGGTTTACGTCGGTTACGCACAGGAGTTGAAATTAACAGCTGGATCTCTAACCCGCACGCGCCAGCCGTTAGAAAGGATCCGCTCCGGTTTGATGAGTTGATTTGAAGCTTGGCGTTAAAAGCAGCGACTGACAGTCATGATGGAGTCGATTTTAGACAGTTTCACTGATAAACTGTACCCGCCCGGAGGAAGCAACCTGTTGGACCTGGAGGAACTCAGCGACGGAGATTTCCTCACTAACGTGGTGAGTTTTCACGCATGCTTTCAGCTCATGGCGTGTCTTATTACCCCACAGTTAGTGCATTCATATCTGTGAAATATCAATGTGTTGTTTTTATTTATGCTGCGAGTTTGCGTTTGATTCACCGGATCAAATCAAACGCACCCTTTCTTGCCTGTTCCGCCCGGAGCCGGACCTCAGGAGGGCGGTGTTGTTGATAGATCCTGACTGACATCCGGGGCTCGCACCCTGCTGCATGCATGCGTCTGTGTGTGTGAGTGTGAGTGTGTTTAATCATGCAGGCCAAAATATGAGACAGACACAAGCTGGAGAGTTACTGGTTAACTTTGAAGGTGTGTGTGTTCAGCTGGCAGGTGTTTCAGTCCTCAGCAGCACACCTGACACTCACAACAGTCTTTTTCTTCTATTTATGTCCCTTATCTTACTATTTGTATTCAATTAAATGATAGAAATCTTCATTTACTAGCAGAAATCTAAATTTTTTTTCCTGTATTTTTGAGTCTTCTGTGTTTACAAAATTTTTGTTTTGGATTTTGATCAGCAAAAAAACACTTTGAGATAAATTCTAAACAGATTGTCAAGGATTCTTTCCTTATCTAGAAAAACAGCTTGGTTTAAACCCCTAGCTCCTGACAGGATGTCTGTATGATGCATTATTTTCACACTTTACATAGATACATGTTTACCTTTATTTATCGCTTCTAGTGGAGCAACTTAAGCCGTCTTGCTCCTGTGCAGCAGCTAAATGTATCTTCTCATGCAAAGAGTTATTTCATGAATTTACAGTTTGTGTTTCCTGCAAAGTTTCTGTTTCTGTGCACGAGTTCTGCAGGATCACCAGGGATTATGTGTTGTGCATGCATCAGTTCATCTGCCCCTGATTTGTGACCGTACACTCCCCCTCACCTGCATCCTCCAACCCTCCCTCATGTGCATCCATGCATGCTGCACCGAGCCCCTCCGTGGAGGCCGCAGCAGCATCAGGAAGTACATCCCTCTGCATCCCTGTCTCCATCCTGTGTCGTCCTGTCTTTTTCTCTGTTTGTTTGTTTTAAAGTGCAGGTTTTTGAGCAGATCTCTATTCTGGTCTGTGAGTCAGCCCAGCAGTCTGCTCGTGGTTTAAACTCCCCCTCGTCTCCGGGCTAAATAAAGACGTCCGTTCTGCCGTGAAGCCACTAGGCTGGGCTGTACCGCTGAGGACATGGGAAAGAACGGGTGGCTAGCTGCGCTGCAGGATGGCACACTCATACAGGCCCAATGTGGAGTCTGTAGTTTGTGGACAGGTGCTGATGATGAGTCACAGCTGCCCACTCTGCCCACTCTGCCCACTCTGTCTGTGAGTGATGAGACTGAGACGACTGTAAAGTTTGAGGGCATTAAAACCAAAATGATAAAGAGGTGTGGATGACTGTCTCGCTTTAAAGACAGTTGTTTCATCCTGAGCTAATGTGAAAAATATTGATTAAATCAGCCAGAGGAGAGCAGGAAACACATGCACATATCAGTTAATGCTTATTTCCAGTTTCACATCTGTGCACAAACTGCTAAAATGCTAAAAAGTTAAATTATTGTTTTCCTTCCACATTGTGCATCCTTAACTTAGTGTTCTGTCGAAATTTGTGCCATGCACGTGCACAAATAAGGTCAAATAAGGACAGCGAGAGCTCTGGATTGGTCGCAGGACTCTTTTCCAGTTTGTGCAAAAACAGATTCTCACAGAGAAACACATAAAGTTTCATCCATCCCTTCTCTTTTATTCTCTTCTCCTCCTTTTTCTTCATAAAATCACTTCTTTCCTCCCCGTCTCCGTTCAGACCCTGCACTCCAGCTCCAAACACACACACCCCTCTCATTTGCATGCTCGCTCCAGATTGGCCGCTGCACTCCCAGAAGGAATGTGAGCAGGCATGCAGCAATGTGTGAGCGAAGGGAGGAAAAAAAAAACCTTCTTCTGCTGTTTTACCGAGTTCGCTTCTCTGTCTCATTCACTCACACACACTTGCTGCTTCTGCTGCTTCAAGTGAAGCCAAAACGCTGCCAAACCGCTGCAGCCGCACGTAGCCACACCGGGCCAAATACAGTAGAGAACGCTGCCATTTTCTTATCTGTGGCAGCCAGGAGCGGAGCGTAATGACACCATGTTTGAGGAGTCTCACAATTGTAGTTTTAGTTAACTGTACACTGCAAAATCTCCATCACCACCCCGTCAGGAGCTGCTTTATGGACTTTTAATGTCTTATTCAGAAGATATGATTTCCTGCAGCTTGTTTCGGTTGATAAACCTCCTGAAAACATATCTGGTTTTAACTTTCTGCATGATTTACTTTGTTTTTCTGACGTGCACAGATATTTAAACAGACTCCTGAGTCGTTTACAGAGCGTCCCAGTTTGCGGCCTGGCTCCTCCTGGTCCCACTTATCATGACGTGAACAATCTTTCCACTGGTGAGCTGCAGGAGGTCGTGGGTTAAAAACTAAACTTGGCTCCCATTTTCTGTGCATTCCACCTGAGACGAGATATGTTGAGACTCAGCTGGGTTAATTACAGACGTTATAATGACTCCCTGCGTCTGCCTCCTCCATCCCAGCCCCCAGCCCCTCCTAATGACACACCACCTCTGAAATAAGCTGTAAAAACTGTCAACTGCTTTTTAACACAGTCTTTCCTCCCTGATGTGATTCTTTTCCCAGCAGAGCGGGTCAGGTAATGAGAGGTCCAGGCGTCTGTTTCGCTTCTGACTGCAGATGTTCCTGAAGCTGAGATGTTCTCCCAGCTTCCTCTGCTAATAACAACAATAACGGCTTCCTCTGCTTGTTTGGAGCAAGACAAATGATTGAATAATGATGGAGGGTCTCAGATTGTCAGAAAAATCATCACACAGTTGCTCCAATGCAGCTATTAGAGTTAATTTTAGCCAAAGTGCTTCCTCTTCCTCCTGTTTCTTCGTATGGGAAACTTTTACTGTTTATTTTTCAGCTTTGTGACCTAAATTCGGAGTTAAAGGGGCAGCGTCCAGGCGATTTAAAGGGAATATGTGTCATCATCCAGCTCAGGAGAGCAGGAGAACAAGGCTCCTCTGTCAGCGGCGTCTCCCTCCTGTGTTTTGTTTATGAATGAGTTTCACTCGCTTCTGCAGAATCAAACTTTCTCCTCTCAGCCGCCCTCAGCGAGCTGGCTGTTAATGTGTCTCAAACACAGGTCAGCAGAGTTTCCCAGCATCAGCACTTCTTCATGTGTCATGTGTTATTTTACCCACCATCTGCATGTCTGCCCTCCGTCTGTGTGTGTGTGTGTGTGTGTGTGTTTGCTTTCTCCACATGCTTTCATTAAATTTCACCACAGACAGACCTGACCTCTTAAACAGACGCTCACTCCATCCATACTCACTTTTTCTCCCTACTACACAGGATAGTCAGAGGATTGTGGGTGAGAACATTTCAAGCAGCATGCTGTCGGGAAGCTGACACTGGATGGTTTTAACATCCTGTTGTTTTCAGGAACATGAATTTATCTGGACAGTCCTTTCTTTCTGGAGCACGCTGTGACCTTACTTAACTCCAGAGAAGGCTGGTTCAGATTTTCACTGTTTGTTTGATTCATCTTCAGAGATTTAAGACAATAAATGATCACCGCTGTGCTCGCTTTGAAGGTGCTGCTCAGGGAAAGCGGTCAGCCAACATCGCTTTCTCTTTTTTTGCCTCCAAAGAGGGCAGGTTAGCATGTTTTACCCAGCTAGACGGGCAGGTTGGTAGTTTGCCTAGAAAGCTGGCACATGAGCACACGTTTTGGCTCCCAATCTGTCACTTTGACCCACATTTTGGCTCCTGAGAGGGCACTTTAGCGCACATTTTGACTCTCAGGGCACTTCAGTGTGTTTGGGTTCCCATGCTAGCATTTTGACAAACTTTTTTGGCTTCCAAGAGGGCACTTTACTGCACATTTTGGCTCCTAGGAAAGGTATTTTAGTGTGCAATTTGGCTCCTCAGCTGGCACTTGTCACATTTTGACTCCCAAGAAGGAAGTGTAGTATGTTTTAGCCCCAAACAGGGCACTTGTTTAGCATCCAAATGAGAAATTTGGCGCAGATTTCTTTCTCCCAGGGTTATTTAGCATATTGTGGCTTTCAATGGAGCACTAAAGTGCGTGTTCTAGTTTTCAAGAGGGCACTTTACTGTACATTTTGGATCCCAAAAAGGTATATTAGCGTGAAATTGGGCTCTTCAGATATCACATTTTGGCTCCAATGCCGGCACTTTAGCGCATTTTGGCTCCCAAAACGGCAGTTAAGTATGTTTTAGCTCCAAACAGGACACTTCAGAGGTTGTTTAGCATCAAAGAGGGCACTTTGGCACATGTTTTGGCTCCCAGGGCAATTTAGCACGTTTGGGCTCCTAAGCTAGCACTGAAGTGTGTGTTTTGGATTTCAAGAGAGCACTTTAATGCACATTTTGACTCCCAAAAAGGTATTTAAGTGTGCAGTTGGGCAACTCAGCTGTCACATTTTGGCTCCCAAAAAGGCAGTTTAGCATGTTTTAGCTCCAAACAGGGCGCTTCAGCACTTGTTTAGCATCCAAAAGGGCACTTTGGCATAGGTTTTGGCTCCCAGGGCAATTTAGCACATTTGGGATCCCAAGCAGGCAATAAAGTGTATGTTTAAGCTTCCAAGAGGGCACTTTACGGCACATTTTGGCTCCCAAAAAAGACAGTTTAGCATGTTTAAGTTCCAAACAGGACACTTCAGTGCTTATGGCCACAAGCAAGCACCTTAGCACTTGTTTAGCATCCAAGTTTGACACAGGTTGTGGCTCCCAGGACAATTTAGTGCATCAGGTCTCCCAAGCAGCCACTAACGTGTGTGTTTTGGCTTCCATGAGGGCATTTTAGCACGTGTCCACTCTTTGTTCATGCATGAAAAGGGCAGAAGATGCTGAAGCTCTGATTTATGTCTGCAACAAAAGAGAAAAAACCTTCACTTATGTCTCTACAGAGCAGCACAGCGTTTCACTCCTTCTGCCTGAGAAGTTTGTGGGACAGAGAAACCAAAACAATGAGCTAAAAGAAGCCAAAACGCTCCTCAGAGCTGAGAAGAAACTGCAGAGCCAGCTTTTATCCCCCTGAATAAAAATATGAATGTTTATCATCCCCCAGCTGATTGAATCTGCTCGGACACTGCTGGCAGCGAACTGAGGTTCATTTCCAGGAACGAAACATGGAAGTCAGGTTTTATTTCTGCGTTTAATGAGATCAGATGATGTTGAGAGCTGTCTGCTTCTAAACAATCTGTGCGTTAATTTGTACCACTTTGTACATGTTTGCTCAAGACAAGGATGAGTCATTTCGTCTGTGTTTGTGTGTGTGTGTGTGTGTGTGTGTGTGTGTGTGTGTGTGTGTGTGTGTGTGTGTGTGTGTGTGTGTGTGTGTGTGTGTGTGTGTGTGTGTGTGTGTGTAAAGCAGTGAATGAGAGCACCATGCTGTCCCAATCTTCCAGAACATCATCATCTCTCTCAGATCGGTGACTCATTCATCCAGACTGGAGACTAATCTGTCGTAGCTTTTTCCCCATTGACTGCCTCTCGATGCTCTGTCTGTGCTCCGAGGCGCAGACGTTTGTTTTTCATCTTCTTCTTCTTCGTCTGAATAAATTAACCATTTCTCTTCATGTTCTGCAGCCTTTCTCAGGAGACCAGATGGACGACTTCAGCAGCGAGCTATTCAACAGCTTCTTCGACGACCATCTATTAGAGCGCCCCCTTATGGCAGACAGGCCTTCACTTTTACACATGGACACTGACATGGAGAGCAGCCCAGGTACGCCGCTGTAACGATTAAAACCTTCAGCAGGTGATTAAAGTTAATCTGTGTGACCGCTGTCTTAAAGATGTTTGGCCCCAAAAATACCAAATTTTTCCACTCTGTGTCTAATCGTCCCGTTAAATGACCCGCTGGATTCACTCAAACCCTTTCACTGGGTTGACTCAAAAAGCCAAAACATGAAAACCTGACATCAGCCCTGGCTGCCTCAGTTAGAGTTGGTTTCTGCTGCCAGAGCCGTAAAAAACACAGCAGGAAGCACATGTGACCAGGTGATGTCTCAGGATACATCAGTAGAAATGTGTCCAACATAAAGTTCAGGAGCTGGACACGAGAGCCCTGGAAGGACAGAGGAATCATGGGTTGACATGTGTTGTGATTTTTAACCTCACAGATATCCAAGCAGAGCACAGCTACTCCCTGAGCGAAGACTCCGCCCCCCAGAGCCCGGCCCTGTCCGTCAAAATGGACCAAGACTCTGGTAGGTGGTTGGAGCGTTCAACAAGCTCCTCTGGGTTTATTTCCACGAGCCTGAGTGGTTTAATCCAGATTGTGATGATTTCTGTTTCATTATCAGGGCGTGAGTGAAAAACAAACTTATCTATCACATTTTTTTAAAGCGTGGGATGCACCCAGAGATGTCTGCTCCCGTGGTTGTATAAACGTTGATCTCATTCGCCCTGGTTTCGTTTGCCCCTCCTCTTCCTGACACTTTGAGTGACTCCTCTCGTGTCTGTCCGTCTGTCTGTCTCTTCTCCGTTTGTCCCGGGGATCCTGCTGTCTGAGCAGCAGGTTCCCAGTCTGTGCAGTTTTTCCTCCAGCTAAGCCCTGCCCACCTAACACACACTCTCTTACACACACACACACACACACTCACACACTATGACAAGCATATGGTTTTGAGTCTGCAGCTTTATCCGAGGCCAGCGGAAACTCTCTTTCTCTCCTCTGTCAGGTTATCTTTCTTCTCGTCTCGCTCCCTCGGGCCTAATCCAATAAAATCCTCTTTATTGGATTGAATATCAGATTACCTGTTTTGCCAAAATACCACACTGGAAAAAAAAGAGAAGTCTGGCTCAGATATAAAAACAACTGTCTGGCCTGTAGATTGTTTTGAACCACGATATTTATTTAGATCATACTTTGGTCTTTAGAGGAGCTAAAATAAGTCAGGCTGAATAAATCAGAGGGAGATAAAACCAGAATCAGTTCAAACATGTCGGCTGTGGCTGTAACGGCTGCAGCTTAAGTCTGGGTTGATTAAAAAACATGCATGAGTTTGTGACAAGCAGCAACTTCTGGTCTTTGGATAAAAAGCTGATGCATGAAGGAAAAGTTGCTGAACTTGGTTGATAATCAGCCTGGGTGGTATCAACATCCTGAGCTTGTAAAGTTTCGACTCCCAGGGTGAATTAAAGTGATGGAAAATATAAATATCTTTCAAAATGTGTGAGTCAGAATCTCATCTCCAGCTATTTTCAGAGAGCTCAGAGTTTGATTTACAGCCTTCATGCCGGATGTTTCGATCAGCTTTTCCCCGCTCAGCCTGTGGTCTCTGCTCTTTTCTTGAAGCTGTGTGTTTTACTGCCGCTCCCGCTGCGCTGCTCCATGTACAGGTTTTTAAAGCTCCTCCCGTCCCGCTGGGATCAAACGCAGCAGCCACCTCGCTTCTGTTAGCGCCCCGCTTCGACAGCCGGGAGCTCTGTGGTCATTAGGTGTTTGGCTGGGTGATGGGGGGCTGGCTTTGGTTAGCTAACAGGAGAGGATATTCTTTTTACGACGACAGCAAACATGCTGGTTAAACAGGGTGAGGAAAAGACTCTGCTTTATTATGAAATGGTGGTCCAATGAGAGCCAGGAGCCTTAACGAGCAGGCCCCTCGTTAGGAGAGCCTGTGACTCATACAGAAGTCGCTGACTTTCCTGTCAGAGTAAAAATCTCCCTGGATGCTTTAAAACACATGTGCATATTTATGATCGAATTAACTCCAGCTGATCATTCTACATGTCAAAAACAATCAGATCATCATCATGATGCTGTGAGCTTTCAGAGAGAGGCTGCAGGCTTTGTTTGTGTATTAAAAAGACACTTCGTCCAGTCTCCACAGCTCGTAAACTTCAGAGCGTTTTAACCGGCTTGGTTGCCAGGCAACTCTGAGGTGATTAAACCGACGCTCGCTCCTGTCTCGTTAAAGTGCTGCCACTCTCTTTCCACGCGCCACAGGAGCCTGGTAGTGTGTGTGTGTGTGTAGTGACAGACATCAAAGTGTGTGTCCTGGAGATTTGGGTGACTTTATGATGGAAAGAAAGCTGGATAACACTTCCCTACCTGGAGATACGTTTTCCCCTCCTCTGGAAAGTTATGTCACAGCCATGAGTGTGTTTCAACTTTCTCCTCAAAGTTTTTTCCCCTTTTCTTCTTGATTTGTTTCACAAACTGAACCTGGATTAGTTTGATGTGATGTGGGTCATCTGAGGTCATCGAATCCCTTTAGCCGGAGACTAAACAGCATCATCTTTGGGAAGCTATTCAAGCCAAACACCCCCATCGTGTCCCGATACTCACATCATTTTCAGAGTCTAATGCCTGAAGTTGGGCTGATTTGCTGGTTCAGCCCAGGTTTTATTTCAGGGTTGATACACACAGACAAATTATGCACCACAGTTGCCAGAGCGCCGCCGTCCAGCAGTCTGTAATAACCAGCTTTGTCAGGAAGTGCTCAAATGTTTGGGGAAGCTCTTTGAACGTGTGATTTATAAGCTACCAGTTACTTCCCATTGGAAGACCTACAGCAAAGAAGGAGCATAGTGCATTCTGGGAAACATGCTCATTGAATGTTTTATTATCAACATCTGAGAGTGGGTGTAACATGTTTGTTTTGGAGTTTTAAAGCTGCAGAAAAAGAATTTATTGGATCAAAAACATTATTGTCAAGTGATTTTTTTTTTGTCTTTTTCTCTAGAATTTGAATGGAACTTCAGTCAGGACCTTTCAGCCATCTTGGTGAAACAGGAAGAGCCCGATGTAGCTCCAAGGTTAGATCCCCAGCCTCTGGAGGGCCCACCTCTCATATTAAGCCCCGCCCCACCACACAGAGGGTCGGCGTGGAAACACACGGTATGCATCCATCAGGTGTAACAGGACATGTTGTTTACGTTTTTGACGGGTGAATTAAAAAGTTTTGTTCTTGCAGGAGCGAGGTCAGGAGGATGTGAAGCCAAAGACCATCAAAGATGAGCCCAGAGAGATGGGACAGTACCTCAGCCTGCCCAGCGGTACACACCCACACAGTCTGAAACTTAAAAGAGACTTTTCTCTTCATAAACGATCCTTAATGACTCCTCCCCTCTCTCCTCCAGACGATGCCCTCCAGCTCCCGCCCACTCCTCCCAGCAGTAACCACGGCGACAGCGACGGCTCCCTGCCTCCCTCCTCCCCTCACCTTCCTCTGCTCCCGTCCTCCCCTCAGCCACAACAGAGGCCAGGAGGCCGTGCCTCTTCATCCTCGTCCTCCTCCTCCTCTTCAGCCATCTCCTCCTCCCCTCTTCTCACTGCGCCACATGTGAGTGACAGATTAAGAAAAACAGTTAATGCATCACTGAAAAGAAAAGCTGTAACTGGCTGTGAATGTGTTGGTCTGTGCAGAAGCTGCAGGGCTCAGGGCCCCTCATGCTGACAGAGGAGGAGAAGAGGACCCTGGTCGCTGAGGGGTACCCGGTCCCCAACAAACTCCCTCTCACCAAGAGCGAAGAGAAGGCACTGAAGAGAGTCAGACGGAAGATTAAAAACAAGGTTAACACGTCTGTCTGATTAAACACACACACAGCCTGAGCGATAAAAAAAACCCCGAACCCTTCTGATATTTTTCTGCTTTCCTTCCAGATCTCAGCTCAAGAGAGTCGGAGGAAGAAGAAAGAGTATGTGGAATGTCTGGAGAAAAAGTACGTCCAGGAAAAAATGTGTCCCCCTTTTCTACGTTCCTTTTCCACTCCAGTTGGGTGTACTCCATATCTGTCTGTCTCTTTTTCGAGATACAGCAGCTGCTGTCGAAGAAATTTAAAATTTTTTGAAACAGAATAGACAAAACTGAGAATCTCAAATTGATCCAGAGCTGTAATCGGATTTAAACTCCTGAAAATATTGACAGAGGCGCTCAAAGTCTGCGGTGAGCCACAGAATAGTTGTGTGACCTTAATTTTATTTTGAAAGCTTCAAAGCTTACACCGGAGACGGTTTTATCTCAGTTTCCACCTCAGAGACTCAACACAAAACCCTCATAGACTTCGAATGTAAGCGTGAACACTTCAAATCAAATGCTGAGAGGAAGAGGAAGCAGACTCACAGGTCGTCTCGGGGTCAGATGCATTTAGAGCAACACATAACACTCAGAGAGTGTGTTTCATCATTTCATCTTCCTCCCCTGTGAGTCCGGATGTTAGCCGCGATGGCGAGACTCCAGCAACCTGCTGAACACATGGGTCCGAGTCTGAGGAGGAGAGAGGAAAATTTAGGCCTGGATTAATAAAGGAAAGGTACCCAGGAGGGTTTATACAAGAGGGATCAAAAGCAGCATGAAGCCCTCATGCCAGATTTTTTTAATCCTCATTTTGAGAGAAGGTGTGTAAACATAAATCCTCCTTCTCGTCGTCTCCTCTTTGTGTCCTTTTCGGACATGACGACAGGATTATCTGTGCAGAAAACAGCAGGATGACGCTCCTCAAAGGCTAGGGTCTGAAAAAGCTGCATTCAAAGCAAACACAGAGAAACTAGAGACGCAGGGGGCCAGATTAACACCATGTGGATTTCAGACAAATCAATGAGATTAGCCGGAGATGAGGAAACGTCATCCAGCAGAGCTTTGTGTTGACATTAACGCTGAGTGTCTTCATTTTAGGAGTAATTAAACACCTGGCTTTGTGTCTGTTTGTGCGTCTCAGGGTGGATAACTACACATCAGAAAACGGGGACCTGTGGAGGAAGGTCGAAAACCTGGAGACCGCCAACAGGTGAGGCCTGAAACACGCCGCCGCCGCCTGGCTGTCGCCTTCCTGAACAGATTCAAGCTGTTTCTCTTTGAGCTCCAGAAACAGCAACATGATGTCAGAGTTTACAGCTTGACGAGATTACAGCAGAAGATTAACACTCTGTAAAGTTTTATGCAGCGACTTTTTTCTAGTTGTGAGCAGATTTAGGTTAAACGTGCTGTTATTTACAGCCCTGTGAGGGATTTTTGAGACTGAACTGAGATTTTTCTGCTTCAAGAGCAACGTGCAGACTCATCCAGCTCTGTTATTATAACAATATGCAACCAATCTGCTTTTATCTGCAGTGTGTGTGAGTGTGTGTGAGGACAGGGGGTCTGTCTGTCTGTCTGAGTCGGCCTCAGTCTGTCATTAAAGCTGCGATTTAACAGAAGCTTTCATCATGAAGACAGCCCACTCCCTTCCCACACACACACACACACACACACACACACTGATGAATATGTTAAACCACCACACAGGGGAACAATGAGCTGGCACAAACTGGGGAACATGAGTCAGCACGCTCCCTCTCACATAAAACAGACACATTGTGCTCATTTGAAATCAGGTTTTTAAACAAGTGTGCTAAATTTAAGCTCCTGAAATTCTTCAAAATGCGTTATTAGTGGTCACTGTGTTTCCAGGCAGCAGTTTCATCCTCTACACGCCCTTTTTTTGTACCTCTCTGCAGACCTGTGTGAGAGCAATCAGCGCTATCTCAACCTCTGTCGCTTTAAAAAGCTCTTTTTTGGCGTGACTTGGTCAACAAAGTTAAATATCACAGCCCATTTTCCTCTGAGTGAGTTTTCCACTTGTTTTCTGTGGATTGAAATATTCACCCAGTCAACCAGCGTGACCTTTGTGAGTAGAGTTTATTTAAAGCAGCTCCAGCTTTAGCAGTAAATCACTGCGGTGTGACTTCAAAGTGCTGCGTGAGTGACGCTGGTCAGAATCATCCCATAAAAAGTTTATTACAGCTGGCAGCTCGTGGTTTTTTTTCTGCTGCGTGATGCCGACAGCAACGCCACAGACTGACCGGTTTATTGTCTGCAGAGAGGAGGGCAGATCTGTCTCCATCTAGTGGTGAGAGTGTGTCCTTGCAGTGGCTGAGGGTTTAACCATCAGGGCCCTGCTCTCCAGATCCAGATAAAGTACTAAACCCTCTCTGCAGCTCCTCTGCTATGGAGCCTCAAAAAATTCATTATTAAATAAATAAAAACAACATTTTGAAAAAAATACCATTTTGATAAATTACAGAAAAATATTAAATTGTGGAACAAGGCAACGTTATGATAAAAAAAAAATTAATACCAAATTATTATAATTAAATATTTCATAATTATTATTTTAAAAATTTCATACTTTTAAAAAATAATAATTTTTAATTTATTTTCCCAGGTTTAAAAAAAAAAAAAAAAAGAAAAACGTCAATTTTTATTACATCAGAGT
The DNA here is from genome assembly GCF_033239565.1 of Halichoeres trimaculatus. Lineage (NCBI taxonomy): Eukaryota > Metazoa > Chordata > Actinopteri > Labriformes > Labridae > Halichoeres > Halichoeres trimaculatus. Next base: position 6,811,547 of record NW_027437202.1, read on the forward strand.
GAGTTGATCTGTCAATCAAAGCCAGAGGGTGGGTTAAAGAGTCATTATCTTAAAAATGATGAAATTGTTAAAATAATCAATATGAAAATTTAATTATTATTCTATATTAAAGAATATTTAAAATATATATTTTATAATAAAAGTGCCATATTTAACAATTTAATGGCCAAATTATATACTTAAAATACTCAAAATACCCAAGATAACAAAAAAGCAGGACGTAATCAGGTGGTGGGAGTTTGACGCTCTGATTTCTCCTTCAGGTCTCTCCTACAGCAGCTTCAGAAGCTTCAGTCATTGATTTCGGGGAAAGTCGTCCCTCGCTCGTGTAAAATGGCCTCGACTCAAACGGGGACGTGCCTCATGGTGAGATAAAGTTATCTCACGCCATCCTGAGTTTGTCTTCTCCTTCCTGTTGGTTGGTTGGTTATTAATGTGTGTTTCGTTTGTTTCTCTGCAGATGATGGTGCTGTGTTTTGTCCTGGTGTTGGGATCCTTCTCTCCTTGCCTCTCTCCTCTCTCCTTCCTCTCTGAAACCTCCTCTTTGTCCTCCTCCTCTGCTCCTCTTCCATCGGCGGACCTCTACACCACCAGCCAGGGTGAGTTACCTGTTATTATTTTTGGTTATAATCAACTTAACAGACCCAAAACATTCTTTAAACACAGTTTGTTTGTTTCCAGTCCGCTCCCGTAGCCTGCTCTTCTACAACGAAGAGTCCCCCCTGGAGGAGAGCCTAGAGGAGGGGCGGCTACAGGCTGAGACTCTGTCTCACATCCAGATCAGCAGGTACACAGCTGACGCTCACAGCAACCAGACAACTGGGCCCAAACCTGAGCACAGGTCAGACATCAGCGGATCATCCTGTTATCTTCAGAGAGTTTGTATGCTTTCACTCACCAACTTCCTCCTCTTCTTCTTCTCTCTGCAGAGAAACAAAAGCAGAAGCAGTCTCAGAGATTTTCTGACACAGCCTGACTCCTCCTCCTCCCAGGACTCCGGATAACCTCCTGAACTCAACAGGTTTCACACCAACACCCAACTGGACCAAGATTCTCATTTGTTTACACCTCTGTTCCTCCGCAGCCTGCGCGTAGTGCTTCACCTTTCACCTTAAACGGACTCTGATACACCTGAATATACTTGATTTTAAGGGGGCCACGTTTTGAATCACATGTTCATCCTTTAAAGTGTTAGTTCATGATTAATGTTATCTTTAAATTATCAGGGGAAACTTTGCCAAAAGAAAGAAATGAAGGCATTGAAGCAGACAGAAAATCAGCTGAAAGAATTTTCAAAGTGCCTTCACGTCCTTAAATCAAACCAACCTGGCCTTACACCTGCAGCCCACACACACATTTACACATACACCCAAAGCTTCTATAAAGTATTTATATTCTACTTTCTTTAAACCAATCTGGGTGAAACATGACGCGTCAGGTGCTCGTTTTAACTTTCCTGATTTTATTCTTCTTCTCTGACGTTAAACTTCTCAAACCCAAACTGTGCCGCGTTACGTGTGAGAGGCGTTAAATCTCACACAGGGGCTGCTCTGAGGTCCTGACAGAGGCTGGGAAACGTGACAGAAAAGTATTTTTTAAATGGAGTATAAATTGTACATATAATATATTTTCAGCATCAAAAAAAGAGCATATTTAATTTATGCAACAAAAAAAAGTTTTTAAAATCATCTTAATGTCTCATTTTTTTAAATAATGTTTACAAAAAACCTGAAAAATAGGACGTATAATATATTCTGAGCATCAGAAAAGAGCATATTTATTTTATGCACAAAAAAAGAGGAGGTGTGTGTCGTGTGTTAGGATGATGAAGTTTTACATGATGGTGTGTTTACATGCTGTTTGATGGTGTGAAGCTTTATCTGTGTGTGTCTTTAACTGTAATACAGTGTTTGTTTGTTTGACTGCTGTCGCATGAAAAACTCCCACGCTCATCTTTGTTTCTCCTTTTTTATGATTTGAAGAGATCAGAAAACTCCAAACGTCACAGAAATCAAACAGAAGCCAAACATTGTGTGTCTAAACGTGTCATGCGACAGCAGTGTGTGTTGTATTTATTCCTGTTTGTAGAAAGTGTGTATATATTGATGAACCAATCAGGAAACAAAACACCACTAGCTTTTGAATCGACACCTTCAATTCCTCACCACAGAGTCAGAAAAATCATACACACCTACAGCCTTTAAAACTTAAAACATATGTCATCATTTCTTTCACTTTTTTATTTCCTGTTTTATTTTGATTTCATCTTCATGTGACTGCAACCCGTCATTCCCACTTTAAAGGGGGATTCTGGTGTTTTTAAACCTGGGCCCTACTTTGAGGCCTCATTAAACTGTGATCCATACATTTCCAGAAGCTGTACATGATCTACAGTTAAAGAATTTTTACAACTTAAAAAAAAAAAAGACAAAGATTCCCTTAGGTTAGTTTTGCAGCCTGTTTTAAAACCCACTGCTCCAAAAATTGATTTAAAAAGGGCCCAGGTTTGAAAAAACCTCCATCCCTCTCAGACCGTCTGAATGCACCACTGTACATAAATAATGACAACTTCATGAGCAGTTGTTGTAAATAAGGGCCTTTGTTTTTGTATTGTGAGATTTTAACCTGTGGATTACGTGGAAAGGGGACGATAAATAAAAAACGGGTTCTGGGTGAGGATTCGGAAAGAGGAAGGGTGACTTTTTCCACCTGTGAAGAAACCCTGATAACACAGCAGCTGCACACAGTTTGGATTTCTGTAAAACTTCAGGGTAAAGCTTTATTATTCTGAGAATGATCCAGCGTTTTCTTGGAGTTGTTTAAAATGTGTCCTGTTCCTTGTTGTCTTGGTTTGTTGTATAGCGTCTTGCATGTTCCTCCATATATAACTATGTTATCGTAGTTTAGTCCGTAGAGTAGAAACAAGCAAAATATTAAAAACCTGCATCAGCAACTCTCTGTGTCTGTGGACTTTTTAAGATCAGAGTTCATTCAGTTTTTGCAGATCAGCTGAAGTGTTTGAGAATGAGCTGTTTCCGTAGATCCTCTGCCTGGTCGTCTCGGTCTTCAGGTCTCTGTTCGAGGCTCTCAGGCTGCTCCAGAGGGTCAGTTCTCTCCAGAGTCCAGGCGTCTAATCCAGACTGCAGGGAGGCGTTGTGAAGGACGCAGCAGGCGAGTAGGATGGCTGAGCTTTTCTCTGGAGAATACTGCAGGAAATAGATGGTAAGGAAGTGAGACAAACATGTAGACACATCATATCTGATTTACACACCAACAGCATGGGAGGAGAGCAGAATAAAGCACCTGTAAGTATCCTTTACTGCCATCCAAACACCTGAATCTGGTCTGGATGGCTCTGAATGTTCGGTCCACGATCTCATGAGTGGCTGTGTGAGCCAGATTAAACCTCAGCTCCGCAGGAGACTCCGGATTCTCTACTGGAGTCATCAACCACTTCTTAAGAGGGTAACGACGATCACCTACAACACAAAAAACACACTTCCTCCTTCATGTCTGGATTCTCTTAGACGTCACAGATTTATTTATAGAGAATCCAGGAATCCAGATCTCACCCAGCAGCCAGCCCTCCTCCTCCTCCTCCTCATCCTGCATCTGTTTGAAGAGAGCAGATCTTTCCAGAATCTCTGTGTCTTTGAGTCCGCCGGGCCACGTTTCTGCACTGAGTAAGAGTCCTCGGGCGTTACAGACCAGCTGACAGCCCACAGAGTGGAAGCCCTTTTTGTTCACGTAGGAGAAGTCCTCGCTGTTTGGAGCCTTAATAGTCACCTGGAGGTAAAAGGGACGGCATGAGGAAGGAATTTAAATGCATAAAGAAATCAGACGTGTTAAAAGAGGTTTATTAACCTGGACACAGTCGAGGACGCCGAGAACTCCTGGAAATCCTGCAACCCTCTGAAACTCCTGGAGAGCCTGCTCTCTGCTGGGAGGGTCTCTGTGCAAGAAGCAGAATAATTACTGCATTTATTTCACTTTTTTAAGGAATGCAGGACAGGATCAGCACAGTTTTGTACCTGCTGAACATTATGAACTGTGGCGATTTCTCCACTAAAGCTTTGGTCACATTAGACACACATCTGGACATGGACGCCTGGCTGATCCCGATCGTGTCTCCCATAGACGTCTGGAAGGAGCCCGAGGTGTAGAAACCCAAAGCTGCTAACACCTGGACCTCAGGACTGATGGCTCTGGACCTCTGGGTTCGTCTGCACAGAGCCTGAAGCACACACAGAAATATGTTTACAGATTTCTTTCAGGATGAACTCAAAATGTGGATCAGCTCATCCTCACCTCTCTGAGTAACTCCACCAGGTAGAGGATGAAGTGTCGGGGGAAGCCAAAATGTGTGAGGAGGAAGTGATCTGAGACAGAGTCGAGGTCAAAGCGGTCCAGGGTCTTGTGGCCTCGGCCATGGAGGAGGAGATCACAGTCTAAGATGGCTATAGAGAGCGCCATGCTGTGGGGAAAATTTGCAATATTTGACACATTTTAAGAGCTTCAACGGGCAATCACTCAAAGACCTTATGCTTAGTTTTCAATCTTCTGACGTTTTCTGTCGCTTGTTTGAGTCAAAAAACAACTTTTTAGCGCTGATATACTGTTTTTTCTGTATTATCAGAAAGATGTTATGGTGAGAATTTGCTTCTCTGCACACATAATTCATGAAATCCTGTAAAACACTCAACATTTAAACTTATTGATGGTATTTCTAATGCAGCTACTTCTGTATAATCCATTCCTCTTTTTATGCACTATTTTACAAACGCAAACACAGAAAACATGTTAAAAACAACCTCACCCTGTGCATAACTGCTGTATTACTGCATGGATACGAGCTAACGTGCTAACTAGCAGTTATCCCTCCAACAAGACGCCATATTTCTTCATAAAGGTAAAGGTTGTTCATGCACGTTATTGAATATCTCTGTATGATAACTTCAGATTCCTAAAATTAAAGATAATCTTTAGGAAAGGTAGTCTTACCTTTGCAGAACTTGTGCAGCATTTGTCAACAAAAACACGGCTTAGGTAAATGTATTTAGCTTCACGCATGCGCAGATTCAACAGAAGGTCATCGAACTCTACACAAAAAGTAGGCGATATGTTGTGTAGGGATATATTTTCGACACTTGCTATTTTACTTTATTTTTTTTAATGATTTATTTTTTTAGTTATTCGCTTTAATCTGACTTTTTATTTGTGGGACCTCAAAAACAACCACGTCGAAAGTGCTGCTGCTGTTGCGCAGTTTCTGGTGCAAACACGTCGACATGGAGAAGATAAACAGAAAAGTAGCTCAGCCATTGACGTTGTGAATACCCGCATGAGCCACTAAATGTTCGTTTAATGTCGTTTATGTGTAGATAAGATTAGTTATATCGAAGCTACGCTGTAAAGGAAGCAGCTAATGTGAGTTTTAATGTTTTACTCTGAAACCAAAGTGTGTCGTATTATCGTAGCTAGCCTGAGGCTAATGCTAGATAGCTATTGTGTCACATATCGTGTGACTGTGCCCCTCCTTATTTACTATTAAATGTTAAGAAATATGAGATAAAATTACAAAAATGTGCTGTAATATTTTGCTTAATGTTGTTTTATACTGTGTAGGCTGGTTGTCAGTGGGTGTATCTTATTATACTCCTCGTTTTATTCGGGTACATTCATATCAATATGGAGGCCTCACATGCTAGCCTGTAACCACAACATGTACCCTGTAGAGGGTAAAATTTTGATAATAAGTGTATTATTGTTGTTAATATTACAGAAAACTATGCGGTTATTCTACATAGTTATAAATGAGTAATTATTATTAAAATAGCATAATGCTAGGCCCACAAGGAGCTTGTTTTGGTCCAGATTTAGCATTTCAGCACCATCAATAACAACAAACACTACAGGAAACACCTTTCCTTATTATAGTATTTAACAGCTGAGCTCATTAAGCTCAGTTTGCTGCTACTGTAATCATTACACTGCTGTAATAATACCTCAATTAGTATCCAGACAATATTGTTTAACAACATATTTGACACAATGTTACGGCTATGACTAATACATATTTAATTATAGGGTCGTGACAACATGGACAGTGGCCTGAGTGCGCAGGATAAAAAAGACCTGGACAAGTTCATAAAGTTTTTTGCCTTGAAGGTAAGAAACCGGCATGTTGTTCTGTTCACCTGCATAAAAATGAACACAGTGTCCCTGCAGCTGTGTTTACCTCTGCTCTTATCACATCTATCTGTTATCCATTATTTCCTAAAGCAGTAGTTACTCCTGTCTTGTCCTTGGTTTCATGTTTTTGTCATATTTCCTGTGTGCAGACTGTCCAGGTGATCGTACAGGCTCGTCTTGGAGAGAAGATCTGCACTCACTCGTCCTCCTCGCCCACGGGCTCTGACTGGGTAAAAAAGTTTCCTCCTTCAGAAACTTTAAAGAAGACCGACGCTACATTTTCCTGCCCTTAATCTTTTTATTCATGCCTCCACCAGTTTAATTTGGCCATCAAAGACATCCCAGAGGTGACTCATGAAGCCAAGAAGGCGCTGGCAGGCCAACTCCCCGGCATCGGACGCTCCATGTGTGTGGAAATCTCCCTGAAGACATCAGAGGTCAACACTTCTTCTTCTTTCTTTCAATGATTTATAAGTTTACAAACAGCTCATGGACATCACATTCTATTAGAAAACAAACCTTCCTTTATACACATTTATATTTGAATAACTGCGGCTCTTTCTGTCCCTTTCCTCTTGCAGGGGGACTCCATGGAGCTGGAGACGTGGTGCCTGGAGATGAATGAGAAGTAAGTGGAAAGGCACACAGATATGGTGCCATTTTGTGGTTGCATTTTAAAATCTGCTGTTAACCTTTACTGCTCTAAAACTGGGAATGAAGTCAGCCTGTGAAAACCTTCCTTCTTGAGCAGAGCTGTCTTTCTACCCTGCGGATAAATGAAACCTGATCAGAGCTCTTTGAATCTCTGCTGCAAATATTTGGGATATTTTGTCTGAGTTGATCTCTTGTCTCTGCTGCAGGTGTGATAAAGACATCAAAGTGTCGTACACGGTCTACAACCGCCTCTCTGTCCTTCTGAAGTCTCTTCTCGCCATCACTAGAGTAACACCTGCCTACAAACTGTCCAGAAAGCAGGGACATGACTATGTCATATTATACAGGTAAATGCACAGACAGCAGCACATGCAACTGGGAGAAGATGCAAACCGTTACACCCTTTTCATGTATACACCATCTCTCTTTTCCAGGATTTACTTTGGGGAAGTTCAGCTGAGCGGACTTGGAGAAGGTAATTCAGCACACACGGCTTCTCTTACTGTACAAGTCAAATCTGTAATGACAAGTTGTTTCAGCTGATGTTTGTTTTTAAAGGTTTCCAGACGGTGCGAGTTGGCGTCGTCGGCACACCTGTGGGTACAGTCACACTCTCCTGCGCCTACCGCACTAATCTGGCCTTCATGTCCAACAGGTAACACACGCACATCCGCCACACATCACCTGAAACATGCAAGTCTCCAGATTTAAATCTGAGGGGATGTTTTGTCACTTGCAGACAGTTTGAGCGCTCAGCTCCCATCATGGGCATCATCGTGGATCACTTTGTGGATCCTCCCTGTGGCAACCAGCGACCTGCACACATGGGACAGCCCTGCAACTACAGGTAGGTGTTCCCACCTCCACAGAGCAGCAGGTGTTTCAGGTACTTTAGTTCCTCTGCTTCACACACTTCAAACAGCTGTTTGTGCGTCCCCAGAGCCCCAGATGAGGACGATGGAGGAGCGTTCGCAGGGGTTCAGGACTCACAGGAAGTCTGCACCACCTCCTTCTCCACCTCTCCCCCCTCTCAGGTAAAAAACACACCTTTACTCCTCCTCATGATCTCTGTCTTTATCCTGTTACTCCTTCTCTGTTTTCATTTTGCTTTCTCTTTTCTCTCTGTGCGTCTCCTCTCACTGTTTCTGTGTGTGTTTGCATGATGTCAGTGTGTGTGCACGCTCAGCCCTTCGCCCTCTAAACTGTCTAAGCCCCTCCCCCTGGACAGTCTGCAGATTCCTTTGGCTCCTGGACTTGTCACTCACACTGTGAGTCTCTGCTGATGCTGTGAGAGTGTGACTGTGTGTGAGACACTTTAAACTGATGTAACTTCTGCTTTGGGGTGTGTGAAACATTTCTGTGAGCGTCTCCTGTTTTTAAAAACTTCTGACTCTTCTGATTCCAACCAGCTTAAATCCTCGTAGCTCCCTTTAACTTTTATTCAGCTACAGTTTATCTCCACTGTGCCTTTAAATCTGTCTCTTTCTCTCGGTGCCTCTCCAGCTCATCGCTTCCAGGTTATCATACCAGCCTCCAGCTCTCGGCGGAGCTCCTGAAGTGTGTCACCCAGCAGCCAATCCTAACCAGGTAACGAAACGATTCATTTTGATTCACACTTTCTTACATTTTCAGTTCATGTAGCGTAACTCTGCTCTGTATCCTCAGGTGATGCATCCTGGGAAAGAAGGCGGGGTTGTGTTGGTGCCTACTCAGCCTCCTCATGGAGCAGACGCTCATCTGACTGTAGAACACGCCCCGAACACACCTGGCAGCAGGTAACTCTCTCCTTCGGTTTCAGCGTTGCATGAGGGCTTAACTTTCATCCCACCTGACGTCTTTCTCCCCTCCCCTCTCCTCTCTCCTCAGCGGGGATGATGACGGTCTGTCGAACAGCGGAGACGCACGTAGGGATGAAGGGCGGAGGAGCGTCTCTCCCTCCGACCCTGTGGAGACCCTCAACGCTTTCACCAGGAAAGTGGGAGCGTTTGTGAACAAACCCAGCACACAGGTGCGTCAGAAACTGAGAAAAACACTCTAAGTGATGTGAAACATGCAGACTGAGACGTGCTTCTCTTCTGTGTGTGTGTGTGTTGTAGATAACAGCTGCCAGTCTGGATCTCCCGTTTGCTGCGTTTGCTCCTCGAGGCCTGGACTCAGAGGAGAATGATCCCATGGTACCTTCACATTTTAATCCCTCTACTCGCACAAGTCTGCGTGTGAAAAGTGTGTAAGCATTTTCTGTGTGTGTGTGTTCAGGTGCAGCCTCCAGACTCTCCTCCCTGCCCGTCCCCTCTGCAGGCCAGTCTCCACTCTCAGGGTTCAGAAGGATCAGGACCGCAGGACGACTTCGTCATGATCGACTTTGTACGTATTCTCTGTGGCTGATGTTTGCAGGAGATCTTGGAGGATTTAAGGGTTAAACCTTCAATGTTTGAGGATATTTTTTAACAACACACCTTTGCTGAGATCTATTTCTGTGTCACCGTGCAGCGTCCGGCCTTCTCTAAAGACGACTTGCTCCCGATGGATTTGGGAACTTTTTATCGAGAGTTTCAGAATCCTCCTCAGCTGGCGAGCCTCTCTCTGCACATCAGCTCTCAGTCCATGGCAGACGACCTGGTAACACTTCCACTTTTCCGTCTCCACACAGAAAAATAACATCTCCATCCTCTTAGTGATGACTTACGCTCTCTTCTCTCTGCAGGACTCCCTGCCGGAGAAACTGGCCGTCTATGAGAAAAACATTGACGAGTTTGACGCCTTTGTGGACATGCTCCAATAATCAGAGCGCTGGACTCCATGTGAGGAAACATAAGAACATAAGGGAGAATCAGACAGTGTAGTTTTTTGTCCTGTGAATCACTCATTTCTGACACTTCTTCTTCCTGCCCGGTACCTTCACCACACTGACGTCCTAGACACTGTAAATACGAATCTGTCAGGCACAGTTAGAGATTAAAATCACAACATGTGGATGTTTAGTCAGGGAATCAGTCCTGGTTAGATCAACTGTAGCTTCTCTCTGCAGGAAACTCTTATCTGCACAAGTCTTCACAAGCTGGTCTTTGAGATCCATTTCATTTAGCCTACAAGTGAAATCCAGTCCCATATGAGTGTTGTGATTACAAACTGACAAGTCTTGTGTCCATTAAAACGTAGATTTCACTGCCTTGCAAAGGAAACTGACTCAAACTCATGCCAGAGATCTCCCAGCTGGTCTGGGGGATGTGAAACTTCAGAGCCCTGATGTGGAGTGGATCAAAGCTGCGTGTGTGTGTGTGAACAGGAAACATTTGTCCACGCTTAAATACGACAGGAGGTGGTGTGTTCGTCACAGCGGGCTGACGCTGAAGCAGCAGAGTCCTGCAGAAAGTCCAGAGGTTTCCTGCAGAGCTGCTGCATCAGTCTGAGTCCCTGTGACCTGTTGGACTGTGGTTCAGAGCTTTAATTTAATCTTTGTTTTTTGCTGTTGTTGGTCTAAATGTCCTGATAAATAAAGCATGGCTGCTCTGTTCAATCCTTCTGTCTCACTCCACTCGGGAATCAAAGCTAAGGTTTTAGAGATGGGTCTGATTTCATTTTCTGTTTTGTTAAATTGTTTGAGCTGCAAAACTCTCACACTGCTCAATAAATCTTCAAGTTTTAATCATCAGTGTAGTTTGAGGGCTTTGAGGACGGGGACGTAACATCTATTTTTAGTAAAACCCGTCATCTTTCTCTCTGCAGGGATCCGTAGAGGAACAGTCTGAGCCTGTCAGGGACAGAAACAAGAGCTTAAAGTTCATGGCAGCCAGCTGAGGGAGACTACTGGAGCGTGTTAATTTAAAGCAACAGAAATCAGGTAAATAATCTGAGTTTAAGTTGAAGAGATGAGATCACAGCAGAGCTTTAGTAAAAAGTAGAAAGAGGGATGAGACTTTTCTGAAATGGAATTTTATTGTCGGTATTTTCAGAAGTTCCATCACATACCTGCAGGACTGTAAAGGGTCAAACCGTAAAGTTAAGAGTATGGTAGCACGCATTTTACATCAACTCTACATTTCATGTTCCTCCAACGTGCGGCACGCCACGCTGATGTGACTACAGACATGTTATTGCTCTTCTCTGAGCCCTGTCCCCTCACGATGCTACCTAAAGGGCTGAGAACCATTCAGCAAACATTTCAGAAACACATCTGGAAGGCTATGAGGACAGAAGCTGCTTAAATCAAAACCTCCCAGACAACGAGGATGTAAAATCCTAACTATTTATATTTTCTAGAGTTAGCCACTTAACATGCCGTTACTTTAGAGACAGGGCCTCTGAGCGGAGGCCGTCCCCCCAACAAGGTAACACGGGGAACACTGAACGAGAGAATAAAATAAAAATACAAAAAAAGAAGATTCACAGGAGACAGGCAGTGATTGCCCAGTGTGCATTTCCACCTCGTTCGATCAATCAGTTCATCAAATGTCCCCGTTTCCCCACTTCTCCCCCCTCTGAGCCCGACTGTCTGATGAGTTTGTCCCCGGGGCGGCGTGGAGGACAAGACTAGCGGGGAATGGTTGGAAACAAAACGTCCAGATAGAAGACACATTAAGGACAGGGACGCTCCTCTCGTCCCCGCCGCCTTGGATTCAGGGTGAAAGTCTTTGCGGTTGAAGTTTGAGTCCTCCTTCGTCTTAAATACCCAACCTGCTCCCCCCGGCCGAGGTGGATTTCTTTCATGTTAGGGTGAGGTGGTGATGGGTGAAGCCGGCGTCCATACACGACAGATCAGAGCGAGAGGGAGGACGGGGAGTGTATGGAGGAGGTCCGACAGCTCGACTTTTCTTCTTCATGGGCTTTTTTTTCTTTTTTTAGAGCAGGGAGGTGACGGGATTCAGGCTCAGGCAGTGTTCAGTAGGTCCTGTATGGCTCTCTGCTGCGTCTCGTTCAGCGTTGAAACACACTGTGTCCATAATCCTGCCGACACCTGAGGAACAAAGACACTTATGAGTTCATGACCTCACGGTGCGTGAGGACGCCAAACGTGGGAGAGATGAGGCTCACCTGTACTTGACGGATGACATTTGCGAGCCGTTTGCTGCACGCATCTTCGCTCTTCACCGACTCGTTTGCGACGCCATCTGCGATGATGAGGAAGATTTTGGGCAGGTTGGAGTTGTCTGGTCCAAGGACGATGGGGTTGTTGCTGTGAGGAGAAGACAGTGAGCTGGATTCATCCCTGAGTTAAAAAAAAAAAAACATGACATGATGGACGGCTTCTCTACCTTTCGATGAGGTCACACAGGAAGTCGAAGGTGTGCACCGCCTCCTCTTTGTCCTCGTTGAGCGGCAGCCAGCTGAGCCAGTGAGGGAGGATCTCGTTCACGTTGACGCATTCGGGTCTGAACCTCGTGACCTTCCCGACGGCGGAGATGCAGTTCTCTGTGGCGTTGACGTTCTCTTTGGAGCGCGAGTCGGCTGCCTGGATGACCTGGACCAGCATGGGGATCGCCTCTGAAACACAAACATCACATTAACCAAAGAAACGACGCCATCATGTGGTTACAGGTGAGGTTGTGTGAGGCGCACCTGTGCAGAACGGGCGGTAGCTCTCTCCTCCATACTGAGCCATGACTCCAACGCCGTACGCTGCAGCTTGTCGCACCTCTGGGCTTGTGTCACACAGCGACTGCAGCATCGGTCTCAGGAAGTACTCAGCGTATTTGAATGAAGAGGGGCTGCAGTGCTCCACCACGTCGTCAAAAATACACAGACCCCACTGTCGGTCGGCCCACGGCCTGTTGGGACACTGAGGAGCAGGTGGGTCAGTCAGGAGGGTCAAAGTTCACCTAATGTCAACAAACCTGCAGATACTATTACTTGATCTTGTAATCAGCTGTTTGTGATTGAGAGGAGGCTTTGGCGCCATCTAGTGGTTCTGTACAACTTATGCACGTCTTTACTTTCAAGTCATACTCACTATGAGCTGCACGATGAGCTGCAGCAGCTGCTCGAACCAGGGCAGCACCTTTTCTTTGTAGCTGCTGAACACTGAGTGCAGAATGTCCGACACTTTAGTCAGGATGTACACGTCGTTTTCATCCTGAAGGAGAGAAAGAAAAAAAAATCAGCTCAGGTGCTTTTTCTTCTCCGATGCTCACAGAACTCAGGTGGAATTTTACCTCATCTTGTAGTGTTTCCTCCACCTGCTCGTCGTAGTCCTCATCCTGTCTCTTGGCTGAAAGACAGAACAGGTTCAGGTTAAAACTGTTTTTCTTGTGAGAGTGTGATTCCTTTAAAGTTCTCGGAGCTGAAAGCAGAAACTCACCCTGTCTGAGCTCCTGGTTTTTAAAGTGCTCCTCCAGCTTTCCCTTTAAGATGCCGCCCAGCTCGTCAAAATGCTCGTTGTTCAGGCAACCGTCTCCCATCAGCTCGATGCACTGAAGAAGAAAACAAACACCTGGTTCAAGAACTTCTTCCAGGTGATCGAAACATTCCTGTCTGATTCCAGGGATTGTCACTTTCTTTACAAGGTGAGTCCAGTTACCTTCGCGAACGAGTGCATGATCTCTGACAGGACGTCAGAGTCGGGCTCTGTGCCGATGGACTTGATGAGAGCATCACACATGAAGTGCCACATCTGGGTCAGGTACTCTGGTCCTCTGACCCGTGCACACTCCAGCAGCAGCGGCATGGACTCAGCGGCTGCCACCCGAACACGTAAGGCCGTTAAGGAAACATCAGAGCAAACTGAACTGAATGTTTTTCTATGTGTGAGCTAAATGTTTTCAAAGGATATCATCATGGAAGTAAAACTTGAGCAGCGACACCATCAGCTTCACCACCTGCTCCGTGTACTCCACAAAGCCCTCCTTCAGCTCTTTGGCATAACACACCTGGAGAACACACACAAACACAGTTAAAGTTTTTAAATCAGCTTCACATCAGTCTGATTCTCCCATGAGGCTCCAGGTCTCACCAGCATCTGGCAGGCTGTGGCCTTCTCCTCCAGGCCGGCTGTCTTGATTCCAAAACTCTGCTGGTCCCCGAGGTTCACGAACTCCCAGCCGTCGTCCTCAGAGATGTTCTCCATGTCTTGAGCTGCACACAGAGAGATCTTTCAGTTTTGTGTTTAAGCAGTTTTGTGTTTCATCCAGCAGAGGGCGCTCTAAACTCTGTAAATAAATGTCAGTCAGTGTCTCCATGTGGCCTCCATCATGTGACTTACTGTCCAGCAGAGCCACCTCAGGCTTGATGGACGCTGTCTTCATCAGCGGGCCCATCACCACAGGCAGGTACTGCTGGAACTCCTTCCCCAGGATCTTACACATCCTGGCCCAGGCGGAGATCATGTACGAGATCTAAAATGGAGACGCCATCAGAAGGTACCGGAACAAACACAAACAGCAGACGACTCGTGGTTATTTTGAGCTCTTTGTACCTGAGGATCGTCGTCCTCCAGGTCGTTGAAGTCTGTCTGTGTTTTGAGGAGCAGCTGCATGACGGCGGAGGCGTCCGGCATGAACTGGAAAAAACAGAAACAGAACATGAAGATGTTTGAAGTCAAACTTTTTTATATTTGCTGATTTCTTCTTCCATACCTTCTCCTTCCCGACAGCGAGCCCGATCAGACTGATGCACTCGATGGTTTTCCCGCGCAGCAGCCGAAGCTCTTTCTGCACGGCGTTCTCCACGATGTGTTTAAGTGATGGCATGAACAGGTCATAATATGGCACAAACTTCTCCTCTGCTGTGTCGGCCACTGACGCGATGGATGTCACCACCTGCTCCAGGACCAGTTTGGTGCCTTTCTGGATCAACTAGAGGAGGAGGTGGATTTGTTTAAGATCCTGAGGTTCATGGTTGGAGCAGGATGTGATTCTGAAGGAGTTATCCCTCTTACCTCCTGCAGCTTGGCCACCATGATGACGTGGAGGTGCTGCACCAGGCTGTCCAGATACGGGATCAGCAGAGTTTTGGGGCAGTCTTCTGTGAAGTTGATGAGAGCGGCTGCAGCGTGAGCCTGAACGCGAGGGTTACTCTGGTCCTCCATGGTCTGCAGCAGGGCGGAGATCACCTGGAGGGAGAAAGGATGAAGGGTCAGAGTGTTGCTAAAGCGTTGACATCCTGCAGTGACTGTGCAGCTGGTTTTTACTACTTCACCTTATCGTGGAACTTCTTCTGGAACGTTGGGGCAAAGTCTGTGGCCATCTGACCGATGGCGTTGCATGCAGCATAGCGAACTCTTGGGTGCTGAGGAAAGAAAACAAACTCAGAATCTTTTCTTCAACTGTTTAAACTCGAAGAATAAAGTCTGAGGCTGTTTCTTACAGGGTCAGAGCAGAAGAGGAGGACGAAGCTGACGATCTCCTGCAGGATGGCCTCCATCTGCTGGTGACAGCCCTCCCCGATGGCGGAGAGCGCCATGAGCCCGGCGTGACGGTACTTCCAGTCAGCTGCAGATGAAACACACAGCAAGAATGTCTTTTTAGGAAACAGAAAGGATAAACTGAACAAAAACAAACTTTTTATGACAGAGGAAATGTTCTCACGGTTCTGCAGCATGGTCATGATGTGCTGCTTGATCATTGGCAGAATGATTTTTCCTCCCAGACCGCAGGCGATTCTGTCCAGGGCGCTCTCTCCAGCTACAGCGTTACTGTGAGCAACAAACAAAGACATAACTCATTTTAATCTTTCAAAGCCAGAGACCAAACCCTCTCAGCTTCTTCATTTTAACTATACTCCTCCAGCTCTCACCTGTCGAAGTCGTCGTCCTCCAGCTCGTCTGCCATCGCCCACTCGTCATCATCCTCCAGGTCCACCATCATCGCCAACATCTGAGGCACTGCAACGCACAGAGATTACTCAGCTGTCTGATCACAACACAGTTAGAGGACAAACAGAGGACCAGATGCTCACCGCTCTGTGCCACGATGGCCGTGTGTTTCCTCAACATGGCGGCTGCAGTCTCAGATAAAGTGACGATGACCTCCAGGGCTAACTGTCTCTGCATGTTGGTGAGGTTGGTGTCTGCACAGAGCTGAGGGGACACAGAGGAGTCATGGTGAGTGTCACATCCAAACAGACAGGTGCTTGACTTCTCCTTCCTCTTTGAGTCACAGACTCACCTTGAGACACAGCTGCAGGGTCGCCTCCAGGTTGGGTCTCAGGTATTTGGGTGCTGTGTCAGCAATTTCCACCAAAGACTTGAGCACAGAGTCATCTCCCTGGTAGCTGGACTCATTCACCGCCTGGTTTAGAAGAGAACTGAGGTCAGTGTTGAACATACAAACTTTTATTTGTTGATTTCAAAGCGAGAAACCATGTAGCTAGTGAGGGGAGAAGCAGCTGACCGTCCTTCTGTGTGAATAATAAAGACTGTGTGTGAGCAAACAGCGTCTGTACACAATCGAACAGCAGATCATAAACCACTGATGACGTCTAACGTGCTCCATCCACACACAGCTTCCTCGTTTACTTTCCATATATTGACTCTGTGGAGTTTATTTACATATTGAGTGTCGTCCAAAGGGATCAACAAAAAGCTCAGGAGGTTTCTGAGTAACATCTGTTTCCTCTCACCTGCAGAATTCCTGGCAGGAGGTCGGCGAAGTGTTTCAGCAGGGCTGTGTTGCTTTCATTGGACAGGACGAAGGATGCTGCAGCCCGAGCAGCCAAGGTGCGAATCTGAGGAAATGTTTAAGATATTTAATCTTCAGTCACATGAAGCAGGGAGCTCTCAGGCTCACAGGCTCACATGAGAAAAGTCTCACCTGTGGGTTTTCCTGGTCCTGCATGCACTGAACAAGCATTCGCTTGATCACCTCCATGTAATGCTGCTGCTGATTACCAAAGATTCCTGGGAAGTTCCTACAGAGGGGAAGGAAAAGGCGTGAGCACTTAAATGTAGTTTTTATTGACAACGACTAAATTTAAAGAAACATGAGCGAGGAACTCACCAGAATATGTGCAAGGCGGCTTCACGCAGGCCAACTTTCTCTGAGTTTACAGAGTCAAAGAGAAACTTCAGCAGCTCAGGCCACTGATTGTTCCCGTCATCATCTACACAGAGAGAAAGAAGAGTTAGAAACTTTGTTTAAAAAGTTTCTTTCATGAGAAATATCTTTTTCTCCCACAGAGCGTCTGGACTCACCAATGAGGTTGCGGGAGAGCTCGGCTGCGATGTCGCAGACCTTCTTGCGGATGTTTGGCGAGGTCTCCTGCTGGATGCTGGTCAGCAGCTCTGTCTTGATGGCCGTCTGCATCTCCAGTGTCAGGCCCGGGTAGATCTCCTCGAAGGACGATGACAGCAGCCGCCGCAGCAGCACCGCCGCCATCTGTTTGACCTGAGAGGACAAACTCAGAGGTGAGGCAGGTGTAACCAACAGAGACATGTGGTCAGGTTTTTATGACAGATTTATTCTGGAGGGTTCAACTTCACTAGAGGAAAAATTATCCATCAAAAGACAAACTTTGAGGTTACTTTTAAAATATGTCTATTCTTTATCTAAAAAGAAAATATTCCAGCACAAGTTCAAAACACTTGTCATCCTAAAGCTCTAAAACCTGAGACGTCAAAGTAAAGGAGGCTGAGCAGCATTTCCAAAGTCTGTTTTCGAGGCTCTGAAGCTTTAGCGTGAGGCAAAAGACTTCAAAATGAAAACAAAGTGACGCTGATAAAAGTTGCATCATCTCAGAAAGGCAGAGTCACTCTCTGAGGACCGAGCTCCTCTCTCCGCCTGCTCCTGTTTCAGGACTCTAAAAATATCAACCCGAGGTGAAGAAGAGGAGAGGAAACGTGAGGGACCAAGCAGCTGCTGGACTCAGAGTATACACAACTTTGCAAATGCCAAAACTGTGACTCATGACTCGTAGCTACGCGTCAGGCTGTGAGGGTTACGTGATGACTGGACTGCAGTCCAAAAACTCCTTCCGAAAAAAGTTTGATGGATTTTCTGTTAGACTTTGACAAACCAGGAAAATGAAGAAGTCACAGCACAGATGTCTGTTTGAGTACAAACCTCCTCTGCAGCGGATGCATCTCTGATGGCCTGCAGCAAGAATGTGATCTTGTTCTGACCTGGGATGTTGTCATAGGTCTCCTGCAAAGAAAATCATCAGACAGTGGTTAGGATGAGGTAAAAAACCATCACTCTTAACTTGTTTCAGCCTGAAACAAAACAAATAAAACAAACGCTAATCTCTGTTCATCTGAACAGGTGTGGCTACCGTCAAACCCTGAAACTACTTTCTTTTTAATTACAATAACAGGAGGGGAAATGATTGATGTGGCAGTTATTTTTAGATCATCACATGATGTAATGATTGAAACTTTATGCTAATCCTGTCCTCTTAAATCATCCATTATTCAGTTGGTACACACGAGGTATGAGGTTCACGGTTAAACATTCATCCATGGATGTTAGAGTAGAGGGAAAACATTCAAACACATCATCTTATCCTAATTAAACAGAAACAGCGAAGACCTCTAGCCACTCTCCAGCAAACAACCCAAACTGGGTTCTTCCAAATGCAAGCATTTGCATGATAAAGCAGCAAGACGGGGAGGAGTAACACTGGGGGGGAAGCAGTTTGGTGGGGGAGAAATCAGAGCACTGACCCTTTGAATAGAAACTCCAGGAAGAACTTCAGAGCTGCAAAGTCTGGGTTTGTGTCTAAATATTTAGATTCATAATGTGTCTTATGTCTTCTATTTGGTAATCTAGGAAGTGAGTGATAATGCTTTGATACTTGAATAGGGTCAGTGTCTTCACCAAAGGGATAGTGCCCCATTGCAACAGAGAGGGAGTGTTTCTGTAAAGGATGAATTCCAATGAGCTTAGCATCGCGGCAGACAGTCTGCGGTTTACAAAGCAAATCGCTGACTGCAAAATGAGTGAGGGGAGTGTGATAAGATTCAACAACCTCATCCAAAAGTCGGGTGCTAAAAGAGGTAAACTGTGGCAACAATGCTCTGCTGCCATCAGAGGCTAATCACGGTGGGAAAAAAGTGAATAGGGCAGCCAGACTGAGCCCAAACAAATCTGAAGAGAAGCTAATCCACAGCACTGTACAACTTCCAGGGCTTCAAAGACCTGCATGGTGCCAGAAACCACAACACACCTTTAGAGGACTAGATTAGTCCAGGTCATAGCAGGATGTTTTGGCCTAGATGAAATAAGAAGGGTTCTATTTGAGTTATTTCTCATCTCTTCAAGTCTTAATCATGAAATATGAATATTTTAATGAATTAGTCTGATTTTGTTTTGGTCTGAAGTTAATATCATATTTCAGATTTGTGTCAGGATGTACATTTAATTGTAAACAGTATCATAAAAAGCATGAAATGGATGAACATGTCTGCCATTAAGACTGTTATGATCAAGCAAGTTAACTCTAATCTCTGCAGTTTAATTAATATGATGAACTGTCTGTTGTAAGAAATAGACAAATTTGCAGAAAGCCAGGCCCTGCAGTTACATGTTATACATGTAAAGGAACAATCAAAGTGTAACCCTTAGTAGTTTTAATGTTAAATAACTGAAGGCCATTGCATTGCGTTTAGCATTGCTAACATAGCTCACACTCTTCATGGACTTAGCTCCCCCTCTGTAACGAACCCCACTAGTATCTTCATCACTGTGCTTGTATGATCGTACTGACCCTCTGAATTTATGCTTTTTATTCACTAAATCCACCCTTATAAAACTATCCACCCTTGTGTACCTGTTTAGCATCATGCTACTTTCTCTTCTCAACTAGCTAGGTCACTAGCTAGATTGCTACTGTGTCAGCAGTAGATTTTAGTCAATGATCATAACAAACACTACATTTCACTTTAATCAAACACACTGATCGTTACATAAACACACACAATCACACAGCGCCACGGATAGTTTATTGACAGGGGACTATATTATCTCTACGTAACTGCGCAACATGGTGGAATAGTTAGCGTTAGCTGACTAGTAGTGCTGTGTGGCGGCTCTACTTTGCACGTGGGCTACGGAGTCCGACGGTGTGTGCCCACTGAAAGCGAACTGACGCGGCGAAGAATTCGCCTTTGGTTATTGTGTACTGCTGCTGGTGCGCTCCAACCGCACGCCTTCTCTTCGCCTCAACTCCAGTCAGCCCTGCCCTGTTGGTCCCCAATCTCTGAATAAAATTCCCACCCAGTCCAAAGATCTACCATCAGTGACTTTTTAAATGACAGTATACCATCGCTATCTTGTACGCATTTAGATCTTCACTCAGTAAGGAGCATAAATGGTCATAAAGTGGCGTTGCCGGTCGGAGGGAGTAGCAGCAGGTTCGACCGCGTCAGTTCGCTTTCAGGGGGCTCCGCACCTCAACAGCTTTTCTTCTCTACTGTGTCACAATCATAAATCATATATAAATGTTGTTATTCAGTTAAACAATGTACTTTATCGTTATCGATCTCTGAAACCCAGTAATCCCCGTGATCAACGCGGCTGGGCGGATGCGACTTTAAGCGAATTGGTCGCGTGCAGTGGGTCTGTGCAGTGACGTGAGAGCTGACTGCGCGCGCGGCCAGCCAGGACAGCTAGGCGGCTAGCTACAGCTAGCCCAACCGCCCCTGATTTCTTCAACTGCTACACTTGTCATCTAGTAAATCCAGCTCCGATCTCTCCACTCACCTCTGATTGTTTCCTGATGTTGTTGTCAGGGCTCATCAGGTTGCCCAGCAAGAGGTAGAACTGCTGCTGTTCCGCCATTGCAGTGAAATCCAAAAGACCAGCCGGGTGGTGAAGCGGCGAAATGAGCCCGGTAGACCCTGCTTCGGTCACACAATGCTGCTAACCTTCTATTGGCCACACTAGTCAACACTCAATGTTGCTGATTGGTCAATAGTCCCTCATTTAACGCATGCCATTGGCTCACGCGGGTTCCCTGCGCCTATTGGACAGACGTGACACAGGAAAGCTAATGTGTTGCTCCTATTAGTTCACAGTGAATGACTAAAGCGCGGGATATTACTTCAGCGATGTGAGGAAAACCATAAACCACATGTCCAAAACCAGGCCCTGGGGGTTAAATTGTCATCATGATAAAATCCAGATCCCGATCCTGCCTTAAAACAATCCTGACGTATTAACTGACACATTGGGTCTCATGAGACAATTGAGGGACCTGTAAGGTTTTATACTTCAGTTATAGGAACTGACCCTTAGTCATGAGTCACTAAATCGAAGGTTTGCACCCCTGCCATAGATTATAAATAGCATCTAATGTATAGTCTATGAGAAAAACAAACTGTTTATTAATATAAAATGTGTTAGAAATTCGATCAAATTAAAAAAAAAATCTTTTATCTGTATTCTAACTTGTGACATCTTCATAAAGTCCCCTATTTTTTCCTCTAAATTTTTAGAAACTTTTAAGGGCCCAAATACATGTTTGTCACACGATTTCTAACTGTAAACAAGTTCACAGGTCAACCATGAGAGGAGTGTGTCATGTCCATAATACTCCCCTAGATGGCAGCAAAATCTAAAGGAGGACTCAACCTACAATTTGATTTCTTTCAGTTATCCAGACTCTGATGGACCTGCTCCATCCTATGCCTTTGGACTCAGCTCTTGATCGTGCTGATGGATTCTTTGCAGAGGTAAGCTCCAGGTTGTTCATTCTTTTAACTTTCTTTCATGAAAAAGCTGTCAAATGGCATAAAAGCAGCTGATCTGTATTGATCAAGATCGAGGGAAGTCACACCAAACTATTTTGAATGAAATTATTATATGCTGCAATGTCTAGTCACTGTACACCCAAATGTGAAGTTTTTTAACAAATATTTTCATTACTTTTTAAAAATACATAAAGTTTGACTTTCATTTATATATATATATTTTTTTAGGAAAACAACACAAAAGTATCCTCCACCTTTAAAAACTCAGCCTCAGAGCTGCTCACACAAACCACAACTTACTGCTAATATATATAACTCCCTAAATGGAAGTGGCATTAAATCATTAATCTGGAGTGTGTTACCCACTGACACCCACAGTTTCTCCTGAGGTCAGGCTGAAGTGGAAAAGGACAGAAAGATGGATGAGAGGAGAAAGAAGTTGTTTAATGCTGAGGGGCTGATGGACAGGCTGCAGAGAGGAGGAGTTCAGGTTTTTCTCCACTCACACAGGCGTGAATTCACCCTCTGTGACACTGTGGGAGTGAGAGCCAGTGTGCTTAGCCTTTATTTATTCAAGGTTCTTGGAAAAGTCAGTAGCAAGGCTTAATGTTCTGACATCTGTGAGTACAGCCGTGCTGCTCACCTTGTGACCATAAAGGAATAAGTCTATAAACTGCAGCCAAAGCCACAACATCTCATTTTTACATTTCTATATCTACAAGAGCAAATAAACAAAACATAAAGAGCAAATAAGACAAGTTTGGAGCTGTCACCAATTCTCACATTAGTCTACTTCCTGGAGTTATCCATATAAAGTGTCCTCCTAACGCTGCTTGACTAATCTGCAGCTTCCCGTTTCTGCTTGTGTGTGTGAGCTCCCTTTTATTGCCCCAGTAAAGGTAAACCTCAGACACTCCTGGGGTTTCAAACGTCAACACATCCTGCCTTGTTTAAACCGGAGCGAGCTGAATGTTTTGAAGCATTAAGAGTCAATATTTCTCCGAGACACGCCGGGCGGCTCACAGTGGAGCTCTGTGTGCAGGACAAGGTGTCCATTGAGGGCGGTGATGTGGGGGCTCGGGGTCGGCTGCTGGTTTTGGGGGTTAAGAGCTGCTGGAAACCACTGCAGGCCTCACTCAGAGACAGTCAGGGATTAATGGAAGTCCTTTACTGAGACGTTTCTTTAACATATAGTCAAACCCCTGCCGGCCTGAGAGGAACTGCACATTCAAGACCATTTCTGTAAGATCTAAAACTGTTGTTCTGTTCTCCTGTGTGCTTGTAGGACAAATGAATTGACAAAACACAACCGTGTCTCTCAAATATAACAATACACACACTCTGACACACACAGCGCGACATCCCCAGCCACTCACAGAGTAAAGTTTGCTCTGCACAAACAGGAATGCTTTGCTCCCCCCAGCTCCTCCACACACACATACACACACCCCTTTACTCCGACCCGCCTCTCACCCCCCACCGTCCGCTCTGCACACACTCCGGTCAGCGTGCCACTGTGTGCCGATGTGTAACAGCTCCTCTCAGACCCTCTTTTCTTTCTCTCTCTCACCATGTGAAGCTTTGTGAATCTGTGCTGCTGCTTCCAGTCGGATCATCGCTTCGGTGATGGTGGAGAAGTAAGTTTGTTTTTCTGTTTGCTGTGCATGTTTGGTGCAGTTGTTCCTGCCCTTGTCTCTCTTTGCTTCTCTTCTATAGGCTCAGTTCTCCTTTAATGATGTATAACATGACCTTTAACCTCTCCCTCCTCCCTTTTTAATCCCATCCTCGGCTCTTCCTCTTCCTCAGCTTGCGGAGGGTTAATTTAAAACTGAAATTAGGATGTAGGTGATTTGTGAAAGGGAAGCAGGGGAAAGAAACAACAACCTAGAGCAGAAACCATGTTTTCAATCATAATTTTTTTTCATTTATACCTTTGATTTAAGACTTATTTGGTTTCTCTGACATCTTGTTTGTTCTTTTCTCATCTGCTCTTAAATTAGTAAAGCTCAGTTTCCTTTAGCCTCATTTTCCCTGTAGATCTTTTGAAGAGAAGCAGCTGCTTCTTTGCAGATTAAACGGAAAAAATGCATTTACATTCTCCTTTTCCTTCTCGGATGAATGCTCTTCAGGGTAATAGGATCAAAACTTACTCACAGATATTTACAGATTAATCATCTTTGTGGTATTTGAAGTGTTGGTCATTACCGTAAGTACCGTAAATTCTGACATTTAAGGAGATACCGCCAAGAATTTCTGATTTGCATGATATCAGTTTATTTTCTGATGCTACAGGAATTAAACTGATTAACTTAAATACTTTTAGTTTATATACTTTCAGCAACCTTATTTCTCTGCAGAGATAGTTTTCCTTTTATCGTCCTCCTCTTGACAAAATCCTCCATGTGCACCAGGCGGATATTCAAAGAGAAAAGAAGCTCATGTGACTTCAATCTTGGACCCGTTCCTTTATTTCCCGGAGCTCTGACCCAGTTCGCCCGGCTGATATCATCCACCCACAATTTGTACGCAGGTCATGTGACAGCAGGTGGTCCTGCTGCACTGAGTTTAGGAGGTGACACCTTTAGATCTCATCAGTTAGGTGCCGAAATAGATGCATGCGTTCGTTTTTGTAGGAAGTTAAACTTGACTTTGCAATCACATTTGAGCTGACATAACTTTAATTTATCTGCAGAAGTTTGGTGCAGAAATTCACCCAGGGTAAAGTCTCAGATGTTTTCAGTCACCTGCCGTGGTGGCGTTGTTTTCCTGAATGCAGAAGAAACAGAGTCGATGATGGAGGAATAGAAGAGGACAGAGAGGAAGAGAGGGATGGGTGCAGCTGTGAGCCTCTTTAGGATTCCTGCACCCTACCTCCTCTCTCCGGAGCCAAACCGGCATCATTAGGTTTGGCAAATTACCCGGGCGGCCATTGTGGCGCGGCCATGGCACGTTAGTGTGTCTTTTTAACTGTGGCTAAACTCAGTCCATTCACTTGTAAAAGAGAGCAGCCATTGGCAGATAGTTGGCAGGTCGCACAGAGAGGCCATTCACCCCGTAGGAAGGAGCTGAGAACACTGCCTCGGAAATGGTCCTCCCTGAATATTTTGATGGAGAGACTCTGGATGCCCTCTCAGTGCAACCAACAAATCTCCATCAACTGACTACGTCTGAAATCTATATCACTGCTCCTCAAAGGTTCACTTTCTGGAAGCAAGACAGAGTTTTGAGGGATTTTCTTTCACAGCTTGTGTTTGTGAATCCGAGTGAGGAATCTCAGGTTTTCTGTGCGGGGAGGAGGAGGAGGGTGTTTCTTTCTTTTAATGATATCTGGATGAAGTCCAAGAACAAGAGAGTTCAGACAAGAGGCTGATACACAAAGGTCAGATGCTGTACTCGCTTCTTTTATTCCTGGTGCCATGGAGGAACAAATTACAGAGCGTCTGAATGAGGGAATAATTACTGGCAATTAATTTCCCTGTCATATATCACCTCAGAGAAGAGGGTTCATCTTGACTTAGTGGAGCTTAATAATGAAGGAATGCCTTTGTTTTTAAAACAAAGGTCGGCTCTTACATATTTTAAAACTCTGAATAAGTAAGAGACAAAGAGTTTGGATCTGCTCCACTTGTTCCAGTTGTCAGCAGTGAAACAGGCCATTGTCTAGATTGTGATAATTTGATAAACCTGATTGGCAAAGACAGCCTGATGTGCTGGATGAATAATTTATGTCTAAAGGTAAATAAAGGGAGAGCGCTCTGTTCTGTGTTTCTCTGACAGCTCTTCAAACAGACTCTCCAGCCGTTAAACCGAGTCTGCGTTTCGTCCGAGCGCGGCCTCACGTGACGGGCAGAGGCAGGAGTGAGGAGGATTAGTCTGGAGGAAAAATCACACGGCAAACAGAGCCGTGAGAGGAGATCAAAAATACACCTGTCAGATATCAGTTTATTGACGCAGAGAAACCACGTTTTTAACTTCACACTTGGCCGTAAATCCTCAGCAGAACTGGTCGTCTGTGGAGGTCACATGTTCCCACCGTGGTTTTTTTTCCTCCCACAGTCCAAACACACTCAGGTCACATGAATCAGAGACTGTGTTTCTAATCTCTGGAAGCTTTAATCTGTTTTTTCCAACACATGCAGCTACATGAGGGAATGACTGTTCCTACACACTCCTGGCACCAGAAAAACAACAAGCAGGGATGTGTGAGAGCTTTCACTTCCTACTTCCTGACTTCCCGTCAACACTGGCTCATAAATCTTACCAACAAAGAAACAGCTGACTTCTTAACGCCTTTAGACTCTTGAACAAAATACCCCAAACCCTTTGTGGACTACAGATGTCATTTATCATGAAATTCTGACAGAACAGTCCCGAGCTTTGCTGCCAGGAGATGTTTATCTTCTTGATGGAGGTGGAGGTGGATGTTTAGTTTATAGAAGCATTGAAATCGCTTTCACTTTATTGATTTAACCTCAGCAGCACCCGCGGTGTCACAGCTGATAAAGAACTCGTCCGTACAGGTTGTTTGGAGAGCTCTCTTTGTGCCGGTCACAGAGCGAGTATCTGCATCCTTATATTCCTCCTGCCCCTGGAGAATCTGACTGACGTCTCCTGCGTCGGTCTGAAAAGATAAATCCCAGAACACAAGGCCCTCTCACCGGCCCGCCTTTGCAGGGCGAGAGGAGCGTTGGCACAGAACAAAAGCAAGGCCAGCAGTGGAGGCTCGGCTCCTGTCGCTTCATTAAGCAGCAAAAACCTCTGCTTCACTCACATTCAGTCGTCCTGGAGAGCAGGAGACAGGCTCACATTCAGCTGCGCGGGAAGCAGCTGCAGAAAAAACACTTTATCAGCCAGAGGATGAAGAAGAAGAAGACATAGATTTATCATTTTAAAACGTTAACGTCTGTGATTCATAGACATCATATTTCCCTGCTTTCTTCTTCTGTTTCATGTCACCTGCTCGGTCAGAGAGCTTTCCCCGTGTCCTGACCCCTCAGCCTGCACTAATCATCATCGTATCGCCGCCTCCGAGCAGATTTGATGAACATAAACGGATTCTGATGTTGACACAAAGACCCCTCATGGGGCTCACAGCTCAAAGTTCACACCCCCGTGTTTGGCTGCCGGCCCGGCCCGTCTCTGAATGGCTCTCCTCAGTCATAAAGATTTCTGTTGACGGCGCCCTCGGTCTCAGAAGCGGCCTCAGAGAGATTGGCGGCTCGGACCTTTTGAGGTGAATTAGCCGTGACCGAGTCGTGCTGACACGACAGCCTGAGCAGACAGACGGAGACAGAGAGGAAAAACGTTCAGTGAAAGATGTTTTTGTATAATTTACCTGCAGAACATCTGATCCTGCTGCATCTCCTCTTCTCCAGGTGTTTCCTGAGGACCTAACAGAGGACTGGATGTTGTTGTAGCTATGGTAACATCAGGCTGGGGGGCGCGGGCTCTCTCCCCCTGCGGCCTCGTACTGGTCGTCCTCTCATCCGTGTGTCTGTCCCAGCAGCCGCAGGTCAAACCTGCAGACTGCAGCAGGAAGGAGCATCCTGTCTTTTCATACCAAGGTGAGCAAACTCCTCAAAGTTCCTGAAACTAAAGATGAGCAATGTTTTCATTCCTCCTTCCTTCCTCCAGCGTTAAGGCCGTGGATGTCAGAGTTCTCCCGTCGAGGAGCCAAGGATTTCTCCCAGCTGGCTCTGGACCTGAGCAGAAACCAGA
Organism: Halichoeres trimaculatus; assembly: GCF_033239565.1. Lineage (NCBI taxonomy): Eukaryota > Metazoa > Chordata > Actinopteri > Labriformes > Labridae > Halichoeres > Halichoeres trimaculatus. The sequence goes on from NW_027437202.1 coordinate 6,838,728, forward strand.
TTGTTGTGGGAGCGAGGTGAAACTCCTGAACCAGACGATGTTTACACCTTTTTGATTAGAGTGTTGAATCCTGACTAACATGGAGAATCTCTTTCTCAGAAACTTCCTCTTCAGGCTGAGTTTGAGCAACGCCTCGCTCATACAGGTAACTCTTTGATCTCTAACCCTCTCACACCAAACCTCGCCTGTGCTGAGGACGTTAAACCTCTCCTTTTTCCTCCCAAGGAGACAGAGTGGTCGCCTGATGAAGAAACAAAGCGCTCGTGTCAGAGCAAAGGGAAGACTGAGGTCAGGGTAACCCAGTTTGTGTTAACTCGATCTGGATGACACATGAGTCAAAGAGGCTGATGCTGATGTTTGTTTCTCTGCAGGAGGAGTGTCAGAACTACATCCGGGTGTTGCTGATAAGTGGGACAACACTCTTCACATGTGGGACGAACGCTTTCACCCCTGTGTGCATCACCAGGCAGGTTGGTAACCAAGTCTGACAAGTATTAAACTGTGCTTTTTGTGCGAGCTTCATCCCTTTCCTCTCTCAGATCAGCGACATGAGCCAGGTGTTGGACTCTGTAAACGGCGTGGCTCGCTGTCCGTACGACCCACGACACAACTCCACCGCCATGGTCACAGAGCGAGGCGAGCTGTACGCAGCAACAGTGATCGACTTCTCAGGACGTGACCCTGTGATCTACAGGAGTCTGGGCAACATGCCGCCGTTACGCACTGCGCAGTACAACTCCAAATGGCTCAACGGTAATAAAACAACCCTGGTTTGTTTGTCTGATCTTCTTGTGTCTGTTTACGTCATGTTTTCTGTATTTTTCATCCTCAGAGCCTCATTTTGTGTCCGTGTACGAGATCGGCCGCTTCGCCTACTTCTTCCTGAGAGAAACGGCGGTGGAGAACGACTGTGGGAAGATGGTGGTTTCCCGTGTGGCCCGAGTTTGTAAAAACGACATGGGCGGACGTTTTCTGCTTGAGGACACATGGACCACCTTCATGAAAGCTCGACTGAACTGCTCCCGCTCTGGAGAAATCCCGTTTTACTTCAACGAGCTGCAGAGCACGTTTTACCTCCCGGAGCAGGACCTGATCTACGGCATCTTCACCACGAACGTGTAAGTGACGATACCTGACGGCATCCTCTGATATTTTGCTAATATCTAACCATGATCCTCCTTTCCTGTAGGAACAGCATCTCAGCGTCTGCTATCTGTGCGTTCAACCTGAGCTCCATCACTCAGGCCTTTAACGGACCGTTTCGCTACCAGGAGAACCCTCGCACCGCCTGGCTCGCCACGCCAAACCCTATACCCAACTTTCAGGTACAGTGTCCACAATCATGTAAAATTTGCAGAATCACACTAAAAACAAACTTTGACTCTAACTCCTCTTCCTGGTTGCTCAGTGTGGGACTCTGGAGGAGGGAGGCCCTGGAGGAAACCTCACAGAGCGCAGCCTCCAGGACGCACAGAGACTCTTCCTCATGAACGACGTGGTCCAGCCGGTGACCATCAACCCTCTGTTCACCCAGGACAACCTGCGCTTCTCCAAACTGGTGGTGGACGTGGTGGAGGGCCGGGACAGACTCTACCATGTCATGTACATCGGCACAGGTGAGAATAATAATAAAAATAATTTAAAAAATTAAAATAAAATAATAATTAAAATAAATAAATAAATAAATAAATAAATAAAAATAATAATAATAATAATAAAGTAAAATAATAATAATAATGATGATAATAATACAAAAAATTTAAAAAAGTAAAAGAAAGTAAAAGAAAAAAAAAATTAAAAATCATCATAATAATAAAGTAAAATAATAATAATAAAAAAACATAATAAAGTAAAATAATAAAGTAAAAGAAAAAAAAAAATTAAAAATAATAATAATAATAATAATAAAGTAAAATAAAGTAAAAGACATAAAATAATAATAATGATAATCATGATAATAATAAAATAATAAAGTAAAAAAATATTATTATAATATAATAATATTAATAGCAACAATTATAATTATAGTAATGAATGTATTTATTATAAAAATAAAAAAATATTTCTCTATAAATTTTTTTTATTTTTGTACATTCAATAATTTAACTGTCTCTATATTCTATTTTACAGATTTCAATTCTGTATTGTTTGTCTTGTTTATTGTTGCACCAACACACTAAGTCAAAATCCTTGTATGTGCAAAACTTGATTCTGATTCAGAATATATTAATATAACATAGAAGAAGTAAATAAAAGGATGGATGGACTTAAATTGGTGGGAAATAAAAGATAAGAGAAAGGCTAAAAGACAGTAAAGCAAAACCAAAGACGGGAGGGAGGAGACAGGAGAATGCTTTGGAGCTGTAACATTGTAATTTTAAAACGCTGATCTCATCCAATCAGAATATGGCACCATCATGAAGGCTCTTGCCACAACCAACAAAAACCTCTATGGCTGCTACCTGGAGGAGCTCAGGATCCTCCCTGAAGGCAGAATCGCACCAATCAAGAGCCTGAGACTCCTCCGCAGTGACAGGTCTCTGTTTGTGGGGCTCGACGACAGACTGGTGAAGATCCCCTTAGAGCGCTGCTCCAGCTATCCAGCTCAAAGGTAAGACGCTTGAACCAGCAACTCCAGTGTGCAGCTCACTTCTGCTGCTGGGATCAAAGATTTTCATGCATGCACAACACAGTATTTCCAGTTTGACCAAGTCTTTGCTCTCGTCTCAGTCACTGTTTGGAAGCACGGGACCCGTACTGCGGCTGGGACCTCAAACAGAAGCGCTGCACCACCATCGAAGAGAGCTCCAACGTGAACCACTGGATCCAGAACATCACAGAGTGCCCGGTAAGACACAGTCGCTCAATCTGCAGGAGCTGACTTTAAAAAGTTTCTTCATCTTTAAAAGGAAGTTTAAATCCTTTTACAGATGAGGAATCTGACACAAGACGGCGGATTCGGTCCTTGGGCTCCATGGACAATATGTAACCACGACGATGGCGAGGGCTCTGTCAGCAGCTGCATGTGTCGCTCCCGCTCATGTGACGGGCCTGTGGCGAGGTGTGGAGGCGTGGAGTGTAAGGGATCGACTATCCAGGTGGCGAACTGTTCCAGGTACATGGAGATAAAGATAATTTTCATATGTTGTTTTTTTAAGATGATAAGATGTCTTAAATCAGGGTCTTTGCTGCGTTTTCTCCCTCAGGAACGGCGGCTGGACTCCTTGGTCTTCATGGGGTCAGTGCAGCAGCAGCTGTGGGATTGGGTTCGAAGTGAGGCAGCGGTCCTGCAACAACCCCTCACCTCGCCACGGAGGCCGGATCTGTGTTGGTCAGGGTCGAGAGGAGAGGTGAGGAGGAATATCTAAACACTTTTGAAATGTTTCTGGAAACATCAGCAGTTTGTGGAGGGAGCTCAGTGTCTGTGTCTGTCTGTGTTTCCAGGCTGTGCAATGATAAGAAGCCCTGTCCCCTGCCTGTGTCGTGGACACTGTGGGGCCCCTGGGCTCACTGCAGCGCTGAGTGCGGAGGCGGAGTCCACTCCAGGACGAGAACCTGTGAGAACGGCAACACCTGCCCTGGATGTTCAGTGGTACAGCTTTGCTTGTGTGTTTTACATAGTTTCACCTCCTGTTGTTAAACCTGCAGTTTGATAACATCTGCGTCATGCTAACGACTTTTTCAGGAGTATAAGGCCTGTAACCTGGAGGCCTGCCCTGAGGTGCGCCGTAACACCCCCTGGACCCCCTGGATACCCTTTAACGTCAGCCATGACGGGTCCAGGCAGGAGCAGAGGTTCAGGTACACCTGTAGAGCCCTGCTGCCTGATCCTCAGCAGCTCCAGCTGGGCAAGAAGAAGCTGGAGACTCGGTTCTGCCCCAACGACGGGACTGGAGCCTGTCAGACTGACGGTGAGTGTCCAAACCTGCTGAAACAAGGAGCAAATTATACATAAATAATGTATTTGATATGTATCTTTGCTGTGTTTTGCAGCTCTGGTCGAAGGCTTGGTGAAGACAAGTGGTCAAACTCTGTCTCAGCCTCAAGGTGTGCGCTGGGGATCATGGGAAACGTGGTCCACCTGTTCGCAGCAGTGTTCCAAAGGCTTCAGGACGAGGAAACGCAGCTGCATGAACGCAGAGGGCCGGACTAACCCCAGTGCCTGTGTGGGGTCACCGGTGGAGTACCAGGACTGTAACACGCAGCCCTGTGCAGGTAAAAGACGCACGCAGCAGTGAGAGCAGCAACAGCAGCAGGTATGGATTTTAATCATTTTGTTGTTCCAGTGAATGGAGCCTGGTCGTGTTGGTCCTCCTGGTCGCCCTGCTCCTCCAGCTGTGGAGGAGGACACTACCAGAGGACTCGGACCTGCAGTAACCCTCCTCCTGCAAGTGGAGGAGACATCTGCATCGGCCTGCACACTGAAGAGGCGCTGTGTAACACACATGCATGTGAAGGTACGACATATACAGCTAAAACTGCAGCTAACACAAAAAATGAGAGTTAACAGAACAACATAAGAAAGCGCTTTTCTCCATCTTTGGTCGTCAGGTTGGGGAGAGTGGACGAGCTGGGGGGACTGTGACGATGAAGGTCTGCAGCACCGCACTCGACACTGTGGCGAGGATCAGGAAGCAGAGTCGGGTCTCTGTCAGGGGAACATCACACAGTCCCGGCCCTGCCAGCCTCACGAGGTGCCCGGTAAGCACACGGGGGGTTTTATAAGCTCATTCTGCAGCAGGTTTGCTGTGTGCTGTAAATTTTCTGCAGACTGTTGCTGATGCAAAGTGGAAAAAAACCCAGTCAGAGTCATACAAAGGTTTAATCAGACGCAGTAGATGCTGACGCGTTGCCTCAGGAGAATTAAAAAGATGAATTAATGGAGGTGTCAGCGGAGGAGAACAATGGAGCCTTTTTGGAAATTAACTTGTCTGTTTGATCTTTGGAAGTGATTTTACCTCACTGTGTTTTTGTCTCTTCTTTGTCTTTTTTAGTTATTTTACCAGGACAGGAGAACCAGAGCTGTGGGAGTGAGTAAATCTAATTACCTCTTCACAATAAATACAACTCCTTCCTTGTGCAAACGCTGTATTGTTGTCCTAAACCTGCATCAGATGATCAGGAGTGCAGTGCATGCTCAGGCGTAATCAAAATCAACAATCTACGAGCTGTCAATCTCTGGAGCAAAAATCAGAGGTTAAGGTGTCTCCTCCTCTCTGTTTCAGCCTTCACTCTGTTCCAGTTGATAGCCGTGGGTTTGACCAGTTTCTTTGCAGCAGCATTACTCTCAGCGCTCACCTACTCCTACTGCCACCACCTGAACCGTCCGTCTGCAGAGTCCGCCGTCATCCACCCCAGCACCCCAAACCACCTGACCTACAACAAGCAGGGGAACGCCACGCCAAAGAACGAGAAGTACATCCCCATGGAGTTCAAGGTGAGCAGACATCTGTCCCTCTGCAGCTCCACTCTCCTGTTTTCACTTTCATCACCTCAAACTTTCTTTGTCTCCATCCTACAGACGCTCAACAAGAACAACCTCCACGTCAACGACGAGACGTGCAACCACTTCCCCTCGCCGCTGCCGCCCACCAACATGTTCACGACCACTTACTACCCGCCCAGCCTGAGCAAGTACGACTTCCACCCGGACTCCCCCTGCAGGACCTACCTGCACAGCTGAGAGGAGTCCACACTCTGAACACAAAAACCACACCTGAATTTTTTAGACTCTGCTGAAAGTTTGAGAGCCAACACCTAAAAAACTACATCTCAAAATCCTCTTTTAACCTTCATCCAGAAACAGTTTGTCAGAAAAATTCACCTCAACGTGACGTTGTTGTCTCTCGAAGAACATTTTAAATTCAGACTTTTTACAAATCTGCATCTTCCTGCAGTTACTTCAGCTTCTGTTCAGCCTCTTCCTTCTCATTGGATAATGTTTAAATCTTTTTGCTCCATAAGACAGAGACGTAGACTCAGAGGAGACATGTACTGTGAAACTGAGACTCCCATGATACAGACTCAGTGTGCTTTAATCACACCAGAAAAAACAACACTGAAGAGGACACGTTGACTCACCTCACTTTGTACTGTACACTGTTTAAAAGCATGTTGATTTTACTTCGAAATGTTTCAACTTTGTAAAAAATAACGGGCATTTTCTTCTCATTCACTCTTCTTTTTTTCTGATGTTGCTGCACAAAGGTTTTTGTTCAGAAACCACCAAATATTCTGCAGCGAAACTTGTAAATATCAGAGTCTCACACCAGAACAGAGATGCTTTCAATGTGTGTTTAACAGCATGTTTCACTGTGATGGTTTTAAGGATGGTTGGGCCACACTTTTAGGGACGCTAAATGACAACAAGAACAAACAAGTTGTAGAAATACTGAGGCGTTTTTTTTCCAGTCTCACCTTGGATTTCTTCCTCTCACAGGCTAAAACTAAGAATCGTGGAGGAATCAGATATATGGAAAGCCAAAGCCGTGAGACAGGGAGAGCATCAGTGAGAGTGTGACAGGTAAAATCAGACGCAGCATGAACAGAGGGTGAGGTGGAGGGTAGGCAGGCTAATGCAGGCTGAGCACACCACTCCACTGTTGTGATTAAAAACAGGAGTTTCTCACCTTTAAATATGATGTAGCATGAAAACAAGAGCAGATACGATGTGTAAGAGTGATTGCATGCACTGACATTCTAACACAGATTTTAGCACATTTGTGTAAATTGTACAAAAATGTTTGTATTTATATTTCCCACATTCTTGAAACTGTAGTTTCTAAGAAGAATTTTGTCAATTTGTCCCTGAATTCATTTGTTTTTAGTCCACACGGACGCCTGTTGATGTGAATTTGACTGAACACTGCCTTTTTGGACACTCAAAAACCTTTGGTACTCTATATTTTTGTATAATGCGCACTGTAAAAAAAGACAAATAAATACATTTTGGTGCCATTGTTTTGCTAAGACCTGGAAAAACTCAAAGACTGCACAAACAAGAAGACAGGACGTACCAGTGACTTCTCTCTCTCTCAGTGTCCCTTATGTCTTTAATAATTCATCATCAGGGGAGAAGAAAGCCGCGCAGGTGAGTCACTAAGAGCTCGATCTCCTCCACTTTTTCTTTACATCATGTTTATGATGTTCCCTTTTCATGTCTTCAGGTTAAAAGATCAAAACTATTGAATAATTGATGCTAAAGGAGAACCTGGTGGAGGAACAGCAGCTGAGTCAGTCTCACGTCCTCGACACGCAGAACTCTGATCACCTTGAGGCAGGTATTCTGTGCTCACATGTTCACAAGGATGCTAACAGACAGGTGGAACAGGTAGTTTGTAATGTCTCATCAGACAGCAGGAACCCAGATATAGAAATCAAACCAGGCCCTTTTGATTACTGGTGTTTATTTTTACTTAACAGCTCCACAGTTCGGACAGTACAGCGTCACCAAAATAGACGACACTCCTGCACTTGTGCCCTACATTTTGCCATTAGCAGCTTGAAAAACTGGGGCTGAACTTCTTAAATATTAAACACAACGTATAGAATCCACTTCCATTTTTAAAAGGCCGGCATGTTTCCTTAAATACCAAGATCATCCTGTTCCCTTCATGCTTAAAGAAACAGGATTTATAAAATTTTAAAAACAGTATTCGTTGCAAAAATATGAAACACAGGACAGTAGATAGAGCAGGAAACACGATGTAGAGAGTGATGCTGTGGAAGACACCGCCACCTGCACCCACTCTGTAAACATCCTGAGAGATGTGTTGGTATCTGCTGCTATCTGCTGGACAAAGTAAGAAACAACATCATGCTTTATTACTGCAGCAAATTACTAAGATTAAGTGTTCACTGCTTTAAAAATTAGGAGTAGTCTTTCAAATGGCTGCCAAATAAAACCACCACACCTAAAGAGCACATACAAATGGAAAAACTGAGATTTCTCTGTTTAGTTGAATTAAGGATGATGGGTAATGAGGGCAGAATCCTGCGATCTGATTGGCTGGGAGAGTCATCTAAGCACCACATGTTATTTAAATTGCAAAAGCAAGTGTACTTTTTATTTATGTTTGTTTGTTTTTACAGTATCCTCTTTCATTTTTAGAGCATGTTGCCCAAAATATTTCCTCTCACTGTCTAAAACATCTTCTTTCTTCCCTCTTCAACCTCTCAGGATTAATTAACCCCCCTCTGGTGTTGAAAGTAGTTCCTTCCGTCATTCAGCATCAGCTGCTTTTGAGTGGTGCGAGCGGCAGCAGTGTGCCTGCATCCAGCGCGCGGCAGGACTGCACATCTGTCTCCAGGACAGCCGAGGGAAGCAGCCGAGGGAAGCAGCAGAGGCTCGCCAGCGCTCATGCTTTGCAGTGTGGCGTGAAACTGGAGCACGCAGCCCGGAACCCGCAACCCCTCCGCTGGGCTGGACCGGAGCAGCCCGCCCTCTGGACCGATGTCCTGGCCGAAATGTCCCGGCACATCTACATCAGGAACAAGATCGGAGAGGGCATCCAGGCGCCCATTTTTCAGGTGAAAAACTTCTTTTTAAGAATTCAGGTTTAGAGCTCACTGATTGTAAAAGTTTTGAATATTACTCCACCTTATTGAATTTTTATGTCAAGTCAACCTTTCACTACAAAACTCTTCTTTTTTACATCCCATCCTGCTGAAATACTCACATTTTGCCTCCTGTGCTGTGCTAAGTTAACACTACTTTATGCAAACTTTTACAAACAGTTTCATCTCAGACTTTTTTGAGTCATTCTTGAGCAGTGAGCAAAGTTTCTAAATGCTGCAGCTCTCTTTAAAATGTTGTTACAGGTGCCTTTTTAAAACAGTGAGCTGATAATTACCTTGATTGGAAATCAGAGGCTACATTCTGATATAAATAGCAGCGTATTCATAGACTTGGCTAACTTTACCCATCAGAGCTCCTCTTGGCTTTGAAATGAGACACAGCGGAGAGATGGTGACCCAGATTGATGGCCCTGTTTTATGAAATTCAGGGAAGTAGGTTTTAGACGGTGACATTGTCATTAACTCTGGAGACTTGATCAGAAGTGGGGCGAATCACTGGCAGATAATTAATTTAGCTCCCTGGAGGTGCTGTTATATTTGGACTGTTAGGAGGAGATGAAGAAAGGAAGTCAGGAGGGGTAGAGGAAAGTTAGTTCTGCTGGTTGAGATCGTGTTTTTCTCCTCCCAGGTGAATCGAGGGACTTATTCCAGGAGGAGCCGACTGAAGAGATCTGATGGGAGCACCACCTCCACCAGCTTCATCCTCAGACAGGTGCTAACATCACACTTCCTGTGCTGTGAAACACAAAACATGAAATAAGCAGTGGGCAAGGGAAAGAAAACATCCCGACAATTTTCCTCCCGTCATTATTCCCTCCACCACTAGAGGTCACCTTTGTGCTCGGTTCCTGCTGAAAGCACCTGATTTCTTCTGCTCGGGCTCTAAATGAACGATACGTCATCACACGCTTCAGGGAGGGGGGTTTGGCTTCACTTTTCAACAGCGGTAGAAAGTGGAGACATGTCATCTGTCTTTATACGCCGTCAGAGGGTGTAACGAGTAGAAAAATACCTCAAATGATCCAAGGATCCAGTTTAATGACACTAAGCATCTTTTAGACCTGAGTATTTAGATTTAGATATAAGCATGTGATCCTTGTTTTGGTGTTTTTTTCCACTTTAAGATGCAGCTTTAATATGAATTATTCTCAGATCCCCATTTTAAAATACACCACCATTTTATAAATTCATGGATCCAACCTCTCACCGTGCATCAGATCCAATCCAGCGTGCGTCTGCCGACTCCCTGCACCTTCAGAGGATAAAAAAAGGCAGAGTGAGGACAGGAGGTAAGAGGGAAATGGAGGATGCTGCTCCCCTCTTTTACTCCTCCATCCCCCTCCCCCGTTTCCTTGCTGCCTCTTCGCACTCATCCAAGCTGAGTGGACAGCCAGCCAGCCAATGAGCTCGCTGCACATTGGCTCTGTCATCAGGCTTGGATATTGAGGAAGGATCTGCTGCCCCTACTGCTGCTACTGCTGCTGCTGCCTCTGCTTCATTGTGTGTGTGTGTGTGTGTGATGAATAAAATGCCAGCGTTGGGTTACCTCCAGGGAGAGCCTCCTCGGTCTATAATGTGAGCCAGCAGCGCAGCAGCAGCGCCGTGCGATCAGGGAGAAGCTGCATCCATCAGGCCTCCGGAGGACCAGGCGTGATCCAACGGGAGGAGAGACCTTTTTTTTTTTTTTTTTAAGGAATTATTCATCTCTGCTGTGGAGAGACGGGATTGTCGTCATCTCCCCCATCCATCCTTTTTTTTTCTCAGCGGAGCCCCCTCCTTCCTCCTCCGCCTCCTCCACTCTCGTTTTTTTTTCCCCCTCGTTCTTCTAGAGGTGCTCGTTGGATTATCAAACCTCCATGTATGACAATTTGTACCTGCATGGATTTGAAGACTCGGAGGCGGTGAGTGTTTTGGATGTGTGTGTATGAGTTCCTGCTGCACACACACACACATTTTGGAGGCCTTTTTGATGGGCTGGCCAGCAGGATAGTGTAGCGTGATCGTGGGTTATGCTTGGCTGAAAGGGGGTTGGGTGGGTGGGTGTTGGTGTGTGCGTAAAGGCAGGGGTGCACATTAGGCAGATGGCTTCTGATGTGTGACATTCACACAGTTTCTCTAAATATACACCCCAATTATTTTGTGTTTCGGCTGATCTCTGACCAACCAGAGCTGAGGAGCCATTTCTCCCACTGTAGAGAAAGAGGGAGCCGTGACTCAAAGAGGACAGAAAGATTTTAATCATCCATGTCTCCCCTCCGGCTTGTAACACGGCCACTCTTGCCACATTTCTACATTTACCCTCCTGCAAAAACAAGCCTTTACATCTCTATGTCCTATAGGGTGGCAGAAACATGCATCATGATGTCATTAAGTGGATTTGATGTTGATGAGTCACATGCTGAAGCTACTCCATTGGTTAATAGCTGGGATGCTACAGTACAGTATGAAAGCATCCACACAGAAATGTAGTTCGGATGACTCACTTGAAGGATTTTTCAGAAATGGAGTCTGAGGGTAGAAAAACCTTTACTACAGGAGAGTACACTTTGTTTGTTTGCATGATTATGAGTGTGTGTAGTGTCAGCTGTGCTTTCACACAAACTTAGTTGAGCTGTAAGAAGCGTATGTGCCTTAAATTTCAATCCCACAAAATGTAGAATTATGAACTACATTTCCCATAATTCCTCACATTTCACCATTAGACCCTCTTTGTGTTTTGTGAAATGATTCATCCTCTTTTTTGTAGGGATGACGCTGCTGACATCACTGTGACATCATTAGGCTTATTTTTCAGGATTTGTCAAAGCGCTCTGCAGGAGAAATTATACAAGAGTTATCATTTCCTGATTCATGCTCCTCTCACTTATAGACGCCAAAATATAGAGAGAGTTTCAGAGAGCTGGATCCTTCACTTCGTCTTCTGCTCCTTCTTGGAAATCCTACAAGCTTTGCTCAAAGTCAGGACCTTTTTAATTTAACCAAATGTTGCACTTTGTGATTAAATGAACACGATCCAGGAGAGGAGTTTGCTGAAGTCAGGCCTCACTCACCGCTAGCCTGTTAAAAAGAAAAACGCTTAGCTGTGATGACTGGCGTGATTGATCTCCTCGAGTCTAGTGGTCTTCTTTAATTGGATCATCGTTAAAGCCTGATTACTTGATGAACATGGCAGAAGTAAGCGCTCGTTCCAGACGTGTCCCAGCAGAAATAAAGGCTTCAACCTCATTTCAGTCACATCTGTCGTCCCAGGTGCAGCGTGTTTCTGCAAACGCCTTACAGAAGCAGTTTGTATCCTCAGCTTTTACAACTCCACTCACCCCTCCATGTGTGTGTGTGTGTGCTTTCTGTTTGCAGGGCTCAGCTGATTCCTACACTAGCAGACCATCAGACTCAGATGTCTCTCTGGAGGAGGAGCGGGACGTGCAGGCTCAGGTCCAGAGCCAGAGCCCCAGCCAGAGCCAAGGACCGGGACAGAGCCGCCAGGAGAGGGAGCAGCAGGCCACCATTCAACTGGAGAGAGCCAAGGTAGCCGAATCAGACACGACTGAGCCAGAAAAATGTCTGTTTTCTGTCTTCATACTGCAAAATCTCACTGCATGCTTTAATATTTGTGTTTCTATCCTCCAGTCTAAACCTGTGGCCTTTGCTGTGAGGACAAACGTCAGCTACTGCGGCGCTCTGGATGAAGACGTCCCCGTTCCAGCCACAGCCATCTCCTTTGACGCTAAGGATTTCCTCCACATAAAAGAGGCGAGTGGTGATTAGGTTTTTATGCAACAGAAATTCAAAGTCTGCACCAATATTTGACACTTGCACCTTTTGTTGGTTTTAATTATTAGAATTAAAAAAAATGCACAAAGAAAAGGTGCTCAACAGTTTATTTAAGATAAATTGAAACAGGATTATGTAAACAACAGCTTCTCCCTGACGCCCACCGAAGGTCTGTTCATAAAGGTTTAAACACGACACCAACTGTGTGGAGAAGTTTTTATTAAAAAAAACTGTGAAAGTCGAACCTGCTGATGAAAATATTCTCCATCCTCTCCGTGTTTTTGTTCCCTCTTTGTCTTATCGCCTTCAGAAGTTCAACAATGACTGGTGGATAGGTCGATTAGTGAAGGAGGGCTGTGAAATCGGCTTCATCCCGAGTCCTCTGAAGCTCGAGAACATCCGGCTCCAGCAGGAGCAAAAGAGAGGACGAGTCCAAGGGTAAGTGGCAGACGAACACTCTCACACTCAGCTAATGCTACATTAACATCAATTCAAACAGGGTGAAGTGTTTCCCTGCTTCTCTTTTAGAGAAGTGTTGAAGGTGTCCTGGCTGTTTTTATGAGTCTTTTTTTATTTTGGGTGCACAACTCAAATTAGTGAGAGGTAAAACTGTTTATGACACCATTTCCAACCAGCAGATGGCGCTATCTACCCATAAATCCCTTTGTTGCTTCCCACTCTTAGATGAAACATTTTGCTAATTCCCTTTTAGATTACAACCTGATATCAGTGAACTCGTGGATGCTTGTAAAAAAAAAATGGCTCAAATTTGCTTCTTTTTTGATGAGTTTTCCCTCCATTCGGACAGTTCTCCTCGTACTGTACTCCTGCGCATAATGTGTCTTGAAGGTTCAGCCAAGCAGAGTTTCTACAGTAGCTCACATGCACGTCCCCTGAGCGTCGTGGTGAAGTTTAATCTAAGAGGACAGGAGTCTCAGAGCTCGGCTTTCTGAGCTCCACACACAGGGAGAGGCGTCTACTGTAACTGAAGGACAGGGGCAGAGAGTCGCAGGCTTTCAGGGATGTTTGTTTTTAAAGAGCACTGACTGACTGTTAATCCCTCTCTTCCTCCATGTTTCACACCTTTCCTCTGCAGTGAATGCTTCGTTTATCTTTCATTTTCCACATTAATACCAAGGTGTGTTTGTGTCTTTCTTTATCCCCTCTTGTCTCTTTCAGTAAGTCTGGAGGGAACTCTTCTTCCAGTGTAGAGGATGAGGTCTCGGCCTCTATCCGCCCCCTCATTTCCTCGGCAGGTGAGAGCATCAGTCAGGGGGCGGGGCTTCTGGGATCCAGCTGTCAGATTAGAGCCGACATACGTAGACAGAATAAGCCTCTCAAGCCTTCCCGTGTCTCTGCATAGAGCTTAAGTTCACTGCGTAGACTTGTTGGTACATTTTCCCATGATCCTCCTCTTCCTCCAGTTGAGGACTGCAGGCGCTCTGAGAGTGGAGCTTACAACAGTGAAGACTTTGAACCCCCCTGAACTGCACTCATGTGACTTTGTGAATATAACTTTAGGACAATAGAAACACTTTTCACACTTTTGACATGCCGGTTATCCTGATAGGTTTCATTTTCTCTCACAAGTTTTTGAAGCATGTTTGGTTTTTTTTAAGACGACGTTTCCTCTAACGTCAGCATCTGACGGCTCTCTCACTGTGTTCTCTCCCTCCTGCAGGAAAGCAGAAACAGAAAGTGGTAAGTTTGGTGACGGTAAAACTCACTCATGTTTCATTCACTGGACTTTTGCTGCTTCCATCATCAGATTTTCAGCATCTAATCAAAGAAAAACTTAAGCCTCTCATTAAAAAAAACATCATCATTTGCTTCCTTCTCCATCGAGTCATCTCTGAATCCAGCTCATCTGATCGGGATTCAGGGTCAGCTGACGCAGCGCTTCATTTCAGCTGTCTGCTCTGAGTGTGAAATCACGTTAAGGCTCAGCTCAGCTGATTGTTTGTGTTTGTGTAAACAGACGGAGCACATCCCCCCGTACGACGTGGTTCCCTCCATGAGGCCTGTGGTCCTGGTGGGACCCTCGCTGAAGGGTTATGAGGTGAAGAAACCACTTTCTTGTTTTTATCATCATCCTGATCTGATTTAATTCTTGATAAAAAAGGAGTGACGAATGTTTTTCTTCCCTGCAGGTAACAGACATGATGCAGAAAGCACTGTTTGACTTCCTCAAGCACAGATTTGATGGCAGGTAAGAACAATCTGAGCTGTAATCTTCTTGCTAAAGCACGTATTTCAGATTTATTCATCAAAAACTTTCTTCTTGTTTCTAATTTCCTCACAGGATATCGATCACACGAGTCACAGCAGACATATCTTTAGCAAAGAGGTCCGTTCTCAACAACCCGAGCAAGAGAGCCATCATCGAACGCTCCAACACTCGCTCCAGCTTAGGTAAGAAGAGAGGCGTAGCTTCTTAATCCTGTGTTTGTGTGATTGTGTTGTTGATGTGTTTGTGTCCACTTCAGCTGAGGTTCAGAGTGAGATCGAGAGGATCTTCGAGTTGGCACGCTCCCTGCAGCTCGTGGTCCTGGACGCTGACACCATCAACCACCCGGCCCAGCTTCTCAAAACCTCGCTGGCTCCCATCATCGTTCACGTCAAAGTCTCCTCGCCAAAGGTGATACATAAAACCAAATCTAACTCTCTGCAATGATCACAGTTTACCTTCAACATCTCATCTCTTGTGTCTGTCTGTGGAGTTTATTCACACTCCTAATGTGAAGCTGTTAGCATAAAAAGAGTAATCTGAGGATTCACAGCTCGGAGAACAAAGACGTGCTAAAGGTAACTGCAAGCCTTGTGTTTACCCTCCACTGGTGCTGCAGGAGAATCACAGAGCTGGCTTTAACAAGCAGCATGAAATAGAGAGCTGGAGAGACACTCACTGTCATGCTCGGTCTCTAATAAAGTGTGTGCAGTCAGTTGATCTGAAGTACACAAGGGCACCTTGCATGGAGGATGCTGCACCGCTTCCCTTAAAAGTGAGTCACATGGTCATCGGGTGACTTTCACGCTTGTTTTACACCAAACCCTCAGAGCATGCAACAGAGGCACAATACTGGAGAATCAGCAGCATCAGCTGTGAAATATTATTATTATTATTATTATCATTAAAGCACTGAGTCTGGAGAGCTTAAAGAGGGGTAAAAGTTGAAATGAAGGGTCAGAAAGTTCAGGGTTCATCTTGTAAAACTGTTCCAAAATGCATGTTGTGTTTTTTTTCTCTTTTTTGCTTCATCATCTTTTTCCTCACATCCTCCAGGTCCTACAGAGGTTAGTGAAGTCCAGAGGAAAGTCCCAGAGCAAACACCTGAATGTGCAGCTGGTGGCCGCTGACAAACTGGCCCAGTGTCCTCCAGTAAGTCATCGTTCAGTCAGCCTGAAACGATCCTGAGTTTCACCAAGAATCTGTTTACAATCAGCCGTTTCTCCTCCCTCTCCTCCCTCCTCCTTTGACCATCTGCCATCAGGAAATGTTTGACATCATCCTGGACGAGAACCAGCTGGAGGACGCCTGCGAGCATCTCGCTGAATACCTCGAGGCCTACTGGAAGGCGACCCACACCTCGATGGCTACACCTCTGAACCCCCTGCTGGGACGCAACCTGGGCCCCACCACGCTCACCCCCTACCCCACCAGCATCTCTGGACTGCAGGTACACACACTCCACATCTTGGATTGTTTATGCTTAAAAGCTAATCGGAGCGTCTTACGTTTGGTGTTTTAGCTCTCTGATTGGTCGTTTCTGCCTCGTGTCTTCAGCAGAGCCAAAGAATGCGACAGAGCAACCACACGGGAGACCACTCCACTCCCAATGAACGACGCAACCTGATGACGTCAGACGAAAACTACCACAACGAGCGGGCGCACAAGGGACGTAACCGTATGTCCTCTGGCTCGCAGCACAGCCGAGAGCAGCAGGACCCCTACCAGGACTACCAGGACCCCTATCAGGATGCATACAAGCCACATCGTAACCGCAGCTCACCGGGCAGCTACAGCCATGACTCCCGGCACCGGCTCTGAGCCTGATTCCCTCATCACTCGGAATACATCGGGCCTGATCCCCCCCTTAAAAAAAAAACGCTGCAACCGAGCCAAGTTGGTCCCAAATTGTACCTGTTTTGTTCTTTGTTATTTTTATCTGTAAAATCCAACACAACCATAATTTGGTTTCAATTCGTCTCCCAGGGCAACTTCCTTTGGACAGCGTGAGTATATGACGGGCTCAGGATGCCAACATGTACTAACGCTGCTCCTTATGTTTCTGTTTCTGGGACCGGTTGGGATTGTAAAGCGTTGAAAACTCAGCAGACGTGCAGTGCAGACTGTCTCAGCTGCAGAAGCCAATCATGTCTAGCGTAGAGGTGGTGATGGGCTTTTTTATGCCTGGATCATCGCACCAGGTTTGAAAGGAAGTCCACTGCACACAGACTGCTGCAGGCTGCCCGGGCCATGTATAGATCCTCTCAACATTTAGCTTATTGCATGCCGATAGATGATCAATCCGCATCATTGATATTTTGTACCCAGCATCCTGGAGGAGGTGTAGATACGGAGGTCGTGTGCAGAAGAAATCCGGCTGCTAGTTTTGAAAACTGGTGCTTCACATTCCCAAACTGTTTCTGCTTTGATTTGACGTCACTTTTTTGAGCACGGCCAGCTTTTCTGTAGCATTGCTTTAGGATTTAATTTGACCCTCACCGTCATGAGTGGGAACTGAGTGTGATGATGCTGGGATCAGACCTCGGTTAGGAGAAGGCAATACGGCTTCTGTTCTCCACAGGGAGCACTTAGAAAGTTAGAGGAGGCTGTGACAGAAAAATATGGGAAATGTGTTTTTAAAGGTTTTGGATGTTCTGCATAAGGATGACTAGATCTTTAGTTTGAGATGGTGCAAATATTATTTTGAAAATCAAAGCTCCTTCCAGTATTTTTCGAGTCTAAAAGCATCCAAAATGTGACACAGCAGCATCAGGTGCATCATCCCTTCCTCTGTGTCGCTGGCATGTTGTCCTGACTGCAGAGCATGCTCCCTCCAAACCTTCAACACAACACGACTGAGCTCAAGACGACGTTTGTAAAACTACAGGGCGCCTTTGGTTAAAAAAGAAAAAGAGAAGAAAAGATGTCCTAAATTATCAACTCCTGTAACGTCACACCCTGAAACAGAACAATGAGGAAACTGTGGAGGATTTTCAGTCAATTGCATGACTAAAAAATGGATGATTGCAGCTTCTATGACTTCAGAATTATGTGAAAGGTAGAAAGAAATAACTGTCAAACAGTTATAACCCCTGTCCTTAGCTTCATGGGTCAGCAAACATTTTTCCTTGAATGGAAACACAAATCTCTTTCTTTAAAGGCATGCTGTCGTTTTAAGAAGCTTTACATTTCCTCTAACTTCCAGATTATCGCGTGATTACGACTTAAAATACTCCCAGAATGAAAGCTATATCAGCTATTTCTCGTCACATTTTAAAAGTGTTTCTCTTGCAAAATATTGGTCTTCCATGTGACGTGAATCAGGCCCTCAGAGTTAAAATGACGGTCACGTCTCCCCAATAGATGACGCTTTCGCTTTCTTAACATTAAATTAAAAAGAAATGTCTTTGTGAAAACTCCTTTAAATCGCGCACTATCAAAGAAAAGGTCTTCCATATTTTGTAGCCTCTTAACTCACAGAAAAAGTTTTGTAGTGTAGGAACTCCCCTCCTGCTTCCTGGTCTGTGCGACTCTAAATGGGACCATAATTAACTAGATGAACTTCTTGCTGTAACGAACACAAACTGGTTAGGAAAATGTTTACTGAGAGGATAAATCACCTGAGAAGGAGGAACATGTACTTCCTCTCCTGCAGCCATACGTTGTTTTGCACTTTTTGTCTTTTACTTTCTGTGGTCATCTACTTCCACTCTCCTTGCATGGGCTCTGAATGTAAACGTTGAGGTGCAGAACCGTCCGATGTGCGCTTATAGTCTGGATTATTTTATCAGTTGTTGTGGAAACTCGTCAGGAGGATCTCTCCCAAACTGGAGCTTCTTAAACCGTCTGTGTTCAAGTCTTTGGAGAGTAGACACAAATACCGTCCTATATAACAGATACTCCACCGTCATGGAGAATTTCTCAGCCTGACACAGATTCAAAATGTCTTAAATTGACCTGATTACAGGAAGCCCTCACTATGTCTCTTGGAAACAACTTCCAGCCTGTTTTTATGTTGAACATGTTTCCCCAAAGCAGCTCTTATTGGATAGAAAATATGCTGCTTCCTCTCAAAAGACGACTTTGTTTGGATGCAGGTGAAACAATAGTGAAATGATGTACAGCACAAAAGAAAAGTTGGTTTTTAAGTAACTTTCCGACAATGTGAATCAAAGTGAAAGTGCACACATGATCTGAAATCCCCGGTTACTTCTTTTCGGATGAAGTTAAAGTGTCAAAGGTGCATAATGCTACTGTTTACAAGCTCGCTTCTCTGTCTCATTCTGCCCCATAGCATAAATCCCATTGGTTGATTGAACAGGGAGCCATTTTTCCATTCAAAATCAAGCCAACCAATGTTGAGCTGGGCTGCTTGAGACAATCAGACGGGATTTCCGAAGTCGTGGGTATTACACAAAAACAAGAAAACACTCACAAACTCAAAAACTGTTTGCTTCCTTCGATTTTTTGCTTTACAAAGTTAATTTTTAACCTTGATGTGACCTGGGAAGGATGTGACAAAGTGTTGGGCCCTCAAGAAGAAAAGACATGACAATAAAAATAAAGTGTAAAGATAGCAACTTGTTTGGCCCCAATGCTCTGTCTGAAATTCCAGATCATAAAAGGATTTTCTCTGTTAAAATGTAAAACAAAAGAAGCAAAATATTTATTCCAGTAGAAGAAGTAATAGATGATTTGCTGGCGATTATTTTTATATCAAATCTCTGTACATAATGTCTTTGAGAGATGCTATTTGCTGTATACATGTTGCTAAAATGAGACGACAAAGACGACCCACGTGGGAGCAACAGCGAGGTCCAGCATTCAAAGTTTCAGTAATGTGCAATACAAAACGGCATGCTGTTTTAAAATGAGGAACTTCACGTACTGTACTATGCAACCGCAAACTGTGTACATCGCTTCATGCTGTGGCTTCGACATCCACCCTTTTCCAAACAACGGCTCCATCCGGACGTTCGACGGATTTTTTGTGTTGATATTTTGTTTCCTGTGGACGATGAAAACCTAAGCGGTTAATGCGGTATTGCATGCATGATATACCATTCTAATTTATAAGAAGGAAATAAAGAAAAATACATGAAATTAGAGGTGGTTGTGTTTAAAGACGCTCTAAAGTGACTTTTCTTTTTTTTTTTTTAGAATAAAAGCAGTTGGAAAGATGGCTTAAGGATGGTTTTTGTAACACAAGATCTTTTCCAGGGTCACTTCATTCACCCATCTCCTCCGCACATTTACAGCTCCTTCTGGAGGATCTCAGCTCTGGGTCTACTCATTAGTCTCCTCCCAGTTGGGTGTGACCAGGAACCAAGGAACGTGGGACTGGTGCTCTGGGCTTAAGATTTCTGTACAAATGCATAAATTATCAGGGACTATATAAAAGATATTCTTGCTCTTTAAAACGATAACTATAGGTTTAAATTTTACTCCTTCCCTTGAGTGGGCTTTTTCTTGTATTTTTTCTATATATATCATTAACAATGAAGCTCCCTGCATTTTTCTTTTTAAAAAATTAACACCTTTTTTCCTGTTTAGTTGTAGCATTTTAATAATACAACACATAAAATTGATTTTTTAGGATTATTTTGGGGAAAAAAACTTACAAGTTGAATGCAGAAAAAATACATGTAGCCACTGATGGGTACAAATGAAAATAAAACATTTATTTATTTACTCCGTTAAAAAAACATTTTTTTATATATATTTTTTGACGAATATCGAGAGCAGCATTCCCGGAGACAGTGACGTACACTGACGGCAGGAACTATCGACACAGTTCCTACACGGACCTAAATCGTAGTGCACAGTGAAACATGGCGGCGGACTTGGAGCAAATTTTCCAAGATTTTATTTTGAATAAAATAAAAGAAATTCAAGACCAGAATGAAGAGAAACAGTATGTCACTGCAGTTTTTCCAAACCTTGTTGGTGTAGCAGATATAAAATGTTATATTTAGGGGGTAAAAACGGACTAACGGTCAGTTTTTGAGCTCTAACCGCCGGTGTGTCCGCCCTGGTTAGCACAAGCTAATATTAGCTCTGCATCAAAACATTTCGGTATAACGCAGGTTGAGCTCATTATAACGGTGTTTTCATCGTTCTTACTGAAGTTTTCATAAAGTTTAAGGCGAAAAATGGTTATTTATTCGGTTGAAAGGCTATGTTTGTCCTAAAAGTGTTCCCCAAAACCCAAAGAGCTAACTGTATGTACTGTGTGTATGCGCAGCGTCAAGTATTAACCAACTATCTCCTCATATTTTGCTATCAGGAATGTACAAACTGGACTGTTTTGATTCCCGTGTTTTGACTGAAACTCACTGAACCCCGACACTGTCTAGATAGTAGCATATATTATCCCTAAACCTGCACATATTGCTGATAACACCTGGTTCTCTCTTTGCATAGTACAGTTTAAACCTCCATTTATGGGTACAGACGTGACTTCTGAAGTGACTGTTTACTATCTTCTCTATCCTTCCCCTTCAGTGCTGCTGAGGAAGTTGTCAACCCTCGAGAGAAAGCTATAACAGAGAAAGCAGCTCCAGAGCCGGAAAAAGAAGAAGACCCAAGAGGCAGCAGTTCCCATAAGAAACACAAGAAGCACAAAAAACACAAAAGTAAAAAGAAGAAGAGGAACAGAGAGAAGGAGAGCAGCTCAGAGTCAGGGGCCGAGTTGGAGGAAGGTACCAAAAAATCAAGGTGAAACCAAGTGAATGTTCAAAACTCTTCAATGAAATCTTTGTTCCTTATTAACCAATGGGTTAATGGCTGAAAGGCCATACAGATCAATGTTGTTGTATGCATTTTCTGTTAAAGGACATTTAGTGCCTGTAAGCCTGAGCCCCCTTTTTGAAAAGTTAATTTTTTGGGATCTTATTAGTAGATTGTTTGATTGGTAAGATGCTTTTTGAACGCAGGAGCAGCTGTCACGTCAGTTTCTCAAACTCTACCAAAGTCCACTGAACAAAAACAGTAATTTAACCTTTCAGAACGCAGGATATGCATGTCATCTTGCGTTTTAAAGGGTTTGTTTTGCTTTTGTGCAACAACATAATGAAAACAAAGATTAATTAAGACAACACACTCTTGTCTCCTGGCTGGAAAAACTCCTGTTTTTGTCAGAGGGAGTTTGGTGACTTTGAAAGAACCTGCGTAACGGCTGTTTCTGTTTTTCATTAAAACATCTTACTTTTCAACAAAAAGGTGTGTATCCTGAATTCCCCTTTTACAGAAGGTGCATACAACAGCATTGCCTTCCTGCCATAAACCAGCAGAGCACAAAGACACTGCAGCAGGTTGAATAAAGCATCAGCGAGTGAAACCTCACACAGAGGTAAGCAAAGTTTACACAAACAGCAGGAACATAGAGATTCAAAGATTTTCTGCCTGTTACATCTGTGCATCTTGGTCCTTTGCTCCAATCCATACAGTGCAGAGTACAGTTATGAGTTTTTGTTTGTGTCGACTTTAAAAATGTCTTTCATTATGTTGTCGTCCACTCTTTGAATGCGTCTGACTCAGGTTTGTGTTTGCTTCATAGAAGAAGAACGCCAACAGATGGGCAGAAGGAGAGAGGTGAGATAAATCCTCTTCTTGTTAAAAAGATCATGAAGTTCTGCGCACATCATTTAGTAAAAAAAACACCTCTGCTGATTATGTTTTGTGTTTGCAGGTGACGAGAATGAAAGGAAATCCAGGAGCCACAAACGACACTCTACAGGAAAGAAGAAGAAGAAGAAGAAGCGACGTAAAGATGAAGAGAACTCTTCTGATTCAGACTCTGAGTCAAAGCAGAGGGATAGTAAATGTGGTCAGAAGTTATCACTGCCTGATATCATCCCAAAACAGGTAAAAACATCAAATGCATGTCACGAAACGCCCACAGCTGGAGAGGAAACTGAATCTTTATTTGTTGGTAACCCAAACAGGACAGCTCCAGTAAAGGAAGAGGAGATGAAGGTCAGCGTTCACGCTCACATTCCCGTTCTCATTCACATTCCCGCTCTGAGAGGAGAAGATCTCGCTCTCGCTCCTCATCGAGCCCAAAGCGACACAGGACTCAGTCCAGGTTGGAGGGAACTTTTGCGTCCTCACGCATCCAGATGTTTTCTTATGTGATGTTGAATGTTTGACACAAAACTCATGTCTGATGCTCTCTCCTCCTCTCTGATCTATTTTTTTTGTTGCTCTGTAGGTCTCCTGAGAAGAGGGAAGCTTCTCATGACTCCGGACAATCCACACAGGAGCATTTAAAAGATCTGCCACTGCCTCAGCCTGCCTCCAACTCGCTGCGAGAAAACATCAAACCAGAGTTAAGGATGGAGTCGAGCACAGAGCTGCTGAGCTCTGACCACCGGCAACGACCTGCTGAGGAGGAAAAAGCAACGACAGAGGCACCAAAACAAGAAGAGGGTCAGAAATAAACTAGTTTGTTTAACTAGTTTAGTTGAATATCCAGTAGCAGATGAAAAGGTTTTTTCATTTTTTGTCTTCTCCCACTAAAGGTCCAGATTCTGGTGCATCAAACTCTGCGATCGCTGCAGCTGATCAGACCAGTGAGCCCCGCCCCCCTCAGATCCAAGTGACAGAGGAAACACCTGCTTCTAAATCACCAGAGAAGAAGAGGAGCAAAGCGTCGAGGTCACCTCAGAGGAGAAAAGAGTCAAAGTCTTCAAAGAGGCAGAAGAGATCCAAGTCACAGAGTCGGAGCCACAGGAGAGGATCCAGGTCCAGATCCAGATCTAGGAGTCCCTCAAAGAAGAGGAGGTCGCGCTCCAGGTAGAATCCATGTGACACCTCTCTGATGTTTTAACTTCCTCAACACTTTGTGAAACTTTTTTTTGGCTCATGTTTGTCTGTGCAGGTCACGGACCAGGAGGTCACGGAGATCTCGGTCTCGCTCGGCATCTCGGGGTCAAAAAAGGGCGGCTTACAGCCAGAGAGACCGCTGGAAACGAGAGCCGAGTCACTCTCCTGTACTCATCCTCCGAAAAAACAGATCCCCGAACAGGAAGCACGGCGGCACGAGCGACAGCCCGCAGCGCATCAGTGACCTGGGTGAGAAAACATGAGGTCACCTGACTCACCGAGCGGCTCCTTGTTTTCTTTATCTGATGTTTTTCCTCCTCGTGTCTCCTCAGATAAGGAGCAGTTATTGGAAATCGCCAAGGCCAACGCAGCAGCCATGTGTGCCAAAGCAGGGATGCCGATTCCTGCCAGCCTCAGGTCCAACATGCTCCCCCTCACTCTGCCCGGCATGGCCATGAACGCCGCCATGGCCAGCATGACAGCTGGTAGGATTTAACACATGTTCTCAGACTGATTTTAGCTTAATTACCAAAACATGAGATGCAGTCATTAAATTCTTCATCTGCCGTGTTTTTGATTTCTGTCTCGTGCCTCCGTCTTCCTTCCAGCCACCATGACAGCAGCTTTGTCCAACATGGGCGCTCTGTCCTTCCTGCTTCCCCAACTTCCCTCCATCACCAACAAACCCCCGCCGGCTCCCTCCCAGCCCAGCATGTCCTCTCTGGAGGAGGTCAAACGGAAAGTGGCGAAGCAGGCCAACAGCATCAGCATCAAGGAGTACACAGACGTGAGGATGCTCAGCTTTTATTTCCCACACTTTACACTGTGATGAAAGAGTAACCTGCTCTTGTTTATCTGTTTGTAGAAGTGTAAGATGATCGTGGACAGCAAAGGGGAGCTACCGGTGGCTCTGCCTCACGTTTCAGACGAAGAGGAGGATGGGAAACCGTTTGGGGCGACAGCTCTGCGAGAGCAGAAAGCCATCAGCTTCAGCATCAATGTAAAGTTCTGATCCGTCTGTGTGTTAACTGAGTTTCTTACTGAGTGAGGAATTTGTTAAGTGAGTAAAAACATCCTCATTTCCCTCCAGAACACCACGGTTCGTCCTGCTGTGCGCAGTGACGCAGGCATGGCCAAAGAGTTTCCTGTGTCGTCAGGATGCCAGCATCGTAAGAAGGTGAGAATAAAAGCACGTGGATTTGATTTGGATCTTTTGATTGATACGCTTCATGTTGATTTTTTTTCCAAGTTTTTTAAAATAAAATATTACAAAGTAAAAACGATTCTTCTGTCGGTTTGTCCAGGAGGGGGAGACGCTGGGTGCGTACGGTGAGTGGGTTCCTGTTGAGAAATCTGCAGAAAAAGCTGCAGCTGCCTCCAGAAAGGTTCCTGTTCCTATGGCAACCACTACCTCATCGACAGGTGAGACGGCAGCAGGAGCCGGGTTACCTGAGGTCGAGGAGGAGCCGGCGTTTGTGTCGGATGGTGACAGCGTTTTCCCCGAGCCACCGTTGCAGGTGAGTATAAATACACATGAATGGGCCTGTTTTTGAATTCTGAGTGTGTGTGTGTGTGTGTGTGTGTGTGTGTGTGTGTCTGAAAATTAAATGAGCTTAAAACTGTTTCTCCCTCTTTCTCTTCTTCTGCAGCCTGTGGATATTTCTCAAGCTGTGACCGAGAGAATTAAAGCTCAAAGGCGATTGGCTGAGAACCCTTATGATGTCAGCGCCATCTGCATGCTCAGCCGTGCACAAGAGCAGGTGTGATGAGCACAGGTCTTAAATTACAGAGACATTACAGAGATTTTACTTGATCTGAGAATTTTTTTTTTTCTGATCTATTGTCTGCTCTGACAGGTGGATGCGTGGGCTCAGTCCAACACAGTCCCTGGTCTCTTCACCGGCTCGACAGGAGCCCAGGTCCTCAGCTCAGAGGAGCTGTCCACCAGCGGGCCTCAGGCGTGGCTCAAGAAGGTAACACACCTGAAATGAAACATGCACGAGGAACACAAAGAGAATACACTGTCCTCTTTCTCATGTGTGTCTGTCTCTGTCAGGACCAGTTCCTCAGAGCCGCTCCAGTGTCCGGAGGAGTCGGGGAGTTCCTGATGAGGAAGATGGGCTGGAAGACCGGAGAGGGCCTCGGGAGGAACCGTGAAGGAACTGTGGAGCCGATCATCATCGACTTCAAGGTGGACCGCAAAGGTGTGACACCACCGATCAACCTTTAGTTTACAGACACAAGCAGCTGCGTCAGGAGTGTGTTATTCACACAGAGAGGGCTTGTTGGTTTCCTGTGTCTCAGGGCTGGTTGCTGAAGGGGAGAAGCCTCAGAAGCAGACAGGAGGACTGGTGGTGACCAAGGATCTGATGGGTAAGAAGAAAACAGAAACAAGAAAGGTTAGAAGCGAGCCAGTGAATCATCTTCTCTTTGACTTCATCTTTACCTTTTTCCACGCACAGGAAAGCACCCGGTGTCTGCTCTCATCGAGTTGTGTAACAAGCGACGGATAATGCAGCCGGACTTCGTCATGGTTCACCACAGTGGTCCTGATCACCGCAAGAATTTCCTCTTCAAGGTGTGGCATCTTCTGCTTCTAGCCTGAGAAACTGAAGGATTCATTTTATTTACTCATGTCATACGTTTGTCTCCAGGTCACGGTCAACGGTGTGGACTACCAGCCTCAAACAGCCAGTCCCAACAAGAAACACGCCAAGGCCATGGCTGCCACAGTCGCCCTGCAGGCTCTGGGAGAGGTCTGTGTCTTCTGCTGTACAAAGATCTTCTTTTTTTTTCCTCTTTTTGGTCTTACAGTCTAATTATGATGATTTTCCAAGGGCTGTTCTCATCAAAACTTTCCTTTTTGTCTCTTTTTAGGTCCCAGTCGACGGACCCGGACTTTACACCGGCCCTGTTTTCACTGCTGCTTCTACCGGACCGTTGTTTTCTACGTAGACTCACAGACTGACTCTTTTAGCGCAGTATTTTTTTTGAACATCTGAACGGTGTTGGACTCTGACAGAAATCAACCTGTAACATCTCCACTTCATCATGAACAAGCTTAGAGAGTTTACACAGAGGATTCAGATTTTATACACGCAGCATCATCCTCTCCTTTAGGTTAAACATTCACAACAGGTTGGTGAACATGTTGTGCCAGGCTGCTGGGCGTCTCCAGGCTGTTAGAGCTGGCTGGATGTAAGTATGTATGTATGTAAGATACTGTAGCAGTTCTTCACTTTCTCTGCAGTGGACGTGTTTTGTTTGGAAACGTTTCGTTAAATTTGTTGCCTCAAGTGTTTCTCAGAGATGCTGCTCAACTTTATGGAAATAACATGTGTAAACAAATAAAGAATATATTTATGTTATGTTAAAGATGTGATGTTGTGTAGAGTACAGGATGGTGCTGCAGTTCTGCCTTTGTGTACAGGTGAGCTCCAATAGATGACCTCCAGTCGGCGATGTTTCACCTCTGGTAGCTTGGTGTATCTCCTCACACGGGACAGGAAGTGCCAGAAGCAAGGCCGCCCTGGTTCCTGGTCTCCCTTAGGAGCTGGAGCTCCCATAAGGTCCACTCTGAGTAGATACTGGTTAAGGGGAGGATTTTGATGCTCCCAACATGATCGCAACATTATCCTTCTACTTGCACATTTGCACATAATCCATGAGACAAAAAGCTCCACAAAATTACGGAAAGGATCAGAAAAGAGAAGTAGTCACAGAGCTCTTTCCTCCAAGCACTCAAACCAACCAGCAGGAGTCACTGTTGCAGCTGCATCCCCGTCCTCCTCTTTGCAAACACAGCCAGATGTGCTGGATCCAGCTGAGCAGTGAAGCGCGGCCTCGGCAGGTACTTTACTCCTCATTTACGCTCTGCGCTGATGGAAGGAGTCACCAATAAAAATGAAAATATTGTGCAGCTGAGCATCAAAAGGAAATAACACAAGCTGGGATTGAAAGTTTCCATTACTTTAGTGAAATTGTGTGACATCAAATGCAGGATAACAAGCGTAGGAAACAATAAACAGCCTGAAAATGAGTTTTTTTATACGTACAGGTGACTCAGGCGTTTGTTTTCAGCAGTTTTTGACCCCACGTTACCCTGTCAGGATGTCTCTGATGTGTGTTCCTCTGCCTCTCCCTCAGCTGTCAGGTGTTAGGGTCAGGGACAGAGGTGTGAGTCAAGGTGGGGATGAGACTCCCTAAAGAAATCTGAGATCAGATAAGGAGGAGAGAGGGAGGGTAGTGTTAAGGCTTTAAATATTAGAGACGTTAGAGAAGAATCAGAGATACCGCCCAACGCAGACATGGTGAGTCAAGCTTCACATTTTGATTCTGAGGAGATTTAGTTTAATCATTCATCCAAAAACAAATCAAACATCTCCTTATCAGCTCAAACTCTCAGCTTCAGCAGTTTGGTGCAAGCCAAAAGCTGAACCCTGCTTTAATTTGTTGCTCCGCAGTACGGCTTTATCAACAGCTGCCTCCAGTCTCTGGTGATGGAGAAGTTCGGACAGGACACCTGGGACAAACTGAGGTGTGTGCTCTTGATCGAAAAAGGTGGAGAATGATGCTGCAGATGATATAAATGAAATGTTTGTGCTCAGCTCTCTGCCTGGAGTCCAGGACACCTTCATGACGTACACGGTGTACGACGACGTCCTGACCGTCAGCCTGGTGCAGGAGGCCTGTTCGCTGCTCGGTGAGATCTCTGTCTCGCCTCCCAGCGAGGTTCACGCCAGTCTGGGTGATTAATTATGAGATAGCTGGGTCTCAGGTGGTGGTGGTGGATTTTGCTGTGGTTTAATTCTCTTGTAATGAATCAACAAATTTAGTTCCCTTACATTCACACAGTGTCACCATCGTGTGATGAGTGCGTAAAGGTTGAGTGGTTCACACGGCAGGAGCTATAAAAAGCTTTGTAAACAACATGTTAATTATTTACTCAAACATGTTCTGAACATACATCATAGTTGGCGCACACATCTATAGATCATGAAGCGGTGGCCCCTGGGTGCAGATGTATAAAACATAACAAGGATTGTTTATTCAGGGCAAGTCGACAGGGTGCGCAGAGCTTCCCGAAGGGCTGATTATCGACTCTCTGCGAGCTTTAGGGAGCGGGGTGTAATTGAATATTTGCCAAAGCTGAAGTAAACAAACAAGAGCAAAGAGGGAGGCTGGACTGAGAAATTACAGCTGGTGTAGTACAGGAGGAGGAGTGTGCTGTTTTTACACCTGGGTGGTGTTTTTACAGAGGTATTGAGCAACTTCCTCTTCTGTCTCCATCTTCCAGACGTCTCAGCTGACGTCTTCCTGAAGCTTTTTGGAGAGCATTTCTTCAGCTTCTGCAAACACGCCGGCTACGACACCATGCTGAGGACTCTGGGAGGAAACCTGGCGGAGTTCATCGGGAACCTGGACGCTCTGCACAGCTACCTGGCTCTGTCCTATCAGGTTTGTCACATCTGTCAGTTTTTCTGTGATTGTAGTAACTCTTTCTAACACACGTCTTCATACGAAGGAGATGAACGCTCCGTCTTTCCGAGTGGAGATGACGCACGGCGGGGAGATGCTCCTTCACTACTACTCTGACAGGAAAGGCCTGTACCACATTGTGCCGGGTATCATGGAGGCAGTAGGAAGAGAGTTCTTCAACACCAAAGTGACAATGGAGATCCTCAGCCAATCAGAGGAGGACGAGCGCACAGGGAAGAAGGAGCACGTTGTGTTTCTGGTGAACCAGACGAGCGATTCTTTGTGTTTGAGTCGATCAGACTCCAGCACAGAAACAACAGCTGATGGTAAACACACTCACCAACCCTTTAAAACTCCTCCCTGTGTGGCTTGTGTTTGATTTGTGTTGGTGTAAGTTGCAGGAGGTCTGCAGCACTCCTTCAGTCCGTGCTACCCAAGGACACTGTGCATGGAGGAGAAAGCTTTCTGCGACGCTTTTCCGTTTCACATCGTGTTTGATCAACACGTAAGTCTCTGTTCCTTCATGTACTGCATGTTCACGTCATCCACTGTCTCTACATCTTCCTGTTTCTGCTCCTCGCTCAGCTCAAGGTGAGGCACACAGGTGTCAACATCCAGAAGTTTATCCCAGGTCTTCAGGCCAGAGATGCAAAACTGGACGGGTATTTCACCCTGATCCACCCGCAGGTAAAAACACGAGTCTGTAAACTGTTAAAGAGTCTTTAAAAAAAGCATCAAAGAGCTTTTTTTTTAACATGTTGCAGGTGACTTTTACCATCGAGAGCATCCGGAAGTTCATCAACAGTCAATTTGTGTTGAAGAGCCACAAACACACCGTGCTCAAACTGAGAGGTGGGTCAGGATTTGTTCATTTTTCTGTAAATATTCCTATTTTTTTAAATTTATTTAATTTAATTTAATTTAATTTAATTTAATCTTATTTAATTTTATTTTATTTTATTTTATTTTATTTTATTTTATTTTACTCTAATTTAATTTAATTTAGCAATAAAACTTGATTCTGATTCTGATTAATGCCTCTGCTGGTTTTAAAAACACACCTGTCTGCTGTAACCTGTGTCCACCTTCAGGTCAGATGGTGTGGATGGAGTCTCTGGGCTGCATGCTGTACCTCTGCTCTCCAAAGCTGCGGAGCCTCCAGGAGCTCCAGGACGTGGGTCTCCACCTGGCAGACCTGGCTCAGCACGACGTCACCAGAGACCTGGTCCTGCTCAACCAGCAGCGTCTGGCAGAGATGGAGCTCACCAACCAGCTCGAGAGGAAGAAAGTAGGAGAGATGACATCATTTACAAAACTACAACCAACCTGATGATTAGGACTCACTGTGTATGTCTGAAGGAGGAGCTGAGGATTCTGTCCAGGCATCTGGAGGCCGAGAAGGAGAAGACGGAGACTCTGCTGTACGCCATGCTGCCGCGACACATCGCCAACGAGCTGAAAGACGGGAAGAGCGTGGAAGCAGGTATGTGTGTGTCTGTTTCTTTGCACGCCATCTGTATGTGGTTGATCACAGTGTTTACGTCCTCTAGGGGAGTTTGAGGTGTGCACCATTCTCTTCAGCGATGTCGTCACCTTCACTAACATCTGCGCCGCCTGCGAGCCGATCCACATCGTCCACATGCTGAACTCCATGTACTCCAAGTTCGACCGACTCACCAACATCCATGACATCTACAAGGTGAGAGGAGATTCTCGTGTTTTGGTTTGCTTGTTTCCTCCTCACCTGTCCTCCTTCTGTGTCCTACAGGTGGAGACGATCGGTGATGCGTACATGGTGGTGGGAGGCGTCCCCGTCCCCACGCAGACTCACGCTCACAGAGTGGCCAACTTCGCTTTGGGGATGAGGATCGCAGCCAGAGAGGTCACCAACCCTGTGACGGGACAGCCCATACAGGTGAGAATGAGAGTTCAGGTGTCCTCACTCACATCCTGGACGCTCTGACTGTCACTGTGTTGCAGATCCGTGTCGGGCTGCACACGGGGCCCGTGTTGGCAGGAGTCGTCGGGGAGAAGATGCCTCGTTACTGTCTGTTTGGAGACACTGTTAACACCGCTTCCAGGATGGAGAGTCACGGGCTGCCTGATCACATCCACCTGAGCTCCTCCACACACAGGTGAGAAGCTGCTGCATCACTCTCCTGAACTCCTCTGACTGAAACAGTGATTTTCTCCTGCAGAGCTCTTAATCTGCTGCTGCATTGATTTTTCTTTTGTATATTTTTGTGAAGATAATTTGAGGCTTCAGCCGTCTGGCTTTAATGAGATCGTGTTATTTTCCTGAGGTTCAGTCTCTCTTTGTGCTCTGCGGTTAAAAGAACAAACAATGTGTGCAAAGAAGACGCTGATAACCGATGATCCCGGCAACAGACAGAATGAATAAATGCAGAATCTGAACATGATGCATCATTTATTCCTCTGCAGACTCATTCAGACGTCTATCTGTTTCCCCTCCTCAGGGAGCTACAGGATGCAGGCTTTGACTTAAAGGAGCGCGGACAGATTGAGGTGAAAGGGAAAGGCCAGATGACCACCTACTTCCTGATGAGGAACCTGCAGCTGTCAGAAGAGAGCATCATGGGAAAGGATGGTGTTGCCTGTCTGTACAGAGAGGAGCATCTCAGCCGACAGGGACACGAAGGTGAATTGTCGGAGGTAGAGTGCAGAGCGGTTAAATGGACACAAGGGGGAGCACTAACAAGGCAGACAGCAGTTTAATCCGCCTCATGAGTGAATATGAAGCGATTTAACGCTCAGACTACTAATTCTGCGACTCTGTTTTCATCTTGACCTTTTCTTTTATTTACCACTGACATGAGGATGAATCACAGCGGTTTATATCCTCTTGTTTTTGTCGCCTTCTGCAGTAATAACTCTGGACTCTGACACAATAAAGATAACAATGAAAACAAAGGAAATAAAAATATGAATTGTGAAATAGAAGTGGATGTTTTTTTAACTTTCTTTGTCTGTAATTCAGAGCCTGACACAGAGGAGAGCAACAAACCCTCAGAGGGACCCGACCTGTACTCCTGGGACATCACCCCTCCTTATCAGACGGACGTCGCCTGCCCTGCACCTGAAGACGGCTTCAGCAGCAAACTGTGTGTGTTACTCTGAGCAAGCCACACCAACACAAAGATAATCTGATCATTTCATGTTAAAGAAGTTACAAATAAAGGTTAAAGCTAGGTTAGACTTTAGCGTAGAGTGTGACTGCACCTGCTCCGTCGGTTTCATCTCTCTGCTTCTGTTTCATGTCTCTTCAATAAAGAACCAGCACATGATCACCCTCTCTTAGGAAACATATTTGCCCCATCTTCAGAAATCACACACCCCAACATCTCCATGTCAGCATCATCAGTTTCTTCATTTCTGAATCAAAATAACGTCCACTGCAGCTTTTTGTCGCTTTTAAAGCCCAGTTCATACATCTGTGAGGTCACAGCGCCCACTGTTGGTGGTTTGACTGAACTACAAACAGTGTTGAGCTTCGATTTGTTGCAGATTAGTTTCATTTTGATGCTCGGTTAAAGAGACTACGAGGCAGTAAGAAAGAGAGCTGTGTGTGTGTGTGTGTGTGTGTGTGTGTGGTCGCATCATTGCATCAGTTTTGTGTTTCAGACTCGGACTCTCCACAATAAAGCTGCTGACAAAGAGAGGGCAGAGGCCTGATGGAGAGAGCACGCTGCTTTATTAGTGTGCAATTTTAGAAATGACTTCAAATGGCACATAAGCACATGAGTAATATGAACACACACACACACACACACACACACAGACTCTCTTCACTGTAGTGGGTTGTGTAAGAAGATAATGGCCGAGCCAAAATCAGCCCACTTCAGTCCATAATGACACATTCTCTTCCCTGTGTGTGTGCGTGCGTGTGTGTGTGTGTGTCAGGGGTGAGGTGAGCAGAGCAGAGAGTTTCTTATGTAAGGTTGTCGGCTCAAACACTCACATTATGACTCCTTTATCTCACAACACAAGTCAACGCTTTGATTCTTCTTTTCATATCGTGAACGCTGAGTTAAAATCCAAACAGAATAAAACAAACCAGGAGGAAACACTTGTTTCATTAATACTTTTAATCCGAGCTTGTTTTTCCACATTGCTTCTTCGTGTTCCTCTCCTAGTTTTTTAATTTTCTGCTCTTCTTCATTTTGCAGCCACGCCAACGAGCTGGCAGCTCCCTCTCAATCATCATCGCCACAGCCTGTCAGCGCACAGATTGCGCCCAACGTCTGCTGCCTCAGCAAGTAAGTAAGTTTGTTCCCACGTCACACGATGACCTCATCATTTCAGAAAGTCTCGTGAAGATCTCATGAAGATCTCCCCAAACATCCAGCATCTTCATAACCTCAGGTGTAAAAATACCTAGGAGTCATGTAACGTTTCCTTGTAAACAAAGTTATTTTTACTCCCAGGGTTACTCACCAAAAACACCCTCTGTGCTCTTTCTATCCTCAACGTGTCACAAAGCAAACCCACACACGCCTCATACCTCTACTACACACAGCGCTGGAGCATCGCTCTGCTTGTTTACCTGAGCTCAGGTGGAGTGCTTTGGCTTTAATATTTTAATGCCTGCGTCTCGCTTCATGTGCTGCTGCTGCTGCTGCTGTGTTGATTATCGTCGAGTATTTATGATATAAACTGATGTGAAAGCCTCCTCTCTTTTGCTCCTCACCCTCCTCCCCTCCCTCCTAACCTAATTGGATTAATTAACACTCAGCTTTGAAGTGACACGAGCAGAGCACAGGAGTCTATGTTCTGTATCTGCGGAAAAGGATGGAAATAAATCCAAGCAAGGAAGGTTGTGTGTTCTGCAGGAAGAGGAAATTATCTTTGTGTCTTTGAAAAATCACTTCTACACCTTTTATTTTAATTATCCTTAAAGGTAGGAGTCAAAAAGTTGTTTTGATGTTCTTTAAAGAGCCGAAGAAACAAAGAAAAGTCGTGTTTCTTCCAAAACAAATGCAGGAAGAGTCACAGTGGCTGAAACAGAGTCTTTATCCTGGAGAAACACTACAGATTCCAGCCACAGGTGTCACTGCAAACAACACCAAAGGGAAACAAACTTAAAATTGAAGATTAATGTGAGCTTGAGATTCAAAGACACTGAGGAGAAATAAACCCTAAGAAGGGAAAAGACTCAGAGTTAGCTTTTAAGGATTGGCTAAGAAGGAAAATGACATCACAACTCCCTCTCTCTGTCTCGCTCTGTCTCTCTTGCGCGCGCTGAATGAACGCGCGCTCCGGAGGAACCACGCGCTGTGCGCTCTGCGCTGAGCGGATAGACCCACATTAACGGGAGAATCGGTGATAACTGGGGGACTCATCGGCTCTGGTTCATGTATTTACAATTTTTATGTTGCTTTTTTAGACCACGTGACATCTCATTGATACGACACAGAAAGGGAAACGTTGAAACAGACAGTCCAGAGAAGGAGTAAACTCTGATCCTGTGGCGCACGGCGCAACGGTTACAGAAGAGGGTGAAAGGGGGGAAAAGAAGGGATAAAGATTTTTTTTATTAAAAAACGGACGACAGGAGGGATTTTTGGAGCGACAGCTGGGAGGAAACTTGGAGGAGGAAAGTGGAGAAAGAGAGGAAACCAAGGAGAGGAGTCCTCCGCCATGCAACATGAGTAACGACAGTAACGGAGCCGGGGGGCTGCAGCCCCTCTGGAACTTCAACGGTGAGTCCAAACAGGGACGTGAATCGGCATGTGTGCAAGTTAAGAGTTCTATAAAATGATGCGTAATTAATACATAGAGAAATGCGACGTGAGGGGTGAAATACGCGTAAAAGCGCAATGACGCGGTGGTTTTCTGGTGAAAAAGCACAAACACTGGTATGTAAATATCGTAAGCTGGTGATGGATGTGTGTTGGAATTATTTCACAGCTGTGTATCTCTCTTTAAATTAAGAAAAAATCTATTTAATGCAGCATTTAATTCATTACAAGGCAACATAAAGCTGTTTGGTTAAGTTAAAGCTTAAAAAATAAAATTAGATATGAATATCAACATCAAAAAGAGATCTATAAAATATAAATGAATTTAAACAATGAGCACAATTTAATCATCAGTCTGCACTGAGAGGCTGAAGGAGTGAGGAGGTGTTGTAATGAGTTAAGTATTAAATAAAAGCTGCTTTAAAAACATAAATATTAATGAAAACTGTATCTTCAGAATCATTTGGCTCTTAATTGTCTCACAAAGTGTTTTCAAATCATCAGGCCAGCCCTGTTTTCACATCTGAAAGCTCAATTATCATCATCAAATTGAAAAACATCAGAGTTTGCTTTATGTCTCCCAGTGGATGTGTACGTTCTGCATAAAGAAACCAAGCAATAAGAGCAGCAGCAGCAGCAGCAGCCTTTGGCTCGGGGCAGGGGATGGATAAAAGAGGAGGATGAGGAGAAAGAAAGAGACTCAGGGCGACAGGAGGTGCTGAAGGAGGAGATAACAAAAAAGGAACGGAAAAGACGAGTCAGAGATTAAAAAGGCAGAATAAAACTCCTCCTCTTCTGCGTCTTCATCTTGCTCTTTTCTTCTCTTTGTGGCGTCTTTTCATGGAGCATAAAAGAGATGTGATCCAGACGATGTACAGAAATATAGAGTGGGTTTATGAGCTGTGTGCAAAGCTGAAATCTGCCTCAGAGCGGGAAACAACGCCAGGTCCACCTCCGAGTCACCTGCAGGTCAAAGTTTGTCAGGGGTCGTATTGATTGGCTGCTGAATTGATTGTGTCACAGTCAGGATCAAAGATGTGCTGTAGGGAAGAAGTGGATGTGGAGGAGCTTTAAACGCTCAGTTTTACTAACATCCAGCAGAGGGCAGCTCTAAATGACTGGATTTAAAAGATTTATCCCCTCTTTAATCATTTTCCTAATGAGTTTACGGTCTCACTCTCTAATTTTGAGTTTTACTCTGTGTGATGTTCTCGTCCCATTCAGTCACACAAACCAGGAAGCAGTTAACGATTTAGGGCGGGGCTACCTGTGATTGACAGGTTGCTCCCACAGCAACCTGAAAACTAACTGTGGGGTGTTGTGACTCAAACAAACAGAAGGATTCTTATTTTAACAGACGTGTGCAGAGAAGTTTCCCCAGCAGGAGGGCTTCATGACTGGCTTATCCCTCATCCTCTTTTTTTGTAATGTTCTTATAGAATGTGTACATACGTAGCCTGCAGCTGGGCGTTTCATTCGTGAATAGGTGGCCCACATTTGGCGCTCTTAAGTGCTGCCCTGGGCCATGGGCTCGTTCGCCTATACATGGACTCAGCGTCCGGCCTCGGTCTGTCTTTTGTCCACGTTTGGCAGGGCTGTCCTGCTTCCCGAGACGACTTTTACAGATTGGATTTACTCCACAGAATTGGATGATTGAGTTAACACTTAGTTGTCATTAAAGGCCATTTTGCTTTTTTTCCGGCGGAAGGACAAAGCTGTAAGATGACATGATTGGCAGTTCGACAGAAAACATCAGGGGGTTGATGTAACTTCCCCTTCTTCTCTGCTCTCTCTGATTCCTCCCCCGTCTCCTCCCCTTCATCAGCGGCTCTTCTGGTCCTCTCCTCGTCTCCCGTGCATCCTCTCTTCCTCCTCTTTCCCTAATTCTATCCTATTTACATCCACGCTCCTGCAGAGAGCAGATTCCTGTGGAGGGAGGCGGGTTTGTTTCTGTGTGTGCACGCTGGAGTGGATAAAGAGTTTTAGAATGGGGGTGTATTCATGATGACATGCAAATGCTGTAAGAAGGGAAACGTGTGTTTTTTTGCATATCAGGAGGCGACAGTGTGTGTGGAAGTGTTCTCAATGAGTTGGCACGCGTCAGTGTGAATGTGTGTGTAGATAAAAGAATGCATGTCATGTCTTTTCTTTTAGCCGCTTGGAAAACGGCCCAACTCTTCCTCCAAACCTCCTAAATCGTTCTTAAGTTGCAGTTTTCCCCCATCCTCCCCCGTCCCCCTTCTTCCCCTGCCCCTGCAGTGAGAACAGGCCAAAGGGGACCAGGAGTTTGTTTTCCTTCCTCCTCCCTGAGGTTGTGCCTCTCAGCGGTGTTACAGGGCGGTCAGCAGCAGAACATCCTCATTGTTCAACACTCCGGCAGTAAGGCAGCTGTGACGAGGCTGTGCCGTGATACGGATCACTGTTATCAGTCTGCAGCCGGATGGATGATAATTACAGACAAAGCTTTGATATTTTAAGTGTTTCTTGGCTCCATGCAGACGGGGACGCTTCTCCAGCTCTCCAGAAGCTCTCCTCCTGTTTTTTCCCCAGCAGTTGAACCCAGAGTGTTTTTATTTAGGCTGTGTTGAGAAGATTATCTTTTATTATTACGGCGACAGAGTCATTTGCATCAATGCAGCACTTTCTGTCGCCTCTCCGTCCCCTCTTGTAATGTCCTACTTTCTGAGGATACCACAGTTGCCTTGTTGCATTTACTGTGTGTGTTTGTGTGTGTGAGTGTGTGTGTTAGGCCCAGATGTTGCTGCTGGCGCGTCCCAGTGAGCTGGCATCAGAGCGGGATGTAAAGATGGAGAGAAAAGAGGGGGAGAGGGGATTTCGTTGGGTTTCAGATGCAGACGAGTGTCGATGCCAAAGCTTAGGAGGAAGAGTCTGTAGTGTGAGAGCTGATTGTGCTAACACGGCTGATATTTTATTAATTCTTTGCACATCATGAATTAAAAAACAAGTGTGCGTACTGGATCTAATAGAAGGTTTAACAACAGACTGATGCTGCTCAGATCCACCTGCACAAAACGACGACACATCTTCACTCTGACCTTGATGACCTTGTTGTTTGAGGTGTTTAACTCGCAATCCCATCCTCCATTATCAACCACCAGCCCTCAGAGAACCTGGTAGTGGAGGCGATGAGGGACACAAAGCAGACTGCATCCCAGAAGCAGCTAAAGGTCATCAGACGCAGGCAGGCAGGTTGAGCAGGAACAAAAGCGGTGATAGGAACCCTGGCAGCAGAAGAAGAACTGAGCCTCTCTGGCTCACACACAGCTCCAGCATCCTCATGCATGCGTGTGTGTGAGTGTGTGATCTTCTCTGCGTGTGTGTGTCAGCACCGATTTATGAGTACACGATCTTGCGAGCCAAGTTTTCCGTGCAGGAGCTGTCATTGATCTGAAACGGTGGAGAGGAGGTCTGCAGGAAGCACGCTGGGAGGCTTCTCCAGATTTAAAAAACCAGTCGTACGATGATCAAATCCCAGCTGCTGATATCGATCCTTGTTGATGGTCCATGTCTTTGTCTCTGGAGCTTGTTGCTCGTAAACAAACCGGTTCAGCAGGAAGCTGAGATGCTGTGAAGGAATGTCAAGTGGTTCACATGAGCAGGTACACTGAGGGCTGCTGAATCGCTCTCATATTTGATGCTCCAGACCTGATTGTTTGATTGTTGACGGCGCCATCCTGCTGCGATAAAGGCCGTCATTTGATAGTCTGTGATGTCACATGACAGCTCTTTGCTTTGACATGACGGCTGATAAACACAGAGTGGTGTTTTGGAGGAAAGAATGAGACTTTGGAGGAGTCTGAATTAGAGAAAACTCTTGAAATCGAGTAATTCCTCCATCTTTTGGGTTCCTGCTGTGATGGCAGGTGGAGTGGATCAATCCTGATTCAATCCAAGATGGAAAAACAGACACATCAGGTCAATAAACGCAGACATTAGATTGATTTCTTAGGCTGGAAACTAAACATGCAGATGAAGAAAGAAGGACACACTCTTGATTTCCTGCTCCGTCCAGGTGCAGGTGGATCTTTCATTTATTTCCAGCTTTGATAAACAGCTGATTCTCTGTTCCTGCTCCCAGATATGAGTGTGTGTTGGTTTTTTGGTCAGTTTGTTGGACGAAGTGTCAAAGAGAGGCTTTGTTTCGTCCTCCAGCAGACCCTGAGGTGAAGCCTGTGATAAACTGTAGTCAAAACAGTGTTCAGAGATGCAGCTTTGGAGAGAAACCATCGCTCGGAGGGATTCTGTGTGTGTGTGTGCTTTAAAGTGAACTCCCCAAATCTGGTCTGATGCCCTCTAATGGATCTGGACCCAGAAAGCAGAGAAAGCAGACATTAGGGCGTGTGTGTGAAGCAGCAGAGACAGAGCGATGTTAGAATGGCAGAGCAGCTCCATTACAGTGAAAGTGTCAAATAGAATAACTAATGCTGCTGCAAACACACACACACACACACACCCTCTCTCTGTGTGCACACACACAGTGCTGCTGGCTCTGCACTGTGAAGTATGGATTTGCAACGCTGTGATGTGCTCGCTCCTATCTGTGTCTCTCCCTTTAACACACACACACACACACAGAAGAAAACACACACATGCAGAAAGTGTTTGAAATTTCAGTGGAGGGCAGAGACGCCATCTTCTGACCTGGCTCTGATGAATGCGTCTGATTTTTTCCTCTTTATTGAGACACCTGTGTGTGATTCTTCACAGAGAGTCCTTACAGAGGCGTCTAAACGGATCCAGATCGAGCTAAAGTTACATTAAACCGTCCGTCCTCCACACTTGACCTGTCCTGACTCTTGTGAAGCAGTGGGCGTCTGCAGGGCAGCAGTTCTGAGGTCGCTGCTTTCATTAAAGGTGACGGGAGAAGTGCTTCTGTATCTCTTTTAAAAACCCTGTGAGGACTTGAGAAGTGATCTGGAAATAGTCTCACTTTTATATATTTGCCTGTTCGCAGTCTTCCTTCCTCTCTGCTTTGGATTAAATTGGCTCTTTTGGGGATAAAGTGACCAAAAATTACTGGACTTAAACCTTGAAACCTTTGTGTGATATCGCACCAGCTCCCCAGAGATCCCTGCAGTGTCTTGCAGTTGTTGCACTTTTTGGGATTATGGATGTCAAACAGCCAAGGACTTCCTAAGGAGGACACAAACTGCAAACAGAAGTAGCAAAGAAAACATGTGGCCTCTTAAATACAACAAGTTTCCAATTCTCTTGTTGTAAATCTGAAAATGAAGTCACTTTGAATCATTTTTATTGCTTTGCATCCTCCACAGACCCCCTCAAAAGTGTCAGTTACACTTTTTTTTCCTCTTCACAATCGTCTCCAGGTCCCAAATCAACCCCCTGGCGGTGCAGACTAATTCAAACCTCCTCTTGAAATCATGTTATGGTGGATTTGTTTTTCTGGAGCAAGTGTTTGCCGTGCACTCTGCAGCATCGCGTCTTTTTAATTGTGTTTTTCTGCAGCTTTGAATAATCCCAGTGTTTGCTTGAAGGTCACATATTTGTGTGCGTTGATCGTCTGACTCTGTCGCAACATTTCAGCCAAATTAAGCCCTTTAAAAGCCACTTTAATGCCTTGCACAGTGCACTTATATTTTTATAGTGTGTGAAATGATAACTTAATGTTCATTTTGTTGGTTTTATGGAGAAATAATGTGTTTATAATAAGGTTTCCACCCAGAAACCAACAACAGGCCGATCATTAGGATGCTGCTGCAGGCAGCACGACCTGTGGGTTTAATGTGGCTCAGCTCCAGTCTGTTCTTCCAGAAGCAGCCCCACCGGGGCTTGTTTGCTGCAAAACTGCAAGACCTGCTTCCTTCCCCTAAGGGCCGTTTTGGATTTCTTCCTTTTTAAAGCCGTTATGTAAAAATTGTATCACAGATATTTAGCTTTAAGCGTGGAGGTAACAGAGAGGGGTCACCTGACGCTTCCTCTGGGGGGGAGATAAAATCAAAATGTTTTATATCAGGGACGTAAACCAGGGAGAATACAGATTATTCTCCATGGGAAGGATGCACAAGATGAGATTTACAGAAAAAAGTCCACTAACTTAAGGGATTTGTCTTGGTGGTTTTGCTGCTAACACTTAACTAGAAAATAATTTAAATGAAGATAGAATATAGAAAAAGTTAAGATATACAAATATGCAAAAAAATATATAGAGAAAAACAATAAAAATAAAATAAAATAAAATAAAATAAAGATATTAATTAAAAATATATATGGAAATATTTAAATAAAAACAAAATAATAATAATTATAATGAGAAAGAAACAGAGGATACAAGGTGCAGCTGGAGCTGTGAAATTAAAGACTAGAAATTAAAGATTAGAAATAGGATTATCTGCCTCTAATTGCCAAAAAATTACAGTAAAATCTAGTTGTGTTTTCTTTTTCTGCAGGATGTCCAAGAATCTGAACCATGTCAGCATTTTTACAGGATTCTTTAAACACACTCCTCTTCAGTCCCTGTTTTCAAACAGTCACTGTGAGAGCATGCCACGCTGCATTATTCAGAGCAAACGCAGGTTTCTCCACTGATTCTCTGTCAATTAAGACAGAAACATGTGAATGAGCGCGGCTGTATAATTAAACCTAAAGTCTGTGTGGGATGAATATTTCAGCAGTGTGTGTGTGTGTGTGTGTGTGTGTGTGTTCTTTGTTGGAGTGTGCGGCCTTGTTAGAGACGTATAAATGTTGCAGCAGTGTGCAGCTCCGTCTTGTTTTCGGTGTGTATCTGAACTGATGGTGATGAAACCCGCCGTAATGTGCGTCTCATCTGCCTCTGTTGTATATTTCATAGAA
Organism: Halichoeres trimaculatus; assembly: GCF_033239565.1. Taxonomy (NCBI): domain Eukaryota; kingdom Metazoa; phylum Chordata; class Actinopteri; order Labriformes; family Labridae; genus Halichoeres; species Halichoeres trimaculatus. Next base: position 6,880,197 of record NW_027437202.1, read on the forward strand.
AGATCAAAGACGATCCCTGAGTGTTTGCAGGGGTGTGTCCTCCAGAAAGAGTCTTTTTTTAGCCTTTTTATTTTTGGAAAGACCCAGAAAAGTGTTGGAAATGAACGACGTGCAGCAGGAAAACTCAACTTTTTTGCAGTTAACAGTGAAGCTGAGACTCACAAACACATGATGGTGTTTACAGTTTGCACACCTTCCTTTAAATCCCTGAAACAATGAATGAAATCTTTGAATTACTTCGTCTTCTGTTGACTGAAATGAAACATTTAAATCCATCTCTCTGCGTGTATCATTGGCACAGAGCAGAAGCAGAATCCACATCCATGATTCAGTCTCTACACATACATTACATACATGTTTAAACAACCTCCCTTTCCATACGGTCGAATGAACACCAGGGGAGCTGTGTGTGTGTTTGAACCACATGTTTATGTCCGTATAGTGGACAGCTCCTTCACCACTCTACATATAATAAAATGTGGATGTGATACTGCATGCGCGGCTCTCATGTAGAGAATTGAGAACATACATGTTTGTGTTCATTGGAGCATGTGAGCACACATTTCAGATAAGGAACTGAACGTTTCTGTCTGCTTCAGACATTTTTCTGTCAGGAGGAGGTGCTGTGACATGAGGAGGAAGTATGATGATGATGATGAGACGCCACATTTGCATTTTTGGGCTGAGAAACGAGACATCCAGTCTGGTTTCAAAGAGCTGTCAGACTTGCTGTATTTACGGTGAAGAGAAGTTTAAAGATGCTCTGTGGTGTCAGGTGTGAACGCCCTCCCTGGTCTCCCATCTGTCTTCCTCCAGACTCCTCATCCACGACCTTTGACCTCTCTCTGGTTAGTAGTTTTAACATGAGCTATAATTTGAAGGAGAAAGGAACAAACAGGAAACACTCAGCTTTCTCCCTCTGTCAGAGCATCCGACATCAACCTGAAAGCCTCTGCTTTCTGGTGCAAAAAGAACGATTGCTCTGGCCGTAATAGTTTTATTTGATGCAAAATTAAATTATGCAACGATCTGCTCCAGCTTTGAGCAAAAGGTCTGCTTCTGTAGAGTAAAAGCCATAACATCAGAAATTCAGTTATTGGTGTTTTTTGGAAAAACCACCACAAGGGAAGCCTTTCCTCTGTAATTTTATTTCCTATCATAAAAAATATGAGGCATAAAGCAACCAGCTCTCGTAAAAACGTTTCCGCTCTCCTATCATTGCTGCAAACTTTATTTCAAACCAAAACTTCACTCTATGATGATATTGGCTGAACAGTTTCACCAGTTTTCAATCAGAAGCGCCCATATTCCCCACACTCCCCTTCTTCTTCTTCTGTTTGTTTCTTCCTGTTTTTCAGCGAGTGTTATCAGAGGCGGCCAGTGTCTCTCTAAATGAGTCTGAGTATCAGCAGAGGAACTGTGTTGACTCAGCACGTTGTGGAAAGAAACAATAAGCTGTATATTTAAACCGTGGCCTGAATGGGACTCGCTGCACAGATTGGTTGGAGGGGATGCATTAATTTTAGAATATGCATAAAGCTTTGAAGTGGAGCCAGGAATAAACTCACACACCAATATGTTTGATTAACGCTCTGTATGAGGAAGGTTTGAGGATTCAATTTCAGCCAGAGATGCTTTATTGCATTAGTGGAACATCACTCCTCTTTAAATAGATAAACCATCGAATCTGGAGCAGAACTTTTCTTCTTATATAACCCTGAGATGGCACGGAGATGTTTGAAGACATGACATCAAAGTAAAGAGACATAAAGGATACAACAGCTATTTCTTTCTTTAGAGCTGCGTTTATTTTCAAAACCTGAAGAAAATAACATTGAATTTCTCTCAAAGTGTCCTTGTTCTGATTTATGACTCCACTAAACAGCTGCTGCGATCCAAACCCTCCAACCAGGCTGCTAACAAGCGCCTGTCCACCTCCAGCTTGTTTGCTTTGTCTCTGGTTCCCTCAGCCTGCCCGCCGCTGTCAATCATACACACATCGACACGCCTGCGCCTCATGGGGAACCCTCTGAGGACTCAGATCCTACAGGTGGAAGACGGTGCTTTCTCATTGTTGTGTGGACAACAGGGGGATAAAGTTTCTGTTTTTAAAGACAGAGAAAGGCATCATCAGGGTAGAGCAGTCTTGACCTTTACCTGAGAAAACTTAGTGGAGATCTTAGAGACCTTTTCAGACAGTTAAGAGATAAAGTTCACTGATACTCTCTGACGTTTAGTGAGTTTAAAACTGATCCTGATCTGATGAAAGTTTTGTCCTGAGTTTAGCTTCAGAGTTCCTGCGTCTGACTGTTTCTCTCTTCCCTCAGGGTCATCAGTCAACCAATCAGCTGACCTGTTCTCCAACACTTCCTGTAACACCTCCACCAACGACTCCACGTCCTGCTCAGCGGTGGGCGATGGAGCCGGTGCAGGAAGTCCGTACAAGGCTCTGGAGATGTTCTTCATCGCCTTGGTTACGGGATCCCTGAGCTTTGTGACTGTGACAGGAAACATTTTGGTCATGCTGTCGATCAAAGTGAACCGCCACCTCCAGACTGTCAACAACTACTTCCTGTTTTCGTTAGCATGCGCGGATTTGATCATCGGTGTTTTCAGCATGAACCTGTACACCGTCTACATCATCGTGGGGTACTGGCCGCTCGGCCCTGTGGTCTGCGACCTGTGGTTAGCGTTAGATTACGTGGTCTCAAACGCCTCGGTGATGAATTTACTGATCATCAGCTTTGATCGGTATTTCTGCGTCACCAAACCGCTAACCTACCCAACGAGGAGGACGACGAAGATGGCAGGTTTGATGATCGCAGCGGCGTGGATCCTGTCCTTCATCCTGTGGGCGCCAGCCATCCTGTTCTGGCAGTTCATCGTTGGGGAGAGAACAGTGCCCCCTGGAGAGTGTTACATTCAGGTACAGTGAGGAATAAATCAACCTTATTGAAGAAACCAAAACCTTTAAAAAGGCGTATATTACTGATGTAAGACTCTCTGTTCCTCAGTTCCTCTCTAACCCCGCGGTGACTTTCGGGACGGCCATCGCAGCCTTCTACCTTCCTGTCATCATAATGACTGTCCTGTACATCCACATCTCCCTGGCCTCCAGGAGCAGAGTGTCCAAACATAAACCAGAGAAGAAGGAAAAGAAAGGAATCAAGTAAGACTCATATGTGACGATGTTTTGTTTTTGTTTTCATGTCTCTTCTCATTTTCCTCTAAAATATTCCAAGAGAAACATCCTGACAGAGAGAAACCGTCGCACTGAGCTGAGTTTGGTTCGTTATGAGGGATTAAGAGATGACCCAGTTTCACGACAGGAGAAAATATTAAACTTCCTTAAAGCTCTTTACAGCGTGTTCCCTGTCCCTGCTGTCCATTTCACCAGAAAGGACAGAGTCATAATGAAATCGCAAATCCTCAAGAAAATCTGATTTGTCTGTGGATTTTCTCCAGTTATTGTTCTTTATTGGTCAGTCACTGTCTCAGACATGAAAAGGCTCGACTTATCGCTAGATTAGCTTCTGTTTTTCCAAACTGAACGCACAAATGGGTCGCTAAATCTCAAAGTGGCATCCGAAACGTGTCAGCAGGCTATTAGCATAAATTATGCATGCACACATTTTGATGCACGATTAACTCCTATGATATGAGCATGAGGAGGGTTTCATAGACGCTGAGTGCATCAATAGGAGGGAACTGAGAGTGTGTTAAAGCTGAGCTCCACAAATCATGATGAGATATTTGGCAGAGCTAAAAATAAGAGGACAAAGTGTTAAAATTTGATTAAAAGTTGTCAATAATTGAAGAGGACTATGGAGGGAGACGGTTTCAGAGCAAAGGAGCTCAAACTGTGACGTGTTTCACAGCTTTACCAAAAGAGGAAGGATGTTTTTCTCCAGCCAAATCGAGCAGCTGTTAACAATCATCAGAGGGAAGAAATCAGATTAGAGCTATCAGATTGGATCACATTTTAAGAGCAGGTTGTTCAAAACAGACGAAGGATTAAAACCAGATTAAATCAGGTAATCCAGTTTTGTTTTGTGAAGATAACACCTGATCCCAGCAGAAGACTGGACTACGTGGATTAAAAGAGTTTTACTCGCTCACTGTAAGATTTGAATAAAGATCCAGGTCCGTTATGTTTCCTCAGGACTCCCAGTTTGTTAAAGAGTCACCTCCTGAAGCAGAACAACAACAACGAGACCAGTCCCCAGGCCAGTCCTCGCTCCACCCCCAAACTCAGCCTGGACTCCACCACAACCGCGCTGGATGCTGTGAAGAACGGCCGAGTGGAGGAACCCAAACCGGAGCAGAACCAGGCCCCAGCTCAGCCTAGTCCTGGACTCACTCAGGTAGTGAATCCCACAGAGGATGAAGCTGTATCTGATCTGCAGTTTGACACAAGTTTATGATCTTTCCAGGAGGAGAAGGAGAGCTCCAACGATTCGTCCACAGCTTTTATCGCTCCGACAGAACCGAAGGAGAACCCCAACAATGCGGTCATATCTGAGGTTAGCCATCCCGCACTTCATTTCGCAATCACCCTGACAACTTTTTCTTTTGAATTCAGATTTATGTATTAACTCTGAATCTGTTTCCGTTTGTCTCAGGCTGCGATAAACCCAAACCCAGACCCCACAGCAACCTCCAGCCCCGCTGACGCAAAGATGGGCCCGGGCTCGAGGTGGTCCAAGATAAAGATCGTCACCAAGCACTCTGGAGACGAGTGCATCACAGCCATCGAGATCGTCCCACCTGTAGATGGCGCTGAGAGACACTCCATCCCCATCAGCCGCCCTCGGACGGTGGCGAGGAAGTTTGCGAGCATCGCCAGGAGTCAAGTGAAGAGGAAAAGACAGATGGCTGCCAGAGAGAAGAAAGTATGTTATGTAACACTGCACACACACAAACACACACACACGAGGCTCAACAATACACAGGCTGCTGATGGGCGGATGTGCATGACATGAAATAAAAGGCTGTTTGTTTGGCTGTGGGAGAACACAAAAGCATGTTTTCTTGAATGATGATGACTTATCCTGAGTTTTCCTCCATATTTAAACGTTAATAATCATATTTGTGTGTGGATTAAGTGACTGTTTTTCTATGGCGGCATATGTTGCTGGTGTGCAGGTGGGATTACTCCGTTCCAGCAGCGTGTGAATTGTGTGCAGCAGCTGGTTTTCAGAGATGAGTGGCTTTTGTGCTGCAGTCACTTCACTTAATTATCGTTCAGAGTGACAGATGGTATTTGGAAACGTTCCTCCGAGCTTATAAAAATGACAGACATGAGTCTAATTTGGGTCCATCACTCTTCAAAATCACAACAAGTCGGACTTGACATTCAAAACAACAGCAGCGAGGGAGGAAATGGGAGGTTTGAAGGGTTTAGCGCACAGAATATTCAGGAATGTGTCTTTAAAAACAAGCCTTCATTAGAGAGTATGAATTTTGCATTATTCTCAACAAATCCACCAAAGTCCTTTGGCAAAACAGTAATTTTTACTCTGCACAGCATGAGCTGCTGTGCCACTGCGGCCATGATTGGTTGTTTTTTGTGTTTTTGGACATTTTTAATTGGTTGGTTTGGATCCAAAAAAAATATTTTGCAACAAACAAAACACAACAATTGAGGCGACAATGGGCCATGAACTCTTGTTTTCTGTGAGGTTAAATGACTGTTTTTGTTCAGGGAGTCTGGTGGTTTTTGGGGAGAGCGATGTAACAGCCGCTTCTGATTTAAAAAATGAATAAATCCTGACCTGATGTGTGAGTAAGAGCAGTATGATTTGTGTTTCTGCATCAGCATGACAATCAAGCCGCGCAGGTCTGACACCCTGAGTGCTCCAGATAATCAGGACGTCAGAGAGAGCAGTACTTGGTGCTTTCTTTTACCAAGCCTGCTCTCACTGCTCCAGTTTGCTACAATAACATGTTTTATCTGTTTGACGTGAAGTCAGTGGATTGATTTTTACCATTCAAGTCCTCCTGGAGACAAGAAGATTATCAGAGCTTTGATTTTCTTTTCTTCCTTTCACTCTTCCTCTCAGGTGACTAAGACCATCTTCGCCATCCTGCTGGCCTTCATCATCACATGGACGCCGTACAACGTCATGGTGCTGATTTCCACCTTCTGCCAGTCCTGTGTGCCGGACACAGTGTGGGCTATCGGTTACTGGCTCTGTTACGTCAACTCCACCATCAACCCAGCGTGTTACGCACTGTGTAACGCCACTTTCAAAAAGACATTCAAGAACCTGCTGCTGTGCCAGTATAAGAACATAGGAACCAGGTGAGATGGAGGAAGAGTAAGACCGAGGGTGGGACGTATGGGGACGGGGTGAACCACTGCAAAAACCAGGGGACAGAGGAAGGGGATGGGAGCTGGAGAAGAAAAATGGACGAGGCTAGAAGAAGAAACCTGCAGGGATGGACGCCCGTCTGTACAAATAGACCCACAGAAAAAAACAGTGATTCTTCACCCACCCAAAGGAAACATCACTACACTGAGTGGAGATATGGCTTCACCGGACTGCAGGGGTCAAATGTAGACGTTATGAAATGGGACTGATGAGAGCAGAAGTTGGTGGTGGTACACATAGTGGGAGGAGAAACAACAGATACATGGAGGTATGGATTGATGGGGTGATACACTGCAGCATGCAAAGCTAAAGAGGTGGTCTGGTTTGATGGGTGAATGAAAGAGTGGATGAATGGATGTATTACTGCTTTTAATACTCTGGATGATACTGCAGCATCCTAAATGATTCTCCAAAGGTTGACTGAGACTGGACCAACACAAAATCTGCACAAATCTGGCAGCGGGCACAAGGGGAATATTTTTTTAGAGGTAAGTGACAGTGCACATGGAGGTCGATAAAGCAGTGACAGAATTGGGCGGGAAGATTCCCTCATCCTTTCCACACAGAGCAAAAACTTTAAGTAACCTTTCCATCTGAAGCTGAAACTTCAACCATCCCTAAAACTTTGTTGTAACACCCCAGCCATGCCAGAAATCAAAGCTTCAGTATGCATGAGACTTTAAGGATGACTCTATTTTAAAACTCCCTCTGTGTCTCTGAATACGAGCGCCCACAATACAGAGCACAGTCACAGCAAGCCATCATAACTTAAACATCATACATTATATTAAACATGCCATAATGTATTTATGATGCATCCAGCTGTTTAAGCCTCCTCATAGGGAGCACATCAAGTGTTTGGAAGTTAACTCGGTGCAGCTTCAGAGAAAATCAAACAAACTGTGACCTTTGGGGAGATCCTGCAGCCAGCTGGAGAATAACCTTTAAGTAGCAGAGTTGCTTTTATATTCAATCAAATCATATTTCGTTTTATTTTAATGTTAAACTGTGAAGGGAGACTTCCACTGCACCGGATTATAAATAAAAATAAAATACAAGATTTCTTATTTAAAAAACACAATTAATGTCCGTTAAAGAATTAAAAAATACTTAATTTTGATATTTAACGCAGCATTATTGATTATATACTGCTTAAAATATGCTTGAACTTTACGTTTTGCGTTCGTGGACGTATCACGTGGGCCTATTAACGTCATTTCCCGCCCCTAAAAAGACTGGAATCAACAATTTACGCTGTCAACTTTAAAATAATAAATACTTATGGAATAAAACTGTTTTATAATACATTGAAATACAATAAGGTTTCAATTTGTGTCGTTTGTATTTTTAAAAATTTACTTTTTTCATTTGCGCGATGACGTCACTCGAACGTAGGCAGCGTTATTCGTTGAACTGAATTGCACGTTAACCGTTAGGAATTTAAAGTGTGTATTCGGCGTCTGAGCAACTTTCAATGAGGCAAAGCTAACACAAATAAGTTTATTAAGTTAGAAAAAGCAACGCGGTACTTTTTCTGTTTAACTGAGGGAGAGAAAAGACGACTAAATGAGGAAAACCAACTGCGAACGTCGAAGAGGACACCTGTTAACGAACATGACTAATGAAGGGGGCGGTACCGCACTGTAAGTTATCATCGTTAGCTCCCTGTTAGCTGTTTGTGTTTTTAGCAGCCACGGTTTAACTATCGCTGTGGAATTAAGCGAATGGTCGTCTTTGGCCCACAGTTTACAAAATCCATAGGTGCTCTTGTTGACTGTTTATTATACTGTAAACTGACTGTTTTAATGCGCTCTTAGCTTGTAAATGGAGCCTCATTGACATTACAGTGCACAGAAAGTACAGTAAGTTAGCATTAAAATAAAAACTTTGGCTTCAGCTCTTATAGAGAAGTTATTTTAATATGGCCCTGATCCAAAACTACTTTAATTCAATTTTTCATAAACATGCCAGGCCTAAATTTAAAAGTGAACACAGAAACAGAATAAGAAACACATTAACTACTCTCTCTAAAAATACTGTTACAGGTGAATGAGTCTACATTAAAACCCGCTCTTAAATGCTTGCACATTTGAATTTCAACAACTCTAAACTCATAGACAGTTTTGCCAATAACACCCACTGTTTCTGTTTTTCCTGTGTCTGCACCTGTTTTACAGCTGTAAAACCTAATGACTGAGAGCATAAACAACATGCATTTAGAGGCAGAGGAGGAGAACAGGTAGAAAGGGAGACAGAGGAGAACATCTGGATGGGAGGAAATTACAGACGGAGAGGGTCGAAGGCACAGAGAAGCGGGAATTAAGGAAAAGATATAATGAGCTGGAGGATGAAAAGTCGGCCACGGTGGGAGGAGAATTCTTCATTTAGTGCTGTTCTCCCGTCCCTAATGTGCCAGTTGGAGATTTAACCAGACAGAATTAGACAGAACGGCTATAAAGAATCTTATTAGCAGAAGATTGAGGGGAAATGTTTGATTGTCTGTCTGATATTTCATAGTCAGTCACCAGATTTTGGGTTCTGTAACCACACAGCAGATACAGTGTTTTTGCTTGTTGTTGTTTTTGTATATGACGAGGAATATCATTTTTCATATTGACCCATTTCTTATTGTCTGAGAAGTGGAACGTCTCCCAGTCATCCAAAGTGCTGAAATATCTCTTGTGGCTCAGCAGGACTCTGGCCGGGTTCCTGTCTGCTTATAATGTCACCGTGTCGGCTTAGTGAGGCTCAGCAGCTCGTCAAGACTCAGTCGAGCACCTACTGGTGAAAAGAGGGAAAGTGTGACGTCAGTTTCCTGCAGCCTGGGAGCACAGAGCAGTGACTAAAATGTGGGGCTCAGGCTGCGGAAGTCCTTGGTGACTGTGCACATGCATGCTACTGTAATTAACAGATTTAAGTCTGGCTTGGCCTAGTTCAGAGTCATCCTTCTTTGAAGTCTAGCAATGCTTACTCAGTGTCACTGACTGGAGTTGAACAAAAATACTGTCACACTTTTAGCTGGGATCACCACAGACTCGTTCCTGACTAATGCAGTCTTTAAGTTCAGTCTCTGTTTTTAATCATCTGGTTGTTTTGTCTGAAGGTGTTTTGAATTGTTGGATTTTTACGCAATATTTTCCTATTCTCTGCTTCCTGGTGTTACCGCATTGACTTTAAACTTGGTCCATCCTGATTTGTTAGTATTTTTGTGTCTTACTAACCAGCGGGTAGTTTGCGAAGGCTGCGGTGAATTACTTCCTGATCAACATACGAGCGTGAGGAGCTCTTGTTTGTTCTTCTGTCAGTAAAGTGATGTTTTTATGGAGTCACATTCCCTTTTATTAGCCCATAATTCAAAGTTTGAGAACAACGCCGCATGACTTTGACAAATGACTATAATTTGGACTATAATTGCATGACTGTCACAACATGTAGAAAATGAATTCCAAAGAGAGGTTTGCGAAGTGAAAACATTTCCCTTTATTGTCACTGTGTGTTCTCAGCGGAGGCTCAGCAGGAACGTTTAAACAGCTCCAATAATTCACTCGGCACAATCTCCTCCTTTCATGACTTTATTCCTCCTCAGCTCATTTTCACTCTGCCGTTTTTATTTCCCCTGATATGTTTCTCTCTTTGTGAAATATAAAACATAATACAGGAGCATGTTTTAGTAAAATTAAACCGATAATTAGTCTCAAAACTCTTACATTTAAATTGCAGCAGATTCAGACCATGTCTCCTGAAGTCGTTTTAAAAAGTAAAGCTCATGTTTCAGCATGGCAGCTCCACTTGTAACACTCAAAATCAATGACCTTTAACCTCTGTTGTGTTTGAAGATGTGTAAAAGAGATTTCGATCATTCCTAAGTCTCTGGGTGACCTCGGTTTCTTTTGTGTGACATGTTTTTAACTTTTCTTCAAGTTTTGCTTCCAATTTAAAACACGATATTTAATCCTTGAAGCTTCAGTTTGTGACAGTTCCTCTGAAAAAGCTCTTTGTTTGTGTCCTCTTGATAACAAAAGAAAAAAGTCTGGATCCAGTACAGACCAGCAGGGACTCAAGCTCAAAGATAGACTGGGTGCAGAGTAAAGTGAAAAAGCCATTAGTGTCTGCAGGGAGTGACTGACTGACAGGAGAGATCATCGGCTGGTTACTTAATTGACGAAATGTGCAGATTGAGGGAAACTGCCTGACTGCTTTACATACTGATAGAATTAAAGGCTTCACTGGACACAATATTCATGAGAGAGTAAATCCATCTGACTCACCTTAATCATGACACCAGACTCCTACAGACCTGCCCAAATAAAGCCCAAAGGAGTGACTTCACACGCAGCCTCGCAGCTAGGCTTTAACATCACGATGCTTTGAGGAAAGACTGTGCAATTTAGTTTAAAACTTTGAGCACATGTAAGATGTCAAGACTTAAACCCTGCCTCTTCTTGAGTTTGTGGGGCGAAGTCATATCGACAGCTGTTCCTGTGAGGATACTTCTGATTTCTGTCTGTTACTCGGATTGTTCTCAGAGGAGGAGTTTTGACTTTCATGACAGCGTTTCCCCCGCTGGGAGTCCCAGGGGAGAGGGTGAAAGAGAGCAGAGGAGTGAGGTGGAGACAGATCAGAGAAGAGTCTGACCCGCTGAGGGGATGACGTGCTCTGAGGACGTGGGCGTATGAGTGGAGCTCCAACAAGTGTGATTGAGGTTTCTTCAATACCTTTCACAATGGGACAAATTGCCTCCCACTTCCAAAGAGCACTCGCAAGCACTGCATTGATTGGTTTCCCATCATGCACCCAGGCTGGGTTAAAGTTACTGCACAGGTAGCCTGCTCTTAGTGCCATTTTTAAGACAGCAGCTGTATTGAAGCTCTTGGTGAGTCTGGTTCTGAGGTTTTATGTATCCTGCTCTCTTCCCTCTTTGTCTTTGCCTCCTCTGCGTCCTCGGGCGTGAGTTCTGCATGACTCTCCAGCTTCTCAGCTCATGTTAGAGATGAAGTGCCTGAGAAGAAAGCACTGTCTCTGTCCTTGGTCCTGAATGCTGTAGCCTTGATCAGTCTCAGTCAGCTGATGGAGAATCATCAAAGTTGTACAGTAAGGGTCATGAACAGTGTGTGCAAAGATCTGGGCTTTATCTCCTGACTCCTGCAGCCGTAGCCGTATTCTTCTCACTCACTCACTCTGGTGAAATGTTCCAACACTGAGATCAGAGTCTGAATTAGACAAATGCTCCGTTCCCAGGGCTTAGCTGACCATCACCCCTCCTGTTGGTGTGAGCCAATGTGGGAAACTGAGATGTGGACACGGTCTGTGATGATCAGATGGTGCTTCAGAAGAGCCACATCAATGCCAAGTCCGATCAGATGATAGCTGACGAGAGATTTCATCCTCTGATCAGACCACTTCACACAGAATGTATTTTCGCTTGATTAAACAGAATTTGATGAACGGGTTGCATCAGGATCGAACAGAATCCCTCTTCTGTTTTATTATTGGAGTTAGAGAAACAACCCGAAGCCTGGAGAAACATTCATTTGGCTGAAAACTTTGGTTTCCTTTCATCGTTTAATGGATTGAACAGTTTGTAAAAATGTACACTTCCTACTCCATGTATGATAATCCAATAGTGAACATGTTACTGTAAATACACACAAGATACGGAGCTTAACACATGTACTGAAGTAATCCAAAGAGAGGAGACATGTTCTTGTGTTCTTTCAGAGTATATTTACCTCCTGATGTATAGAGCATGTACTTTACCGTGATCTATTGTATTTATTTTTGTCACAGTATCGGTATCAAAAGTTCAGCTTCATGGCATCAGTGAAGTGATAACAGAGGAACTGATTCACTCATTACTCTCCCTGCTTTGAGATAACAAGTGTTTTATACTGGGAGCTGGAAACTTGTAATATAAAGGTCTGACTGAAGGGAACACACACGTAATGTCTTATTCATGTTTCTGTAAATGTTCTGTAGATTCTGTAAATTTAGGATGAAATATCAAACGCAGGTTGTGGAGCCACTTTTTCAAGAGTAAATCAGCTCTTAACGTGGAGGGAGGTGTTTTTAAAGATTCCCAATCCAACAGTTTTCATTTTCATTTTAGGAGAACTGGACCCCTGAGCACAAACACGCAGAGTTTCCACAAATTTCCACCAGACCTGAGCTGAAGGTGAATCCAGTGCGACAGCCTCTGGAGCTGGAGGTGAATTATTGAATTATTCAGAAACCTCTTAAAGTCAAGTCTGGAGACGGGGGGTCCTCCAGTTATGAAGCGATATCTCAAACACGTTTCCCACGATGACCACAAAGCGGTCAATAAGTGCTGATTTACTCTGAACCTCCTCATCATCTCCTCCCTTCTCTTTGGTTCCTGTTCCCTCTGTACAAGCTTTTATGGCTGTTTGTTCTTCCTCCGTGTTCCTCGTGTAAATGAACATCTGAATAGAGGCATCACTTCTAACAACAGAACGCACCGCCGCACACATTACAAAGCTAGTATGACTTTTTAAATGAAATGTACTAAAGATATATCAGAAACAACCTGTGTTGATACAAAGCTGTACTGCAAATAAAAACACAAGCTGTGGAAAGGTTGTGTGGTGTGTTCTGTGATTCAGATCCACACGTGGAGGCTTAACTATGAGTTCATTCTGATTTTCTGTCGTTTAGGATGTTGGGATGGATCCAGGTGTCCGATGAGGCAGCAAGAGACGAGGAAGCCACATGTTCAGCAAGGTAAATACTGAATCTGCCAGTTCAGGTTTGGAAATGTTTTAATTTACCTACTCTGTGGCACCAGAGGGACAGATTTAAGCGGAACTGATACCCCCTCTTTAAACGCCAAACACAACCCCTGACTTCTGCTTTAAATGGAAATTTAATCCCAGCACCGTACTGTCCCTGTTACACGTTTATTCAATCAACCAAGCAGCCGTGGAGTGGGAACGGGGATTGCCCCTCCCGCCTTGACTTGAACTGTAATCCCAACATCACACTGTAACCATGGAAACACAGATAAAAAGCTACGCCCCATCATTCATGCCAGCATGGATGGCGATGAAACGGAGCGCAGAGATCAGAACATCAGAGCTGACCTAGATTGGGAGGAGCAGGTCTTTAAGAAATCAGTGAAATGAATCAGATCTGCACAACTTCTCCCTGATTGCACACTATTTTTATTCACACACACACACACACACACACACACACACACTCACACTCACAGACGGTTAAGTTAACACTGTGGGTACAATTCAGCTGAGTTTCTGCAGCAGATGGTTTTAATCATCACTTTCTGTCTAACCTCTGACTTCGTCTGGGAGGAACAGACTGAGAGAAAATCGACACCTATGAATCTCACACAAACACAACACAAAACAATGAGAGCCACTGTTCTTAAGCGCACACACATACACACACACACACCGAACAGAGTTAGGAGAAGAGAGGCTGTGTGTTTCCATGGTGAAGTTGTGATTATCATCATCACAGTTGGCTGAAAACTCTCGGTCTCGTTATGAAGATAAAAAAATCACTGCTCCTGCTCTCTCACACACACACACACACACACACACACTTAAACCAATTAAATTAAGTCTTGTTCTAACTAAACGGTTTAAGTGAACAAATTAGAGCCTCAGTCTGTGTAATTTCCAGTTATTATACCCGTGTTTGAGTCAATATTTGTATTTTTTAACAGCTCTAAGCATCAGTGTGGGGTGAGAGGAAGTGTTAAAGCTATTATCAATCCATGCACTGTAAAAAAATAGTTTTAGTTAAATAAGTTTGGTTTAGCATCTTTTCAAAGTTACTTTCAAGTGTTTGAGAAAGAGGCACGTGTCCAACATGCAGCTCTGATGAAAGGTCCGTCCGTCAGAGAGCGTTTTCAGACACTCAGGACGAGGAGAGTGGAGTGGGCCTTTGCTTCATGGAGAGTACGTGAAGAGAAGAGTTGCACTCAAATGACAAAAGGCGCTCCTCAGGGGCTACTGCTGCTCCAAGGTTTGAGTGTTATCAAAAGCTTTAACCCTGAGACTCTGACATTTCTAACACCAAAGGTCCATCACCGCCGTTTGGGGCTTTGAAGGACAGCTGGCTGTGAGGATGAGGAGAATCACTCAGTCCACGACGGGTTTTTAAAGCTCAGGCATGTTTCAGAACTCTACAAAAGCTGCAACTCAAAGGCCTCAATTATTTACTCTGGCACAAAGCGGAGAGAGACATGGTGGTTGGACGAGGGCAGAAACTCAATAATTGCCAATCCAGTCGACCACTTTCATCCTCTGCACAGGCAGCAGGCATGTTTTTAGGAATGGGTTATAAAATTCAAGGATTAACTCAAGGCATGAAAACAAAAAACAGCTCAAACAGGACGGATTGCTCTGTTTGAGTTTCGTTGTTGTGTCGGCAGCGTCCTGCTTCAGAGAGCAACAACTTTAATCTGTGTTTTTTTTTTACATTTTTAAAGAAGACCAGGCTATTCCCCTTCCATTGATGTTTGCTTTATTTTGAAATCTTTCTATAATCCTGCCTTCACTGCACCTCCTTCACGCCAGCTCTCCATTAAACCTCTGATCATTACAGTTTACTCGTCTATGTTTTATCTGCATTAATCAAATTACTGCCAACGTGCTGACACTCAGTGAAAACGGAGCTCCGTCGCCCCGAGGCTCTGCGCCCTGAGGCGGTCGATCTGTGTGCCAAAGCCTGAGTAATTCATCCACTTTGAAAGCACACTAAAAAATAACTTCAGATGTTGAATACGCAGACAGGACTGTAAAACTCAGAGTTATCAGCGTGACATTTGTGCCTGTTTTGATGATAATAAAGGTTTTTCTTCTATAGAAAGATAAAAACACAATCACTTCTCTGGCTCTGAACCATCGCCCATGTTTACAGTTTGCTCATCAATTCAGATAAGGAAGTGAAAAGTGCTGCTCAGTGTGATTAGGAGCCAGAAAACATCAATCCTGGAGCAGCAGCTGGTTACAGGCCTCTTTATGGTCAGTGAACGTAGGCGGTCAGGGGAGTTTCTGCTTTTTTCACCACTGTGAAAATCCTCAGTGTCTCTAACTTCAGCTAATTCTTCTCAAAGTGTTGACAGGGTTTTGCTCATTAGTAAATGAGATAAGTCGTCCTTTGGGTTTCCGTCCTCTCAGAGTCTGTAAACCCTGGCAGCCTGTCCTCCTCCCTCTCCCTGCAGGCTGCCTCACAGTGCTTTATTTTAGTTTCATCTCTCTTTGTACCGTTTATTTCCTCTTCCTTCCTGCAGCATTCAGAAGGCAGGCATCCCCTCCATTAGTGCTTTATCAGAGGTTTGGAGTCAGCCGCAGATTAGAGGAAGGAGCGTAGAAAGAGGTGCAGCACTCTCAGCACTCCTGGTGTTGGAGGAGTTTCCTGAAGAAGAGTGCACCTGTGACCAGCAGCCAAACCAAACCCTCAGAGGAAACAGTTTGTGTGCTGAAGGGACCGTTCAGTTAGCTGAGTCAAAATAAAAAATGAAATAAACCTTAAAATTAGTTCTTGAAGATTTATTAATACCCGAGTGCGGGGAATATTTTTTCGGGCCCCAAGAGTCCTGCTTGAGGCGTTCTTGAGAACTACTCATCTCATCGACTTCAAACTCAGCACGGCTCTCCCTCGGGTCCTCAGCAACACACTCGCCAAGTGTGAGGGAGAGGGAGTGAATCGCTCTCGAGATATATGAAGTACAGTCAGGGCTTTGAACAGTGCAAGCATTCAGATATACAGCCAGGGAATCACGGCTTCAGACATCCATGATGCTTAACAGCAGATTTTTTTAGACTTCACCCAAACATCCCCATCAAACATGACGTAAGGAGCACAGAGCATCAAACACAGTGACGTCTGAACATCCTCCTCGCGCTGAATCCAAAATCTGTCCTGAAAGATCGTCAAAAACCCGAGAACAGCTCACGTTAGGAGAGGGAGTCACGGATGAAATGATGATCGCAGAAATAAATCATGGCACCTGTACGCTCTTTATTTATTGATGGAGGCTTTCTTCTCCTCGCTACATCAAAGAGAGAGTGACACACCATCTATCTCTGTGTGTGTACGTGATGTGTGTGTTGTGCTGTGACAGCCAACTCAGGTCATTAAAACCCGATCAAAGTGACATGGCACCAGATCACACCCACTAAAACTTTGAACACACACCTCTCTCCTGACGCAAAGGTTTGTCGACACAACAAAAGAAAACACAGTCTCAGAGTTTGTTTTCAAGTTTTAATAACCAAAAGCAAAAAGAGGAAAGATCCTGCAGCTTCAAACCTTCTACAGAGTGAAAGAAAATGTGGTCAGAAAAAAGGAGAATCAAGCTAATATTCTAAAATCAAACAGAGCTACAGCTACGTTAGTAAACCGAGCCAGAATCAGCTCAAAGTCAACAGCTCTGTGGATAAAACCGACACATCCCAGATTAAAACACGATCCAGTCCCAGAAACAACAACAACATGGGAGTTAAAACTGCTCCTTCTCCAAGTTTAGACGCCCAGATGGATTTATCCTACCAAAGATTTGGCAGAGACATGGCGCCTCACTGAGAACAAATTTCAGAATATCGTCTTTTTTGTGTGTGTTGGAGAAAACCAGAATAAGAGTGAAAGCGTGAGTGGAAACGTGGCTGTGAAAGTGAAACAGCTGATTGCTTCATGTCTGTTTGTTCTTCGTGTTTGCCCCTCCAGGTTCTTCACCTCCTCTAGTTTCCTTTACCCTTTCTCTTCTTTCCTGAGCAGACAGAGACAGAGGAGTGTTAATGCACATGAGCAGAGGAGGTCTCACTGTCACTCAGGAGTCAGAGCGCCTGTGTCACCTTTGTTTTTTGTCTTGGTTTTCCCAGGGCAGGGCTTGGAGACGGTGATGGTCGTCTGACACTCGGCGTTAAAGAGAGCCTTCTTCAGGGTCCCGGTTCTGGTGCGCAGGTCAGTACCTGGATCACACTCTCCCCAGCTACCGAAGCGGTACTTACAGTCAGCTAGGAGAAAAGAAACAGGACACGTCTGCAGGCTGCTTCACCGCGTTGCATCATGATGTTGCAGGTGTTTGTGTTGTTGTTTGGATCGTGTGATGGGAGCAAAAGAGACGGTTTACATTCAGACCAGACCCCAGAATCCAGCACATATTAAAGTCCTGTGTGTGTGTGAGTGTGTGTGTGCAGGTGTGTTACCTCCAAAGTCCTTCTTCCAGTTGCACGGCACTTTACATTTCATCTTCTTGGTCTGCTGGTCACATGACCCCTCTCTAAACCCCGCTCCGCAGTCCCCGTTGCTAGGGACACAGTTGCCATAGCGCCAGTCGGTGCATTCTGACCCGGACAGCGAGGGTTTGTTTTTCTCTGCGGACAGGATAAATATTTGGACACATGTTGTTTTAATATTTTACAAACACCAGTGACACCTCAGAGCCGCCCAGTCTCACCAGTCTGCAGGTGGAGTGGAGCTCATTAGGCTCCCAGAGGCTCGGCGCCACTCACCTGAGCAGCCAGGTGTGAGGATGAAACCTACAGATCATCGTTCAGCCGACTTTTTATTATTAGTCGAGGAAGAACAGAAAGATAGGCGAGAGGCAGGGCGCACCAGCCCCAAAAACAGCCTCATTTTCCAGACTCCGTCTTCACTTTGCAGCAACAAAACATCCTCTGTGTGGATTTGAGTCTTCACAAACAAACCTGACTTGATTTGACGTGACAGGAGAAAGAAAAAGAGAAGCAAATCTCACCTTTCTTGTTCTTGCCTCCAGCTGCACAGACAGTGAGAGTGACTAACAGCAGCAGCAGCAGGAGTGCAGCCCTCATCCTGCACAAACAAACACACAAACACCAGCGTTAAAGAGCGTCACATACGTGAAACCATTAAGAGTTGACCCTGAAGGTGGATCACAGAGTCATTATCTGCTGCTCGCTGCTGTTACAGCTCATAATTACATCCAGCAGGCAGAGTTTGGAAACTGGACTGTGTTCAGGAAGAGAGGAGCATGATGGGAGAGCATCACATTCATTTTGTGCTCCCCTTAAAAAAGTCCTGCACAAATGAAACAGATACAGAAGTGGAGAGCATCATTTCAGAGACGTCTCTTCCTGTTACAGTGCGAGCTGCTGGAGCAGATTTTTCACACGCCAACCAGCCCGCAATTATGCACTGCTGCTCTAATAACCTGTCCAGGGACTCAGCTGAAAAGCCCCACAGCAGTCTCCCATGAGAACCAGCTTCTCCAGGATCAACTGAAGCAGCAAGGGGGAGAGAAGAAAACATTTATGGCTGCGGAGCTTAAATGATGAAGACCTGGGTGAAGATCAGACGCAGGAGGAGGGTTTTCACAGAGATGTAAGTGATCACACGGCTGCGAGCTGATGAGACAAAACGAGACGTTCAAACTGAAGTTTTGTACGTTTAATGATCAGCCTCCACAAATGCCAACAACCGGCTCCTGGGCTCAGGGTGGAGGTGAAAGGTCACGATCATCCTGTTTGAGGTTGGAGGTTAATAACAGTCAGCTGATCGCTTACAGCAGCACATTTTTCACAACAAACGTGTCAGAGCAAAGTGAAGAAACAGAGACCTTAAAGCTGCCTGACGCTTTCCTTCTGTTTGAGAGCAGATAACATAAAGCCACTCTGACCTCGCCAGCACTTTCAGGCTAAGTCGATAAAAAAATCAACTGAGCTGGTTTGCTTTTTAAAAACTTTTCCCACTTTTACGCTAATCGAGTCTCCCAACAAACGCCAGCTTCTCCTCAAATCTGTCCGACAAAGAGAGCATTCAGCTGTGAAATTATCAAGTTCAAAACCCTAAATTCATCATGTGTGCTCCTCCTTTCGTTAAATATACAGCAGTGCTTCCTCCTGGGCCGTCTCCGCTCTGTGCAGAGGAAACATGCTACAGGACACACACCATGTGACACCCCAGCACATGTTGTGCTCACTCCGTCCTGATTGATTCAGCCAATTAGTCTGCACGTTGAATTTTTCATAGCAGCCATTGAAAAGTGTTTAAATGTTGAAAATAACAGCACAGATCTCACAGCCGGAGCCGAGTCGATGCCGCGTCTGGGATGCAAAGCTTCACAAAACACCCACAAGAAAAGAGGAAAGTTTCAAAGAATGTAAACCAGCGAGAGACAGAAGAGCTCGGCAAGTTCATTACGAGTCAGCTCCAAAAGTAACAAACTCCGAAGAAGATGGATGGCGTGGAAGAGCCGCCCACACCGACGAGAAGGAGGGGAAGAGAAGAGTCTGACATAAGCCTTTTATCCATAATACACAATCTCATTTTCAGCAAAGTCAGTGACCGAGAAACACACACGAGTAACACACTGCAGGGCTTCTTTGTGTGTATATGTGTGTGTGGGTGTGTTGGTTGGTGCTCTCTCTGGTTTACAGGATTTTATCTCTGGGAGTTTATTGTGTGATACTGAAAACGTGGTCCTGCTCCTGTTTAGTCTTTCAGATAAATTCCTGTAGGCTTTACGTTTTGAGGATTAAAAACACATAAAGGTTCACGATGAAAGGAAAAACCTGTCATTCATGAAGCAGAGATGGTTTTTTACAGGATGCAGGAGTTGCTGCTCTGCCTTTCCAGGTGGACTTCATCGGCTCCATCAGTGTCCCTCCAGTTTTCAGGGTAGCTTAGCCACATATCGGCAGTAATCTGATATTTTTTTTGCAGATACTTCTCTGTGTTTTGGTTTTTCTTTAAGCTGTTTGAATCCGAGTCCCAGTGCGAAACATGGGCTGAGTTTTTGAGTCTTAAACTCCTCTTTAATTCTTCAAGATGTTTCCTCAGACTTTGATTGTTGCTCGCCTCAGAGAAAAACTTCATTCGAAATATCTTTTTCTTTCTGCGGTCTTTGATATCAATCATCTTGTGTATAGTCCGAGGATAAAAAGATATAATGAGAGACAGATTTAAAGATGTAAAGAAGAATCCTCCTCTCGTTGCAGGGTGTGTTTTTCTTGCACTATCAGAGAGAGAAACCCTGGTCAGCAGAGAGAGAAAGCCCAAACTCCCTGAAGTGACTCTCTTCTCTCTGCTCTGATTATCTCTGTCAGCGCTGAGAGGTCCGTCTGCTCTAAGGCAGGAACTAAACACAGTCCTGACACCAGGCTCTGACTTTCTCAGCACCATGAGGAGGAGCTTTCCTCAGAGTGGTGATGATCTGAGCGTCGTAGAGAGTCGGAGCAAAGCTTTGTTTACTCTTCAGCGACTGACGTTACAAGCAGAAATAACCAGCAGAGGAGACGTTTTTCTAACTCTTTAAGTGAATCCACACTGACTCTAACAGCTCTCTAGTCGTGTAGTTCCTGCTTTAAAGCGAGGTCGCAATGAGCTTTATGTTCAGCATGTGCATTGTTGGAAAGTTTGTCTTGTTCAGAGCGGTGACCATGGTAACTTTGCTCCATAGTCTGATCCACGAAGAGGGCCAGCTCGTTATTTTGACCTCCTCTTTATTGCATTTTAAGCAGGGTCATGTTTTATGCCGCCTTATTAAACGTGGAGATCTTTGTGTGCAGCACAGACCCAGAGAACAACAAATAACCTTTAATTTGAATGTCTGCAGAGCTGGCATTTAGCACGGACCAGCTCTCATCTAACAGGACCAGGAGTCGCAGTTGATCACTGAGCCCAAACACACACACATGCCTGCGCGCTGGCTGCATAATGAAAGTGCTGACAGTACGAATTTCTGTGGCATGTTGTGTTTTTTGATCTGAAAGCCGAACGAGTGTGGTGTGAAGAGACTAATTCAGTCCACGGCCGCTCGAGTTTGTAGTTTCTGACAAAATGATTAAAGCAGGAGGACGGGGATAAAGGCTGGAGAGCTGTGTGTGTGTGTCTGAGTGTGTGTTGCTGTTGACTCTGTAATTAGGGATTTCGGAAAGCAGCCGAGTGGAAATGACTTTTATACGTTCCTGTTTGACCCACTAACCACACGGCAGAGCCTGGAGACACAGGAGAGACGATGTGCAGAGACGTCTCACGCTGATGCAACGATCAGCTCTGTGGAAACTCAGCTTCCACTGCTTCAACACTTTGTTTGTAATTTGGTGTTTTCCCAAACCTTCCCGAGCCGGCACACAGGTACAGAGAGAACAGTCCCTTTTGTTTGCTGCCCCGCTGATTCAGAGCGTGCAGCAACATCTGGAACGAGTCCTTTCAAAGCGCCAGAGACCACATGATTTAAAATGCACCCCGCTTCAGACTCTCCTGTGTCATTTCCAGGACTGATGCAGTCACCAACCACAATCTCCGACTCAATTTGCTCTCTGTGCAGCCATGACTCAGCGTTTCCCACAGATGTTTCACACTAAAAGCCTACCAGGAAAGAGAGGATGATACCTTCTGATCTCCTGTGAGGCTTTTAATGTGAAGCAGCTGCTGGAAAACATCCCAGCCTCAGCGTCATCAGATTTTTTTTACTCTTTACTGTCATTTCTGACTTTTAACATCTTAAAATCAGACTTTTTCTGCCTCTTCAGGTGCATTTAAATTGTATTCTGTTAAGACACAAACTTGCTGAGATTTTAGTTTTTGACCTCTCTGAGTGGAGTGAGCCTCAAGTGGACTCTCCAGGAACTGCAGCTTCATTTTTACTGCGATTACCACACTAAACCTCTTATATACCATTTTATTCCTCAGACCTGTTCCCCTCTGTGTTAAGCCCACTACCTCAGGATTTACAGCTGCAATCCAGAGAGTAATTTGTGGCTCATAAACACTCACTTTGGGCCCGTTAGAGTCCGACAATTAACTTTTATGAAGCTGCATCCGTCTTGGTCTCTGCTCCACTTCTTAGCCACAGCTCACTTATCTCTGTCAGCGAAAAAGCAAAGCTAATAATAATGTTTAATTCTCCCTGCCCTGCTCCCATCTGTCTGCCCTCTCTACCTTTCTTTCACACACACACACACACAGGCACATACACACACACCCTGAAAATGTCCCACATACTAAAAGCAAAACACAACAACAAGGTTTTTATCAGCAGCAAGCAAAAACATGCATTAGAACATTTCCAGCAACAGAAATATGCTACAAAAGCTAAAGTGCTGCATCTGCATAAACACATTTCCCCAAATTTACACGCCTCTCCGCCACAGTGAAGTGTGTGTGTGTGGATGCGCTTTAGTTGCAGTATTTCAGAGTTGGAGTTGTGGGGAGAGGGCTCAGAAAATGGGACAATTACATAAAGTCTAATAAAACCCGGTGGGCAGATTATCAGCTGCAAACAAAAAATGGTCAGAGGAGAAGAAGAAGAAGAAGAAGGGTGCACGGCGTGTGATGCACACAGATGCAGGTTTTCTCGGGTGTTAAGATGAGAAATCATCGAGGCGACTTTAAAAAGTTGAAACCGAACTTTAACTTTGAATTTCTGCTTTGTCTAAGAGTGAGAATTGAAGCATCAGGATGGAGATAAAGCCGAATCAGCCGTGTTTGTTTGTTTGTTATCGTCCTGTTTGTTGTTGCAGCTTTAATCATCTCAGGTTAGAGAGTCAGTCACTTACTTGTTCAGCGCTCGGTCGGTCGTAGAAAGCCTCTCAGGGGAAGAGTTGAGTCTCTCTTGTGTTTCCTGTGTGTCTCCCTCATGCACCTCCCCTCACCCCCTGCTTTTGTCTCCCAAACCAGTTCATTCTGGTCACATTAGCCCCGTTCACCCCTCGCCCTCACACACACACACAAAAACACACACACACAAACTGACTCACACAGCAGGCCAGACAAGTCGTAACATTTTCCACAAAATCAGGTCTGCATCTTCACTTTCTGTGGGTTTTGAACCAATCCACGCCTCTGCGTTCATCTTAAAGCCATGATTTAAGATCTACATGAGAGCTAACAGTTTCTCCAAGTTTTTTTTTGCAGTGACCGCTCATCACCACAGGTTTTGCTGAAGCAGGATCAGATTCAGTGTTTGTCCCCGCTGATGTTCTCCTGCTGATTGTAAATGAGCGTGAGAGCGTTCTGCAGAGTGTCACCGTCCTGATCAAAGACGCAGAAATAACCTCTGAACTGACGCTTACATTATTCAGGAGGAATCAGCGCTCACATGTCAGCGGCTAAATGAACAGAGATTTCACAGGAAGGAGAGTCAACAGGAGCCTCAGTGAGATTCACCTCTCATGATGGATCTGTGTACTATAGAGACTGTATAGACGAAGGATAACACGCAGATTAGACTCCTGACAGGGTGAGCAGGAGTCTCTCTGACAAGAAGAAACGTTCAACTCTGACCCGGTTTGACTCTAAGAATAGAAACAGGTTTTCTCATCGATCTTCAGGATGATATTTAAACCTCTCTGTCCTCATCGATCACTCTGCCTTGTTTCCAGTGAACGTAATGAAGTCTGCTTTGTTTCAGAGGATAACTTTTCCTTTTATTGATTATTCAACAAATGTCATGGTTGGTCTTCAAACTCTGAGTAGTTAAAGCTCTGTTTTGGTTTGTGTGTGTTTGTGCAGGTGAGCTGATGAGACCAGGTGAGCTGATGGGACCATGCTCGTTAACTGGAGGCCTCAGCTGAGGAAGAGGAGCGTCTGAGAGGAGCTGTGCAGTGAGGTAAGAGTGTTGAAAGAAAGGAGAAGCCATTTTTGAGATTTTTCAGAGAACAACGTGTCTGGAGAAGAGAACCAGGAAATACAGTGACCTTCAAGGGAAGCAGGGTATGTTCAAGGCTGATTTTGTTGCCTTTTTTTGTCTCTTGATTGTTTGTCCGCTTGCTTCTTGCTAAATGTCTTGTTTTTCTTTTTTTTCAGGAGCTCTCCTGTAGCCTGCTGTGGAAGAAGACAGGACAAAAGAGTTTGGACATCTACCTGCTGAACTGAGCTGTCATTAAGCAAGGTATGTTCAAGGCTGATTTTATTGCCTATTTTTGTCTCTGGTGTGTTTGTCTGCTTGCTTCTTGCTAAATGTCTTGTTTTTCTTTTTTTTCAGGAGCTCTCCTGTAGCCTGCTGTGGAAGAAGATAGGACAAAAGAGTTTGGACATCTACCTGCTGAACTGAGCTGTCATTAAAATGTTTTTGGAACATTAATAAACTGTGTATGCAATCAAAGTATTTTCACATTTGTTCAAGTACACTACACACACAAAAAAAAAAAATCCCATTTTTTGCATCTCATTACACCATGTAATGAGATGCGCATACCAATTTACATATAATTACATGGTGTAATGATATGCGAGCAAAAACCAGAAAACTCCAAAAATTTTACGCATCTCATTACATGTGTAATGAGATGTAAATTTTATGCGCATCTCATTACATGGTGTAATGATATGCGAGCAAAAACCAGAAAACTCCAAAAATTTTACGCATCTCATTACATTGCGTAATGAGATGCGCATGTAATTTGCATATAATTACACC
Source organism: Halichoeres trimaculatus (assembly GCF_033239565.1). NCBI lineage: Eukaryota > Metazoa > Chordata > Actinopteri > Labriformes > Labridae > Halichoeres > Halichoeres trimaculatus. The sequence continues at coordinate 6,904,959 of NW_027437202.1, forward strand.
TAGAATTCCCCTCCCATTATTTAAATTTTAGTAAGGGTCCGCCCAATGGGAGGAGCTTGAAAAGATGACAAAGATTAGAAGAAACGTTTCAGTTTAATGTTTTCTTTCATCACCAAAAGTTCCCTTTTACACAGCTCAGGTAACACTCAGTCAAAAGAATCCTTTAAACATTCAAAACATGATTTTCCTTAACGTCAAAATGAGTGTACACATAATCACACGCGATAATTTGCTCTAATCTGATGTTACTGCACTCTAAAAATACCCCACAGTGACAAAAAATAAAGATTCACATTAGATTTGGTCAAAATTGAAAGATCTGTGAAGTGAAATCTTCCTGTTAATGATCGGTTTAAATACTGTTCATTTGATAAATGATTGAAACTCAGACACCACTGATCATCTTCAACAAAATCACATCCTGAATCTTCTTCAAATACACTCAAAACAACAAATATTCAATAATTAAAGGGGATGAAAGATAAGAGTGAAATCATCTTTATCTGTGATGGTCAGTCCAGCAGTTTGGTCTCTGATCCACGTCTTTCTTCTGTCAGTGCTTTGGTCCGTGATCTAACGTTTCCCTCCTTCAGTTGAACTCTGCTCAGTGCAAATCAAGGCCACAGCAAATCAGTGTTTAGAGGATGAGCTCCAAACTTAGGAGCGTCTTCTTCCTGTTTCTCTCAGACGGCTGAGGTGGACGAGCTGACGTGAGGAGGATGTGGCTTCAGAGCTGAGCACTGACGTTTCCTGAGTGTGAACAGGTCTCAGACTTCTCCTTGTTTCTTGATGAGTTCCTGGAAACCTCTGATATGAAATTCAGTCCCAACATTCACACCATCATGGCACAGCATCTGTCGTCATGGTTACACCATCAGGCTTTATGACAAACGGAAACTGAAGAATCATGAAGGGACTCTGTCTTTAAGTTCGGCTTTGGCACAGCTTCTCTGAGGAACTCCTCTCAGCTTCTTCATGGTCCTCTCTCTGGGTGTAAAGAGTCTCTGAAGCGGTCAAACAGCCGTCTCCTGGTCCTCCCTCTGGATCATCTGGTAGTGCTGTCTGTTCTCCAGGTACGCCGCCAGCTCGGCGTCCTGAGCCTTCTCTGCTCTGTTCTTCGGAGTGTCCCCCTGATGGAGACAGAAACCAGATTACTGATCAACATGAGACCAGATCATCATCCACGTCTTCAAGAGACTAAACCAAAACCAGATGTTTGAGACCCCCCTCCGTATCACCCACCTGCAGGTCGGTCTTCATGAGTGAGGCTCCTGCTTCCACCAGATAGTGGCAGATGGTTCTGTGACACAGAGACGCTGCTCGATGAAGAACCGTCTCCCCCCTGGTCACAGAGAAAACAGAGTGTGAAACAAACGTCCTGTGGGATTGAGGCCTCCTGCTGCTCAGTGCGTGTGTGTGCATGTGTGTGTGTGGACTACAAAAGTCTGACATCATCTCAAAGCCAGAGAGATGATACTCACTGCAGTTTTTCGGTGACGTCCAGCAGGTCACTGGGAGCTGAAAGACATCAGAGCAGACTGTTAGTCAACATTCAGAGGACGCTCCATGCTGATTGGCTGTCGTTGCTTACTGTTGTCCAGGATGTAGCGGACCATCTCTTTGCTCCCCGCACTGACGGCGTGATGAAGTAACGTGCAGCCTGAGGAGTCCAGCGCTGTGAGGTCAGCTCCCTGCGTGTGAAGCTCCTGCAGCTGGTGATGACAGGAAGTTAAAGGAGTCAGTCAAACAGGAAACCTTCGTCCAGAGCACCGAGGAAGAGGACGAGACCTTACTCACCTTCTTCAGATCCCTGTTCTTCACACACTCCATCAGCAGCTCTGGGAAGAGACACAGAGGCGATGAACACATGAATGACAGAGGTTGATGTGTGTGTGTGTGTGTGTGTGTGTACAGAGGGAATAAAGCTGCGTCGACATATGAGATGAATGTTTATTAGTCTGACCTCAATTCTTGCTCTACCTCACTATCTCCCTCTAAATAGCCGAGTCCTAATCCAGTTATGTTAGGTTTGCTGTGTGTGTGTGTGTGTGTGTGTGTGTATAACAGAGATAGAGAGAGAGCAGACTTCAAAAACCTCTAAGAGCTTTTGTGGCTTCAAGACAAATCAAAAACAACAACAAGAAAAAAAAACTGACACAAAGAGAGGAATGAAAAAAAGGACAGAGGAAGGAGACAAGAGTAGAGGAAGCAAGGGAAGAGGAAGACATGATGAAGAAAGGAGAGGAAAAAAGAAAAAAGAGGAGGAAAAGAAAGAGTGAAAAAATGAGGAATGGAGAAAAGGAGAAAAGGAAGAAACCGGGAACAGAAAAAGGAGAGAGGGAAAGAAATGAAAAAAGAAATGAAAGATAGGAGAAGAGGAAGGAAAGGAAGGAAAGAAAGAAGGGGAGGAATGGAAAAGGAAAGGAAGAAGAAAGAAGAGGGGAAACAGAAAGGAAGGACAAGAAGAGCAGGAGAAAAAAGAGGAAGAGGAAGGTGGGAGACAAGGAAAGGAGAGAAACAAAATGACAACAGGAAGAGTAAGGGGAAAAAAAGGACAGGAGAAAGGATGCAAGGGAAGAGGAAGAGGAAGACATGACAAAGAAAGGAGAGGAAAAAAGAAAAAAGGAAGAAGGAAAAAATAAAGAAATGAGGAATGGAGAAGAAGAGAAATGGAAGAAATAAAAAGGGAATGGTAAGGAAGGAAAAAAGGTAACAGAAATAGGAGAGATGGAAAGAAATGAAAAAAAGTAATGAAAGGAGAAGAGGAAGGAAAGAAAGAAGGGAAGGAATGGAAAAGGAAAGGAAAGGAAGAAAGAAGAAAAGGGGGAAAAGAAAGGAAGGACAAGAAGAAGGAAAGGAGAGAAGCAAAATGAGAAAGGAAAGAAGAGGAATAAAGGGAGGAGTGGACTCATGAAACGGTGTGTGCATAAACCATGGATTAATATCTCTTTTTCTCACACACACACACAAACACACACGTCACTTGCTTCATTGAGCTCCTCCGTTTGACGCAGTCAGCCTGTCTGACCCTTATGGGATCTGTCTGCGTGTGTGTGTCAGTTAAATAAGAGCGGAGCTGTCCTTTAAACCTCTGTCTCTGTCTGTCTGTAGGAGCTGCTCTGTTCGTTAGCTGCTGCTGCTGCTGCTGTTTCAGACTCAGGCTGATTTCCATATCGGCTTTAATCACTCAGAAAACTGGGTTGTGTTCACCACTCCAAAAAAAAAAGTGGAATCAAACAAAACAACCTGCTGGCAAACTCCCCGCCAAGAGAGAGAGACGACTGAACCAGATCATGAAGCGAAAACACGCGAGTCCCCGAAGAGAAGAAGAAGCAGCGCCAAGCTGACAGAAGAGAAAACTCCCAGCATGCAAAGTGAGCCGCGAGGAGACGGAGGTTGAAAAAATATGTGTCAGAGAAGAAAACAATCTGTCTGGAGATACAGAGGCTGTCGCACCTGTCTTTATTCCCCACACACACACACACCTGTCAGATACAGTACAGGAAACAGGGAGCAGTGAAGACGTTGAGTGTTAAATGTGAAAGATTCAAGGTCCTCACATGAATCTAAAATCACTGAATGTGTGTGTTAGTGTGTGTGTGTGTTACCTTTCTCTTTCTCTTTCTCTGTTTCCATCACTTTGGAGCTCTTGTCCATCCTGCACACAGAGAGAAAGAGCTGCTCAGCCACTTAATGTTTCTACATTTGCTGCCATTTGCAGAGCTAAAACCCCTCAAACACACACACACACACTCCTCCATGCTCACTCTAAACCTCTAACACACTCTGCTGAACAGTATTTGGAGATTTTAAAGGGGGTTTCCAGGATTATTTTTACACGTCCAGGGTTAAAAATGACTGATGCTCCTGCAGATTTCTGGCGCAGGCTGCAGCATCCTTCAGGAGGAAAAATGATCTGATTTCTGGTCTGTTCATAAAAAAGAAGAGGTGACTGTAACAGTGATGTTCGGGTTTGAAAATAACACATGTAGCGGTTTTGTCGGAGCAACAGTGTTTTAACGAGCAGGCCGTGGGGCTCTAATGGCTGCTGGTGTGTTTTAATGAGCAGAGAGGAGTGACAGAGAGACAACAACACAGGAACTTAATGAATGAAAACCCAAAGACGGCGCATCAACCTCAAACTGCCAGGAGCAGCTTTAAACGCACGTCACGCCTCCTGCTGAGGAGTGTTTCATGTCAGGATGAAGGGGCAACAGCTTCATCGCTGAGGGGATGTGATCACACACACCTGAGCTGTCAGTTTGTGTCCCTGTGTCATCGCTTTAACCAGAGCTAAATGTTTGTGAACTGACCTCAGCTTTGGTTTGAAATCAGCTGCAGTGGTGTTGGAGCGATGGATACACCCCGCCCTGCAAAAAAAAACAACACAGAGACAAGTTTCAACACAGATTCATCCAGAAACAAATAAAATGGAGCATTTTCGTGTGCCGACCTGCTGAGTTTGCTGGGCACAGGAGCCGTGTTGTTGGTCAAAGCTTCAGCTGCAGAGCTGTCGCTGTTCACCCGCTGCCTCTGGGAGGAACTACGGCAAAACACAGAGGACACATGATCAATCCACAGCAAGTTCACACACCGAGGGGCGACATTCTGCTTCAACCTCCAGATAGTTTATAATGATTTAAAAAAAAGGGATGAATTTAACTCTTTCTGCCTGTTTCTGCCAGCTTGTCCATAAAAACAACTTTAATGATGCCTGCTGTTGTCACGGTGCCAAAGCTATGATCAAAAAACTTTATCTGAAAGTTTGGGTTAGAAAAGAGTTAAAACAGCAGATAATGAGCCTGAGTGGGATGAAAGCAGTGGAGGAGGAACCAGAGAAGGAGGAAAGTCTGACATAAGGTCTTCAAAATGAGACACGCAGATGGCCTAGAGGTCTAAGTCCCACCCCCATGAAGATCACCCTGGAGCAGGTGGTCCAGGTTTGACTCAGGCTGTGGCACACGCTCAGATTTTATTAAATATTCTTTATTTGTGTTTCCAGCGTCACAAACTGACCTCTCCTGGGGAGCCGGATAATAACAGCGTGGCAGAGGTGGAATTAGCATAATGTTTTTATATCCACACGCCTCTTAAGAGGAGGTCAGAGCCGCTTCTTGGGTGTAAATGTTTGTTTTCCTCTGCCCACACCGTCCAAACACACAAAGACGTTCTCCAGGCCGTGTCTGACAGAAACTCCTCTGACGGAGTGATCAGATGATGTTTGGAGTGACAGCGTGCTTCATGTGAGGGGAATAATGAACTCCTGCTACAAACGTGTGGTCCTGCAGCAGCAGCAGCAGCTTTTAACCTCCCCTCTCTTTGTGGCTCGTCTTGTGTGGCAGCTCTGGTGATTAGAGCGAAAGTAAACTTTAAACAGTCTGTTGTGATCATGTCTGCGTGGTTTGGAGTTGAGCTCTCCTCCTACGTCTCAGTTATCAGTGTCAGAGCTTTGATACGTCGCTGGGAAACAAACAGAGAGCGCCATTTGTTCCTCGCTGCTGAGGAAAACAAGCTTCACGCTGCTGCTGCTGCCTCCTATTATCGCCAAAACTGTCACCCACGTCCACGGCGCAGTGTGAAACGTCACTGTGGAGATTTTACTGACCTCTGGATCTCCTGTCACCTGGGTCTGACGGCGTGCAGCGTGTTTACCTTAAGTGTCCTTAAAATAAAGTCTCAGTGATGTGGAAAACACTTCTGAGGACTCGGAAAAACACTTGGAGACCAGCTCTCGCTGAAAGCGCCATGTTTCTTTTAACCATCAGGTCTGACCTTAAACAAACTGTTTCAGACGCATTAAGTCGAGCAAACATTTACAGCAGAGGTGGCAGATGAGGAGAGGAGTAATTAAGGCCTAAGTTACAGGAATGTGAACAAAAAAGCAAGAAGAAGAAGAAACAGAAGGAAGAAAAAACAAAAAAGGTAGCTGAAAACATCAGCGCCCTCTGCTGTTTACAGAAAGTACCGCTGTCCCTTTTCTTTCTGTGCTCAAACTCAAACTCTTTGGATGAAATTTCCAAGCGTCTCTCATAACGAGCCAAACACGAGTGGTTTGTTTTCCTCACATTCTCGTGACCCGTGAAGCGAGATCCCCGATTCGTCTGCTTTGACAGATTTCCACCTGATGCCGGGGAGTAAAGTGACGGCATGCAAAGCTATCAGCTCAGAAACCAGCGGAGCAAAAAAAGAAAAAGAGGAATGTTTGGTGTGTAGGTGTCTTTCAGCGAGTTGGTCAGAGAGACGGAGGGATGGAGAGAAGCAGAGAGAGAAGGAGAGAGGTAATTATGGTGGGAGGAATAACGTTCACCTCTGGCCCTGCGTGGGCAAACTGCTACTCTGTTTATGTGTGAGTGTGTGTGTGTGTGTGTGTGTCTAAGTGCGGCAGATTGGTGTGACTCTTGAGCGCGCTGACATGCTTTCCATCCCTCTCTCTGTTTTTCTATCTTTTCCTCCCAAACCCATCTCTTTCTCTCGGCCCCTGCCTCTCGGTCTCATCTCTCCTCCTCATCCTCCCACTCAGTGCACTCAGCATTGCAAATCAGCCCGCCAACACACACACGTGCACACACACACACACACACTCATGTAGCCAAAGGGAAGTGTTGTCAGGATCAGCAGGTTGCGTTGCTCTGCCTGTGCTCACATTGTACCTGTTACTTTTTTTACACCTGCTCCTCTTCTCCACGCTAATTCTCACACGTTAGCGCTTGGTATCAGCCCTGCTCTTAATTTATTTATTAAAGCGCCGTCACATCGCTCCGCTTTCGTCTCAGAGCGTCTGTAAACACGTTCCCAAAGCTGTTAACGAGGGTCAGCCCGGCCGCTTTGGATAATAACCGTCATTCATCACGGTAACAAAAGAGCACGATCAGATGACATCACGTGAGCGATTTAACAACCTGAAAGCTTTCTGTCTGTTTGTTTTTTTATAATTGGGGTAATTATTTTTTTTTTTATCTACGTTAACGAGCTGAAATAATTAAATAACGAACGTCACCTCGCTCGGCAGACAGCTGCACCAACAGGTTCCTCCAGGTGAAAATTTAATCTGTGTGTAAATGTGGTTAAAAGGATTTCACATGGAGGCAGGGCGAGCAGGGATCTGTTATCCACACACACACACTGTGGATAACATTATAGTAACACCTTCTCTTCTTCAGAAGGAGAAGACACACAGATAGAATATTATTCATGTATTTTTAAACACACACACACACACTAATACACACACTTCAGAGCCCTTCTTCACGCCAGCTCTGTGACGACTCAAACTGTGGAGCAGCGCTCTGAAGTTTAAATATGCAGCAGTCACGTATACTGTATCATATACTGTACATATAGGTGACTAAAGCACCTGTGTGTGACTCTGTGTGACTCTCACTGAGGCTGCAGCGCTGAATCCTCAGAGGGATGGAGGCAGCATCAGCATCAGTGTCTACTCACCTGTTGTTTTCCATGCTGGACGCTGCGTTAACCAGGTCAGGCATGGCGGATGGGGAGGTCCCGACTGATGCCATCACAACCAGCTCAGGGTCCAGGATGAAGATCTCCTCCTGGGAGATCTCTGACACATAGTTGAGGTGTTCCTGAAGCAGAAAAAAAAACATTTCTTCACATTTTTGGCAGAAATTACACTTCCTTGAGTCCACTGATGCTTCTTATGAATTGCATCCTCCCTCTTAATGAAACTGGAATACATTTTTGGCAAATTGTCCCAATTAAACAGCATTAAAGGATCTAACAGCCAATGTTAGAACAGAGCAGCTTGTATGTTTGTAACACTGCCCACACAGGGAACCGAACCAAGCTGCACTCGCTGGTTTATTTGCTCTGGCAGATGTGTTTTAATCCCGACTGTCCAGATAGATTTCCATCTGGCCTCATTTATGTCAGGCCAACCATAAATTTCTCTGACCTGGAGAACCTCATCACTTTGGTTGTTGTGCAGCACGTGACGAGAGATTCAGCGCGGTGTCGTTTCACCACAGAGCCGTGTACATGTGGATGGAAGTGGCAGAGGAATATATCTCAGCCTGTGACAGTTCAACACTAAACTCTGACTCTGAACCAGCAGCCAGAGGAATATTAACAAGGCTCAGCAGTCAGACGCAGTCAGACGCAGTCGGAGAAGCTTTCTGTACCTGTGCTGTTTGAACCACATGTCAGAGCAATATGCCAAACACGCCTTCACTGCCCGCACCGTGGAATAATTAAGCAGCTGCAAAAAAGCTGAATCATTTCAGGCTCATGAAGCAGCGGACATCTGCTAACACGGCTGCAGCATTTACATAAGCCCTGAGAAGTCACCGAGAGGGAGAGGGGAGTTTGGCTCTGCTTCAGTCTGACAGGAAAGTTTTGCACAGGTGAATGCTTTTTTCATTTCATTATTCAGTAACTTTAAGACTGCGTTACGACTGTAAAGCTCAAACTTTTTAACTTCCAGTGACAAAACTCCAAGATGTCAAACTGGACCCAATATTTAAAAACATGTAAGGGAGCATTTCTGTGATTACAAACACGAGCCTGAGCAGGATCCAGCTATCAGTGGGTGTACAGGTGAACAGGTGCTGCTGTTTGTGTGGAGCTGTCTTGAAGGTTTTCATGACAGCCGACCTCAGCGGGTCAGGTATTGAATATATTTAGAGGCGCTGTTGACAGGATCCAGAAATAACCTCCAGTGAGGATGAGACAGACTCACCTGTGCTCGGTCTATTCTGTAGAAACGATCGGCCGTCGTGGCTGAAAGAGAGACAAACAGGAACACGAGTTAACACTGGAATATTCCCCGAGCTGGCTGAACAGCTGCTCTTTAATTCAGCGCCTGTTTTTTTTTTTTCTTTTCTAAATGCTAAAAGCTCTTCTGCCTCCATCATTGTTAACTTGGACATGGTTCGGCTCTCCACTGCTGCAGCAATTACACAGAGAGCTACAGTGAGTGTGACAACCTGCAGAGTAACAAGACAAGCTGGGATCAGATCATGGTGTGTTCAGGGTGAAATAATGGGCTTTCACGCCAGGAGCACAGGACTTTACACCTCCCAGGTATACGGTGCCTTTGCAGAGTTTTGCAAAATCATCACAAGAGAATCAGAGATAATCGGCAGGTAGCGACTAAAAATAGGTGTTAGACGTCTACCGTGAGGAGAAACATTCAAATGAAAGGATTCAGAGACCTCAGGGCTACAGACTTGATCAGGAGGTGAACTGTTTCTTATTTCTGCTTCCTGAAGTTTCAGCTCCTTCACTGTTTGTTCATTATGTCGCCTTAAAGGCAAACATCCTGTTCAGTTTCCTTTAATTAATCCACAAAAACGTCACAACAAACACTTCTTCCCCTTTCCCCCCAGCTCCCTCTTTGTTTGACTCCTGCTTTATTCCTCCAGGACTCAAGCAAAGGTGTGTGTGTGTAGTTAATGCATGCATAACATTGCATAAGACCCAGGTTTCTCTGTGCGATATTTTTGGTAAGCTGCTGCTGCTGCTGCTGTGTGAAATTAATATTCATGACTTTCACCCACAAACAATGCAATGGCAGAAAAGCTTCAGGAGCTGGTGAACCTGTTCGTATGTTCCCGCTTTTCTTTTACTAGAATCTTCCTTTTCTCTGCAGCTACATGGATGATCTGACAGCTTTGCAACAAAGCCCCAAACATGAAATCAAAGCCTCCCTGACTGTAGCTCAGGGAGTGTTTAATAATGTGTGTGAGACAGAAGCTGTGCTTATCAGTATAAAGACACAAGCTTCGCAGCAGTGTGTGTGTATGTGTGTGTGTGCATCTTGAAGCAACAGGAGTTCAAAGCTGAAACTGTGTGGGTTGTTCAAGATTCAATGTAACACCAGACACTACTTCAGCTGCTGTAAGAGAGATGATTTATTCAGAATCGTGCTGCTGCATTGATTAATCCTTCTGTTGTTGGTAAATTCAACAATCTGGCTTTAAAGAAGGAGGATTTTTCTTTCTCATACTCCAACTGTAAAGTTTCAAGTGTAAAAAACTCAGTCACATTCAACAGGCTGATGTACTTACAGTCAAGGAAACACCACTTTGGAGATAATCTCTGCGAGGACAGAATCTTTGGTTTGGCTGCTTCCTCCTGAAACACAAACACAGATCTGTTGTTTGTCTCCTTTAGCGCTGAGAGGCTGAAGGTTAAGAGATCACAACGTACAACTTCACTCCGTCGAAGCGGCACAAACTGACGCAACGTTGAGAGAGTAAGGATTGCTTCTTCACATGAAATCGTTTCTAATTCATTGCAATAATTCAGAATCCTGCGCTCTGTTTGTTTTGCATTGTAATGATAAATTGTGATTTCTCTTTGCAGGCTTGGTGCATACTCTCAAGTCTTTGTCAGAGCGCTTCCACATTTCACTCAGCACTGCTGTTAAAAAAAAAACAGGTAAACAAAGAAAGCTTCAATCTGTTTTGAAAACTTCTGCGTCCTTGTTAAAGTTGTCCACACCTCCGTATCCTTGAATATCCTTGGATTTGAAGGTGCAGATAACTTCCTCCCGCCTCATTACTTCTTGTTTTTGGTTTCACTCAGACATCTTTTCATCCGTCCTCCAATTAGCGCTGAATACAGCAGCATGACTTTAACAAGATCAAAACTAGACACCATGGAGCTAAGTTTGTTTTTCAGCTACTGGTTAATGCAAGTTTAAAATCTGCCTCTTTGTGAATACAGGACTAAACAGTTTCTGTCTCTGTGTGAACGGCCAGACACCTCTGATCCTGTAAAGACTGCTGTCTGTTCACAGATTAACCACCAAATGTCTCACTGTCAGAGGTTTCAGAGGAAGGGATCAAGCTGTGGAGGTCTTATCTTCAATCTTTTGATCATGTACAGTGGAAAAAAAAATACATGTGCATGAGAAAATATTGTTCCCCTTTCAAAATTCTCCAAAACACCACTTTTGATAGCAGAACTCATCAGTTTTAATGCAGTTTTGTTGGTTCAGTTAGTTTTTCATGAGGTCACATTAACAAATAAACCATCAGAAGCTGCAATTTTTATAAAATTAACATTAAATAACATTAAATTAGACTTGATTAAGCTGTAGAGCTAATTAAAAACCTAACTTACAGTATTTACGAAGCTGCCTGTTGGCTCGTTATCCTCCATGTTTGTTTACAACGCATGATACTAATATACGTAATACGTAATACGCACACGAAAACAAAAGTCTCACGTGACATTAACCGCGGATGAACTCGAATTTTATCTCCGTTACGTCATTAAAACTTCATAAAAACGTTAATAAAAACACTAGTTTCAGTGATGCTTGTTAACTAATGTCCCCCAGGTGTAATAACGATCGCAATCGACGGGGCCAACTGAACCGTGCGTCGCTGTGATGTCATCACGCAAACGCGCTCGTTTATAATTTTTTTTTTTTTCGTCTCAAAATATTTTTTTGCAGACTTTTTTCGAAGGATTTCAATAATAATAATAATAATAATAATAATAATAATAATAATAATAATAATAATAATAATAATAATAATAATAATATTTAAAAAAAAATAATATTTCGTTTTATCTTGTTAATTTTCTTAATAGGGGTTAGTTTTATTTACACAACAAAAAAAACGGGAACCCAATACTGTAAAGTCATTATAGTTAACAAATACAAGCACTTTTGGGGGATACTTGAGAGTTTGCTGTGCTACAAAGTTTATAGCTCATATTCAAAATAATCTACAATTAAAACTCTAAATGCAAATGTACTGCATTATTATTTCTATATGAGTCCTTTAGTGTTTTTTGTTGCATCTTAGAGAAAAGTTTTATTTCCAACATTTGTTTGAGTTTACTTTTTACCCCGGCAACGAACCTTTTACAAAACTGAGTTTGCTCTATTGTTTTTCAACAGTACGTTTTTACCTTTGCTTGTTTTATTGGACTGCCTCTGGGTGAAAAACATCAGCTTCATGAATAAATGTTCTTTTACAAATCCTACAAATACATTAGCAACTAAAAAAAAAGGTGAAAGTGTTTGTATTTGTGCATAAACCTGGGCAATAAAACCAGTGTGTGAGCAAAGTGACCTGATGCAGAGGAAAGCTGCAGGTCAAACAATCTCCATCACTGGTTTCATGCAGGGTAAAAAGCCTTTCACAGTGACTGAAATGAAACCATGGTAGAGAAAGTGAGAACACAAGATTCTTAGCATAAAAGGGTCAAATTGACAGAAAATCGATTCTGTTTTTGCAGCACCATCTTTTTCCAGAAACAACTGAATGCAAAAGCTTCCAGCAGATATGACAGGAGGAGAAACAAGCCAAAGAAAGCAAAGTCATTTTCTCTTCAGTGTGAACCTTTCATGCCGACTGTGACAGCAACGCCGGCTGAAGTAAACACCTCTCCTACTCTCCGTCTCTGCGTTTGTCTCTCCTTATCTCATCCTGCTGTCGGGCTCAGCGGCAGTCTCAGGCTGAGTAAAACGCCCGCAGGCTTTCACAGCGAAACCTACAACTGTGGAATCAAAAGCTGAACTCGTCTGACTCTCCCTCACCTTCTTTCTTCTCCATCCATTCACTCCTCTCCTCCTTACACACAAAGTTCCTGGGCTTCTTTGTCTGTTTTGGTCCGATTTCAGAGCCTCCGAGGCGCGTTTCTGATTCGTTCTGCGCCTGAAGTTATGTGTGATATTTATCAAACAGGCTGGAAGTGCAGCTCACCCGTCGCTGCAGGTGTGAGCGGAGATATGCAGCTTTCTTTTTCCTCAATTTTTTACTCTTAATGAAAAAAGTATTAGCGGTATACTGAAGTCTGCAGTCACCCTAACACCCTAATATCCAAAAACTATGATTACAAAAAACATCTACTGACTGAGAGGATGCAGGCTGAAGCTTTCACTCTACATCAGGAGGACCTTTACCTGTAGAGACATGCCTCCTTTGAGTCCATCTATCTTTTTCATCCCATCTGGACGGGGATAAACTTTGCAGAAAAGGCGTCAGATGTGTCTCAGACATGTTCAAAGATAACGTCTTTATCTCTTTGAAGCAAATGTCAGACGTTCCTCTAAATTCCTTCTGTATTTAGAGGTGTGTCGCAGCGAGACCAACACTCAGTCAGCTGATGGATGCTGAGTGTCCAACACTTTAGTTTCTCTTCTTATCTTTGTGTTTCTGCGGTTATCAGGTGTGAAATAAACGCTGCGTTCTGAAGAGATGGATGATAACGAGTTTGCTGCAGCTCCAACACAAACATCTGAGTGAAAACTGAAAAACATACTTTAAATCTTAAACTCTGATTCACAAATCACAGCAGCTCTGAGGACGACCTCCTGTGGATCTCCTCTTCCACTCCTCCAGGAGCAAAACAACCGCTCTGTAACATATTTTTAACAGCATTATCCTGTTTTTATATAGGTTACGACTTGCACCGAGGCGACGGCTCAGGACTTGTTGTCAGGCTTTGTCGTGTGGCGTTCGGGTGATATGAAAGTCGACTCAGCGTTTGATTTCGCAGCTCTCTGCTGGCTGATGGAGCTGCAGTTTGGGACTGAGTGGGAGAAAAACAGAGACTGTCTGATAAAGATAAAGTTTGGTGCATGTTTTTAAATATACTCCACACATTTCATCAAGAGAATAGAGCAAGAGAGGAGAAAACTTTCTTTTTTTTAAAGCCTTACGATCCACATCTGTGTGAACTTTGGATGAGTAAAGTTCAAATTAAGACTTAACGGGAATCCGAATAATAAATGTGCTCAAAGATAAAGAAATGCAGCCATATTTCCATATTTATCCAACAAAACAACGCAGTATCTGCATGTCTCTGAGCTCCTGTCAGTGTGAAGGGCAGATGTTTCTGAAAGTGTGTCAGAAAAGATCCCCGGGTCTGAAAAACTTCTCCTCAGATCCAATAACAGAGCAGCGTATCGCCGTGATGGATGCAGCATGAAGGATGTCTGAGCTGCAGATATCATTGTTTGTGTTTACTGTGGGACATTTGAACTCTGTGAACTCTTTAACTGCAGCAGACAGACTGAGGATGTGCTTCAAATCACAAAACACAGAGTCTGACCTGACGTGGAGACACTGCCACGCAGACTTCACTGTGAATGAGAAGGATGAGATGTAATATCAAGTCTCTTTTGTTGTTTTTTACTCCACAGAAAATCAAAAACACAAGAGGGCTGCAGAGCTCCTTCCTCTGCGAGCAAACCTCGGCCTACTTTCTGTTAAAAAAAGCACAAACCTCATCCCCTTAACTGCACATGTCAAGGTGACAGAGCATGACAGTACGGCATCCCAACAGCAAAATCCCCCCGGCTACCGAGAGGAAGGAAGAAAAGAAACAGACAGGAGGAGAAAAAAGAGAAGAGCCGACCCCTGAGAGTGACTCACAGGTGAGCTTCTTCCTCTGCTCGGCTTTTGTTCATTGTTGAGGGACTCCGGCACACTCAGGCTTGATTTGTACTGACAATTTAGAGCAAGATACGCTGACTAATTATGCTTCTTTACGAGCAGGTCCTTACTGAAGTCCTGTGAGGGAAAGAAACCCCAGAGCGAGGAGTGGAGGTGTGGAAATGTATTCAACGACCTCGAGGTGAGTTTGTTGACTCCCATTTGATCTGAGCTGCCTACATCGCTTCCACGCCGGCTGAAATCCTGAGCGGCTGCACACGAGTTAACCAACCCAGAGAAACAACATCGTGACATGAACTCTGACTGAGGGAGCCACAGAAACACAGTCTGTGTGTATTTCACCGCGTTCTTCTTGTGAGCGCTGACACTTTGTAAATGAATTTACTCTGCGTTCTGCATAATAAATCATGAAACAAGAGTTAAAACGCCTCACTTTGAGAAGGAACAAACTCTCATCGTCTCTTCTCTGCAGACTGTGACAGGACAAAACTCTAAATAGCGTCTTTTACTGAACGTTAAACTTCTCCTGAATAAAACACTAAAAGGATTTCAAACATCACACAAGCTGTGATTTTCTCCTTTGATTGTTTTTGTTCTCGGGCCTCTCCTGAGGAGCTCTGGACCTCAAAGAGACTTCATAATTAACCCTGAAATTAAATAAAGCAGCGCTGGAAACAAAACTTTTATCACTGAGATATCAGTTTATCTTTTCAGATCCTGAAAAGGAGGAAAGCCGGTCACGATGCTCCAAAACACTACGATCTGCTCTTTCTATTTTCTGCTGCCTTTACAAACACCTCCTGAACTTGCTTTGGAGCTATTTCAAGGACGGGAAAAGTCAAAGAAATCAATCACAAAAACAGATCCAGATCATCCAAACCGTGCAAGACTCATCTTTTCACCCAATGAGATTCTCCCAAGCTGCCGTGTCGACATTAAACTACCACCTGTTGTTGTTCGGCAACCTTTCCCCCTGCGCGCACCGAGCGGGTCAGAAACAGCTCGAAAAGAAAACAGGAAGACGAGGAGGAAAGCAGCAGGTGATTCTGCTTGAAACACCAGTGAAGGTTGTTTTCTGCATTTTCTTTTCAAAGAGAAACAACAAATTCCTGATTACTCCCACCGCCCGTTCAGGAGGTGTAATAAACTTCCTTCTTGCTCTTTTCTGCATGCACGCACGTTTCCACCTCCCTGATATTACCCCCTTCACATGTTCATACGTCTTTCTGATGTGTGTTGTGCACAGCAGGTGTTGGAGTGAAGCTCTCCCAGCTGACTCCTCTGATACATCCTCGCTCAGACGTGTGTAATCTGTGACTGTGATTTATCTCTTTAATTAATGCCTTTTTGGCCTCTCACACGCAGGCCTGTATTATGGAGATGTTAATAATGAGTGTCTAACATGAGAGGGGCATAATAGATGGAGCTGCGTGTGATATTTAAGCAGACAAAGGCCTGCAGCGCCTTTTCTCCTCTTCATGGAGGCAGCGGGGAATTATTGATAAGAGGGAGGAAGAGGATCCTGTCACGTTACACCTCTGATGGAGGGGTGAGAAAATCCCTGCAGGGCTGCTGCGCCCACGGAGGAAAAGTTTGGGGTTCTACAAAAACTTTCTGGAAGTTTTATCCCTCAAAAATGTGTCTGCTAACCTTTAAAGTTTGTCTGCTTCAATCTGAAACATTCACAAAGAAAAGAGGATTTTTAAAGCAACCTTGTGAGAGAAAGTCAGACGAGGCAGAGTTTGTTTGGCAGAATAAAACCTCTGTTAATCCTAAAAGTTTGAGATGTTGTAGAGGGCAGGTTGGTAAGTTTGAAACCCTAAGAGACGGAGGCTAATAAAGCAGATAAACGAGCGTGTTTCAGTTCAAAACTAGAGAAGTTAAGACGCTTTTTAAAAGTCTTTAAAAACCTCAAAATAAAACCAGCTCTTCATTGCCCTCTCGTTTCATCTCTGCTGTTTTCACAATGACTAAAAAGTCAGGATGCCTTCACTGGAAGTGAATCTGTGATGACTCAGAGGATATTTTCTAAACCTGGTTTATTTGTGTGTGTCAGTGTGTGTGTTGTGTAATGCACTGCTGGCCACATTCTGTACTTTTGTAACCCCTGGAGTACAGAATCAGCTCTGTTTATGTGTGTGGGTGTGTGTTTGTTTAGAGCAGTGGATGTACCTCTACGTGTGTGTGCGTGCTGCAGGATATTTAATATTGGAGCAACATTTCGAGCCCTTCTTAACTCGACTTCAGGTTTAACCTTTCGCCGTGCTCTGACAGTTTTTTCCCCCTGAGCTTGATTAATTGATTTTCTCCAAATAAGAGCTCCAGCTTCTCCTGTCCCTGTCCTTCAAACTTACTGATCCTTCACCTGAGGAGAACTTGTAAAGAGGAAACTCAAATAGAAAAGAGGAGATCAAACATGCAAAAAAAGAAGAATCTCCATCTGAAGCCTGCAAAGCTACAGCACAGATACAACCCCAAACGTGCAGCCATGCCCACAACACGATCACAACAACGGGCAAGCTTCGCACACATCCGCTTTGAGGATTTTTATCCCTCTAATTCCAGTTTGCAACTACCAACCTGCAGGCCCAAGCATCTGAAGGGAGGGTGGACAGAGCAGAAGTCCTACAGAAGGAGACGGGAGCACAGAGAGCAGAGAGGAGAGGGCTCCATGTTTGTATGGCTGGCTGCACGGTAACAAACATGTGGACCAACCTGACGTCTGCTGCAGGAGTCATTAGAAAGTATAAAAACAGTTCCTCCACTAAACGCAGCCTCCGTCTCACCTCTTGCAGCCGCTGGATGTGCTCTCTGCAGGTCTCTAAGTCGCTGTCACCAGGAACCACGATCAGGCCCAGAGGAATAGCTGAGGAGACAGAGGAACAAGACAATTATCCTACAACTCTTTGAAATCTGCTCGTACAGACAGCGACTTGTCAGTGGAGTGTGGTGGCTTTAAAAAGAGGAAGGCAATCAGCTGTTTCTGATTCAAAAAACACCTCTCAAACATACATATTCCTCGCCACACAATGCATGTTTGAAGCCTTTCTTTGTCAGGGTCGAGGCCGAAGCTTTGCAATCCATTCGCATGAGATCCTCGTGTTTGATGAAGGAGGCAGCAAACAATGAGCAGGAATACGTCCAGGAAGGAGCAGAAATCAACTTCTTTGTGCAGCTGATTTCTGTGTTGAGCCGCTTTCTTTCAGCGCCAACAAAAGAACATGAAACTAAGCGCGGCGCACACCTTTTTTGAAAAGGCAAGGCCATGTGGAGGCTGCCTCAAAGAAATCAGGTTGTGCGAGCGCTTAACAGTCAACAGTTTCTCAAAGTACAAAGAAGACGACAATAGCAGAGGGAAGAATATAACAGACACATTTCTGCCAATCGATACTGAGCATCCAGAGGCAGGAAGGAGCTGGCGTTGGTGTCTTTATTTAAGATGAATGAGCCTGAGCGAGCTGGCGTGTCGTCAATAAGCAGATATATGTTGTTGAGACAATAAAGGCTGCTCCCTGAGGCTGAGCCGGCCCGACGCCCGCTGGTTGCTGCTGGCTGAGCATCACACGGCTTAATGCTGGAGGAGCTGTGAAACTGGGCAGAGAGCACACACACACACAAACACACACACACACCTTCCATTGATGCTAAATACCTCAATGGGAAGGATGAAGAAAGGAGAGAGCAGTTAAAAAAGCGAGGCGGCGTCTTCACCTGCTCCTCAGAGACCCATTAGTTCACTGTACGAGCTGATAAAACACAGGAACCATCACAATTAAATCACCCATGACTCTGTTTGTTGACACCACCTGAAGAGTCATTTTAGGGCTCAGTCTGATTTCATCAAATCCATCATTTTGTGGGTTTAAAATAAACTTTTCCCCCTCGTTTTGGGAGCATGTTTCAGCTCATTACTTGATTTTTCACCTGAGAGATAATCAAGAACCCTCCACATCTGACCGGTGTTTTTGTGCTCTGATCAGAGCTCCACTGCAGTGCTTACAGCCTCTTTGATGCTGAATAACTCTCTGCAGAAGCTGCAGATTTTATCAGCGCAGTTATGAAAGGAATATCCAAATCAGTGTTAAAAAAAAAAAACAACAAAAAAAAGAAAACGTCTCTTTATTCTCGGCGTGCTCAAAAACGGAGCCACAGAGAGAGAAACGGGCGATGAGATGATATAACCGCTGCGCCTCAGGGTATGAATCATATTTCCACCATCTCCCCAAGAGTGACACATCCACACGTTGAGAGGGGTGATTGATTTGCATAATGAGAAAACAAGTCAAACTTCAGGCCGAGAGAACAAAGGAGGAGACGTGGAAATAATGAAAAGCAAATAAAACTCTTTGGGATTAAAGAGAAAAGACGTCGTCATGAATTATTGATATCAATTACAGCTGCTTGTGTTTATGTATACATATTTACACTTATATTAATAATTTACAGAATGATAAAGCTCATGTTTGATGTTTTATAAAGCAAACAGCACCCCCCTGTGTTAAAATAAATCATTAGCTTGTGTGCTCACATGCTTGCCGCAGCTTGTCCTTGTCGTAGTGCAGAGCTTCGTAGTCCGTCATGCTGATCCTGCTGACCCTGATCCTCAACCGCTCCGGGATCGGCTGCTGACTGAGACACGAAGAAGAAACATTAATAAACAAAGAGCCAGTCTCCGTTTAAGTCTGGCATGTGTGTGTGTGTGGCGTACTCGTTCAGGTGAGGCAGAGAGGTCCGACGCTTGGTCTTCTGGACCATGTTGGCCTGGTTTCTAAGGCTGATGTGGATGACGGAGGGCGCGAGTCTGCACGGCTCTCCGTCCACCTGGAGGAAACAGCAGCTCATCATCATGAATTCATCCTCAGCATCATTAAAAACAGTGAGAACGTTGTGTTACCTGCACTGGGAGAGGTTTAGTGGTGGTTAGCGTGACCTCTCTGCACTGATTCAACCTCTCGCCGTGACCTCCCACTTGAAGAGTCGCCTACACACACACAAACACACACATCACTCAGCTGTTGCAGCTCTGACTTCCTGAAACTCCTCCCTGTGTGGATTCACTTCATACCAGCGACGTCATCGTGAACCCGATGACCTCGATGTATCCGTCGTCGTGTCGCTGCGGTTCAAAGTCGTGATGCTCTCCAGGATTTCCCCACGGTGTGGTGCCGGCACAATACCTGCAAACACACACACACGCACAATCTCAAACTTTGCTTCAGAGCTCATCATCTGATCTGATTAAAACTCTTATGACTGATTTTAAGACGGAGCCTCTACATCTTCAGACACCTCCGCAATTACCTCCTCGTCCTCTTTGGCGTCAGGGATTTAAAGCACAGCAGTGATGACGAGGCGTCCTCTGCTCGGGGACGAGGGTTTATTACACATTAACACCGTGACACCACGTCGGGTAATTTACCAATGACGATAAACAAGATTAAAAAACAATCCCGCAAAATTGGTGCCTTATTTCTTCTGTGTCATAACCAGCTGAGCGGAGAAACACTCAGAGTGGTTTATTAGCTGTGTTTAATTCATGACAGGAGGGTTTTAAAGTTGAGCAAAGGCACTTTTACTTCTCAGTGTTTCTCTGTTTTTTTTAATCACCTGGGGATGTTGAGGAAGACCAAACACTGCAGCTTCAAGTCCTGAACCTTTGACGTTAAATCTGTGCCGTCACACTGCACAGACAGAGAGACAGTGAGTGATTCAGTTTCCCACATGTGACTTCCTGTCTGACTGACAGCCACTCACCACCACTTTGATGTGCTTCGACAGGTCTTTAGAGCTCCCCATCAGGAAATCTGAGAAGGCTGTCTGCATGAAACACACACACACACACACACACTGGTGAGTCCTCCTCCTCCTGTTTCTGTCAGATTCAACGCGGCGGCTCACTCACCCCAGCGTAGAACATCTTGTTCCGAAACCGGCTGTTAAACTTCTCAGGATTCGCCTCTAAAACGACGACAAACGCAGATAATTAAACTCTAAAAAAACTCCAAAAAGAGCGTCGTCACACGTCTCAAACGTACCTCTGGACTCGTGGAATTCAAGAGTCACATGAGCGTCGAATCCGAGACTGAAGTAATTGTTGAAAACATCCAGAGGAAGCTGAAAACAAAGCAGTCACGTTGAGTTTCAGTCGAATCGAGAAAGTTTTCCCCACAGATGTTTGTTACCTTATCAGTCTGCTGTTCGTCCGGCTCTGCCCCTGCAGTCTGGTTTGGTTCAACCTGTAGATTCCACCTGTCAAGCTGGACGACAGTGCCGTCCTCAACGTGGGACAAGATCTTAGACAGAGGCTCATCCGTGTAGCCCTGAAACACACACACATTAAAAGTGTTCATCACACACACACACAGGTGTGAAAATAAAGACAGAGAGGAAACGAAGTGGACCACACACCCCTCCCCAGTTCAGGGTCCTGGCGAGGTCGTTCCCCGTCCCTAGCGGCAACACAGCAACAGGAGGTTGAGGGTTTAATCCGAGTTCATCCAGACTGGACAGGATCCAGCCCACCTGCATCGACACACACCAGAAGAAGAGACTCTCTGTGACCCTCCATCCGTCTCTTAATCAGGAGGTTTCAGAGTCCAGCAGAAACAGGTCTTCAGGTGAACCTGAATCCACTCACCGTGCCGTCTCCTCCGCAGGCGAGGATCCTCAGGTTGTGGACTTTACGGTACAGCTCCAAGCTGCAAGATTCACGCTTGTTTAGGATTATTTCAGCAACAACAGAAGTATTAGTGTAAGAGGAAGAGAAGAATCACACACCCTTCAGCTGGTCCTCCTTGGCTCAGGTCAAACACCTGCCTGGGGTTCAGGTACCACATGAAGGACTGCAGGATCTTTGTGCCCTGAAACGAGACAGAAAAGACGTCACACATCGGTAAAGAAGTTTGTTTTTGTGAGGTGTTTTAAGTTGAGTACCTGGTTTCCTCCACTTTTTGGGTTGACAAACACCAGCAGAGGCTTCATGAGGGGTGAAGGGATCGGCCGGATGATGAACGGCTTCCACAGCCGCCCCTCCTGTCAGAAAAAAACAAGACGAAGAACTCAGCAGACGTTTTTCCAGCTAAAGAAATGAGATTTCATCTTTTAGCGAGAACAGGTCGGACACGAAACAGATTTAACCTTTTCTGACCTTTGGAGGAGAAGTTGAACGCCTCAACTGCTTCAGTGTTTCAGGGAAGGAAGAGGATAACGTGTCAGCACTCACCTCTGCTCCTTTCTTGCTGCTTTTCCTCTTGAACGACGTCCTCTTCTTCTTCTTACTCGACTTCATCGACGACTGTGACACAGAGAGATTTCATCAGAGGGATGTGGAAACTTTGCAGGAAAGAAGAGTGAGACAGCAAAAAGGAGCACTTCACCTGATGGCGTCTGACCCGTATAATCCAAGTGGGTGGGACTATGAGAGCAGCGTGCGCTCCTATTGGACAAGCTTCTTCAATCTGCTGCAGCATGAAGCAGGACACCTTGTTGTGGTACTAAAAGGAAAGAAACACATCAAAAACGTTTCCAAACTCAGATTACTGGACTGACGTGTGAAGATTTTCACTCACAGCCTGTTTGCACCATGAACAGCTGATAGCGACGATCTCTTTGCTGTGGAAGGCGAATTTCTGCTGGAAACCCTGCAGAGAGAAACAGAAAGAGATGCTTTTTGCTGAAGCGACAGAAAATATGAACAGGTAGCTTCAAAACAATCTGAAACCCACCTTTCCACATTGTTTACATTTTCCTTCCTGTCGCCTTCGATGCACCCAGTGGTGACGCACGACGATAGGCTGATCACACATGAAATAACAGGATTTAAAACGCATCACAAAGCAACTTAATGTTCACTTTCTAGGACCAAAAAAGTTTCAACTCACCTCTCGGATGTTTCTGGAGCCAGACTCCCTGAAAGACGGTTTACACCTGAAGTTAATCTGCAGGAGAGAAAGCTGTGTAAGAATTTGATTTCTAGACTTTTTTTGTTGTTTTTTTGTTGTTGACACCTGCAGGGGAAAGGAAAACCAGGACCCATACACCACCGCCATGCTCTTATCCTCAAAGTAACCCCTCAGACGAGCTGATATCGTGTGTGTGTGTGTGTGTGAGGTGTTTCAGTCAGGTGAGGGGACAGGATAAGGAGAAGGATCTCAGGTTGTCTCACTCTAAAGTCGTTGTCATTGAGCGGCAGCGTGGCGTCCAGCAGAATGGCTCTAGAGCTGGGGAACTGAGGGTCAGACAGGAGGGGCGGTTAAAAACAAACTACCTGCTTTTGAAAGTGGCGTCCTTTTGAGGAGTAAAATAATCCTCTTTCCACTTCTTTAAAAAGTTTAATCCTCCATCTCTTTTTTCCTTTTATCCCCCTTCTTTAAATTTAATAACAAAGCAGAATTACCTTCTCGAGCTGCTCGATACAGATGGTGTGGGCGACGATCTTACAGGCGGCACACTTTCTGCGACTGATGGATTTTTGCTGTAAAATAAAAAAGAGAAACATAAAGAAGACAGTAAATGGTGGAGTAATTCCATAAGAGACCACAAGGTGGCAGCGTTGGGTTATAAAAGTAAAGACAGAGAGAACAGTGAGACAGCAGAGTGATGTGATGAGACAGTCAGGCTGAACCTTCGACCTCGATATAAAAATATATCATGACACAAGCGTCAGACAATGACACATGAGTCAGTGTCACAGTGACCACCTGTTGTTGCATGTGTCAGCAGATGTAGAAATGTAAACACCTGAGCTCTGGCGATGCAGTGCTCCCCGACGTAGCAGTAATCTCCAGACACGTTGGTCTCGAACCAGATATGATCCCCGTACAGCGCCGAGTCCTGAGGAGACAAAGTGTTTAAAGCATCTGGGTCACACTTAATCCTCTCTTTGTTTCTGAAAACACACACACACACTCACACACACACACACTCACTGTCCAGTCCAGGGTGCTGCGGATGTTGGCCTCGGGGTCGGCTCTGTTCAGAGATGACGTGCTGGGCTGACAGGGCAGCTGGTGGAGGCCGGACTTTGCGATCGCCTTCCTGGAAATTTAGGAGAGAGAAAGCTGTGAATGCTCTGATTTTATGACGACAAAGACATAATCTTCCAAAGAAAAGCTGGAGGGAAAGGCGTCGGCTCACAGTCACTTCATCACACACAGAAACGAGCAGAGGATCTGAACCATGACTCCTAATGTTTGTGAGCGTGTCGTGACGTCACATGACTCCCCTGGGACTGACACTGAATCTACACACTCGCCTCTTTTATTCTCCCCCTTCGTTTTTCTCACACACAAGTTTCTCCTCAGTTTCCTGAACAGTCACACCTGGATTCACACTCCCTGAATCAGGTCTGGACCCTGTCAGGATTTTCAAACCCCTCAGAGCTGTGTGTCATGTGTGAGTGTGTGTGTTTGTGTGTTTACATACGACAGGAAGTTCTCCCAAGTTTCCAGATAAGGATCGTAATATATGGCTTCCTCCGGTCCCCAAAGTGGCGAGGAGCAGCTTTTATGGAGCGTCGACCCA
This sequence comes from Halichoeres trimaculatus, assembly GCF_033239565.1. NCBI lineage: Eukaryota > Metazoa > Chordata > Actinopteri > Labriformes > Labridae > Halichoeres > Halichoeres trimaculatus. The sequence continues at coordinate 6,928,862 of NW_027437202.1, forward strand.
GAGGAGAAGTCTGCCTCCGCGGACTCAGAGTCCAGACCTTCAGAGACCAGCTTATCCAGACTGGGGCTGGTCGTAGAGGTCTGGATGGGTTTATTCAGAGTCCAGTGGGTTTGACTCGAGCGCCGCCTGTGGTATCGACCGTAAACGCCATAAGCAGGAAGGAGGTGGGAGGAGTTTCGTCTCAGGCAGCGGGGAGGGCGGAGCAGCGGGCGGGGCGCGATGTTTTCCAAGAGGACCGCCTGGGTCAGGTGTGTCTGATCAGTCCTCTCCTCTTCTTCTTCTTCATCCGTCACTTCCTCTCCGTCTGACTCCGAGCAGGAACACATGGAGACATCAGGCTCCTCCTCCTCCTCCTTCTCCTTCACGCCTCCTCCCATCTGGACTAAACTAGCAAGCAGCATGGAGGACCCCAGCAGATGAGGTTCAATGGATTTGACCTTGGAGGGGCACCCTGATCCATAAGAGGCTGCTCCAGACGCCGCGCAGGAGCGGTTTGGTTTATGGTGGAACCCTCTCCGTCCTCTCCTGATGCCCACCTCCCGCTCTGCTCCTCTTCCAGGATCTCCGAGCTCCACGATGGACTGTCGCTTCTGCCCGCTGGCGACCAGGAGACCAACGCTGGGGCGTCTGCGAGGATCAGGATCAATCCGAGGGAGCCCGATGGAGGAGCGTCTGGATTGCGCCAGAGCTGCAGAGGGCAGACCAACGCTGGAGCGCCGCCTCGCTTTGCTGGTGGGAACCGCAGGTCCGGGTTGGCGCACGGCGGGGAGGTGCTTCTGCCGCTTTGGGCGGCGTCGGAAATGCCGCTGGAAGAAGTAATCCATCATGTTTGGAAGCGACGAAGGCACTTGGAGCTGAACTTGGCATCTGATTGGGTGAGACTGTGAGAAAGGTCATGACCTTTGCTTTGAGGACAAGTTCATTTGACCTTTAAGATCCATCAGAGGGGAGGCGGCGCCCATCCTGAGCGGGGTTCTTCCTTTAAAAGAGCAGAAAAAGAAAATCCAGCTCCTCTGATCACCGCTCGAGCTGGAGGAGCACATAAACGTTTGTGTTACTCACATCTACCTGCGTCATGATGCAGTGCTGCGTTCAAAAAGCAGATTACAGTCGATTTTTAACAACTTTTAACGCCTCCTACAAACAAGCTGCTTCGATCATTTCCCAGCATGCTCTTTATGCAAATTCAAAAAAGAAACGACCAAAAAGCTGCAGCGGAAGAGGTTTGACTGAGCAGTGGTGTGGTTTCTCTCTGAGGTTTGAGGCTTTGAAGATAGAACCGTGACACCGAGCATTGTCAGGTTTCGGTACGACGTATCAAACCATTCCCTCGCCATCTGCTTTTGTCTTCTGAGAGCGCTCCTATTGGCTGTTGCAAAGAAAAGGTCTTCAGGTTTATTTTTTAAACACTGATGGAAATCTTATCTCTCTGATCTAAATTCTGCTGAGTCTGAAGCATCAGTTTCTGCTTCGATCAGCAGGAAGCTGATAATAAAATATCTTCTCTAAAGGAAAACAAAAGCATCACAGACCACACGGCGTGAGCTGAAACCACCGCACGGTCTGACAGGAAGCCTCTGCTGTTCACTTAATCCCACCGCTGACATTAAACAGGCCGGCGCTCTGTCTCTTAATGCAGGAGCAGAAAGGTCGGAGGTCGCCACAACTGTCAGTCTGACGTCTCTAACCATGCAGTGACTGCACGTTGTCTCATAAGCAGATGATATTTCAGGCTGATTTCACACACTTTCATTGCACTCAGGGAAATTTGTTAGTCTCTGTTAAGCCGGGCTCAGACAACAGGGAGTTTGAAGACAGGTCAGGTGTGCTGGTTTGAGGCCTCTCTCCTCTAATATCTCAGTCTGTTTTTTCTAAAGTCAATGATCAGAGCTTTCCTGTCAAACAAAACCCAGATTTTTTTAATCTTCCCTCTTTTCTTTCCCTCCAAACAGCTCGATTATGCCCGTGTGTTTTCTCTGTGTGCATGCCGTTGCGTAACAGCAGCGTTCAGCGCGGAGATAATCCTCCACCATAACTGGGGGAAAGTGGAGAGAGATGAGAGCTCTCAGTCACAGAGCGTGACCCACCTGCACATCAGCCACAAACTGGGAACATCTTCCTGTGTCTGGTTTCCACAAATAGACACGAGGGAGGAGTCATCTTTCCAAACATTAAACCAAATGAATGAGAACCAGGAATCCATCCAGGTGGATCTCCTGATTGGCTTTTCTAAAGATCATGAAACCTTTTTTTGAATCCGCAGCTAGTTCCAGTGAAGAGCCAGTGTGTGTGTGTGTGTAACAGTGTGTGAGACTGAGCAGAGCTCTTCTGTTGGGTTAAATATTTACATGAAAAAAAGGGGAACACTATGCAAATACACGGATAGAAAGAGACTTTTAGAGCAATGTGGTTTTCCACTTCTCGGCGGCTGCACACGACTGATGCATTTACATGAAGAAGGTCATGTCACACTGTTTGAAGAAAATCCATCAATTTACTCATTTCTACATCTGTGCTTCCTTCTACAGATTCATTTCCTCAAACGCAGCGAGTTCAACGACTAGATACTCAGGGCTGAACAACTTTAGGGTGGGTCTTACGTTACAAAAGTTTGTAGAACATTAAATTAATAAAAACAAAGTACAATCTACTGTGACTCTGTGAGATTTTAAAGCAGATCTAGTTGCTTTGTTACAGTTTACAGTTCATTTAGCAGACACTTTTGTCCAAAACGACGTACAGTAGTGCTGAAAAATCATAAGAGATGAGTCTTAGACCTTCAGACTCTTTCTACCCCTGATTACAAAGAGGAGGAGGGTCAGATTAAGGGGCTAAGACATCTCTTAAAGTAGAAAAAGACTCTGTGGATCGTATAGAGATTGGTAATTCATTCCACCATTTGGGAACAACAGAGGAGAAGAGTCCGGCTAGTGATTTGGAGCCGCGCTGGGATGGGAGCACCAAGCGTCACCTTTAATTGCATTTTTATATTTTTTCTTGTGCATAATTGGGATGGGTACCTTTCACATTTGAAAGAATATGGTATCAAGACTCAACTGTACCAATTTTTTTAACTTTTGTGTGTTTATGTGGAAAAAAAATATAAATTTTTTTCAATAATAAAACCTTGCAATGCTGTGTTCAAGTCCAGTATGGAAAATTCTAAATCAAAAGGATGCATTTAGGTACCTAAACATGATACCTTTTGATTTTACAGCCTTTCCTAAAATTATGTTTTGATCCCGCCCACATGAAGCTGAGTGTTTTGTATTTTTTTGTCTCCACAAGGTGAGAAAACATGGCTCATTTTATAAAAACACTAACAAAACAAACATAAAGTGACACATTTAATGATGAAGTTTTAACTGATTTGAAAAAATAAGATAAAGAAAAGTCCAGGGTGGGGATGGGACCTCTAGGCCCACCCCGTAACGCCGCCCCTGACTCAGAGTCCAGCGTGTCACAGAAGTCAAACCAGGAGCAAACTGCCGCTCAAAGTGAAAGTGTCATGGATGCTGTCCTCTCCTCCGAGTCGGCTCCAGCATGGATCTCTGTGTCAGACACAGCCGGCCCTTAAGCTGACCTTAGATCAAAAACTCTCCCTGACGTCAGAGAAAACGTCCCCGGGACACAACAGATATAAACACGTAACTCTGAGGAGCTAACAGCAGCAGAAACACTAGAAATGAAATCAAGTGACATGATCATCTGAGAATGACGGGTAACCGAGTTAGGAGATGGTTAGAAATTAGCCACTTCCTGCTGAGACGTCCTGTGCTGATGATGATCCGGTTAGAAGTGATCATTCTGGATCATTCGAGGCGGATTAATCAGAAATAATCGTCCTCGCTGTCTCCCCTAAAAGGAGATGTGTTGTCTGTCCAAACAGCAGCCTCTGATTACTCAGCCGCTCTGTGTTGACATGTTTTCAGACCAAACAGCAACTTTCATGTCAGCCTAATGACTGGAAACACACACACACACACACACACACACACACTGAGGTGGCTGGAAACCCCTCCACCAAACATTTCCACTACATTTCTCTTCCTACAACCGTCATTTCCTTGTGATACTTTTAACCTGACAGACACAGATTGAGCAGCTGCTTGTCTTGGACGCAGACCAAAACAAGCAGAAACCCTCACACATAAAACTCGGCTGTTTGTTCGTCTGCAGAACAGATCCTGGATTATAATCCTCGCTGGGAGCAGGTGTCTGTTTCTTGTCTCCTCTGAAACCTGAGACAAATATCTGACTCTGCTAATGCTCGCATTTGTTCCCCTGCAGGACTCTGACTTGTGTGCAGCCGGCTCCTGGAAAACAACACTGTGAGAGTGGAAAAAGTGAAGCAGTGACTCTAATTTCCCACTGCACCGTGCAACGTTGTTCCACATCCAATGTGAAAATATTAAAAAAAGCCAGCAGCTTCTCCAAGAAGAGGCACCAGATTGGCTTGGCGGTTGAAGCAATGCACTTCCTGTCCAATAACGTCAAAGAAACCCCTGAAAAAAGCACAAACATCCAAAAATATGTCCAAGAATAACCGCTCAAACTTCCCAATCGGCCTCTGAGGGCCTCGTCTTCCTTCCAGGGATTCAAGCACAATTAGCAAAACCTGGAGGACACACAGGCATAAATATTCATCCAGGAAACACGTCTCAGAGTGGAAAAGAAAATGCATTAACGGATGTTTTTGATGCATCACATTCACCTTATCAGTTTGCAGCACATTACGAAATCTGACATCGCTTCCCCTTGAAGTTGTCAGTCATCAGAGCAGGAGAGAAAACTTTTAAAAACTGCTTTTTGTTTGTTTTTGTTTCTGTTAAATAAAGATGTCACTTCAAGAACGCAGCACTGCATCAGAAAACACACACACACACACAAGCTCAACTTTTCTGAAATAATCAACATTAAAAGCTGATGAAAGTGTGAAAAGGAAGAAAAAGTGAGGAGCCAACCTGACGAGGGGGAAGAAAACTATCCATCCATGCCTCCACTCCTCTCTCATCTATTTATCCGTGGAGCTCACGCTAAACCCTTGAGTACAGTGACCGCTAATAGGAGAGAGGGAGGGCTGAGAGACGCCGCCAGTGTGAAAGAGGAGAGAGTGGGCGGGGCTTACACAGAGGCAGCCTGAGAGAGGACGAAAATAACTTGGTGTACTTCCTTGTCAGGCTGATAAATATTCACCCACAGATTCACACATGCAGAGACACACAGAGCCTTCCTCCTCAACTGGAGGTTAAAGTCTCAGATAAGAGATGTAAAAATGTAAAAAAAAAAGAAATGAGTCTCTTTAAAGACAGGAAAGAAGTCATTTTGAGCATCGAAGCAGGAAGAGGAAACAGAAAAGGTGACCTACATCCTCTCTGTGGGAGTGATCACGCCTGAAACCAAACAATAAATATCCAACCACACCATGATCCCTCCAATGACACACTGACACTTGTTTACTCATCCCGCCAAGCTCCCAGGCACCACTGTCATCGTTGTTGCTGTTGGCATGACAACTGCGGCCCCTGTTGCCGTGGGAATCACGTCCCTCATCCACATGATGACGAGTGACCCACCGGCAAGGTTATGAACACAAACACACCAACAGACATGATGAGGATCACGCAGCGAGTGTGTGTGAGTGTGTGAGTGTGTGAAGTTAAACTCTTCACACTGAGTTAGAGCATATGTGTGTCAGAGCGGAGCTGCTGCAGCATGTGTCAGAGGGTGGAGGTGTCACTGCAGCTGTGAGCTGTCAGAAGACGCCTCACACATCTGGTCACATCCTGTCTAATCAGAGCGGCGCTCACAGGCGGCGCCAGGCTCCATCTGCTGGTCGCTCTGTGTCACTACTCCTCCTCAGAGTCTGCTTACCTCCTGCCGAAGATCCTGAGCGCGGTGAAAGACTTGGAGCAGCCCGTCGGCCCCTCCTTCTCCTCCTCCACGCGGATCGGAGGTGGTGAGTAGAACGCAGGGAGGATGGAGGACGAGGAGGAGGGCAGGGAGGAGTTGGAGGAGGAGGAAGCGGAGCTGAAATATCCATCACATGCAGGGAAGAAGTGTTCATCTCTTTCTATCTCCTCTTTTGTTTCTGGAGCTTCTGCACAGGCTGAGAGTCCAGCTCCAGGTCCCATCAGGTCAGGGTCTGGATCCATGGCTGGAGTCTAGTCCATTCTTCTGGTGTCTGTTACATCATGTGCCCTGTTCCCCTGAGATGAAATCTTACTGGAGTCCAAACGGTGCAAAAACCACCATCTTTAAAGACACTTGATTGTTTTTACATGCACTCAAAAAAAGTCCACTTCTGACTCACATGTTTGAAAAACTCCTGCAGAAGTGATTTTAACTGAATTGCACGGCACAAAAAGTGTTTCAAAAACTTCTCTGTGGTCTCAAAAGCAAAAAGCAAGACAAAGCTGGAGCTACAGGTTGAAAAACTCCCTGGACGTCATGTTTTATAGCAGTTTTATGACACAGTTGTCCTTCAAAAGAGGTGAAAACACCCTCAGGACACTCAGCATACTTCTCCTTTAAAGGGCGGATTAATCACACACACCTTGCTGCAGGTAAAGCGACAAACTTTGGTTTAAACATCCAAACAAACTCAGTCTAAAAAGCTTCAAAGCTCAAATGATATCACTGCTCTGCTCCAGGACTTCAAACATGGCTGCCCTCCTGGAGCTGCAAAGTCAATAATCCTCATGCCAAAGGTCTTTTACAAGACACAAGGTGTGTGTGCCTGAGTGTGCATGTCTGTGTGTGTGTGTGTGTGTAGAGAGAGAGAGATTAGTGCTGGGTCCTGAGGGAGAGATAATCCTCCCCTGCATTCCTCCTCACGTCTCCCTGCAGTAGTAGAGCTGTCAGCAGCAGTAGTATCAGTAACAGAGCTGTAGTACTCCTCCTCTTCCTCCTCTTCCTCTCCTTCCTCTCCTCCTTTCTTCTTCTTCACTTTCTCCCTGAGTTTAATGACGCTCCACGCTCCGACACACTCGCACACACAGCTGAGTTGCACGCTGCTTCCCACACACACTTTGGTAAACACACACACACTCACACTGATCTTCTCCAACACGCCCGGCTAAAACCAGGAAGTGGATAATGAAAACAATCAGGGCCTCTCTGTGAGTTGTCCTCTCTCCTGCCTGACTGAAACCTGACCCCTGACTTTCTGACTCCTGCTGAATCCAGCTTTGAGTTCTTGGTGCCTGATGAGGAAAACTAACACACTTTGAGTCTTTTACATGATTTAAAATGTGTGTGTTTGTAACAGTGAAGCCAAAACCAGAGCTACAAGAGAAGAACAACATGTTTAGAAATGTTTCCTGAAATTTTCACAACCAAAAAGTTGGCTGAAACATTCACAGCCTGGAGAAAACTTCCCTGGTTGTTCACAGACAATGTTATGTTATGAAGGAAATCACTGAGTGGCACACATTGTATCTGTGCACTACACAAAACGCCCAACTGAGGGCGCTGTCTACCAGACATGGCTCTGCTGGGATCCATTTACCAAGTTTGCTCCTTCTGGAGTCACTGCATGAAGCAGATTCATCAGTAGCTGTGTGTCACAAAGCTATGTTTGCTAATCCAGACCATTATCTAACCCACAGAGAGGAAGAGGGTCTGCAATCCTAATTGTGTACATTTTTCAGTTTTAATAAACACAGGTGTGCACTGGTCACTGCCTGATGCTGGTTGGCTTTCCCCTCATCAATAACGTCCATCACCTCCTCTGGACTGGACACTAACACTCTGCACACTTCTGATGCAGAAACAAAGATTTATAACCATCAACTCGTGTTTTCCTCTATTACAGTTATAAAACAGTTAATTTTCCTTCCTGGATGAAAAACATCATAATCCAGGGCATATCAGGGCTGTTTTATACATTAATTCTTATAAAACGGCATTAAAAATGATAAAACAACACTGGATTCAATTTCCCCAATCATCGTTTACCATTTCGCTCGGTCGCTTCAAAAAACAGGGGCACCAACACCTGGTTACCAGGAGTCCCCTTGGAGCCCACGAACCTGCACAGCCCAGGTCCTGTATTACTAACGCTTCGCCGTCGCCCTTCTGTGATTGGTTCAGCATGAGAACCAATCAAGAGAAAGTAGCGTTAACTCGGGCGTCGATTAAGAATTGCATTATATATGCGAAGCTATCATAAGAAGGCGGCGAATAGCTGTGCCGTTACTCTTCTATGATTGGTGGACCGCTGCCTTATATACTCGCGAGCAAGCGGGATATAGTTATTCTGATGCTCTTCTCTGATTGGTGGATCGTTGCGGTAAACTCGCCAGCCAATCAGGAAAAGGCGACGACTAGTCATTCGGCAGCTGTTCTCTGATTGGTGGATCATCGTGGTACACTCGCCAGCCAATCAGGAAAAGGCGACGACTAGTCATTCAGCAGCTATTCTCTGATTGGTGGATCGTTGCGGTGAATTCGCGAACCAATCAGGAGCAGGCGGCGATTTGCTGTGCCGTCGCTCTTCTATGATTGGTTGAGCGTACTAAATTTGTTAAACCAATCAGGTAAAGGCGACGGCGACCTTGTTTACCAGACGTAACCTCCATACTGTATTATTTAGCATAACTTTGACGGTTTATACGGTTTATATGTCGTTGCAGGAACCTGTAGCTGCTTTTAAATAATAAATTAACACATTCCTTTTTTCGTCAGCCTTATTACGGATATTTTTAACTCTGAAATTTTATTTTATCACGGTTTTCAGAAGATAATTTGAGTTTTTTTTGGATTGAAACGCGTGTTAGCTCTCAAAAATTAGCATTTACTCTTTCGAGAGGAGGTCTATTTCCGGGAAAACACTTTGACAGTTTCTACGGTTTATTTGTCGTTGCAGGAGTCTGTAGCTGCTTTAAACTAATAAATTAACACACCCCGTTTTTCTCCAGCCTTATTACGAATATTTTTAACTCTGAAATTTTATTTATCACGTTTTTCAGAAGATAATTAGAGTTTTTTTGATTTGAAACGCGTGTTAGCTCTGGAAAATTAGCATCTAATCCTTGGAAAGGAGGTCTATTTCAGGAAAACATCTTTATTGGGGTGATGATGTGATCATTACTTAACTGTACCTTTTCGTCAGTGTTGTGTAACATTATTTGTTTTTATATACAGCCTCAGATAATCATGTATAAGCTGTGTGTAGGTGAGGGGAAAAAAGCAGAGCTGCATGAACAAAAAGCTTTTGTTTTTCTTGTTATGGTGTGATGTGATTATGGCTTCAGTGCCTTTGACTGACACACAGAGCTTATCTTTGTACTTTTACACACACACACACACACACACACACCTGCTATCACTGCTCCCTCTCATCCAGCGCCCACTCAGTATTTCCATGACAAACAAAACTCCACTCAGTGGCATGCCGCTCAATTCAAAGAGATCCTTTTAACTTCCGCTGACCCATTTCTCCCTGCTTCTCTCTAATGAAGGCCTCTGATTATAAATTGTAACATTAATCCCAAACCTGACCCCACAGCAAACAATTTTCATAATGAGGATGGAGGAAGAGGTCCACAGCGGTAATCTGCTCTCCTTTCTAGTCTTGTGGGGACATTTACATGAGGACAAGAGGAGTGGACGTCAGCGTGCAGAAAACAATTTGATTTATGTGTCAGAGTGGGAATCTATCAAATCAAGGTGCAATAAGATGCTGATTATAAGGAACGATGCAGGAGAAGTCTTAATCAGAAAAACTGTATTATGATTTGTAGGAGATGAATAATGAATCCAGATCTGCACCATCTGTCTGCAAACTCTGCAGGCTCCATCTGTGGATGGAAGTGAGAACCAAAGTTGGAGCTAACTCCTCTCTTTGCATGTTCAAACTGAGAATATGAGACGATAAGTGAATCAGATACTTTAAAAAATGTGTTTTTAAGTGAGTTTATCTTCATGGATTGTGTGTGGGAGGTCCTGATGCTCACATTGATTAACCTACTTGCTGAGTCTGACCCTGCAGAGTAAAAGCTAATTTACTATTGAGTGTAGGTCAATAGAGCACTGTGTTATGTTAGATATAAACTACGGAGCTGCAGACTCATAGATCATCCACTTAAGGCCTGAACACATGTGGATGAAACAGCTTCATTAAGACGCAGAAGAAGAAATCAGAGTCGTGGTTTCTGATTTCTGAAAACGTCTGAGTTGCACTCTGACAGATTTGGATTGTTGTGCTGCACCCTCAGCGTTCCTGTTTGTCCTTTTCTGCTCTCTATCGCTGCCATCTGTGTTTGCCTCCATCTGCTGTTCTGCTCAGATAAATTATGCAACTTTTTTGGCTTCGGGCAACGGTTGCATTGTTCTCCTCTCCCACTCCCTCAGCCGGTCAAAGTTAAAGCATCAACACTTGTCAGCTCTGATCGCTTTAATCATGTGTGTCTCTCCTGAGGCTGGGTCCACACCACATGAAAGATGAAACATCTCCTCTAATTTGGCTCCTGTTAAAATCTTCCAAGGAGCAGGATGATCTCATTATAGGAAATAAACTCAATTAAGCTCCAGTTAAGTGTTATTACTTCCAGGAAGGCAGCGCTTCACGTCTGATTCTTGTCTGCATCTGTCAGAAGACATCAGAACGCAGCAGGTCTGCTTCCTCCTGCAGCTCCTGCAGCTCCTGCTGTCTCTGATGCTTATTGTTAACGTAACCTTGACGATATTCAGGGGGAACAACACGGGGATGATTGTCAGCCTGTGGGTCTCTTCCTGTCTGGAATAAACATCAGCAGATTTACTTCAGCTCCACATCCAGCTGATCCTTACACAACTCCTCTGGTGAGTCAGGAGCGCTGCCCCGCCCCCCGACCACACACACATGATCCCATCTGGATTACTGATGATGCTAAATTATTCTGAGATTAGGCCTCCTGCTGGCAGTGACATAACGAGCCGGCTGATGAAGCCGCGCCGTGTCTGACTATCTGATGGAAAACATCCGCTTCAATTACACATCTGGAGCCTGATCCATACGATGTAAAAGCTATTCTCTTAAATCTCAGGTTTCAACAAGTTGTAGAAGTAGACGGAGAAGTTTCTGCAGTGATGCAGAGACTCTGGGCGGGGTCAGAGGTGTTCAGTTCCTCCTTCATTATTCATGATCTGTGTATGTATCTGTGCTCCCGTGCGTTCGCCTCCAGCAGCTGTGAGAGGGGAGGCTTGTTTACGCAGGAGGGACCACAATCAGATTAGAGATTATCACACACCAAATGTTTCTAGGGTAACAGAAACTGCAACAGGAAGAGGGCTGCGAATGTGAAGTCCTGAACAAACACGGCGAGGACGCTCTGTCAGGGTTTTCAGGAGCTGATGATGAATAAAACTCAGGCTGGAGAATAATCAGATCCTCGACAGAGACATGAGAGGATTAAAATCTGATTCTTACTCAGTTTGGTGATGTTTGCATGACACAACAAAACATCTGTAATCCTTTCAGAGGGATTCATGTCAGACAAGATGAACCATCCTTTATAATAACACATCCACAGTAACATCTTAGCTATAACAAGAGCCTGGTGAGAAATACCCAAACATAAACTTCACAGCAGCTACAGCCCACACACACAAAACGCACAGAGAGGCGAAAATAAACCGAGCTGGTTGGCGAGAAGCTGAGGAAAACTCTCCAAGAGCAGAAAAATCTTCAGCACTGATTAAATCCAAGTTTTTAAATAGATTCATCACAGAAAATGAGGATGTAGAACTTGTTATCTCTGATTTTTAGAAACAGGAAGTGCTTTATCTTTTAAACTATTCAACCCTTTGGAAACAGCCGGTCACACGTGGTCACGCCTGGTCTGACCCGTCTCCTGGCAAACAGCCTCACACCCAGTGAAAACCTTAAACCCATAATCTGTCTGTGAGTAACACACCAAATCTTCTCACTGCTTCCACCTGGCTGGGGTCAGAGGTCAGCGATCAGGAGGTGTGCAGGTTCAAGGCTAATCCTCGGCTCTGTTTACACAACACAGAGGTGAGGACACATGAGGTGTCAGGGTGATAAACCTCGATCAGAGGGAAACTCACTCCTGGCTCAACAGGACAGCGCTGAATGAGACTCTTTCAGGTGTTTCTCACCTTTGCAGACACACGCAGAGTCATGTAACACACAACAACACCACAAACTGCAGTCAGAGGAACATTCAGGTAAAACAGGTTGTCAGGAAAGTGGGCCGCATTCCACTATTTACTCTCCAGCCTGTTGTGAGTGTGACTACCTGTAGGACACCTGCTTCCTGAAGGTCAGCTGGAGAAACTCTGCCTCCATCTGGGACACTGACAGCTGGCCGGCCCCCTCCTCCTCCACCTCCTCTGGCCCCTCCACCTGCTCCTCTTCTGCAGCCTGAAACACAAAAACATCAAGTTTAACAAAACAAACAGAAGATCAGCTTTTTTTTTTACACATTTCCCTCTAAAGCCATGCAGTCACAGGTATAAAGAGGAGGATCAGTGTTTCCAGGGAGGTAAACACCTCCACAAACACCCACCTGACAGCTGCAGCACTCCGCTGCGCTCCTGCTTCCCTCCCCGGCGAACACGTCCTCCTCCTCGGCCACGTCCTCCAGCACAGGCCGCTCCACCAGCGGAGAGTCTCTCATCATCCCTGCGGCGTCTCCGTCCTCACAGTAACGTACACTATCACTCCAAAATGCAGTTATTCCAATCAGCACAGCGTCTCTGTCCCTGTGTCTGTAACAGGCTATTTTTAGAAGTTACTATTTTGGTGCGTATTTAGATGAAGCTCCATCCTCCGTCTGCTGCAGCCAGAGAAAGACGCACGGTGCAGTCAGCTCGGATCAGTCGGGACAGCAGCTCCGGTGCTCTCCTTCTCAAAAGTTGTCGAGGGAAGGAGTCTCTGCAGCGTCCTCCATCTACATGTTGCAGGAAATCAGCTCTGAGCCATCCCGCTCCCCGTCCGATGCGCCCTCTCCTCCCTTTCCGTCGCGCAATGAATTATTCAGCTACGCTAATGATGGCAGGGCATCAGCACCACCGAATCATGCGTCTCATTTGTGATTGGATTGCGTTTTAATTGCAAGGTGCCCCTGATGTCCTGACCCCGCCTCCTTCTTTGATGAAGCAATCAAATCTGATGAGGTCACTGACCAGGAAGTCAGAGACTAATCTGCAGACGTTTCCCATGTGGAGGAAGAGATACGAGCGCTCAGTGCATAATGAGGATTTAAATTAGAAGCTGCAGACTTAAGTTAGGTTTTTAGACACTGAAACTCCTGACAGGCAGACATGTAGCACAACATCCTGCAGCTTTACCCCCAGGGTCCTCCCACCGACCAAAGTTTGATATGCTGGAAAAGTTTTTGATTCAAGCGTGAAATGCTGCAAATTTATCATCCTGTGTGAAACGATATAACAACACTTTTTGAAATGAGCTACTCACATCAATTTTGTAACCATGTAGGTTGTTGTCTTTCCTGTTTGAAAAGCATCCGATCAAATGGTTTACAGGTGTTGCAAACTATGGACATCAATACTAACTGCTCTGTCTGTAATTTCAAATCCTGAAACTACGGTGGCCCTGAAAGCTCACGGGGCTGCGACTTCAGAAAGCACATTTAAAAACACAGAAAGCAAGCAAATTAAGGAAACATCTTCATTAATCTGACAACACATGAGCAGCACTTAGAAAAACACACTGCAAATGCACTAAAACACAACATATAACAAAAACGTGCTTCAAATTCACTACAACACAACAGAAGTGTTTCCAGGGGACACTTAAAGTGATGCACATCTGTTAACAAGCTTGTTGCTGTTATGGTTATCTTTCCATCAGTTGTATTGAGAAATGAAGTGAAAAGTGCTTGTTTTTATTTTTTAACTTAGTACGACAGTATAAACACAGATTTCTTCTCATTATCGCGAAGTGGCGTCGTCATTTCCGGTTACCGGAAAAAGGAGTACAAAGTGATAATAGACAGTGTTATGGTGGCAGAGTTGAAATAAATAAGGTGTTTGCTGAAGTTACCTACAGTGTGTGACAATAATGTACAGAGAGAACTGTAAAGGTATCATTTAGAAAATCGTATGCTTTAAAATGAATGTGTTTATATTTGTTTGGAGTTTGAAGTTACTTTGCAAACACCACCTAGTCTGGGCTAGAAGACTTGATTTCAGATCTCCATTAAAGCCACACAATGGTTTAATAAAAAACTCTCTTATAAGAGGTTCCTATTTCATACATTCAACACGAAATACAGCTCCTAATCTACCAAATCGCTATTAAGCACATGGCGCTAGCTTGATGCTAATGTACATTGGAAATTGCATTAAAAATCTAGCGGCTAGTACACATCGATCCAACGCCATTTTTCCAGCATAACAAAAAATTTCATCACTAAACACACAGACAAGTGTGATAGTCTTGTACATGAGATTTATTTTTAATTATTCATATATTTTATAGCTCTTAATCTACAAAAACGCTACAGAGCACTTGGCGCTAGCATGATGCTAACGTACGCATTAATATGCTAGCGTTAGCATACATCAATATAACGTCGTTTTCCCAGCAAAATATCAACTTTTATCACTGAACAAATACATTTAAATAACTTCCTCACTAGAAATTCATTGTTAATCCATCCAGCATGTTATATCTCTCCTACAGCACACAACAGAGGTGTGGAGAAGGCTAAGTCTTTAAAAGGACACTTACGTAACCTCCTTCGACACGTAAATAAACAAACCGCACCTAAAAACACCAACATAACTTTTAAAATTAACCACACAACAATGATGTAAATGCACCGTTTTGGATGATTTGACGTCAAATATCGGCTGTGACCGTAAACCCCCCGCGACAACAAGCGTGTCGACAGATGTGCACCACTTTGAGTGTCCCCTGGAAACACTTCCGTTGTGTTGTTGTGGTCTTTGCAGCGCGTTTTCGAAAAACTGCTCACTTGTTGTCAAATTGATAATATTTTCTTAATTTGCTTTTTTTTCTTTTTTTTTTTTTTCAAATAAAATCTGTTTTTATTTCTAGCAAAATTTCATATTCACAAAAGTAAATTGTCTTAGAAAACACCTTGCTTTTATTTTATTGACTTTCTAAATGAATATAACCTTATTGTATAATGAACACCACCCTTGGCACATGTTCTCACTCATTTTCTTATATACTGTTCATTGTATACTATTTGTTTCCATTAACTCCTGTAAATAAAGCTGTCCAGAAGAATAAAAAAATAATATTGCAAACTATGAATAAATAAAGAGCTGTAAATTGTTTAAAATCAGGGAAGTGATGCAGTGTCAGTGCAGCAGATGGCAGCAGAGGACAGCGTATGTGAGGTGAACTCTTTGACCAGAGGCACAGAGATCCTGACTGTACCTGCAGCTTCCCTCCTGGTGCTGAACTCCTGATGCTTGTCTGTGAACATGTCTCTGAGTTAGCATCAAGAAGCTACCAGAGTTTTCAACTTGTTGCCCATTACAAGTTCCCTGTGCACGCTGAAGCATCTTGCACTTGAAACTGCTTGGAAAAAAAGAACAAACTTGCCTTAACAAAGTTTTATTCTCAATTTATTGTCTTAAAAATGTAATATTGGTGTCTGAAGGTACTTGGAAGTCTCTATTCTGTCTGGAATGTGCTTCAGAATCACATCATTCAGATCGTTTGCTCACCAAATCATCCCTCAGGATCATTTTAACAGTCTGAGTGTTATCATGAGAGAGTCAAAATACCTGCACAGTGCTCGAGGCTTCAGCTGCTGTCTTTAAAGAGCAGAAATCAGTGAATGAATTTGAGCATTCCCACCCCGCCAGGTTGTAGACACAAACAGCTTTTCAGAGCTGTGGACACACAGAGCAGCCAGGAATTATCCGACCCATTGATAAAAACCCAGAATGCTGACTCGGCTGAACCACAGCCAGTCCAACGGCATCTACGTCCGGTCTGGAGCATCTAGCGACCCCAAACCCCATCAACGTCCCCGACCTGCCCCTAAATCAGCCCCAGCCCCGGCCCAGTTGCTCTTGGCCTGTGGGTGCATGGAGCAGCTAAGCCCCTGTGGTGGACGGCCAAAGCCCTGCGGGATTAGACTAATGCAGGCGGCGGGAAACTACTGGTGGTGAAACAACAGGCCTGGGAATTCACCCTGATCTTTACATTACAGTCCATCCTCAGATGTCTTCTTGTCTTGAGTTGCATGAGGTTTTCGTGAGCATTAATGTAGTTTTTCTGTGGTGATGAAAATGCAGAGGAAGAAGGAACTGATCCATGATGAGTTTGTGCACAAAATGTGTGAAAATCCTGCCAGAATCAACCTTAACTTAAGAAATCTTGCTTTAAACGTGGGATGCTCGAGTGACCAGAAGAAAGCAGCAGCAGTGTAGAGTCCCTGGTGACTCACAGAGCACAGGTGTGCAGATCTCTTTGATGCGCTCAGGTAAGGTGAGACTCTCCTTTGCTTCCTGACCTCATGTCTGCGTCCGTCCCTCCTCCTCCTCCTCCTCTCTGCCCGGCAGGGTTTGTTTTGGCAGCCCTGTGTGTCTGGTCTGTGGGTGGCACTGGGTCTGGACCCCTCCCCGTCCTCCTCTCCATCCTCAGCCCTGATTCTGCTGACGGGGCCCAACCCTCCATGAGATAATGCCATTCCAGAGGGATCCTGGCTAAAGCCCCTCTTTCTGGCTCTCAGGTATAAAAAGAGGAGGCGGCTGTGGAGCAGAGGACGAAGCACTCTGCAAACTCTTCTTCACTTTTCATCCAGGCTCTGTCCTCCGCCTCTGTTCCCTCTTTCGTTCCCTCTCTTGGAGTCTGAGCCGAGCGTCACCTGAGCTTCACCGATCTGTCTGTGCTCACTATGGATGTTGCAATCCAGCACCCCTGGTTCAGACGCGCCATGGGCTCCGTCTACCCTGCACGACTCTTTGACCAGTTTTTCGGGGAGGGCATGTTCGACTACGACTTCTACCCCTACTCCTCTACTACCATCAGCCCTTACTACAGACAGTCCCTCTTCCGCAGCTTTTTGGACTCCTTCAACTCTGGCGTTTCTGAGGTAAAAGAGAAAAAGGAAGACTCAGAACTCTTTGTTTTTTAAAGACAGAGTTTAACCTAAAAGTTTGAGTTGTCAGACGAATTTAAGAGGAATTGTCTTCATCAATGTTTACAACAGCACTGTCAAACCTCGCTGAAACTCTGTGTCTCTCCTCAGGTGAGGTCTGATAAGGAAAAGTTTACAGTTTACCTGGACGTCAAGCACTTCTCTCCTGACGAGCTCTGGGTGAAGGTCACTGACGACTACGTGGAGATCCAGGGCAAGCACGGAGAACGTCAGGTAGCTGCTCTGAGACAGTCAGTGAGGTTTGGGGTTGTTTTATGCAGACAGCTTTTCATCTTTTCATATTTTCTTGCATGTGTTGAGAAACTGCTCACAGGAGCTTTAAAGCTGGGGACTTGAGAGCATAGAAAACCTTCATTGTTAAGTCTCCCCCTGCTCTTCTCTGTTGTCTTTCAGGACGACCACGGTTACATCTCTCGTGAGTTCCACCGCCGCTACCGCCTCCCCTCCACCGTCGACCAGTCAGCGATCACCTGCACCCTCTCAGCTGACGGTCTGCTCACTCTGTGGGGGCCCAAAGTCAGCGGCGGGAATGAATCCGGCCGCAGCGAGCGCAACATTCCCGTCACCCGCGATGAAAAGCCCAACGCCGCTGTCTCCTCCTAGAAATCCTGCGTCAACCTGGATGAACGAGCGAAGTCTTCATCCTCCACCTTTCGGCTTTCTCTCTTCTCATTTTAGGGGATTTCTGTGTCCTCTGTAGATTCTTCCTAGCACACAGTATCATTAGTATCACTGAGCTTATCATAACTCTCCCTGTGAGGGTGGCGGAGTGAGCTTTAAAGAGAGACCCCACATCAGGATGAGTCACTCACCGCTGCTTGTGGTTGGTCTCTGGTGGTGCAGGTGGGTGGACAGGTGGACAGGTAGGTGGGGTGGAGCTTAGAGGTAAATGTCACTCATGTCTTGTCCCAGATTTTCCATCAGTGAAGTTCTCCGAGGCCCGGGCCGCTTCCATTCCTGTGCTCTCTCTGTCTGAATATCTCCTGTTCTGTAGTGTAGGCCTTGTTCAATGGATGCCTGCTCGTTACTGACAAGTCCACGCTAAAGAAACTCTGAATAAAGCTGTACAATAAAAAAAAGACCTCATGTGTGGGTTTATTCATTCTCTTCTCCTTTCAGGTTTCAGTTTGACTCTGAATGCAGCCTTTCTCATTTATAAAAATGAATTTGGCACACTTCCATTAGCTGGGTAAACAGAACATAAACCTGAATAAAAAGCATACAAGTCTTGCATCAACCAGTCTGTGTTTATTTTGTGCATGCAGTAGTGAACAGTGAACTATTCTTTGAACAATGCTGGCAAAAAAAGAGCTTAAATATGAAACTTTCAGCCCTTTAAACAGCTCAAACACCAACCAATCTGGTCTGAATCCACATCACCTGCTCTGTTTACGTCCTCGACCCTAAAAAACACACAAACACTCTCTGTTTCACCTCAATCAAACCTTCCTGCCCCGTGTCTACACCTGTTGTGGCTTCCGTACCTGTTGAAGGCTCTCCAGGTCCTCGAGCGTCTGCTGAGCAGCCAGTCTCAGGGTCGGCTGCGCGCTGCAGGTGAACCGGTTAACCCGAGCCTGGAGGTCAGAATCCAGCAGGGAGGAGCCCAGCAGAAGCAGCACTTCCTCCTCCAACAACACCGACTGAAGGAGGCGTAGGGAGTGCAGACACACCTCCCAGTCTCCATCTGTCAGACACAGACACAGACATTTACACCTGCAGGAACCTCGATCTGTCATCCAGGTGAGTTATTCACACTCCTCACCCTCCAGCAGGGTCCAGATGAGAGGCAGCAGCCCCGGGTTCTCAGTGAGGTGCTTCAGTCCCTTCAAACTGATGCTGACGTTATAGAGAGCCATGAGCATCAACCTGCAGAGGAAGACAGGTACAGGCAGGTTGATGAGACACTGTGGAAGAGCAAGACTGACCCCTAGTGACTAAATCTGCTCACTGACACGTCTGATGGTTGTGCTTTAAAAATAAAGTTTTGAGGGAGCAGGTTTTAACTCCTTCCTCCTTCCAAAATGAGATGAGTTTTCTCCACGTACACTTTCAGCTTGGGGAACACTCCAGGCTTCATCAGCTCCAGCAGCTTCATCAGAGTGTCCAGTAGAACATAAGCTGAACTGGACAGGAAGTCGCGTCCACATGTGACTGCTGCAATGTCTGAGTGAGCAGAAATACGGTCAGCATGGGCGAACATCCAAAACTCGCTTAATTCTCGCTGAGAGTGGATCAGAGACTGGGTGTGAAGCTGTGAACTCACTGGTAATAGTTCCAGCAACAGCCAAAACAAACTGATGCTCCTGAGAGTTCAGGTCCTCACTTTTCACGTCCTCATCCAAAGACCCGACGAAGCTCTCCAGAGTCTGAGCAGCAACGACTAGGAAGGGCTGCAGCTTCCCCTGCACCGTGAAAAAACACACACATCAGTAAGCACAGCCCACCTGACACACCCCAAACATCAAACTGCTGCAGACTCACATCAGCGAGCCAGTGTGTGACCGTCTGCTCGCTGGAGGAGCAGCTCCACAGCAGGCTGCAGGCCGCAGAGCCCAGGCCGGAGCAGAAGTCAGCCTGCTGCTGCAGCTCGACTCCACTCTGCCACAGCTGCTCTCGCAACAGGAGCTTCTCCTGAAAACACACACATGCTATCAGTTAGACCTGAAAAAAACAGAGTACATCACCCGTGCTTTCTCACCTCTCTTTCTTTCTGACACTCAGTTTGCACCGCGTCCAGTCGGGACTGAAGGTGCTGACACTCCTGTGTCAGCTGCTCCTGCTCCTGCATTAGCTGCTCCTTCACTGCAACAAAACACAGACAACTTAATGATTTCAAATCACAGATAATTCCTCCCTCTTTAAGAAAAAGCAACATTTATTAAAGGTAAGTTTGATCAGACCGTACCTGTGTGAGCTGCTCGAGCTTTGTGCAGCATCTCTATCAGATCTCTGTTCAGGACTCGGGGCAGAAACTCCTTCAGCTGCATCACTTCTGTGGTCAGCTTCTCCAGATCTCTTTTCCTCACTTTGACAAAACCATCCTGAGAGAATAAAAACATGACTGACATAAAAATATAAAGACTGGGGTTGTATTACATGCTTGATTATATTATTTTATCACAGCACTGTCCAAGAATTAGCATCAAAATAAACCCAAACATATTCTCGTAATGTAGAGGGGAGCATCTCAGGCCAAATAAAACCAAAAAAGATAACAAAAAGATATTTTAAAGTGTCTTTCATACTTCAAAACTTCTTAAAAAGGAGGCTGTGCTGCATATGAGCTGTTTTGACAACCTGCACCTGTGTAATAACCTTTACCTCTGCTCCATGAGGGCTTAACGCCAGGTATTTCCCGCCTACAGATGCTGCCATCCTGTGGTCACTGTTGTTAACTGTTTTCTACTTTGCTGTGCTGTTGGTTCTTCTTTCTCTGTCTAAATGAATTAAAAATGAACAAAAGTAGTTATAATAAAAAATTAAGCAACATCTTGTTAAAGCTGCTCTGTCATACCTTCAAAACTGTTGAATTGAGGTAAAATATCGAAGAATTACCAAAGAATTTCCTAAAACCTAAAGTTAGCTGAATTTAAATTTTTATCTCTTGTTTTTGGTGAAATAATGATGCAGAATTTTTCATTTCATGAGGGAAATCATAAGAAAAATGGGTTAATCATTCAAAAACAGCTAAAATGCCCCACTGTGACGTCAAGCACTCCCTTCCAGGCGCCAGTCCTGGTTTTGTGATCCCCCTGCCAGGCAGAGCAGCTTATCTCCTCTTCCTTTGTGTTTAAACCGTTTTCAGTGCACTCTGTGGGACCGGGGAGGCTGGAGAGACCGGGAGAGACCGCTTTCTGTCATACTTTACTCATGTCTCTGGGACCAGAACCTGACTTCTCCAATGATGAGGTGTTCAGCAACAGGTATCCCGTCCACCTCGCCTGCCGGGATGGAGACGTTGGGGTTCTGGTGTCACTCTTACAGCAGCTCTCGAACCGGACTCATCTGACTACTGAGGACTCCAGTTATGGATGGACCCCCTTGCACTGGGCAGCACACTACGGACAGGTAGGGATTAGCAAAACTGTTAGCTAGATTAAGAGATTTAGTCTTCCGTTAGCTTCACTTTGACGACATAACTTGGAAAAACTACTAAGTTTACTGAACTCATCGTAAATCACGGCTGTTCGTGTAAAGATTTACAGACATAAAACGTCGCAGGGAACAATTCCAATTGGTTTTTACTCATAGGGATAATTAAATGAGAAAGTTTACCGCACCAGTAGCTCACTCCGTATCAATTTTTAGCTTCTGTCGCCGCTCCAACACATTTATGTTTTGTTGGTAGTGTACAATAAAGTTTGACGCAGTGAAAAAATAAAATAAATAAAGTAACGGGTTTCAGCTTTTTGATTGGTTCCTGGGGAGCCAATGGCTGTGCAGGCCCCAAAACGGCGCCACTAAACCCGGAAATCAAAGCATTCGGACTACAAATACGTGTGTAATATAATAAAACAAGAAAATTATAATTTATTAAAGTTTAAGGGTAAAAATAATTTAAAAAATGAAAATTTAACCTCACATAAAATTTGTATAATTTTATTCTAATTTTCCTAACTAATGTCCAACAGAAATAATCTAGTACTTGGGGTCTATTATCTTGTCATGATGTAAATTTTCAACAAAAAACTGCCCCAGTTTAATGACATGTAACAGTGTTTTATTGGTATTTAAATAAGGGAGATTTCTCACAATGAAACCAGGTCAGTGCTCTTCAGGTGGCTCCTGTCAGTGCCTATTGAGAGGAACCCCTGATGTGTCCTTCATTCAAATAGTCCTAATTTTGACCTGTGTTCTTCTTTTGTGTGCTCACAGCTGGAGTGTGTGGTACAGCTGGTGCAGATGGGCTGTGAGGTAAACACAGTGACCAGCAGCTTCAATCAGACTCCTACACACACTGCAGCGTTTGGGGGACATCCTCAGTGTGTGGTGTGGCTGACTCAGGCTGGAGCTGACGTCAACAGACAGGTCAGTCCACCTGGTGTTTATATAACACAACCTATAAATAAAAGTTTTCATTATAAGCATAGCTTTATTTTTAGGTTATTATTCCTATTGTCTATGCTGTTTTTACTTTTTGTAACTGCTTGTACATTATTTTTCCACCTTTCTCACTGTTTTATGATGTGTTTATATTCATTTTATCATAATTATAAAGTTTTCTACTGTGCCTGCAGGATTTTGTCGGTGAGGCTCCCATCCACAAGGCGGCACGGTCGGGCAGTTTGGAGTGCATCCAGGTCCTGTTGATAGCAGGCGCTAAACCACAGTGAGTATCCTGCTGTGAGTGAGTGTGAAGCACAGCAGCAGCAGCTTCACATCCTACAAGGCAGGGGGAGTCTACCTGTTGAGATAGAGCTGTTTTGTTACTGTTTAAACAACTTTGAGAAGACTCTGTAAAGAACTATCTGGAGGTGAAGTATTCAGTGGATGGTGGTAAAAGTGTTGGGCGTTTCATCGTCAGGAACAATAGAGAGGGTGTACAAACTTGTATCACCTGTTGCTTCTAATGTGAAAGGTATTTTTAGTTTGAACTCACAGTTTTTAACCTGTTTTGGGACCACGCTCTTGGGTATTCATTGAGAGATCTCAAACAGAGGGAGTAGCCATGAAATAGACTCGCTGCAGCTCTCTGTAGATTCTGGCGTTTATGGAAGAATTGGTCTCAATGCAAAGACAGCTTTGATGATGATTGTCATGTCTAGACCTGCACGCTTAACTACCGCTAAGTGTTTTTAGATACTCTTCAAACATGGGCGCGCCCAGAGGGGAGGGTGCAGCTGTTTAGAAAGTGAAGGAGTCGAGGATACAGTGACTGAGTGTCTGGCTTTTCCCTCAGTTTAAGGAACGCCAGCGGACAAACGGCTGCTGACCTGGCGCTTGCTCACGGCTTCCACGAAGGTTTCCTCCTCCTCTCCAAAACCCAGAAGCAGCTGCAGCAGCTCAGTGGGGTCCACCTGAATGGGGAGCAGAATGGAAACAGCACTCCAGGGGGTCAGGAGATGCACAGCAGGAAGAGGCTGCTTCATGCTGCAGAGGGCGGTCACATGAAGAGAGCCAGGAGGGCAGACAGTAAGATTTTAGATTCTCCACATTATTCCGATTTCACTTTTCTGCTTCCTTTGATGACTTATCATGGTTTCTTGCAGACGTGTCGCTGCACATGCAGAACACAGAAGAAGATGAGCTGGAGAGCATGAACACAGAGTCTGCTCAGGAGATGAGCTCAGGTGAGATGTTTGTTTTTGACGTCATAATAAAGGTAATGTCATTCTGTTCAGATGGTGAATGACTCTTATTTTTCTTCAAAATAAGATGAGGACACCAAAGCTTTCACAAACGGACATCACCACACGCTGCCTTATGACCAGGAGGCCTCTGATCCACCAAGACACGCCTCGCCCTCACCTCCACCAGGTGATCAGGAGGCAGCACCGCCCCGTCAGCGCTCCTTCTCGGACATGTGCGGCTCCCTGCATCTCACTGGGAGTCCCAGCAGCTGCGTGTCCCACCGCCCCAGCTGGTGGGGAGACTTCGGAGGAGATCTTCATTACGGACACTACCACGGCTTTGGGGACACAGCGGAGGAGCTGAGCAGCAGCAGGGTCGACTACTGCAGCAGCGTTCAGGCGGAGCAGAGGTACAAGCAGGCGGTGGCCAGCAGCGTTCAGCTGTACCACGGATCCTAAACACAGAGTTACACGGGGAACATCTGGATAAGCTTCAGATATGTTACAACCAGGATCATCACTTCTCAGTCTTCACCACTAGATGGAGCCAAAAGACAGCTCAGCCTTTTATCTGACACAAAGATTTCAGGCTTTAAACAGAATTTTTTCTCCGGGGAATCTAACTAATCCTCTCCTCCGTTAACGTTACAAACTGACTTTAATCTCTGCATATAAATAACTCTGTTGCATTTGTCCCTAATCCTTTGCCGTAGATGCTGCAGTGTTCAGGGTTTACATCAGACATGTTCAGGTATGGACTCTGGCTGGTTTGCACTATAAGAGGCTGTCAGGCTGTGTGTTTGCTGTGTTTCCGTCCTTTCTGAGGGACTCTAAAGCGCCTCTATCAACCAAAGGGAAGTTGTGTTATAATCTGTTATTTATGTTTTAGAGCAGATGAGTTTTTTGGTTCAGAACAGAGTTTTTTTTTTGTATTTTGGGGATTATTGTGTTATCTAAAGTGTGCTGCAGATTTGTGTGTGAATGTGGACTTTGTGCCAAAAACAACAACCACGCTGCTGCTTCTGACAACTTGATTTGTACTTTTTCTGCTTTATACAACTTTTCCTAATAAAACATTTTTACAGTTTCATAAGAATAAGAGTGATGAGTCTTTTTATGTTTTATCCCTTCAGTCAGTCTTAATAAACACACTAAAACTGCATGAATTCACTGTTTCTTTATTGTTTCACACACTGGTATTACAGTATATTTATATTACCATTATATCATACACATATCGGACTAAGAGCCACAACATATCAAAAGTAAAGGATGAAAAACAAGAGTTAAGAAAATAAAGTCACTAAGTTTCAATAAAACAGCATGATAACTGGATCGTTTCTCCCTCAGAGAATATTTTACACTGTCACCATGAAACAGTTACAGTACAAAGATCCATAGATTAGACCGCGCTGTGATCGATCAGCAGAGCTCAGGAGAAATAAACACAAATGTACTTGGTTTAATCAAAGATAACGTGGAAAAGAAAAAGTAGAGCAAGGATTTGGTCGTAGAAGTGAAGTGAAAGCATTATAAAGTGTTTACCGACTGGATAATGATAAAATAAAGATAGAATATAAACATAAATATGAAGGAAATCATATCGACGTGGAGCTGAAAGAGGGATAAAAATGTCGGAGAATCCTGAGATCCAAAAAGATCAGAATAAACTCTTCATGTGAAGTTTCATTTTGTTAAACCCAGGATTCAGAATCTCTGAGAATAAAAATGAAGCTTTAATCTTTAAAGATTTCGACGGTGACATTTCTCAAACCTGTGATCGGTTTTCAACGCTGAGCTGCGTTCAACAAGCCGAGTCTAGGAGGGTTGATCTACGGCTTTCCTGAACGCACCTCGAGTCGTGTTAATCTATGGCAGAACGGGCACACCGGCACTTTGATGGCTAATCACATGATCACTTGGGGAAAACAAATAAGGCACGAGCATGCACACACACGCACACACACAGTCACACACATTTCGGTAACCTGCTGTCAAATTAAACATCTGTGTCTCTAAGATTTAAATACCTGGGTTTGTCTGAGAGTTGTGCAACTTTGGCAACCTGCAGATTTATTTTTCATCATGAGAATTTGTCAGTCTATTAAACACACACACACACACACACATGAACACACACCTCAACTGACAGGAGCCCTATCTTTATGTTAACCTAGCGTGTGCTGGGTCCACATACACACACTCACATGTACAATAAGAACATGTCATTGACACTGCAGTGACATGACCAGGAGTCACAACAGCTGTTTGTTTATTTATTTTTTTTGCTTTCAGCTTCAGTCTGAACTAAACTCTGAACTTTTGGTGCTTTTCAGTCACATGGTACGTCACAACGCCACAACACGTAGAACCACCCACTGATAGTGTTTCAACTTTACAACGAGAGAGTCGACAGAGTTTGGCCTTAAACAGAACTGATCCCATCGAGGTTGAGGAGAGTTTGGAGCAGGAGGGTTGTAGAAATTAAGGCTTTGGGACCAAAATAAAGCTGAAGAAGCACAAAAAGAAATTACAAGATGATGAATGAGCAGACCTGACAAAATAAACTTATCAGAAGCACTTTTAATACTTGAGTTTAGCTCCAATGTAGCTAGAAATACAGCTTGTCCCTGTCTTTATAATCAAACACATCAATAAACTAGGCCTGGCACTACTCCTACAGAAAAACTGACGTGTTTGTTGATGTGACGTTTGTGTTGAAAAACTCTTAAAACTCTGAAAAAATCTAGAGAGCACTTGGATGAACTCGTTTAGTGGCACAGCATCAACGAAAAACTGCAGCAGAACTTGGTCTGATCTTAAAGTAGAGTTTTGCCAGTTTTTTGCTCAATCTGTTTGTTTCTATTGCACATTAAAGACTCAAATCTACCTTTCGGCTCTTGTGCTGCTGAAAGTTTAACTTCATTGTATGGTGTTGATCCCGTACCGCTGGAATAAAAAGCTACTTTCACTCACAGCATGAATTTAATGTTAGTAATGAAAAACTGAATAAGGAAGAGGGAGCAGTAGAGTTAAACGAGGATAGTTTCCCTTAAAGTTCATCAGCAAGCGTTTCCATTAAAGTCTAATTACAGCATTTTAAAAGATTGTCAACGTTTGGTTCCAAGTTAACCTGAGACGTTCACCTCTGTCTCCTCTCTTTAGTTGGAGTTTAAATCGAAGAGGGGGCGTTTGGTTTCAATTTATCACGAATCAACACCCTGCCATCTTTTTGTGTCTTTCTGGAAAGCTAGAGGCCTTTTTTGTTTTTTTTGGCACTAAAACAGAAAAGAGTAGAGACAGACCGATAACAGCACATCACAGACAGACACAGAGGACGTCTAACTGTGCTAAGTTTCCCTGAAGGGACTAAAAACAGACGTAGAAACACATGCAGGGTTTTTTCTGAAGGGGTGTCAGAGCTGCGGTTTGTGAACCTGATGACGCTGAGAGCTAAAGACTAAAGCTGTCGAGGAAAAGAAGGGAGGTGTTGTGTTTCTGACTTGAAGAGACAGGGTGGAGGGGGCCGGGTTTAGGCGAAAACCAGGTGCTGTTGGTCCAGCAGGGCTCTGGTGAAGTTGTTGATTGGTCCGATGGCGCTGAGGGACATGGCGTTGTCTCGACCCCAGAGCAGGTTGGGACCAAACACCACGGCCAGGTTACTGTTGGTCATTTTGTTTATCTCACTGTTGGCTGACACCTGAACACACCGATGCACGGGTTAATGCTGCTGACACACACACCTGAATATTTTAAAGAATCAGTGAGTGTGTGATCTGTACCTGCGCAAGGAATGTGATGAGGTATCTCAGAGACGCGTAGTTTTCCTCTGGCAGCGTCTCCAGCAGCGTCCTCATAGCTGGCACCTGGTTGTCTTCAGGAACAGCTAAACAAAAAGGAGACAGATCAAGATCAGCATCTTCATTTCTGCCTCTCAGAGATAATGACTGATTGGCCGATTTTCAAACATACAGGCGAAGTTGACGATGTCGTTGTAGAGCTGGTAGGTGAGCAGAGGCTCAGGCAGCTCTCTCAGGAACGTTTTCAGGATCACCGCAGCCAAATGGACGTCTTCCATCTCTCTGAAATCCACGGACTCGCCTGCAAATCACACACACCTCAGTACCTGAAACTTAGCATCCTTAAAAACCAGTCAGCCCAGGTGATTCGACTTTACCGGAGTTATATTTGAGCTGAACCTCCTTCACCAGAGTCACGTTAGCTGACCGTCTGAAGATTCCTTCGATCTCCAAACCTGACACAAACACTGACAAGTGAGGCTTGAGCAGTTTACTGAGCTCATCAGTCTGTTTTTAAAACCACAGAAGAAGAGTCACCTTGCTCTGAAAGGAAGCTGATGGTGTCTCTCATCACCACCGGGACAAGGTCATCTTCTGGACTCCTCATTCTGAGCCTGACACACACATACACACACGTCAGGTTAACATGCTTCAAGATTTAGAGCCAGTTTGAGTTAATTCACAAAGATGGGAGACCCACGTAGCGAGCGGCACTCCGAACACCTGGTTGGGGAGCGGAGGGCTGCGAGGAGGAGACATGGGCGGCTGGGCGGAGGGTTTCAGAGACGATCGCAGCTTGTTGTCGTACCTGAAACAGGCGCAGATTTCAGAATATAATAAAATAACAAATAAAACTACTAACTTATAATTCCAGCAAACAGAAAATTAAACTCTCACTCTTTGACACGAGCCGGGATGAGCAGCTGCTCACACTTCACCACATCCTCCAGCTCGCTCAGATAACTCACGTAGTTGATCTTTCTGCCAAACTTAAAACTGTGAAGAAAGGAGGAAGAAAAAAGTAGAGATAATATCAGAAAACTCTGAGTTGAGCCGGATGAAGTTCCTGAAATTTCCACCAGATGTCACCAGAGTCACATTCTCATGATTTCATCAAGATGCATCAAAAGTGTGATTTTAAATGGGAATAAAAACCTGATTATGGGTTTGAAGAGGATCAGAAGAGTCTTGATGAACATGGTTGGATGGACGATGTACAGAGCTTTGATGTTCTTCTTATACCTGACGATAAAACCACAATAACAGCGCATTAGGAGCCTCATGTTTTTATTAAATTCAACATAAACGTCTGAAAAGAAACTCACTTTCTGTCAAACTCTCTGTAAGCTTCTCGTAACCAACCCAGAGACGGTTTGTTTTCACTGGTCAGCCCGTGGTGGAAATAAATCAGAGTGTAGTCGCTTTCAACATACTGGTCCAGAGTTCCTTTCAGATACCTGAAACACATCAAGATCAGGATACTCAGCTGATACTCAGAGATCCTGAGACCCTCCAGAAATCCTTCAGACCTACATGAGCAGTTTGTGATGGTCCAGCTGGTGCTGTGGGGGCATCCTGCAGGCGTTGAACACAATCACCTTCCTGCCAAAGTTGTCATCACCTGCACACAGAGAAACATGAGAAAACTTCACAGGCTCAAACAGGAAATGCCAGCCTGAGAGTGAACGACTCACCAGCCACTTCAATGATCTGGTGCCGGGCGATGTCGTAGAAAGGGTGGTCCCAGGACAGGTGAGGAGAGCCGGCATCGAAGGGCTGAGACAGGTCCGTCTCTGAAACCATGAAATAAATGATGCACCAACCCCCAACATGTGTGCTGTCGAACTTTAAACACAGATCTAATGCCAGCTGAAAAAACTCACCTGACTTGCTGTAGGTCGACTCATCAGCGGGCCACTGCTGGTCCTCTATCGTGGCCAGTTTCAGCTGTCCTAACTGAGCCGGCGCATGGTCGTCGCTCAGATCCACCAGCAGCTCTGAAGACATCACACACGCTGCGGGATGGTGCTACACACACCCACTCACACACACTGCACGCAAGCAAGATGCTGCAACTCTCCAGGTGAAGTCACACGAGTTCTGAAACAGAGAAAGAAGAGGAGACTGGTCAGATCATCGACTTCCTGTAATGTCAAAAGGTTTAAACGCTCCACAGAGGAAGAAGAAGAGAACACGAGAAACATGTGAGAGAAGTGCAAACAAGTTTCCAGGTGAGGACTTCCCACAGCAGCACAAACAAAACGCTCGCTTAGACATCAGAGAAACAGCAGAGACATTAAACCCACAGGCACACATTGATACGCTACAGCATTAATATTTTGGTCCCACCTCTTTTAGATATTACGGTTAAAGTAACAACAATGAGACGACAGAAAAACAGCTGAGACGTGACAGACTGACGCTTTATCTGCCCAGTGTTTGTGGTTTTAACTGAGAGGACAGCCTGACTGTGCAGGCTCAGAACAACCATCAGAGAGGCTACTACAGCTGTGTGTGACTGTAGTTTACACACACACACACACACACACACTCTGCCTGCAGCATCTCAACATCAAACCGAACATCTCAGTGAGCTCGAGCGGAGCGTGTAATACCACGGCTTCAAACTAATGACTGCATGTCTCTTCCTCTTCTCACACATTAACTCTCTCCTCCTTTTCTGCACTCACACTTCCTCTTTCACCTCCCAACCCCCTCTTATTTATCCACACACACAGAGACACACACATACTGCGCCTCTGTTCTTGTATGTGATGTTATGCTGGCTGACAGCATGCTGCTTTAAATAAATATTGCTGCAAACCAACAGAAAGGGTCAGCCCACAAACGCTGACCAACCACACACACTCACACAGACACACACACACACACAGCAAAACAACTGTTAGCAGAGAAGCAGACAGGTTTCCAGTAACAGGAGTCTGAGGAGATGATGTAGACAGAAACAGTTTCCTCTTTCTTATCCCTTTGTGTTCCTGAATGCACTTTTTTCTGCTTACAAATCAGTTTGGCATCATGCTGAAAATGAAACAGGGAAGAAAAGGATGTTAACTGACCTGCTGTTGGCTTTAACCTGATATCAATATTGTTTGATATCATGATATCTAAGCTATGCAGCTGATGTTCCTTCACCCAAAGTTCAACCATCTCACCTGATCCTTATCTCCCTGTCTGACAAAACCTACATCAAACCAGTTTTGATGCCGGCAGCCGTCTGCATCCACATCAGGTGAGTGTCTGTGACCACAAAATGAGAGGTTACACACTCACCTACTCATCACTTAACAACACCTTTGTTGTCTCAGCTCAAACTGGAACACAGGGCTGGATTAACTACATGAGGAAAGCAACCTTTTTTGGCCGACATGAAGTTATTTCTGACCGTTTGGAGGAAAAGACGCATTCATTAATTTAAGCAGCTTAAACTGAAACCTTGTTAATCTGCTCATTTATCAACAGTTCAGTCTTTAAATGCTACAAAGTGCAGATTGTGCAGCTTTCTAACGATCAAATAATCAAAAAACACCACCATGATCTAACAATTCACTGATGTCCAGCGTCTACAGTCATCAGCTGTCAGTGTAGCAGGTCTGCACCTGTGAGAAACCTGTCTGCAGGCGACAATGTTTGCTCATCATGTTGCATTATAACCCTGCATAAACACACACACATACACACACACAGCCTTTGTATGTTTGAGTCACAGTTTGCAGAAGGATCCAGCAGCAGCAGCAGCACCCTGCCCCCTTCATCCCTCCTCTATCACATCTCTGCAGAGCTGCAGAGGAAAGCAGCTTAGTCAAATCGTCCCTCAGGGTGGAGGGGACGGGTTCCCCGAGAAGAAAAAAAAAAAGGAAAGAAAGGAACACTGCAGATGAAAAAGCAGCAGAGAGAGGCTGTGAGAGGATGACGGGCAAGAGGAGGACTGCTGTTATTGCTCATCACTCTCAGCCTTCATCTCTGCGTGGTGATGCTGCTTCAATGGGCACGATGCACACAGATGTTCTGGTTCAATACTCTCTAAATGCCAGCAAACACAGCGCCTATCAGGGATGAAACCACACACAGTGAACATGGATGAGGAGGTGATAGTTTGTGTGTCACAGAAATGTAGAAATCGCTTCAATGAGAACACAAATGCAAGGGCGTTATCAGAGGATATAACAGCATGAAACAGCATGTGACAGTTTGTGGACCTTTCTAACAAGCAGAACAAACAGATGCAGGAGAGGAAGAGCGGGAAGAGTGGGCGGATCTACACATCAGCATCTTCTACAAAAAAAGGAGCAGATATTAAAATAAAGCCTCCAGGTGTTGCTGACATTTTGCAGCAGGAAACAGTTGCTTTGACCTTTCACCAAAAAGATCAAATTTTATATTTGTGCAAACTGTAAAGATGCTTCCTGCAGGAAAGGTTATAAAACATCAAAGTGAAGTTAATAACCCTTACCCAACCTGACAATTGTAATGTTACATTTTAGACTCTGACCTGTTGACCAGCTTCCTGCGGGGAAACACAGACGGTCTCTCGAGCACAGTGGGCCTCCAGCACTTTGACCATATTATGCTTTAATCCTGTAATCTTAATTAATGGCTAAGTGGTCAAATATCCTGGGGATCAACTCTTTAACAGCACGAGAAGTTTTCTGAACTTGCAGAGTCTGCAGGGAGAAATCATGAAACCAGCAGACATGGCAACAAAAACTGCACCTTCCGCTTTTAGATGATCCACATTATCATTCTGATTATTAGTAGTTTAAAATCCTGATATTTGGGGGACAGCTTGCTGAAAAAGGCGGATTAAAATGATTATAGAGCAGTGAGACTGTAAATTAACAGAAATTTGAATGGAGTTTGGTTCCCCGCCATACTCAAACGGATATACCGCTTTAACGCAGTAAACAGTGTGGCTATTAATGCATCAAATGGTAAAAGCAACAAATAAAAAAGAGATGTCTGGCTTAGTTTACTTTCACTCGTAAATTCGGCTTCAGTTAAACACTTTAGATGAATTAGAGATTGTGGATATTACGAAGTGAAGTAGCTCAATTAGCAACCTTAGCCAAATACAAAGCTGGAGCACATTAGCAAAACATTATAGTTCACTTATAGAGGTATGTGCATTTACATACTGTAAAATTAAAAAAAAAGAGGTTATAAGGTGTTCAAAAATTAGTAGACTAGGAAATAAGCTTTGACAAATTGATGCAAGCACAACAAATCAGCCCCGTGATACTGTAACACTCAAAAGCACAAGACCGCCAAAGCCTCACACGACATTAATACACATTATCTGACTTTTTGAAGCCATAAAACAGTATGAAAGAACAGCTGAATCTTTTAATTACCTTAATTAGTTGCTCTGAAATCCACTGATGTGCTTTGTTGCGTCCGTCGTCGCCGTAGAGTTGACAGCATCAACAATCAGCGTCAACACCTCTGCGTCTCATTCGTGGGTTGGTTCAGGGGTACACGAAGTGGCGGTGAATGGACACACCGCCACCTGCTGTACAACAGTATGCATCGTCACATACTTATGACATTCAACAGTCAAATAAAGTTTTATTGTGGTCCAAAACTTTTTTTTTTTTCATTTGAAGGAGAAGGACGTCATCTAGTGGCTCTAGTTGGAAAATAGAAGTGTTAAAAGTATATTAAAACAGATTTGAGATTGCAGAAATCACAAGAAAATTGAGAGAAAATTTATTATAAACGATACATTTGATTGTATTTTTAAGAAATGCGTTATAAGTTAATGAAAAGTTAAATTTATGCGGTTCTAATTTATAAATTTGCCCCGTTTTAAATAACGGAGAATTTGGAGTTGAATTCGACATCTTAAAGTCTTAAATATGACATTTAAATATAGAATTAATTATTATTAATTTAAGTCATGTAAAAACATCTTAAGTGCTTCATTAAATAAATAACTAATTGATTTTTACATTATAGTATTTATTTTTGCCATATTTTTACATGTCACAACGGAAACCCTCGAGGGACAATTTTACTGTGCGGAAGTTCTACTGGAAAAATGCGAAGGAGGAAATCTAAGAGAAGTCACACAGCCCGATTTCTCTGTAAAACAAGCATTTTATCTACTGTATTTTTAACTCTGACTTGTAAATAAGTCTCTAAAAAGTTTTTTTTTTATGTAAAGTAGTCAAAGTTTTCACTCCCTCAGGATGCCGAGGAGCGCAACAGACCGAGAAAGTTTTGGTCGCTCGTATTCCTCCGAGGATTTCCAACAGTTTTACCCAGTCAGACCAGAGGAGACTGTCATGTCCACCGAGGGACAAGTGGGGAGTCTTGGATCCAGGACCGGTCCCAGGCAGTGGTCAGTCACCGTGCTGTCAGTGTTCGGCTCCGCTGCGGCTGTAGCTGCTGTGGGCTGTTTCTGCGCACTAGTTTACCCCATACTGAAAGGTAAACACGCACTGCTCTGTGGGAATTGAAGGGTTTTACTCAATGTTTTACATCTTAATGCTGCTTTTCTGTCTGCTGCAGAACTCCGGGCTGAGAGGGTGAGAGGAGAGGATGGGACAGAGCAGAGGATGCTGGGTGAGTCCCTGAAAACCCTTTCATGGAGGAAGCATGTTGCAATCTTTGTAATTTTGTTTGTGTGTGTGCAGGTTTCTGGAGTATCTCGGTGCTGTCAGTGTTAGCAGGATGCATCTGCTGCATCTTCTCGTGGACTCTAACCTACATGGACTCACATCATCTAAGCTCAAAGTCTTCAACACACCTCTCAACATCTGCAAACTTCAGGTAAAACACCTGGCTTCACCAGTGAATCAGACATGTGGATGCAAATGTGCAAAAAAAACTGTGAAATGTGTTTGTTTTTTGTTGCAGAGATGCACCTGCTCATGATTTCTATATGGGTTATGGTGTTGCAGTCCTTAACGGCATCATGGCAATGGTTACCGTCATCTGGAGCCTCACCTGACACACACTCACTCATACAATAAGTGATGTTTCTGTAATAAAATGCTCAAAACTAAAACCTGTGGATGTGTTCTGTTTGTGAGAATCAAGTGATGCTGCAGCAGGTGGAGTCTGCTGGATCCTGCAGATCCAGATGTACTGAGGGGTTGCTGAGCTGGATAGTAGCTCTGCACAATGTCAGGGTGTATTTAAAGTTAAAGGCTGGCATTAAGCTGTTGTCAGGGCACCACTTAAAGCTGCAGCGCCCACTTTCTGACAGTTTGTTCCTTCAGTTTCTTGACCTTTAGTAAACACCACAAACGTTTCTCTGCAGTCAACTCGTCCGTCCAGATGAGTCAGGTTTGTGTTTGCATGCAGGAGAAACCGTTACTTCAGAAGCATGAATGCAGAATAATCCATCAGTTAAAGAAAAATGCACAGACAAATGTAAAAGTAACACAAATATTTACTCAATCCACATTTTTATAAACATCCCAACATCACACCTTTACACTCCTGACAGGTAACACACACACACCCTGGAGTTAAAAAGTCAGTGAATTTAACGGAAATCTGCAAAATAAACATGTTTCAACATCACATCACTCTCATAAGAAAGAAAAAGTGATAAACATAAACACACAATACAACCAGTGTATGATCTTTGTTTAGTTATTGTACTGCACGACTTATAAAGTTTTATTTACATGTTATAAGAAATAGAGAAGCCACACAGACGATGATCTACGAGGTTAAAACTGTAAAGGCTCAAATGTGATTGTGCGTCTAAACGTCTGTGTTTGGGAATACAGTTTGTAACATTTGGCCAGCGCAGGAATAAACATATGACATTAACACTCACACGCATTCACGTTTGTCCCAAGTCTTTCTTTTTTTGATTTTTGATTGTACAAGAGTTTCTTAGGATCTCTAAGAACTTTTCTTTGAAAATGTCCCCTCACATGTCCCTTCAGGGCCTCCGTAGTAGTGAGTATTTTTGACCTTTTGAGGCACTTTCTAAAAATCAAGTCCCAGAATATCGAGAGGTGAAGAGCGTCTTTCTACAGGTGGTAAGACAACGGGATATTTCAAGCTTCAACATTATTTAATCCATTAGAAAAATACAGTCATGAGTCTAACACTGATACTCCTTTCAAGTACCAACACAGCAGGAAACAATAAATATAAAAATAAAGTCAAATCTTTTTGGCTGGTGACGAAAACACAGAAAGCTGCTGATAAAGTGCTGTCATAGTGTTCTAAGGCAAAAGGACAGAAGTTAATCTGCACATATGGAGATTTGTGATGTACGAGTAGGATAAAATCATCATCTTATGACCAGCAGTGTGATATTTTAACAGGTTCTGCACTTTTGTTTTCAAAGCTGCAGCAAAGCAGGTTGTAAACTAAAATGTTAAAAACACAATAAAGAAGCAGCTTAACGAGGAAATCTGTGCGTCTCGTTTGCCTTTGGCAGTGTTTTGATGGCTGTAAGCTGAGCTTCGTCTAACTTCAGCTCGTTAAGTGACTGAAATCGTTTCATGGTTGAGCTGAAAATTATGCTTTCATGGTCTAAAACACTGAAAAAGTCATCGGCTGGAAATGTTTGATGAAGAAAGTTGTGATAAAGAGTATTTATATATCTTTATATAAGTCTTATGTCTCTATAATCACACTTTGTACTAAGACACTAAATAATCTTTGAGAAGTGTTTGCTCACTCACCTGTGCTGCTTTACTACCTGAATTACTGTTCATCTAAGTGCTAGGAGCTAACATCACTGATTGGAGGAGAGTCAGACCCCGTTTGTGCTGATCCGACAGCCAGGACCTCCTCCTCGCCGCGCCTCCTGGATGCCAGCTTACAGAACGCGGCGAGGAGGAAGATCACAGAGATGAGGGTGAAGTATCCTCCATAGATGAAGAACTGAGAGAGGGAGAAAGTCAGATGATGATCAGATCAAGATTTAAACCAAACATCTCTGAGAATAAACTCATCTTCTTCCTCACCTGAGTGAAGACGTCCAGGCCGAGTCCAGCTGAGTCCACCACGACCAGCGTAAGCAGGGTCTGCAGCAACAGAGCTATGAAGGTGTTCACTCCAAACACCAAGGCGTAGCGCTGCATGTTGAGGCTGGCGGCAATCTGAAACCTGAGGGGTCAGAGGTCAGGGAATGGGCTTGTTTACACAGCAGGTTAAATATAAAACTCAGAACAAATGTAGAGGTTAGAAAGCAGAAGTCCACCCAAAACCTGCTGCTTCACACAATGCAGGGAGGAAGAGAAATAAACAGAGAGCACAAAAGCTCTCAGAGGTGCTGCTTCTTTAATCTCATGTTTAGTTTTGTTGGATGGTGATGATTCAACTCTGTTTCTCTTGATATTTTAGAGATCTTGTTACAGCCTGTTTGCTAGTTTATGAGCTGAGAGATCACTCCAGGAGGTTTAGATGCTTTGGTCTAAAAATGATCCTTATTCTGACCCCAGATCATCAAACCTGTTTTTCTTTTTTGGACTCACGTTGCCACGGTGATGAGCAGCATGTACGTGGCTCTGAAGAGGATGTAAAAGCTGTAACACAACCAGATGTTTCTGAGCATGTCCATGATGAACACACACATCGCCATCAGCAGGGAGAGGACAGACAGAGCCAGCTCCCCCCACACAGACCAGCACACGGGAAGATAACCCACCAGGAGAGCCGCCAGAGCACCTGAGGAGCAGAGGTTGAAGTGTTAGAGAAGCAGAAACTTAAATCAAATCTCACATCTAGGGGGGTTTTCTCACCCAGCAGAGTGGACAGAGTCTCTACATAACCGTTGTAGATCTCGTATTCATGAGACGGACGAACTTTCTCCCACAGCGGCTGAGCATAGTTGATGACCTGGAAGTATCCACACGTGGCCAGAGCCCACCACAGAGACCAGGCCAGCAGTGGGCGACACCTGTAGCACTGCAGGAAGTCATTGAACAGCATCCGCAACACGTCTGTGAGCCCCCGGCTGTGGTTTCTGTCGCCAGAGGAGCGCTGTATCTGCAGGGGGTAGAATAAATATGATTAAGGACTGATTATCTGGAGACATCTGGATCAGCGCGTCTGATGACTCACCGTAGAGCCGTTCAGAGGCACTTTACTCTCTGCATCTTCAGCAGCGCTGCTCCTCGTCGGCCTCTCCTCCTCCCCTGATGCTGAAGTCTTGTGGAAGAACAGACTCCTCCTGGGCATGGGCAGAAACCAGGGAGCGAGGAAAGCCACGGCAGCCGACGCCAAAGTGATGATAACGAGGTGAAGAAGCTGAGCTTTCGCCACAGAGAGGAGCAGCTGACCAATCAGGGACCCAGCAGCCGATCCGAACAGCGTGACTGAGCGGCAGTAGCCCGTCACTCTCTGGTAGTGTGACGGCTCAACAATGCTGTAGATGTAGGAGTAGTAGGCGACCTCGGAGGCCGTCGCCAGGCCGAAGAAGAACTCCAGGAGCTGCATCGCCGGCAAGCCCTGCGCCTTTAGCAGCATGGCGTATGTCACAACTAAACTGGTGGCCTGGAGCACCAGAACGGGTTTATAACAGAGGTAGTCTGTGATCAGGAAAATGGGAAACAACAAGGCTAGGTAGGAATACGTCCATATGGGGAAGATTTCATTCACAACCTGCAAGAGAAGAAGAATTACAGAGTTCAGAATTCATTTATTGCTATGACCTCTAATTCAGAGTCATACCCGTTTGTTATGCAGAGTAGTTCCTTCTGCCAAGCTGTGCCAGATTTAATATCCTAGACTCAATTGTCTTCACTTCCTCTAATTTCTTTGTTTTAAGGGCGTAGAAGGTAAACCTGCATCTGAACCAGTCCCTCTAAAACTTTGTGCTGCAGAGTAGATGGAAGACGTGATCTAAGCGGTAATAAAGTCATCACGATCTGTCTAAGCCACCTCTAGACGGATGGAGGTAATTATTTCAGGATTAACCAAAATTCCGGAGGATTTGGTTTTCCAAAAGGGATTATTTAGTGCTGGCATGATGGAATCTGAGAAAACAAAGTGAAAGTGTTTAATATTGGGAAGGGCTGCAGCAGATAGAAGGAGCTCTAAATAATGTTTTCCCACAATTTATTCAACATTCAAATACTTTTTAATGTAAGCCTCAGCAGAACAGTCACCATATACTACAACCTGCACTTCAGGAAATGTGAATCCACTCACTGAGGGAAAGGCAGTTGGTTGAGGAAATGTTCTGCATGAGAAATACTCTGACTTGAAATCTCTAAAGTGATGTCACAACAGGAAACACAATGCCAACCACTCTGCTAAATACTCAGGACTGAAAATGTTGTTTCCTCTTACAGCAGCAGAGCTAGCTCATGTTTACATGGCTTATTACACTGTAGTGCTGAGAAGTGAGGGCATGTTATCAGGTACAAAGAGACAGCTAAAGGACAGGAGGTTTTCATTTTGTAAATGTGCCTCTGTGGGATGTAGCAACGAGACCTTTCAGGGTTAGATTTAATGAGGTGCAGGGAGTGAAAAGTGTATCTAGCAAATCCAGTAGAAAGTGACAACAAGAGGCACATGACAGTTTTATGACTCTATTTGAAAATAGGAAGCAGGGGATAAAAGCTAAATCTCCTGAACAGATGCTTGAGTTACCTCTCACAGGTGGCTAAACGTGTCAAACTTTAACAATGATGTAAGGTGTTGCAACACTATGTATTAACTGTTTATTAGCCTTTAGCTTTGTGAGCTAACTCACCTGGGTCTCCGTTAGGTTCTTGTCCGGTCCCATCAGGTAGGCGGTGAGGAACGGTTCCGACGGCCGCATGTTGGAGAAAAAGCCGTAGACACAGAGCAGGAGAGTGGGGTAGAGAACAGACATGATGGGTCCACACAGCAGCGTGACCTCCACGCACAGTGACTGACAGCATACTGCTCATTCCTCTTCTGTGGTGCCGCTCGTTCTGCTGGAGTAACTGTTACGCTACTCTGCCGCCCCCTCATGGCGAGTACGTACATACATTATATACATATATATTCCTTATAACAGTTTTTTTTTTTTGTAAAAAAAAATAAATAAATAAATAAAAAAAGAGAAATATTTCCGTAATTTTATCTTGTAAGGCTCATGTGTCATTTTTTTTTTTTTTTTTTATTGCTGTCTTTATTTGTACCGGGCCAGAGGTCATTGCAGTCTCGTGGGATGCAGGCTGAAGGTGGCCGCAGGTGTAAATGGTTTATGTTAATTAACAAAAGGTGTAAGAGCCACACAGTTTTCGACTGTACTTGGGTTTTCTTTATAATATTTTTATATCTCATGTTTAAGGCTTATTGGAAGCAGACGAGAAATTATTGTTTTTTATTTTTTTGACGTTACATACGACTTTTACATACCACCTTCTCACGCACTATCATACCGTAGAAGTAACAAAAGACTTTAGCCACTAAATATTTTATAATTAATTTGTATTTTATTTTTATTTGTTTTGCAAAGATAGCACCACTTCTGGTGTTTTCTGCCTAATTTCCATTATTCTGTTTGTTTTTTGCTTTGTTTTTCTTTAATAAAGATAGTGAAAGTAACAAAGAATTTATCCAAATTAATAATTTAAAAAAAAAAGGAAATAAAGAAAGAAAAGAAAATAAAGACAGAGAGTTGGTATTATCTGTAATATTTGGGAAACTCTTTATTAATGAATTTCTTAAAATGTCTACCCAACAAGTTACATCAGAGCAGGCAGAAGTGATATTTCATCCAATCAGCAGACAAGGAAAATAAAGCGAGTATCATTACTGTAGCAGGTATTTGTTTATTTGTTAGAGTATTGTCAGAAACATCTCCTTGCAATGAGCCAAAACACGCTATCCAAACGTCACAGAGCAGAAATTCATGACAGATGTATTGAAGTACACAGTGAGTCTAGTGACAGAGAAAGAAATTTGTTTTGTTGCACAATCAAGGTCATAGCTGACCTTCACAGAGCTTGTAGACACAACAGATAGAGATACACCTAAACTGCAAGGAAACCAACTGTCTCAAGGTTGTTAGAGCAGCTGCAGAGGGTACAGAGTCTTAAGCTGGAAATAATACATGTAATGTAAACCAGACAAATGAAGGAGTTGGTCATTGAGACATTCAGAGATGAAAGCTTTAAGACAAACTGGCATAAAGAGCTGATTTACAATATCCAGGTGCAGCCACGACTTCTGCAAAGTGCATCAGAATGGAAGCAGTAATAACAGCACAGTGAGGCTGGGACAGAAAGTGGAGAACACTGCTGCAGGTACAGAGCGACGAAAGCATGAAAATAAGGCTGTCCATATCCGAATACACAGATTATCACTGTTTAACGTCTGGTAAAGGATGTATCGTGCTCTGAGTATTAGGGCCACATTTATCCAGAGAAATACTGAGAGTACCAGAATAAAGCTGCAATATCGCTGGAATAAAGATGTCATCTCATGCTTATGATCTCAGAAGCTTCTGCAGGTACACAGACTCTTGAGAGGAACAGATAATCTTTACATGAACAAATCAGATAAATCAACTGTGTGCTAACTCTAATGGTAATTCTCATTTCATTAATGATACAGTATACGGTTAAAAAAATGCCAAACATTATGTCAAACACTCTTCAAATTTTCTAAACCCTTGAAAAGGATTTAATCGTTGTTTATCTTCGGCAAAAATTCATTACATTTATTTCATATGCAAATAAAAACAGTCAGAGGAAAACACTCAGATTTCATGTGAAGGACCAGAAAATATCTCATTGTTTTTAAAAAAAGATAAAGACTAATTGACTAAAGTTAGAGGAGAGGAGCTCGTCGTCTGTGCTTAAAAAGACAATATGTTAGTCATTTGAATCCTTTAGTATTATCACTGTATTATTTAATTTTTTATCATCAATGTGGCTCTAATACTCTGTCGCAGTCCTGGATGCACGCATGTTTAACTAATCTAGCTTGTTCCAAACAAGCCTGCATCCCAAAATTTCAAACTGCTCCTTTAATAATCGGTCAACATTCCTCGTGTCCTGCCCCCTGCAGAGCGTCAAAGTAAACCGGATCCTTCTGTGTGTGTGGATGTTTAGCAGACTGATGAAGCTACATGGTGAAGTGTCGCGTGTAGTCGTATTCTATTGTGGGAATGACGGCCTGGACGAACTTGAGGAAAATGAGAAGATACCTGAGAGTTTGAGTTAAAGAAAGAAGCAACATGATGCTGTAGTTACCTGGAAGATTTCAAATTGTGCAAGGATGATAGCATGAAAGGATACATGTGCACTCCCAGCTCTCCTCCTCCTTCTGCAACAGTCTCAATGATCTTCTTCATCACTTCAGCGTGTCTGGAAGTCAGAGGATAGGTCAGGCACATGCTCAGCCAGGTTATAATAACAACACACAGGTATTTATGATTGTTGTGCTCACCTGCAGGGGTGAACGGAGCACATAGCAGGTGGAGGCAGGTGAGGGTGGTTCTCGATGGTGACCGTCTTCTTCACATGGTCCTGACTGATGTCCTCATACATCTGTTCCACCGTCAGTGGTTGTCTGTCCTAGTGGATGCAACAACAGCTGATTGAGTCATCAGTGCTTGAGGTAATCATTGGTTCACTTTAAAAACCACAAACAGTTTCTTACTTCATCATATCCGAACAGCCACAGTCGAGGAGTCTGGTAGTATTTATCATAAGTGATGTACAGGTCGTATGTTCTTGTTTGGAGAATGGCATCTTCACTCCCTGGCTCTGCTTTGATTTTGGTTTCCACCATTTTACTGGTGTCCAAAGTCGCCTGCGCAGAGAGAATAGGCGTCAAAATAAAGCTTGAGAAAGAAAATTTAAGAAAAAAAATATCCACGTGCTCACCTCATCTGTTTCCAACAGGCCTCTCTCTTCGTACTCTGATGAGACAACATGAAGAACATCATGAGTTACAGAGCAATCAATAGATAGTCATGCTGCTTTAAGGGAGAGACATACCTTCCATGTCTGCTGCTTCCCCGTCCTCATCATCATCGTCATCATCATCACAACATGCTGCAGATGTGGCGTTCATATTCTTGTCCTGCAGGAAAAACAGCTCAATAAAAATCACTTTTTTTAGATTTTATCAAAATATACAAAATAAAAATCTCCCAGGGTGAATCAGACCTTATTGTTGTCCAGGGAAATTTCTCGCACTGCATCTGTGACTCCTAAAACAGCTGGAAAAAAACAGACAGAAATGTGACAAACACATGACTTTAAGTAGTAACTAAAAGTCTGTTGATCCTGAAGTGCACAGTCATCAGAAAAACCAGCAATAATAAAGCGACAAAATAAAACAGTTTGCTCTGGATTAACATTTTTAGGCGGTAACACAACGGCTTACTGTAGTCAATCAACATCAAACAGCCAGCACACAGTGCACACACACATATTGTAAGGCATTTATGAGACTATTTCAACATTTCTGTTCAGAAAAAAATTAAACCAGTACGCTCTGGTGAAAGTCCAGCTGCTCAAAAATCCTGAACAGTGGAGAGGAAAAGACGCTGAAGCACTGAGGTGAAAGCAGCCCAACCTGAGTTGTGGTACGTGTCCACCCAGCCTCCATCACCGTCATCCTCCTCTATGATGGCCTCCAGCTCGTCTGAATACTCCATCTGTTTACAGCGCTTGTAACAGGGAACTGCACAACAGAAAAAACACACAGAGGAAGTTAAATAGTAGAAGAATTCAAGCGACAGTGAAGGGTTTTGTGAAGAAGAATAAGAACAATGTTGACATTGATACATACAATGACCATCAACTTTAAATTCTCTTACCATTACGTGTCAGGAGAAACTGTTTATCAGGGGGCAAATATGGCTTCACCTTCACTTCTTCGCCAGAGGCCCTGGGTGAAGAAGTGAAGAATCACAGCTATTATTATCTCAAAGGTTTAAAATCAAAAGACACACACATTTTAAGCATAAAATACAAAAATGATACAAAAGGAAACTCACCATTTCCATGTGGGACAGTGATGAACCAGGTGATCTCCAGCAGCTACAAACTGAAAACAAACAGGAGCATGAGCATGAAGAGATGGATTCAAATTGAGATTATTTAAGGTTTTAAAGCTAAATAAGGATTGTAGGTGGACTCACCTCCTCAGGTGTGATGACTCCAGTCTCTTTAAATTTTGATTCCTGCGATCAAAACACAAACAAAACCGAGTTTTAATGATTCTGAAAATCTGTTCCTGTGTTTATGAAATCTCCCAGCTTGTAGCCTCCACCTATCAACACAGCTAGCTGAGATAAGTTTACCTTTAACACAGGTGTTAGAAACTCCGCCACTCCGAGCGCCGTGCCCTTCACTGTGTTTATCACGTTCTGCATCTTTTACGAGTCCTACAGGACGAAACTGGGTCCTAATCTTCAACTGTGCTGTCAAAAAAACAGAATTATTGTGCCATAGCTCCTCAAGCAGAGGCAGCAACAGCAAGTCACATGATACGACTGGATACTTCCCGTATTAGACTCTCGCGAGATCGTGAAGGGGCGTTTTTTGAGACTAAACCATTTTTTTAATTTTATTTTATTATTTTTCTCTAATCAATACACTTCAGTAAAGTACAGCTTCGATATTTCGTGTGGTAAAACCATTTTTTTTTTTTTTACGATTAAGAAATACATGACGTCAAGGGGAGCTTCAAGGAAAGGTGACGGTAAATGCAAAAATAGGATAAGATATAAAAAAAAAAAAAAAAAAGAAAAAAATGCCTCTCTAATTTTTAAAACGTGTTTTTTAAATAATATTTTTTAAAAAAGATTAGTAAAATTCCGTTGAGATATAAACCCAGACTCACACTCCTTTCCAGTAGGTGGCGGTAACGTCTCTTGTTTCCGCACTGCCTTAAATCTTCAAGAGGACCAGAGGTAGAAGAATATGAAGCATGTAAATAGAAAATACAGTGAGTTTCTTCTTAATTTAGTTTTATTTAGATTGTATTGACATGTAAGCAGCTAGGCTAAGCTAATTTACTTTTTATTCAGTAAGGTTCAGCATGTTGAGCTACTCTGTCAGATCGGTGTTGTGGAAATCAAAGGTCCTCCGAGCAGCTCTGTCAGTCAGATCCAGGTCACACGGATCCTGCACAGGTGTCTCAGGGAAGACCTGGATCAGACCCTCTGGGTTTGACACCGGTTTGAAGACTTACAACAGCCTGACCAAACAGAAAGAGCCTCTCATTCTGGCTAAAGAGGGAGTCGCCACATGGTATGGAACATTGTTGTACCTTTAATACACACCAGACATTCATACCTGTATAATTACCTCAGTG
The DNA here is from genome assembly GCF_033239565.1 of Halichoeres trimaculatus. Lineage (NCBI taxonomy): Eukaryota > Metazoa > Chordata > Actinopteri > Labriformes > Labridae > Halichoeres > Halichoeres trimaculatus. Next base: position 6,973,316 of record NW_027437202.1, read on the forward strand.
TTCTGCATGTGTTGTGTCTCAGGTACAGCTGTGGACCCACTGTGTACGATCATGCCCACCTGGGTCACGCATGGTAAACACAAAAGCTTCATGCACAAGCTGAATACAGATTCAGAATTGTTGAGAAGTCCCCAAAAAGATGAGTCTGTGTTTGTCTCAGCTCTTATGTCAGGTTTGACATCCTGCAGAGGATCCTGTCCAGGCTGTTCGGAGTCACAGTGATCCATGCCATGGTCATCACTGACATCGATGACAAAATCATCAAAAGGAGCTTAGAGGTAAGATACTAGTTTACTATCAGCACTCATGATTATCCTCATGTGAAACTTTGCTCTTTTATTCCACAGGAAAACGTTTCCACTGCTGTCATTTCCTCCATGTACGAGGATGAATTCAAGAGGGACATGCTGTCACTAAAGGTGATTCCTCCTGCGGTGTATTTAAGAGTCACTGAAAATGTTCATCATATAGTGGCGTTTATTGAGCAGATCATTAAAAATGGACACGCCTACGCCACAAAGGAAGGTGAGTTTTAAAAAGGAAGTTGACTTTTGTTATTAAACCTCTGCTTTTTCTGATTTAACTCATGTTTTGTTGCAGGAGATGTGTTCTTTGACATCCAGTCTATTGGTAACCGCTATGGAAAGTTTGGAGGCGCTGGGGACTCACAGGGAGAACCTAGTGAGTGAGTTTTAAGAGTTATACTTTCTCTTACTTCCTGTCCAGCTGAATTAACCAACTTTAATGTTTTTCAAGGCAGTGCAAATAAATGGGACTCAAGGGATTTTGCTCTGTGGAAGCCATCCAAACCTCAGGAGCCATCCTGGGATTCTCCGTGGGGCAAAGGAAGACCTGGCTGGCACATCGAGTGCTCAACCGTTGCAAGGTTTGACTCAGCAACACCTCTGCTTCATGATTTGAGTCACACTGTCAACTAATCTTGTGTTGTGTTGTTTCCAGCTCAGTGTTTGGGAGTCAGATGGATATCCACTCTGGAGGGATCGATCTGGCTTTTCCTCACCACGAGAACGAGGTTGCTCAGAGTGAAGCCTATCATCAGTGTGAGCAGTGGGCCAACTACTTCCTCCACTCAGGTTAACGTCAAGAGCAAGCCTATTTCTATGTTTAGGAACTTTCCTCAAGAGGAGAAAGAGTTCCTCATATAACTTCTGTTGTTTTCAGGACATTTACACCTCAAAGGCAGCACAGAGAAAATGTCCAAATCTCTGAAGAACTACATCACAATCAAGGTGAAGTCAGAGTAATCTCAGAACATTTCTTTCATATATTTGAGTTGAAGTTTGTGAAAATCATTACTATGTTTTGTTTTGTCTCATATCAGGATTTCCTGCAGTCGTACTCAGCAAACGAGTTCAGGATGTTTTGTTTGATGTCAAAATACAGATCAGGTTGGATTCATCGTTATAAAAACGATGCACAGTTTTAAGGAGGTGACAGTGTTGATGATTCTCTTTGTGTCTGCAGCGATCGATTACAGCGACAGCAGCATGTCAGAGGCTCGCTCCTCTCTGGGAACCATCACCACCTTCATCCACGCCGCCCAGGCCTACATGAAGGGTCAGCTGCTGTGCTCACCTGTGCAGGAGGCTGTACTCTGGGAGAGGTATAAAAAATCCTCATCCATGTTTAATCCTCACAGTAAGGATCATTCTTCCAAAGATTGAGGAGGTTTTGTTTTTTTCAGGCTGGCTGAGACGAAATCCAGCGTGCTGAGATCTTTAGCAGATGACTTCGACACGCCAAGAGCCATCAGTGCGGTGATGAATCTGGTTTATCACGGAAACTGTCAGCTGCAGCCTGTATCAGAGGCAAGTCAACTCTGTTGAAAAAAATTAGCTCTGATGAGACCAATCAATAACTCTCACTGTAAACTGTGTCTCTGCTCAGTCTGACGGAGTCGTTCGGAGCACAGCTGTGTTTGCAGCGATGATCAGCTACATCAGAGATCTGCTGGACATTTTTGGAATCGACCTGCAGCACAGCCAAGTCAGCAGTTTCATTCATATTAAATAACAAATACTTATTGTTTTGATGTTATTAACCCTAATGTTTACCTGCAGGAACAGCACCTGACTCAAGGGAGAAGCAGCAGGAGTCTGGAAGCCGTCGTGGAGCAGCTAACTCGATTCAGGAGCGAAGTTCGAGCTTATGCGCTCACGCATCAGGATGCACCAGTTGATGGATCCTCTAGGAAACCAGTGCTCTACCCAGAAAGGCTCCCCCTCCTCAAAGCCTGTGACAGTCTCAGGAAGGACTTGACACCTTTGGGTGTGCTTATCAAGGTATACTACTCATTTTCTTTTATTAACAGCTCTCTAAGTTTGTATTTTAAAATCAAGCTGCTTCCTGTGTGTTTACTGGAGGGTGTTTTATTGTGCTGCAGGACAGAGGTGCCACATCCACGTGGGAGATAACAGACGGAAAGCAAAGTCAGAGAGATACCGTGAAAAATCAGAAGCCATCCAGCTGAGATCCTCTACTTTTGTATAAAGACTTTAAATTCAGGCTGAATTTACCTGAATGACTCAAAAAACATTGGACCAGTAGAATCAGAGAATCACCCGATGTGCCCATCGTTGAGGAACCCAATAATAAAGCTGTCTTATACCTGGAAAAGTAGTTTTTCAATTGTTTTTATTGATTCTTGGAAAAAAAACAAGGTTAAACCAAGTCCAAACAAACATAATTCCAAGGATTTCTGATGAAATTGTGGCAATCAGGGTGCAGTGTCCATCCTAAGCAGCGCTACGGCTCTCAGGCTGGAGGTTAATCAGGGAGTTACTGGCCTGAGCCAGCTCTGTGATGGACACTCGTCCTCTCTGTCGGATGAAACGAGCCACAGACTCCAGTTCTTCAGGCGTGATGGAGATGAACTTCCCTCGGTCGTCGATCACTCCTGCACACACAAACAGAATCAACACGGGATCGTTTGTCGGTCATTTAAACTGTCATGAAGAACTCACCAGTGAGGGATCCTTCAGCGAGCAGGTCCTGCAGTCTGCTGATGGCGTCCTGAGTCCTCATCCCAAAATGAGAGGCCAGATCCTCCAGCAGCACCACCTTTGAGCTCTGAGGGCAAAGGTGACACTCTATGACATGTTATATCAGGGTATTTCAGCACAGACTGACAGAATTCACTCAGCTCTTACCTCGATGTACTCGATGAACTCCTGCAGCAGGTTACGTGACTGACAGGAGACACAAACATTAGATTTAAAACACATTTCTGTTAAAAAATTAGAGATTTCAGCTCTGCAGATATCAGACCTGGTCCTCTGTGAGCTGCTCCTCCTCTCCAACTTCCTCTACAACAAAACTGGCTTTCAGTTTCTGGTACTCCTCCTCCTCACGTCTCTCCTGCTCCTCTTTGGCCTGACGCTCCTCCTCCTCCTGCAAACCAAACATATTAACCACCTCCTCCTAAATGGTGAGACAGCAGCAGGTGTGGAGAGACAGTGACCTGTTTCTGCTCCAGCAGGCGTTCTCGCTCATCCTCCTGTTTCCTCTCCTGATCTCTGAGCTCCTGCATCCTCCTCCTCTCCTCCCGCTCCTCTAGCTCGGCCTGAAATTACAGAAAAACAATAAAGGAATAAAACACAGACTTAAGCTTTGACTACGAATGAATAATACATTCTGCAGTTTGTCTGCTTTAAGTCACTGGACCCCAGCTCTCACCTCCCTCTGAGCTTTCTTTGCCTGTTTCTCCTCCAGCTTTTTCTGCTTCTTGGCTCCAACTTTTTTCAGCGGCTCCGCCTCCTCATCCTCAGCCTCAGCATCATGCTCCTCAACTGAAACCAGCAAAACTCTTTTTCATGTCCTCTTAAATGAAAGTTGTAGGAACATATGTAAGAGTCAGTGTTTACCCTGTTCAACAGCATCTCTCTGTTGTCGTCTGTTGGCCACGGATGCTGCAAGGTTCCTCCTCCTGCGGGGCATCCCGGCTCCTCTGTCTTCTGCAACCCGCTGAGGAGGTCCTGCTGCCCTGACCACATCTCTGTGCTGCTCTTCATCAGCTAAATGTAAACGAAGGAAATGAGACATTACATGAAAAATGTAGAAACAGCAACAATCATTTCACAGTCACAGATCTGTGAACGAATACACAACCTTACTGACATTTTTATAGATGTCAATTTTACAAAATCATATCTTATATAGCTTAAAGTACAGTTTTATAATTTATTTCGACGAAATATCAACATTAAATTAGCATATGACCCTCTGCAGCTTCCGTAGTTAAAATAGTTTGACAGCTGCTCGTTAGAATTCACTGTAACCTGCATTTCTAAAGTTTTTACACACTTTAACTTCACTTGCTTCAAGAATTGTCTTTAAAAATACACGAAACAGTTAAAAACTTTAAATGACAACTCCTATATAAGACACAAGTTCAAAATAAACACTATGCTAACAGTTAGCATTTAGCACATTCTGCTCTAACGTGTTTACCTTCCTGAGTTTTCCTCCGAACCTTCACAGCAAACACGATGAGGACGAGGAGAATAGCTGCAGCTATTGCATACAGTACAATATCCATGTTGTATTCGGTTAAATAGTTTTATTTAGAGATAAATCATAAGAACACGTCAGTATCAGCTCATGACAACACACGGAGGCCTGTTTCTTCTTCTACGGTTCTTTCGCTGCACTGACTTCTTCTTCTCCGCATATCGCCCTCTACTCTCAGAGTGTATAAATCACAACATTTAGCCACTATTAGTATTATTATAACATTAAAAAATGTAAGTGCAGACTCTAAACAATTAAATCGTTGAAAATAAAAAATTATAATAAAATTAAATTACTTTAAAAAAAATCCGGCAAACCGGAAGCACTAAAAAGTTGTTGTTTTTTGAACTATTTTGTGCACATGTGGTTTTTAAATTGCTTTTGCCATAAATTTAAAAAAATGTTTGACCAATTACCATTATCTTCCCAATTTTTCCTCCATAATAATCCCTTTCACAGCACTTTTTGGACTCCAGAAATTATGCATCTCTTGCAGATCTTATTCAGCAAGCCAAGCATTTTTTGCCCCCAGCCTTCAGGTACCATGTGGTGCAGGTGAATGCTCACTAGATGGTGCACACGCTCTATAAATCCTGAGACACATACAATATGAGTTTATGTATCCCCGGCACAGCATCCATCAGGCCAGAAGGGAGGTCACATTCACAGCGCTGTGCTCTCCATAATGAATCCTCTCCACAGAGATCATCACACTAAATCTCAAACTACAGCGATGACATAAAGTGAGGGTGAACCTGCAGGGCACAGTGAATCCCTTAACCCTCATCTTTTTCTTCCTCTTTATTGTTTTTTAGACTTTAACAGTTTTCTGTGTTTGAGTTATTTGGCTTAACAGATATTTCTTTCTTCAATGACTTTTGTTGTTCTGCTTCTTTAAGCCACTTTCTCAGCTATGTTTGTTATTTGAACGGCTTTTATTCTCACCTATCCCGCTCTTTAGGGGCCTTTTGTGTCTAGTTCTGTCAAAAATGTTACAAAAACATGAGGTTTGGTAAGATCTGATGAAAGAATGTGTTTTATATAAAGCATGATGCACATAAAAGGTGATTACAGGATACTTTCAGAGTGTAGTGAGTTCTTGATGACACATCAGGTCTGACTGTGGGATAATAATAAAATGCCATGAACTCATTCTGCTCTCGTGCAGCAGCAGCAGGAGGCAGAGGAATGTCGCAGTCAGCAGTTCTCTCCGTCAGAGAACAAGAGCAGGAACGTAAGAACAAGTGAAAGTGAGGACGAGCTAATCATTTAATCCCTCTGCCTCTTTCTCTCTGAAGGATGCGAGGCTCCACCGGCTCTGATGGTACTTTTCCATCATTGGTGACATCTGGAGGACACAGTCTGCTTCTGCAACACGATACCCTGCTCCCACTCTTTTCTACTCTGCATGTTCCATGTTGTGCATGGAAATGTTTTGTTGCTACTGAAAACACATTTCATGCTGGTGTTGGATGACGTGCAGCATGTCCTCGAGTGTGTCAGCATGATAAGAAAGATTAATTTAACTCCTCAAACCTCTGAGTCCTCTGAGGTGTCTGAGAGGTTTTAGCACGCTCACACTCATCATCTTGTCAGATTCTGTGTGAAGCACACAAAGAAAGCATGCACAGTCTAAAGTTGAAGGTGAGCACTCAGAGGACACTCCACTTGCCGCAGTCCTCGTTTCCTGGTTCACCACTCAGGTGATCTACAAGGAGGCGGAGTTTAATGCAGCCCATCCAGCAGGGGAAAACTGCAACGTAGAATTGAGAACATGACTGATGTCAAACCTCCAGAGGTCACTGTAGCCTCAGTCCCACGTGAGGTGAGCAGAGCCAGGACAAGTGAAGGTGTAGCTGAGAGGATGTCATCTTACAGATGCAGAGAGGAAGTAGTAGTAGTAAGAGGAGGAGGAGGAGGAGGAGGAGGAGGAAGGGGGAGTGTGGAGAGACAGGAAGAGGAAGACATGAGGAGCTGCAATGTTCTGCAGGGACAAGGTGACTCCTGTGCAGGCACGAGCGAGCAAAGTCCACGCTCACCTGCAGCGTCAGAGTGCATCTCATGCTCCTCTCAGTCAGTGTGTAAAGGCTGTAACATAAAGGCACTGATTGGACTCTTTTATTGGGTGAAGGTCAGAGTCCAGGCCCTGAAGTGTCCTCAGGGTGTCAAAGCGACGAAAGGGACATTTGTCTTTAGCTACAAAGTGAATAATCAGAAACCTGCTGACCCTGAGACGAGGTGGAAAAATGCTGACTCACTTTGCAAAAACAGACAGCAAGGTTACATCTGATTCTGCATATTCAAATAATGGTTCATAACAACAGCAGGCAGAGGGAGGGATGATGGCTAATAATAGGTCAGATGTTAAATATATTTCCTCTAAATCTATTTTTAAACTTCCTTTAAGAGAGAGGAAAAGTTGTGTGTTCATGCGACCTCTGCAGCTCGGGAACAGAAACCCAATCATCGTCTGAAGGTTGGAGAGTCCCTGCTTCATGAATCCCTCCAAGATGCCAAACTCAGGCCTCAAGCTCCTGGAGCATCATGAAAACCAGACGACAGAGAAGAGTGTGTCCTTGATTTTATGAATCTGGAGCTTTGACTTCACCTGATGTCTAAGCAACAGGTGAGTGCAGACAGGTGAAGGGCAGACCAGAGGCAGACTGTCCTCCTCCTCCTAAGACGGACTCTGTTGACACTGTGTGCAGCTGACCGCTGATCCGTAAAGACCGGTTTGTTGTCGTCACAACAAAAGCTGATGACGCGCTCTACAACTCTGATGCCTCCACAAGCATCCTGTTGGTTAAACAGACGGAGAGATTGTAAAAATAGAGTCGAGTGAGAACATCTCAACCCTGGCGTGTCCAGTTTGACATCAGGGTGATTAATCATCACCACACATAAGAAGGCAGAAAGTGTCTCACATGAGCTCTCAGTCACTTTGAAAGCTCTGAGATTTACCGCAGAGTTCTGCGTTATCAGCCCTCAGCTCAGTCTGTTAATGGTTGTGTGGTTTTAATGACTCCAGGACAGGTCGACGGAGACTTGGAGGGTGTGTGAGTCACTCTCACCTTGTGCTTCAAGGGCACGGTGCTTCAGACTCACAGTGTTCCCTTTGTCCCCACCTTTCAGCAGGTGTTCATAAAGTTTGGAGCATGCTCAGTGAGGAAAGGAAACACTTGGAGTCACTTTCTCTGACTCAATCAGTGTTTAAAGGGTAAATCCAACATTTCCAAACTCAACACTGAAGAGTTTCCTCACTCGGAGCTGTTTCATAACATCTTTAGAGAGTCCATGAAACGCTAAATTGCTCGGGTTCAAAGAGCCGTAGTCTAATTCTACCCATCAGGTTATCTATGTGGTTCAAATATTAACCATCACATGAATTATTGGAAGGAATGGGAGCTAAACTTTGTACTGGGCGAAATATGAGTGAGATGAGGATTAATTTGTAACCAGCGCAAAGTTTCGCAAGAGAGGTGAGCTGGGTTGGGATAGCCTATCTGTGATGAAGAGCAAAGAGAGGAAAACAATGAAAGTTTAATAAGGAGGTGTTAATTACACAGAAGCAGCAGCAGCAGCAGGTTGGTGCTGGAAAAATCTCCAAATCCTGCTTTTAAATAGATTCATGGAAGTGTTTTTTAAATTTCACACCTCTTCGCACGCACACGCTCATATTTCTGTCACGATTTCCTGTGTTTATTCACAAATATCGATCAGAGAGAAGCAGCTGATGAAATGTAAGCAGGTGTATCTAGTTCCCACCTATGCTCTGCTGTGACATCACGTCCTGCCCTCGAGGGGATTGGGTAACAGAGTCCTGAAGGGAAAAACATTCACCATCACAGAGCGACGTAAATAAAAGAAAACTTCACAAACTCATCCAGGAGCATCATCAGCTGTTTTCAGCTAAAAAAACATCACGCAGGTCAATTTTAGGAGTTTTGACCTTTGACCTTAACGCTCAACAAGAAGTTCATTAACTCATTACAGCTTCAAAACACAAGAAGCTTCATGTTTGGACTCTGACCTCCATAATCACTAAAACGATCTGTTTTTTTATTGATTTGCACAAACTTCTCACCCTCTTGGCGTTCACACACTTCTGAATTTTCATGTTCCTGTTTGGTGCCGAGTTTAACCAGTTACAAGAAAACCAAGATTCTTTTCGCAACTCTTACACATTAACTCAGGAAGAGGACATTTAAACTTTCCATAATGACGTCTGTCAATTATTGACCTCAGGGGCATTATGGTGCGGCCTTGGGTTGAGACTGACAAAGGGACTTCAGACGTTGTATACGGCAGAGTTTAACATGTTTATCAGAAACCAGGAGTGGAAATGCTACTACTGTTTCACGCCTGAGCCGAGGAGCAACTCTATTTCCTGTCAGAGGGTGAATGAGCGATGAAGCTCAGACTCAGTCCAGCAGAGAGGGTTTTAGCATGATGGACGTAATTCAGAGGGAAGGGGTTGAAATACGATCCACATAAGGACACTGAAAATGTAATACTCTGTTTTATATCTAATGTCAAACATGGCATCCATCCCAGTTCTTCCTGCGTGTACTGACAACAAATCAAGACCAGTCAGTGTGTCTGCACACATCCGCTCCCTCAACGCCATATCCTGCAACGAAAACTTACTATGACATTCCTGCGAGTGTGTCACCTGTAAACAGACGCATAGTACACCTTCAGAGGGCACGCCGTGGTCAAGGTCGGACGCTAGTTTCCTTCCTGTAACTTAAAAAACTCAACTCATAGAGCTTCTCACCCACAGCTCCTGGATTAATTAGATGTTAATTAGACTTTAACCTCTTTGACCCTGCAGGAGCAGTCACTGTGTAAGAATATGAAGGAGATTCACTGAGTGGAAAATGGTGATAAATTCAGGAAGCATTAGGTCAGATTCACACTTGAAGGGATTAAATTAAGAGTAAACAACGATGTCTAATCCACAGCTCTTCATGAGGGATTATCTCATCCTTTTGGTGCCTTCTGACTTCATCTCTTCAGCTCAATACCAGCTGTGCCAAACGTGAGCACACAACTCAGGCCTCCAAAAGCCACTTTCACCTTGAGCCCCCCCTCGCACCTCCCTACAGTACACATGTTTATTGTGTAAATAAGCAGACAAAAGGCAGCACTTGTCTGGGCGTGGTGGCTGTCAGACAGCAGGCTGTATCATTAGGAAAAAAAATAGCAGCGCCACAAAAACCCCTGCCTCTGTGGTGGTTACCTGCCCATTAGCTCAATCGTATAAACACAGGAAATGAGCATTGTAGTCGTGCAAATTATGACCAATCCAAGATTAGGGTGAGTATACAGCAGCAGCTCGGTTCTCAGCATTTGTCAGAGCTGGTTTCATCATGTTTGGAGAGGGTGACAGGTGGGATTTTCCACTTTTAAAGCTCGGACAGAAAGTGGAAAAGGGAAAAGCTAAGCAGGCTGAGCAAGTTTTTTTTAACTTAAGCATTGTTTTACAGCTCCTCCTGGAGAATCCTAAGGAGGCCCCGGGGCCAGATTAGACACACAATCCCTCTGGTGACTTCTTGGTCTTCCTTTGAGTTTTCTTCCACTCAGACGCGCCTTGGAAAAACTCCAGAGAGAGGTGTTTTCCTGAAAATTCCTGACAACATTCCCACTGAGTGTGTGAATGAATCAGAGTTTTCAACCCTGACTTTGTCCAGACTTTTCCCTCATGAAGCGAGAAGTCAGGGAAGGAAATTGGAGCTGGAGAACGTGTTTTTCAAGACGCGCTTCTCCAGTCGAGATCCTGACTTGAACAAAAGCCGGCTCAGACTTTTTCAAAGCCCCAGTGAGATCTTTAAGGTGTTGAGTTCCTTGTTACAAAGTGCTGACTCAGTCTGACTTCAAACTCCATGTTCTGGAGGTTCAGCTGCTTCGGGGAGCTCCTCCGGGATGCTTCAGACTCTATTTAAAGTCTGGGCAGGTTTCTCATCATCTGCAGTGTCCCGCTGACCTGCTACACCTCTCTCCCTGTCATCTCCTTACTCTCTGAATCTTGGAGCTCTTGGTTTCCCAGCCTTTTAAAAACAACCAAAACAGTTCCAGCGTGAGGGTTAGTTTGGATTTCTTTCTCTGTAAATTACCATCAAATTTCCCCGGTGCCACTGTCGATGTGATTCATGAGTTGAATTATAGAGAAAAACAAATTAACATTCCAGTTAACGGCCTTGTCGTGTGATCGATTACACCTCTTTGAGCCTGTCAGAGCAGAAAGCAGCAACAATAAATCAGAAAGCGTCTCTTTTCTGGTCTAATGAACGCCCATGTGTGGCTAAAGACTTGTAATTCAGCATGACACGTCAGTTTAAGTAACTGCACGCCGACAGTGACAGCAAAGCCCAGATTACAGTGCGCCAACCTGCAATTTCTGAATCAGGTCTGCTGCTGTAAAACACTCATTATGCCACAAACAATACATCATTTCATCCCAGCTTCACTGACAAAACGGAGCTGAAGCCTGTTGGCTGTGTGTTCCCAGTTTAACTTAGTGGGTGTCCCGTGTTGTTGTGAGCAGCAGACCCCTCCTCACAGCGACCCCCCTCACACCGCAGGGGATAATAAGCTCTAGTTACACAGCTTTGCCAAGTATACACATAGTTGAATCCTGTATATATATCCTCCCTGCTGCATCCTTTAATTCCTCGCTGGAGCTCCAAGGGCACGCAGGGGCCACAGTGGTCTCAATGTTTGAACTGTTTCCACTGATGCTGTGCCGCGCAGCCCTGTGTCCATTCTGCTGCGTGAGCTGTGTGTAATGTGTGTGTTCATGCATGCGTGTGTGAAAATCGCTCAGCAATGTGGCTGCCATGTGGGTTTCTTGAGCTGTGTATGGTTGTTTGAATGTAAACAGGAGTGTGTAGGTGTGGTTGGGGTCATACACACACACACACACGCTTACACACACTTACACACATGAGGGTTTTGACCTTTAAATGTCAACGCAAGGACATGAGAGGGCAAGACGATGAAGTCTGAGTCTGATTGGACGCCTGAACCCGAGCTGTGGACAAATATTAACTCCTTTTGTTAAGGAAAGAAGCTGGAACAATAATTCTGTTAACAGTGAAACTGAGACTCACCACTTTGAGATTAACGTGGGAGAAGTTGTAGCTCTCCTGGAATATCTCAGGCAGGTGCCGATGTGCTGGAGTAGGGGTGCCAACAAACTCTGGAGTCTATATTTTGTCAGATTAGAGTGATTAGTAAACATAATCCTGGATAGAAGACAGTTAAAAGTGTTGCAGCTGTCCCCAGTGTCCCCTATTAATGCTGCGTAAAGGAGGTGTATGAAGTGTGCGTGATTTACTGATCCAGGTATGGTGATGATGACTACCTGCACACTCATATCTGCACAGCTCAGCCAGGATATGTATAGAGCTTTACGTCTGCCTCTGTAGGTCTTCTGTCCGTCTCCCCCGCGTCACCGCTACGCACAGCGTCCCCCTCTCCATGATTGGTCGCCTCTGCTCCGCCCTCCTGCTAGGTAACTCGCGGAGAGTTGCGGGCGGAGCCGAAGAAAGAGGAACGGTTTATATTGGGGAGCCCTTGCAGCGCACGGACCTGGGTTTCTCTGCCACGGGTCCGGGACTTGGTTACCACACGGAGAGAGACAGGGGGAGCCCGACGCACGGAACGGAACAGCTTTACCGGGACATAAACAAACAAACAAACAGAGAATAACCGAACATGCCTTCAAATAAGGAGGATGGCGGATGGAAGGCGTTTGTGTGGAACTCGGAGAAAGGAGAGGTGCTGGGTCGTACCGGAGGCAGTTGGTGTGAGTATGGTTGCCCGGGGGTTTGTGGAGAAAATGGTGCGCGCGCTCTCACAGTTGTAGGGCACGCGCGCCGCTCGCCTCGTGTTTCTTACCACCTGTTTGATTTGCTGCATTCAGGGACACATGGGGACGTTAGGTTGCCACGAAACCAAAAAAAAGTCATTCGTAGTGACACGTTCCTGCTTTTCTACCATACATCGCCCCCAGGAACAGAGTGTTTAAAGTGTTGGTGTTTGTTTACAGAAGCTTGGAGCTCTCTTTACGCATTCCAAGCGCGCAGGCGTTCCGTTACATGCGGTGGAAAACCTGCCAATGAGCGGCTCTCTGTGTGTTTGTTGTTAAGACGTCAACTTTTTTATTTGGCAGCGTAGCAAGGAGGCTCAGAAAGGGTTAAAAATGCATCATGGTCCAAGGTGAGTCAAGGTGATAGGGCCTGCTCGGAAATGGAGCGCAAGGACTATCGATCCGTGTCGGGTTCCTGTGATCAGATGTCACTGTAATCTAAAGAACAATACAACTGATTAACTCGCCCGACCTTTCGTCTCCCGTTTCCCCGGCAGCTGTGTGCACTGCGCATGTCCTTGTTCCTCCTCCTCTCAATGTCACACACACACACACTTACACACACACTCACACTCAGCCCAGTCTAGACTCTGACACCTGTGTAAAACTTATGTTACACTGACATGTCTGCTGCAGAAGCCCCAGCTCAGATGAGTGTGTGTGTGTGAGAGAGAGAGGGAGTGTGTGTGTGTGCTCATACTTGTCCTTCTGAGGTCATCTAAAAATGCTGATGCATTGGGAAAAGTGCCATGCGCAGTTCTGTGATGAAGCTGGTGATGAGAGGACATGCAGCCTGATGTGGGACCACCTCGAAAAACAAGTTTGCATCATCATGCATGAAGTTAGGCGTGTGCACACTCTAAGAACATGAGTGCAGTCACAGCTCCTGACCTGGAGGAGAAGTGTGTCCCTGCATCCACAGCTCTCATAATGTGTCATTTATCAACTGTCCTGCTCTTGTGACCTTTTGTCATTGCTCCATGCAGCAAAAACCCGCCTGAAGAGAGAGTGAAGCCTGTTGGCATCGCTTTACAGAATCGAAACAGTTTGTAATTACTTCCTTTGAATGCACACTTGAATTCCCTTAAATCTCCGCAGACAAAGGCTGCCACTGTCTGATTTGCTTTATTCTGAATGCAGGCTTTGTAGCCGGTCCTGTCTGAGAGGACGGATGCTGGAGCTGCTTGAGAAAAGACGACGTCATGTTGGAGGATGTGTGTGGGAGTGAATCATGTTAAAAAACTTTTTTTAAAACTCAAAGTTTGCACTCTGGGTGAGTCTCTAGCAGAAATGCACAGATGATGTCAGATAAGTCAGCTGCAGGAAGCTGAAGACGAGCAGGTGTAGCGTTGTGAAAAAGGTGTTCGTGAGAGTCTTGAGTGGTGAATTAATCTCCGTTAAAAGGTTAATTATATTCATGAGGTCCGTGTTTGCAGCAGTTGTAACCTTGAGTCTGTATCAGCTCTGCTCACTGCAGCTCGTCCTCCATTTTTCTGCAGGAGTCGTCATGCTCTGTCTGGACTTCTCCTCCAGACTGAACCTCAATACTTCCTCTTTATGTTCTTTAAAGACAGCTGACACAGAGTTTAGAAGCTGAAATATGTCTGACTGTTTGGGACTTGGTTGAATTTATGCAGCACACTCTTCTGTGACCTTTGTCCCTCCTGGAGTAACTTCCTGTTTCCGTGCAGATTAGCTTTGCAGGTAGAAACTTTTTGTCACACTGTCAGTCCCATGCTGACAGCGTTGTGTGTCTCCTGATGTGTGGATTAAATCAATTAGAGCGCCGGCTCAACAGCCAAAAAAGCTCAATTGAATTATTTATGGTCCCATGAGAGCAGTGGCTCCTTCATGCCTTCTGTGTGTCATGTGAGCGCGTCCAGCAGCAGCAGCAGCAGCAGCTCGCTGACTGCGTGCAGCTGTAGAGGTGACAGAGAGCATGTAACTGTTACTGTACACACACGCCCCGCAGCTGCTGCACACGTCGCTGTGTGCGCACACATCTGTTTCCTCACACACACACTGTCTGAGGATGTTGAATAAACTGTTTGTTTTTGCTTTAACGGACTCATCCGTCACACCTCCTTTACACACAGGTCACCTCTTGACACATCTCTGCTCTAGTAATTAAACATTTCCATTAAAGCTTAGCTCCAGGCTAATTAAAGTAATCACTGAATGCTTTTATAGCCCATTAATCGGATTATGGAAGATATTCATGGAGGGGAAAAGGCTGAATGATCGTACTTTAGCATCTTAAAATAGAAAACGGTCAAAAGAATCTGTTTTTCATACCTCCTCTTTCTTCTTCTCTGCAGTTAAGATCCTGCTCTTCTACGTCATCTTCTACGGCTGCCTGGCAGGCATCTTCATCGGCACCATCCAAGCCATGCTGCTCACACTGAGCAACTTCAAGCCCACCTGGCAGGACAGAGTCGCACCCCCAGGTGAGATCTCACTCTCACACACACACTTTCACACACCGGACTCAGTTTTGTGCTGAGTAATAAAGTAAAGATATCTTCTTGAGAGTGACTTTGTGTTGTTTTCATGACTCTTACTGGTGAGTGTGTGTTATTATCCATAATCTCAGCTGAGATTATGTGAGTCTTAAATGTCTGTTTCCTCTAAATCAACCTCAAGGTTAATTAGATTTCTTTCTTTCATTCCTGAGGTCAAGGATAATGTGTAACCCAAAAGAAGTTGCATAACTTAAGAAGCGTAATTTAAGTTTCAATAACCTTTAGCCCTCTGCAGAGGACATAATCTTGCTGGTTAAAATGTTATTTCCTGGATTTGAAACACTTCTAATTGTAGAAACAAGCAGGCGTTAGATGAACCCTGAGCATGTTTGTTTTTCAGAGCAGAGTGAAAGGCTTCTTGATTTTATCTGCCACAGCAACGCGAGCTTCGATTTGTTTGTTCTAAGCCTGGCTCCTATTTGAGATTGAATTCAGAAGCGTTATGCAAGCAGAAAGAGCCTTCCGCAGCTTTTGGAGGGTTTAATCTTCTTGTTATCAGAGACAAAGATGAGATGTTCAAGTGCTGCTTTGATAAACACACAGAGATAACTGGAATGACACAAACATGATAAAAACAGCAGCATTTCTTTCAACACAGACCCTTTTTATCTCCCAAAGCAGCACCTGCTCCGACAGCGAGCCTCCCCTGTGTGCACACAGCGCAGCCTGGTTTCCATGACAAGGAGAGCCCGCTGAGAGTTTAAAAGCGCACTGAGCATGTGCAAAGTACAGCAGCTGTTGAGCGGACAGGATGAAGCTGCTGTTTGCTCCTGAGCTGAAGGTTAATCAGGAGGTGTATCAGTGAGCAGCGTGTTCATTTGAGGTCAGACAAACAAGTGAAATCAGCGTTCAGTGACTGCATCCACGGTCAGCTGATTACAGTGACGCAGTGTTCAAAACATACAGCTCACATCACGTCAAACTGGAGTTACATCAGCTTCTTACCGAGAGTCACATGAGCGCGATCAGATTCAGCTAATTCGAGGAAACTCGATCAGACACCTGATTCTCCTCTTGGACATTATCGGTTGTTCTGCAGACATTTTCCCCCTCAGTCAGGGTTCCTGAATGCAGCACAAAAACCTCTGATACAGCAGGTTTTAAATGTACATTCATATAAAGTGGATTTGTTTCAATCCCTGAGATTTCAGGAACTCTAAGAGGACATGCTGGAGTATTTTAGGACGGATTTGGAACAATTAAATCCACCTCAAGATTGCCAGCTGAAGTAATCTCCTGAAGTGGTTCCTAAACTTTAACAAACAGGGTCCAGGTTTTAAAATTCCAGATTTACTGTGTAACACTCCACTGCTGGTGCCAACAAGCTGATGTTTTGTCCCCTGCAGGCCTTTCGCACACCCCACGATCAGAAAAGGCTGAAGTGAGCTTCAACCTCAACGACGTGGAGACCTACATGCCTTACACCAAGGCCTTGAAGGAATTTGTAGCCAAGTATGATGAAGAGAACCAGAGGGACCAGCTGAAGTTTGAGGACTGTGGAGGTAGGTGTGAGGACATGTCGTTGATTAGCACGTCTTCTTTTTGGGGGTTTGTCCTTCACGGTTCTTCTCTTCCTCCTCAGATGAACCTGCAGCATACAAGGAGCGTGGAGACTTGGAGGGTGACGTCGGCATCAGGAGGGCCTGTCGTTTCCCCCGCTCTGTGCTGGGCCCCTGCTCCGGCATTGAGGACCGTGATTTCGGCTACAGGGACGGAAAGCCGTGTGTGATTGTGAAGCTGAACAGGATTGTGAACTTCCGTCCAAGGGTAATTCAGATGTTACGAACAGTGCTGTCTTTGGATTTCAATATTTGAAGCAAAGAGATAGAAGTTGATGAACTTTTCTTCCTCTGCAGGCTCCAACCTCCAATGACACCATCCCTGAAGAGGCTCAACCCAAAGTGCAGCCCAACATCATCCCCATCTACTGCACCAACAAGGTAAGCACGCTCTCCTCCTTTAGCTAACTGCATCCAACAATAATCAGCAACAGGAAATGATTCTGATGTTTCCCTTGCAGAAAGAGGAGGACGCTGGTAAAATCGGCGAGATCAAGTACTGGGGCATCGGCGGCGGCTTCCCCCTGCAGTACTACCCGTACTACGGCAAGCTGCTGCACCCCCAGTACCTGCAGCCGCTGGTGGCGCTGCAGTTCACCAACCTGACCATGAACACTGAGCTCCGCATCGAGTGCAAAGTGTACGGAGACAACATCCACTACAGCGAGAAGGACCGCTATCAGGGACGCTTTGACATTAAGATCCAGGTTAACAGTTTATGACCGACGCCAGGATTGTAGCACTTTCCCCGACCCCACACTGCCCCCTTTGTTCTTAACTAATCTATTGTAGGAGATCATTATATATATATAAGTGAGGGGGCAGGCCGTAGCGGTTAAGTCAATCACAACTAGTCTTGAATTAAATGAAGAAAAACCTGCTAGGGGACCGACGTGTAATCTGTCTGCTCATCACTAGCTTCCACACTTCAGAGTAGCCTTAGATCGTAAATTTAGAGGAAAACTAGCAATAGGCCGTATAAAGATATATTTATTCTGCTGTAAATGACTTTTCCACAAGCCATGGGACATTGTTCATTGATGACTGTCGAGCTGAATCATCTCTGACGCGTAGCGAGCTGTGTCTTCGTCCCCTCTGCGCATCGCTGCCTCGTGTGGTGACAGTAGGTACTTTTTGTCGCAAAATCCGGTCCTTTAAACGCCACGCTGTCCCTCTGTGAGCAAGCTTTAGCTGTCCTGTGTGTGTGTGCGTGCGCGCGTGTGTGTCAGTGTGTGTCCAACATGAACACACACTCCCTCTTGCTTAATGATTGAAATGGTTTGACTCGGTACACTCTTCTGATCTGTGGAACGGCTGCACTCCAGGGAACTTCTTTCCTCTTTTTACTCGTCTTTTACACCTGATCACTTTTTACTTTTTCTTTTTGTTGCTTGTTGAATCATTTAAATGTGTGACGGGGTTTTATTACTTGGTTTCATGCCTTTTACTCTTTGATTTTGCCTTGAATGTAGAGTTGTGTGTCCAGCCTGTTAGACACTTGGCCTGCTGCTGTAAAGGCGACGGTGCTAACTCGACTTTTTCTTTTTTTGTTTTGTTTTGTTTTTGCTGAACTCATCACATCATGGTGGTGTCACTCTCTGAATGTTTTAGCCATTAAACATGGTGGAAGAATTTTATATTTATGCAGTTGTACATTTTTTTCTTTGAAGAATACTGTAATGTATAAACGCAAAACCAAAGTTGAAGAGAGTCTCTATCAGAAGCAATGCAGTACTTTGTTTTGAGGATCTCATCGTGTTAAGTGCTTCAGTCAGCGTCTTGCCTTGCGACCTCTCATGGTTCACTCTTGGCCATGAATGTAGAGTAGGTGTATGTGAACAGGTGACACGCCGCCTGACCTTCATGCATTTTAAAAAAAGAGATACGAGCTCTTATGGAGCTCGGGGGCTTTAGATAAAACGATGTTGGCTTTAAAAATCCATCAAATCCAAACTGTTGTTGAACTCCTCCATCGGTTCATCCACCTTTGTCATTTAATCAATGATAGAAAGAAATAAAATCCAAGTGGACCTTTTCTCCTGTGTTTCATTTATCTGCTTCAATCTCCAGAGCCTTTTCCCAGCATGCACTGGTGAAGAATATTATATGTATATGTGTGTGTAACGAATCACTCAGGTGACTGTCTATCTGCTCACTCGGCTGGCTCCTGAAACAACATGTCATCTGTTCGCTCGCACTCCGGCCTCCAGCTGTAATTACAGAAACGTGCGCCTGAAAGCGAGCCGCCTGCACGCCGAGAGCTCGGTGACTGTAGGTAACACGATCTCTCTTTCCTCCTGACACGACAACACTTCTTTCATTCACACAGACAGTCAAACTGGGGTTGTTTTAGCTCGTGGAGTTTCCCTCCTTCTGTCTTTCAATGGTAGAAATAAACTTTTTATTGTGTAAAACTGAATATTTAACTGTAGAAAAGCTCAGAAAGGGTTAACGTGTCCTTAAGCACAGAAAAGAGTGTCCTCTGCGTCAGATAATGTTATCACACACTCAGGACTCACTGTCTCCTCTTGACATGAAGAGGACATCTTCATCCCTGACCTGCGCTCCTCTTTAATGATGTCTCAGCTTCACTTTTATTCACCTGTCTTATCATCCATCTTTTTATACACACTTTGATTCTAACAAGTCTCATTTTCTGCACTTTTTTAAGATAGTTCGAGATCACTCTGACGCTAACAGCTGTTTAGTTTTCTTTTGCTGTACCTCTCACCAGCAGACGAGGTGTTTCAGGAGGGGATAAGATGGTCGTCCACACCGAGCTGTGAGTCAGCAAAGATCTCAGCCAGCTCAATAAATCTGCAGCACGCTCTCTGGAAAAGAGAAGGAGAGAAAAGACAGGTTATTAGAAATAAAGAGGTATTTTTAGACAGGAAATGAACTGAGCTGCTTTTCTACCCGGAGATTAAACCTGTTTGGACGCCCTCAGGACAAAACGGCTCATTTGGCTCCAGAAAAAGAGAAAATCCTGTTTCTCTTTAAACCTCTGACACGTAAAGGAAGTTCTGTGTTTGGATGCATCCTGTCAGAGTTAAGATGTATTAATCATCTTTAATTTCACAAGAGTTAGAAGGTTTATGTCTTTGTTTTCTCTAGACTGCATTCAGATCAATACCTCTATCATTTTTAAAACATAAAATCTCTTTTTTTGTGTCATTTACTGTCCTCTTGCATGAGATTTATTTATTTATAAATTCATTTAATTGAAAGACCTATCATGTCTTAATATTCATATGAATTTTGTGACACCTGGTGGCGAGTTTGACTTCTTTTTTTTTTTTTTTTTTATAGAAATCTGGTGACATCTGGTGGTGAAGTTTCAGATTACAACAGTCATTTTATGGACCTTGTCTCTTTTTTTATTCCTTTGATTATTTCTGTTCAGCTTTAAAATAATTTAATTAATCTCAAATTCCCAAATTATTTATGCAAATTATTTGCACTTATTTTTTATTTTGTCTTTAATTAATTTAATTATTTTAAATAAAATAAAAAGTCCTCTTTATTTTTAAAAAATGAAGCAAAATAAATTTTAAACATAATTTTTTGCACTATAAAAATATCAGATACTTAAATTTTGAAAATATACTTTTTATGTGTGCATTTTTGGACACAAGAGGGCAGCAGATCTCCACTTCATTACCATTAATGTTGTAATATTTTTTGGACTCCCTGTCTGTCAGAATCATCCAGACTGTCTCATCTACTCTTGACTATAAGTCTAAAAAATATTAAATAAATTAATAAGAGAATAGATTTTAAGTCTGATGATGGAGGAGGAGGAAGAGGAGGAGGAGGAGGAGGAGGAGTCTCCATGGCACAGGACTCCCTGTGGAGTGCAGCCTGATCACCTCTGAGGCTGTAATGAATTTAATTGGACGCTGCAGCTGTCAGCAGCTCGTTAACACATCAGCAGCTCTGGGAGTTATCACACTGACTCCACTCTTTGCTAAAACACCAAACATGAAAAGGTTTCACAGCCTTTTTCATGAATCAAACGTCACATCTGGTGATGGATTGTTCAGGGAGGCAGCTCCGAGCATCCTGACATCCCCGTTACTGACTCCCACTCTGGAGTCATACAGCTGCTCTGTGATTAAAAATGCACCAGAGAGCAGAGATTATCACCAGCACAGTGTGAGCGTCATGAGCGAGGTGATGGTGGTGATGTGCAGACTGAGCAACACGTCAGTGTGACTCAACAAAACACTGCTGCTGTGTCTCCTGGCACCACGGTGGGGTGACTTCATGAAGCTGAATTTTCAGGAACAGACTTGAACTGAGATCTCTATCTGCTCTCAGAAGCATCAGATTAACTATAATCTCATTTGCAGGAGTTAATCTGACTGCTGCGGTGAGGCTGCAGTCAAACGTGCATCAGACAGTTCAGGAGCTTTAAAGACGTCTCCTGTGAGTGTTTTAGAGAGCAGACTTGTGGCCTCTTTTCACATTTTCTCCTTCTATTCAATGATTCGATGATGTTGATTTGTAAACAGAGGATTATGAGTGATGAGAGGAGGAGGAGGAGGAGGAGGATGGTGTCTCAGGTCTCACTTTAGCTTCCCACACTAAGAGGATCAGCTCAAAGAGGAAAGGATATAAATAAAGAGGCTAATTTGGCTCCAATCACTTGTTTACCTTCACAGTCATGTTCATAACACAAAAAACATCCTGCATCCATAAATGCTGCATACTGAGTTACATTTTTGTTAAAGTATCTTAAATAAAAGTGCAAACTGTGATGATTTAATGTGAAAAGCCTAAGGTGGATATCTCTGATCTGCTCCTCCTCCTCCTCCTGTTTGTGGGAGGTGCTGCTCAGCAGGTGGACTCAGACTTGAGGACCTCATCAGCGGGAGAACATGACTGATTTTTCCTCCTCTTTGAGACGATGCTAACTTTATCAGGATTCATCAACTTGATTCAACTTTGTGGACTTTTAAAGGCTGAAACTGAGGAGTGAAATGGAATTAATCCAGATTTTTCTTCACTGACTGAACTTTTCCTCCTCTTCCTCCACATCATCATCATCATCTCTCACATTCAGGTAAAATCAAACAGCTGATTGTTTATAAAGAGAAATCCTGAATGAGTTTCACCTTAACGTTTTGAGTTTAAAGAGTCAGAGCAAAAAGTCTAATTTTAGCAGCTGTAATCTGCAGAGGATTTGAGTTAACGGTGCTAAACAGACTAAAGGCTGGTTCACTCTCACTTCATACTGGGCTGGTTTCTCCTCTGTGTGCTCATATCTGTGGGTTTAAAGGTGTTGAAAGTTGACTTAGATATCTTCTGTGAGGACAGGTCTGCACTCCAGGTGAGCCCAGGTGAAGTTTAATGACTTTTCCCAGTTGAGCCTGTTTCCTCACTGTGCCTCCTCCTCTTTCTCAGACTCTCAAACATGAAGCCGTTAAAGAGGAGCACTGTCGCCCCTGCAGAGTCCGACCCAAACAACCAGACTGTGAGGAACAGGTGAGCAGAAACCTACAGACACATCATCATCATCACACCTGAGAAGGTGCTGGAGGATGAGACAGAGCCAAAGACATGATATACGGAAGCCCTAAGAGGACACACTTTGTCATGAACAGAGTTATTAGTGTGTTTTTTTCTTCTTCCTCAGGGATGTGCGGTGGTCTCAAGCTGCAAAAAACATGAACAACAGCAACAACAACGACGGGTGAGATATCTGACAATTAATTTAATGACCTTTGCTGTGCCACAGTGCCCTCTTCAGGCCGACAACTGTTACTGCATTACACAATGATTTAACATGCTGTTTCTACCTGTGTTTATTTACAGGAAGAAGGATGAGAAAAAGGACGAGAAGAAAGATGAGAAGAAGGATGAGAAAAAGGATGAGAAAAAGGATGAGAAGAAAGATGAGAAAAAGGATGAGAAGAAAGATGAGAAGAAAGATGAGAAGAAGGATGAGAAGAAGGATGATAAAAAAGATGATAAGAAAGATGATAAAAAGAAGGAGGAACCTCCGTGAGTATCTCTTTTTTTCATAATAACAAATGAATATGAAATCTTCATTTTTCTAGATTGAGTCGTCATTCTCATTGTCCCCTTCCAGAAAGGAGGTCATCATCCTCGACCCCGCCACAGACGTCTACTACTACTGGCTGTGCACCATTTCCATCCCCGTGTTCTACAACATGATGCTCCTGGTTGCCAGGTGTGTTTTCTTATCTGTTTCCCTCTTTCCATCCTCCCAGAAGTCTTTACAGCGTTGTTCCTCCCTGCAGGGCTTGTTTCAACGAACTGCAGTATAGAAACACCACCACATGGATGGTTTTGGACTACCTATCAGATTTCCTCTACTGCGTCGACACCTTTGTGAGAGCCAGGACAGGTGAGTGAAGGATGTTCAATGAGTTACATGTTGTAGTACGCGGCAACGCTGATAGCGACCTTGCTTGTTTTACAGGTTTCCTAGAGCAGGGGCTGCTCGTTAAGGATGAGAAGATCCTGAAAGAAAGATACATGAAGACGCTTCAGTTCCGATTGGACATCCTGTCAATCTTCCCCACAGACCTTGCCTTTATTTATCTTGGGGTCAACAACCCAGAGTGGAGGTTCAACCGTCTCCTCAGGTCAGCCCGACTCTTCGAGTTCTTCGACCGCACTGAAACTCGAACCAACTTCCCAAACATCTTCCGAATTGGGAATCTTGTCCTCTACATCATCATCATCATCCACTGGAATGCTTGTCTCTACTTCGCCATCTCCAAGGTGCTTGGCTTTGGCTCAGACACCTGGGTTTACCCGGCTCTGAACAACCCTGAGTATGCTCGCCTAGCCAGGCAGTACATCTACTGCTTCTACTGGTCCACTCTCACCCTGACCACCATCGGAGAAACGCCACCTCCTGTGCGAGATATCGAGTACTTCTTTGTGGTCGCTGACTTCCTCACTGGAGTTCTGATCTTTGCTACGATTGTCGGAAACGTTGGTGCCATGATTTCCAACATGAGCGCTGCACGCGTGGAGTTCCAGGCGAAGATCGACTCCATCAAGCAGTACATGCATTTCCGAAAGGTCACCAAAGACCTCGAGGCCAGGGTGGTGAAATGGTTCGACTACCTGTGGACGGAGGACAAAACCTGCGACGAGAAGCTGGTGTTGAAGAATCTGCCGGACAAACTGAAGGCAGAGATAGCCATCAACGTGCACCTGGAGACGCTGAGTAAAGTCCGGATCTTTCAGGACTGTGAAGCGGGTTTGCTGGTGGAGTTGGTCCTGAAGCTTCAGCCTCAAGTGTTCAGCCCAGGTGACTACATCTGTAAGAAAGGGGACATCGGGAAGGAAATGTACATCATCAAGGAAGGGAAACTTGCAGTTGTTGCCGATGATGGGGTCACACAGTTTGTCGTCCTCAGTGACGGGGCGTACTTTGGAGAAATCAGCATCCTCGGTATCAAAGGCAGCAAGGCAGGAAACAGAAGAACAGCAAACATCCGAAGCGTTGGCTACTCTGATCTATTCGCCCTGTCGAAAGATGACCTCATGGAGGCGCTCACTGAGTATCCTGAAGCCAAAACGCTCCTGGAGGAGAAGGGCAGGGCCATCCTGATGAAAGATAACCTCATTGACGAGTCGCTTGTTGCTGCAACTGACGCCAGAGACTTGGAGAACAAAGTCAACCAGATTGAAGCCAGTTTGGAGATCATGATGGTCAAATTCCGAAAGATGGCGGCCCAGTATGAATCCCACCAACGCAAAATCAAGCAGCGGCTCACCAACATGTCGAACCAGGTCCGAACCCTCAGGATGGACGATGACTAGAGCGTGGCTCGTGTCTGCATCAGGGCTCTGAGACTCTGTGTGCGTGCTGAATGTGACTGGACAGACTTTTGATTAATTTGCACACAGTTTGAGAATCTATCGAGGACGTGTCTCTGAGCGATAGGCCACAGAGTCCTGTAGAGTTTGTTTCTTTGACCTTTAACCAGATTGTGTCTGATCTGCTTCGTTATTCATTTTGTACTGAAATCAGTTTGTTGCTGCAGCCAAACCAAATGTTTGTGGGAGAAGTGTCGAATTCTAGAGATTATCATGTTTACGTGTCCTTTAACCAGATCTCTGTTTCTATTGTTCTGATTTTAAAGCTGTTGAAAGAGAAAAACACCAGGAAGTGATGACGAGGACGAGGAGTACTCCATACATCCGCCAAATTATAACAACTCTGAGTGTATGAAAGCAAATAAAAGTATTCTGCTTGTGGATTTTTATTCCTGATGCCTTTTGGATGGTTTTTAAGTTAAAAGATTTAAAATAAGGATTATCATCAGACAGGACAAGTTGGAAAAAAGCAGTCATCTTTATTTAGCATGTTTTCACAACACTGAACACCTTTCAGTTTGTATCTTGAAGAACGTAACCGCGGAGTCAAACAAATTGATGAAAACTGCTTCCCTTTCCAAAACCAGGTCGACCTTTTACCTTCGCTGGGCTCGAGCCCTTTCACATGTCCAGGTGAGCAGCAGCATCTTCAGCATTACAGAACAGAGGTACAGAGAAACAGCCGGAACAAGAACCGGGCTCGGTTATTAAAGTCGTCCTTCAGCTTTTTTTGTTGTAACCCCCACAGAGGAGGCTGAAACCAGCAGCAGAGGACGCTCTCCAATGTGGTTTCTGCGAGGTCTGGAGGAAACCGTGAAGAATTCGGAGCGATGGGGCAGAGAAAACAGCGACTGTGGTTTCATTAGTGGTGTTTCGTGGGCAAAGCAGGCCGAGCAGAATCTGGACTTAGCTGAAACATGTGGCAGAAGTCTCCAAAAACCCGTAATAAGACCACAGTAAGATTTCCCACCTCACAAGAAACCTGCAGTTTATCTAAACCATCTGGACCACTTACATCCACCAAACTGTCCTCAAAGTTCACCCTTTCATGTCTCCAGTTTTAACTAAGTGGTGAAATGATTTAGATGAACTGCAGCACGGTTTGGTGCGAGGATTTCTGCTGCTCAAGTTGTCAACAAAATCATGGCCAAACAAAGAAAAGATCCTGGTTGTTTTGAAAAAAACAGTGAGTTGAGTCTGTGTGCAAGAACGTCATGCAGATATCACTCCAGACCTTTACAAATACGACTGATTCTACTGAAAATAAACCAAAACAAAACAAAAAATCAGGATATAAAATATCTTCCTGTTCTGTGGGAACATGATTTCACAGCTGAGCTTCTAGTTTGTGTTTTTAAGAACAGAAAAGTGCTTTAAACACCTCCAGACAGTGGTTACACCTGTTTAATCCTCGCTGAACGTGACAGGTATCTGATCTGTAAGATTATGTCCAAGAGCTTGCCTTAAGAGCTGAAATAAAGGGGCAGATTTTTTTCTTTCTACATATCAAGTGCAAATTCTGGTATTTTTAAAGATAGGTCTACTTTTGTGGAACAATCTGCTAAATAAGGTAAACAGGCTTCTAATTTATCCGCCTTAAAATAAGGTTTTATCTGCACAAGTCGCAGCTTCATGTCGAGGAACTCTCAGGAACTTTTCTGTAAAATGTTGGTGTAACTACGGCCGGATCACAAATCTTTATTGAAAATGGAAACCTGGACTCTACGTTAACTGGGCTCACACAGAACAGAGACTCTGCAGACAACACAAAGTGCCTGTATTTGTTGGCACGAGAAGAGCTCTAAGTCCGAGAACATCAGCAGTGACTGGTCTACAAGTGTACATCCTCCGGAAACGTGCACAATACGGTATCGCAGTTCCAACCGCACTGATTATATAAATACTGTTTTTATTTAGAATCGTCAACACAGGAAGACATGGAAATAAAATGTTTCAAACAATCATGGCAACCTGTGGCCAAAAAACAAACATTCTGAAAATGTCTAAGTGCACTTACACAGCTCTGACAAGATTTGAGTCTAACCTGCGGTGTGTCTCCCCCTCCCAGAAAGGAAAAAAGGCCGGAAATAAAACAAAGAAGAAGAACTGCTATTTGAAAATGTGCCATTTTGGACCAAATGACTGATGCTTACTTTGATCATGAATGGACTTTGTGGGAACATCAAGCGAAGTCTGTGAGTGGAATGGAGCTCTTTCTTCAGCAACTACTCTAGGACTAGATTTTCTTTCTGTGAAGAAGCGTTCAGGGCTACTTTAACACCTCTTTGTTCAATAAACGGGGGTTATACCGCCTTCTGAAACTCAGCTTTATCCCAAATTTACACAGTTTAATAATAACCCTCCCCCTTTCTCTCAAGCAGGGAAGCAATCCCAACAGGCAGGCGTGAAAATAACCCATTTAACCTTAAAATAAATAATGATAAGGAAAATGATCCTCTCTATACATAGAAAAAAAGACAGGGAGGCGGCACATTCACGTAACGTGGATGTGGGGGTTTGATCAGGAGGTCTCTGTGCTTACTCTGAAGGATGCGGGATGATGCAGGCACAGTAGAAGAACTACTCGAGCACTCTATTGGAACCATTTCCCCTCTTTCATTGTTGACTTTTTCCACACTCTGCTTTGTCACCTGTTGGATTGTGTCTGATAAAGGAAGGGCGGGGCAGGGTGTCATGGGCTTTCTGAGAAAGAGTCCGTCTGCTGTGTGTTCGGAGCGCGGGGAGGCTCAGAGCATGCCAAACCCTTTGGCATAGGTGATGGCTTTCAGCAGTCTCTCCCTCAGCTTCTCTTTGCTGCTGTACTCAGGCAGCAGGAGCACGTTAAAGCAAGTGTGAGACGTCGGTAACCTGCAGAGACGAGACGACGCAGTCAGTCAGAAAGCTGATAAAACCTCCAGCATCAGGCGCTGGTTTGTGACAGAGCGTGCTCACCTGTCTGTGTCCTGGCCGTTCTTGGCAATGATCATCTTCAGCTTGCCCAGCCCTCCTACAGGTGCTCTGTCAGTGCCAGTGGTGAACTGCAGGAAGAGGCGCTTCTGCTCCTCCCCGAATGAGTGCAAAGTCTCCCAAAACTCCCTGCGACACACACAAAACAGAGTTAACATCTGACGGCACTGACGCCAAAGAGTAATCACGCCAGAAACATCTCTTACTTGATAATCCTCGAATCTCTGTTGTAGCCTCCGTCGTATTCTGTCGTTTCTTCAAGTGCTAAAAAGTCCAGATTCTGCAGCGGGTGACAGAAGCAGTGAAATTTGAGCGTTAAGCTTATTTCAGACTCTTCATACTTAAAAAACATGTTCAACATTTCTCACCCTGCTTCCACAGATGAGGAGCTCGATCTCCTCCGGTCTGAACAGGTATTTGAGCGGCGACTCGTTGGTGACCATGTGGAAACCTCTCCTGAACGCTTTGAACTGTTTCTCCACGCTTTTGTTCAGCATGTATTCTGCGTACTGCGCCACAAACTCCTGCAAACACACACACACAGATTATAAAAGAGCCCTCAGGAGGTTTAACGGCGTCATGTGAGCTGTCAGACTCACCTTTCTGTTCTCGTTTGTGACTGGAATCTTGTCCCCGTTTTCCCTTAGATCGTACATGAGCGGGTTCCCAAACAGGTCGGTCTGGGAGATCTGAAACGTGATCATCATGTCCTCCTCCACGCTTCCTTCGTACTCCAGCAGCTCGTTCAGACTCTGGTACAAAACCTTTTCAACAGAGGTTGAGTTAAAATCACAACTCCCTGAAAGTTGAACCGTGACTTGAGTTTCCGTCGCCTTACCGGGTTAGCATCCGCCAAGTCCCTGAAGGTTCCTTTCTTGCCCATGAGCTTCCTGTAGACCACCATGGGGAAGTGGACGTCCAGGATACAGTTGTTGTAGATGGCCAGACCGAGAACGATGCCGATCAGAGTGTACTGGCCTTCATTTTCAAACGATGACGGGTTGAACCAAAACAGTTTGGTGCCCTCGTCGTATGTGAACATGCCTGCAGGAGGAGAAAGGATGAGTAACTTTAAAAACTGCAGCTTTGTTCACAAATAATTTAATCATTTGTATTTTGCTGCAAACATGATCCACAATCACGTCTCGCTCAAACTGAAAGTAAAAGTACATGTTCAAGGTGAGCGTTCATCTCCTCTGTAATATATTAACCTGAGTTGAGCCCACACAGTTTCACAGAGCAATAGAATAATGGCACAGCTCAATTCAGGGCAAATCAGCTTCGTGTTCACTGCTCAGTAAAGAGGCTTTTGATTAACGCGGCCTCTCAGTGCCACACAGATTCTGCTGAATAGAAAGAAGTGTCCTTGCTGCCCCCACGTCTCAGAGACTAAGCCGGCGAAACTTTCTTGTACTGACAGAAACAAGAAAGAGGAAATCCAATCTGCAGAAGTTTTCTCACCGATATCTGGGTTAAAGATCTCCTCCACCACCAGCTGAAAGAACTCTTTGGAAACACCTCCTTCATCTACACCTTGTTCTCCTTCAAACTCCACGTACAGCTGCTTCTTCAAGTCTGCAGGATTCTCCATCGCGATCATTTCCAGCTGCAAACACACATCAGAAATGATCAGACTCAGCGATGGATATGAAAGAGAAAGTCGTATGTCACAACTGGCGCACGCTTACCCTGACCAGAGCGTCGTCGATGATGTGGTCTCGCCGCACCTTAAGCCTCAGGTATGGGTTGAGCTGCTGCCCCTGCACCAGGCTGTAGAGGACAGTGATACGCCGCTCGCTGTACATGCGGATGCGGTTGTCGTAGTACAGACCCAGGTTCTTGGTGACGGCGTTGAGGATAAAGGGGCATGTCATAAAGGAAAACTTGTTTTCAGTCTCAACTTTAAAGAAAGTGTAGTCCTTGTCCATCTCCAGCACCTCGTTCAGAGGCTCGTTCACAAACTCCTCGAAGGGAATGAGCGGCCGCCGGCAGTCGTTGGTGCGGATCCCTAACTCCGTCTCTAACGGGTCCACCCGCGGGCTCTTCTTGTTCCTCCGCTCCTCACCCAGCAGCTCCTGCAGCGTAAGCTCGCTGGACTCAGGAATGGGCTCTTCGTCCTCTTCCTCATTGTGCTCGACGTCCAGGTCGCCGCCCAGCACGTTTGCATAGTAGACGATCTTCAAGCACTTTGTGGACGCCACCACCGCGTCGTCGTCGTTGACAAGGTTACGGCTGTTGAACTCATTGCTTATTACCTTGTATGTGATGAGCTGCTGGAACGTCTCCACCATGCGGCGGATCTGCTCAGCGCCGAAGTGCGACCACAGCCGGGCCAGCTTGGCCTGAGCTGCCAGCGGGAGTTTGCTCATGGCCTTGCAGAACTGCGGCAGAGCGATCTCCAGGTACTCTGGGCTGTGGAGGTTGTTGTTCTCCATCACGATAACAAACAGGTTCAGGTAGTTTGGGTCTCGTGAATACACGTTGTGGTACGTCAGGTCGCACTCTACGTTAGGCGAGAGGTAGACCAGTGCATTCAGGAAGGCCGCTTCTATCTTCTCATTGGACAGCAGGCGCTCGTAGACTCGCCGCACTGCTTCGATGTCCACTGACACCTCATCAGGAGCCAGTTTTTGGACATCGTTTTCCTCTGAGGAGCCCTCGCCGAGCCGTGACGATGACGAGGCAGCGGGAGTGTCCTCCTCCATCGCTGTAGCAGAGCAGGCTGCAGCTTCCTTCTCATCCTCGTCTTTGTCCTCATCTTTACCCTGAAGGGACTTGAGCTCCTCCTTGGTGTGAGGTTTGGACCTCCTGAAGCTCTGCACGAGACCCTCAGCGCTGGAGAAGACTCGACCAATTACCCTGATCAGGGGCGAGTAGTCCTCCTTCTCTCCGCAGATGTCCAAAATCTCGTACACTTTTTCCTCTGTCAGGTAATTCACATCTACAAACACAATCAAAAATTTACATGTTAAGGATGACTGCGTGAAAAACAGAAAGCACCAGAGAAAAACCTGACTCTTACCTTTGAAATTGTCCCGCACAGAGTGGACATCTTTATGGTTCATCTTGCTGTTACTGCAGGCTGAGTTACTGCTCTCCAGGTACGTCGAGGCGGTGCCTTTCTTCGAGGGGTGGGGGTCACATAGCTTGGCGTTCACCTTGTAGAGCTCCAGGGCTTTGACCGCCGCTGCGTTGTTGTCCATGCGGCTGAAGCCGACTGACGAGGCACACCAGGAGTTGGAACATGACTCGTTCCCGCAGCCCTCCGTTAACTGGTGGTAATAGCGCTCTATTAGATGTTTGGCAGCTGCTCGCTTCCTGCGTTCAGAGGTAATGCACAACAAAGTACAAGCATGTCAAAACAAAAGTAGTCCAAGCATCTACTGTTGAAGGAAGGTATAAATACAAGATCATAACAGCTCACTCATGTGTAATTACAATAAAATGAATTCAACTTACATTCGGCTTGCTTCTGGGTTTTCTATTTCAGGCTCCTCGTATTCTCTATTGAACAAACACAAAACAACACAGAGAGTTACAGCAGAGGTCAGAAGATGCTGCATTGCAATGATCATTGAATAAAGGCCAACTAGTTCTCTGTTAGCTGATGCAGGAATTTTAGGAATAGTTGCACACTTTGAAATGTGCATATGCTGTATTATTATTTCATGCAGCCAGATCAGCTTTGCAGTGGTTGGGGTCACAGTCAGGTTATATTATTTTGCAAAACGTGACGTGGTTTCGCGGATTTATCAACAATTATTTTACCAGTGAGTTGAAAAATATTGAAGTCACTCCATCTGAAAAGGGGGAATGGTGAAGCAGTTGAAATGTCAGAGATCTGCAGAATCTGACGCTGACTTAGCAAGCTAATGTAGCATGATCTAGCTGGATAGCCCGCTGGCCTTATTATTTCAACTAACAGTTTTAAAATCGTAACAACCTAAGGTTTTAAATTAAAGAATCTTTGCATCCGCTGTGCAGAAAATACACGAATGGACTAAAGGTGGCAATAGCATACACAGCAAGCAGCAACAGCTAGCCAGTTAGCTCTCCTAGCATCCCCGCTCTGACTTGGAAACGTCCCCCACCTTAGCGCTCCTCCTGCGGGGCTGTTCTCGGCCTGTGGTGGCGCACACTCACAGTCCTCCTTCTCGTCGGAATTCATACGAGGCTTTATCCTCAGTTGTTTTTTATTCCGTTGCTGTTTGGGAACGTTTCAAGTCCGCCACAGGCTGATTGTAACTAGAACAGCACGATCGCTTCAGTGTATAGGATTTTAAACACTAAACTTCATTCACGGCCTTCCTGCTGCTGGCTCTCTCCTCTGCCGGAGCTTCGCCGCCATCTTGGCTTCACCATTATCTCACATAACCACAATGCACTGCGCTGTAGCAACAAGACCTGCTGGAATGGATCATAGCAACAGGGAACTGGACTCATTATATTAAACATTTAATCTGAGTGAAATATAAAATGATAAAGTAGAGAAATTATAATAATAAAAATATGAAAACATTTAATAACAGAGAAGAGATTCTCCATTGTCCACAGGGGGCAACAAATCAACATATATTAACTATTCCTCAAATGAATATTAGGAATTTCACCTGCACAGTACAGTATTAGTTAAGAAGTTAGGGTTTTCGGGTAGCTAATTTACACCATGATAAATCGTAGCGTCAGTGCTGGTTAATATATTTGAATCTTGTGAATATATATATCTGTATTTTTCATAAAGGAAATGATTAAGAAAATATATTACTTTTAAAGAACAAATATAAAGCTTTAATTTCCCAAACTCACGTTATGATACATTTATCATATTTGAAAGGCGTCAAAGTTCTGCGGAAAAGCAGCGGAACTGGCAACCCCGTAGCTAGTCGGTCGCACGAGCTTGCGCAGAAGCACTTGACCACGACTTAGTGGGAAGGCAAGAGTTGAACGGCAAGGCTACGCAGAAAAAAGTCATCAAAATCTTCTGAAAGTAAGTTTCTTTCGACGTTATGTAGTTAATTATTGTTGTCTGAATCGTTTTTTCATCATTTAACCAAACACAACTCATACTGAGCTGATATTTCATCTCTAATTGTAATTTCTTGATGCTGAGTCAGCACGCGGCTTTTCTTAGCATCCGCTAGCTAATTTGCGGTAAGGCTAGCTTGACACCTAGCTTAATTTGCCCTAGTGCGCGAGGTTACGCAAAGAAAAAGTGTCTTGGATATATAAAGATGTTAATTTTCAATTAAAGGAAAGCAGTGTGACATTTGAAGGATTTTTGATTACAGAAGTCTTCAAATTGCAGTAAATTATGTGCAACTGGATGCAGCACGTGTACGTCACTGTTAACGATTGAATTCTGTCTTTTGATTGAAGGAAAAAAATGGACGACTGGGAAGAAGGGGTGAGTTTGTTCAATATCAAAGTGACAGCCTAAGTATTTAACTCATTTGCAAATGAGTTATGCATTAAACATTACTCATTTTTCCATAGGAAACTGCAACTACAAAGTACACACCATCGAACTTCTCTGCTAATGAAGGTATGCAACATTTTTAGCTATCTGTTTGGAATATTTATGAGTTGTAAAAGTTACCTGGTAGTTTAATTCTCTTTTATTTAGGCACAGAAGGAAGTACCTGGAACACAGATGGAGGTAATTATACACATATTCGAAATAAATAATGACATTTCTGACCTTGGGAATCTTTGTGATGATTTTTTTTTTAATTTTTTTCCTCTGCAGGTCATGGAGGAAAAGGAAGAGGTCAAGGCAGAGGAGGATTTAAAGGCTCATTCTCTTCAGGTACCACTTCTAAATATTGTTGAAGTGTTTTTGTAGTATTCAGAGGGGAAAGGTGAAGAAAGTTAACCCTGTCAGTATCTAAACTATATATTTTGCAAATCAGGTAAGGATGTAAAAACTTTTTTACTCCTTGTTTTGCAGATGCCGATGAGAATGGAGCTGGTAAGCATTGCTAGCATGAGGGTTACTCAGTGTCTGCTAAAGGTTGAGTCTGTGTTGATTAACACAATCTTATTGTCTGTATAGATGGAGACAGCTGGAACAAATCAGATGGAGAGAGAGGTGGTTTCAGAGGTAGAGGCAGAGGCAGAGGTGAGACATGAACAGTGATTAATCCACTTTAGATTTAACTTATAATGCCCAAAAACTAAATGTACATACAAAGGCTTGAAGATGTATTTATTCTCTCAGGTCGTGGAAGAGGGTTCGGCAATCAAGAGCGCGGCGACTTTAATGGTAATACTTAGTAATTTGTTTTACCTTGGGCTACTGGAATGAGCTGTATTTTGAGTGGTAATGACACAGTGACGTTTAAAAACTGTTTGATTTTCACAGGAGACGACAACGAAGTGCGGGGTAACGGTGAGTGTTTAATTTGTAACTGCAACACACTAAATCTTATTTAAAAAAAAAGAACAGACTGTAACTTCCCCTGTTTGTGATCCTTCGTACAGGGTTCAGAGGAGGAAGAGGGGGGCGAGGAGGAAGAGGAGGCGGATTCAGAGGTTTTTATTTCAGACGTGTGATGATTTTATCTCAGTGAGAGCAGGTGATTGATTTTTGATGATATGTTGTAGGTGGAGAGTCCGGTGGAAGAGGAGGTTTTGGAGGAGGTAAAAGAAAGAATTTTTACACCCTAGAAAAGTTGTTTTTTCTTTTTCTCAACTTTAAACGTGTTCCTCCTTCTCTGTTCAGGATACCGTGGAAAAGATGAGGACCTGTTTGAAAAAGGTTGTAACATTTTCTTAAGAAATTCAAGTGACCAGTTTGACTCGTTTCATTGATGATACTTTAATCTGACACAGGGGGAGATAAAGAGAACAAAGATGGAGGTGACGAAGAAAGTAAGTCACTGATGATCTCTTTTCACTGTTCTGCTTTGCTTTTAAGTGCAGTTTAACGTGTTTCTACGTTGATCCACAGAACCAAGGGTGACGTATATTCCCCCAACGCTCCCTGAGGATGAAGACTCCATTTTTGCCCACTATGAGAAAGGTATCAACTTTGACAAGTATGATGACATCATAGTGGACGTCAGCGGGACAAACCCACCAAAGGCTATATTGGTAAGGAGAATAAAATGAACATTACCTCCTTCAGTTAGAACAGGTGGAGCTAAAGTTTCCTTCCCTGAAAACGATCTACAAATCAAACTTTTCTCCCCTCAGACGTTCGAGGAGGCAGCATTGTGCGAGTCCCTGAATAACAATATCAGCAAGTCTGGTTACATGAAGCCAACTCCAGTGCAGAAACACGGCATCCCGATCATCTCTGCTGGCAGAGACCTGATGGCGTGTGCTCAGACTGGATCTGGCAAAACAGTAAGGACACAGAATCTGAAAAACTAGTGTGGATGTTTGGACTCGGTGTTCGCACTCTCTCCCTCCTCTAGGCGGCATTCTTGCTCCCAATTCTGCAGCAGCTGATGCATGACGGTGTGGCAGCGAGTAAATTCAGTGAGCTGCAGGAGCCTGAAGCCATTATCGTTGCCCCGACCCGTGAGCTCATCAACCAGATTTACCTGGAGGCCAGAAAATTTGCTTATGGGTGCGTTCTCTAAACTGACACTTCAAGCATTCAGCCACAAAAATCCTAAAACCATTTCTACGTTTTAACTGTACTTCTCACTGATTTCTCCAGCACCTGTGTACGACCAGTCGTAGTTTATGGCGGTGTCAACACTGGATATCAAATCAGAGACCTCTGCAGAGGATGCAATGTGCTGTGTGGAACTCCAGGGAGACTTTTGGACATGATCGGGAGAGGAAAGGTCTTTATATTTAGAGTTTTTAGTCTGTTAAGAATTCTTGTGTCGGTTTAAATGCAGGAAACTAAACCTTGTCTTTCCCTTAGGTTGGACTGGAGAAACTGCGGTACTTGGTGTTGGATGAAGCAGACAGGATGTTGGATATGGGATTTGAGCCTGACATGCGCCGCCTGGTGGGCTCACCTGGGATGCCACAGAAGGAGAACCGCCAGACTCTGATGTTCAGTGCCACCTACCCTGAAGACATCCAGAAGTCTGCTCCTCTAAATAAATAAATAGATGATTAAAACATACCTGCTGGACCTGAATGCAGTGCTCAAAGTTTTTTTTTTCCCCAGATTGGCAGCAGACTTCTTGAAGACAGACTACCTGTTCCTTGCTGTGGGTATAGTGGGTGGAGCCTGCACAGATGTGGAACAGACGTTTGTTAAAGTCACCAAGTTTGCAAAGAGGGAGCAGCTCCTCGAAATCCTCCAGATGACTGGTAAATTTTTTTTTTTTTTGTGAATGATATGATTTTAAAACTAGAATGAAAAGGCTCCAGGAAGTGGTTTTATTTTAGTTCCAGAGAAACACGATGTGACTTATTTAACCGCGTAGAATTAACTTTATTATTGATCTTGTGTTGTTTGCAGGCACGGAGCGCACCATGGTGTTTGTGGGGACCAAGAGACTGGCCGACTTCATTGCCACGTTCTTGTGCCAGGAGAAGATTCCGACCACGAGCATCCATGGGTGAGCAAGATGTCATGAATTCTGTAACTCTCTTTTCTTTTGATGCAGAAATAATCAGATATCGTTTCCTCTCAGCGATCGTGAACAGCGAGAGAGGGAGCTGGCTCTCTCATATTTCCGCTCAGGGAAATGTCCGGTCCTCATCGCCACCTCTGTGGCTGCCCGTGGTCTGGATATCCCAGATGTGCAGCATGTGATAAACTATGACCTCCCCAACAACATTGATGAGTACGTGCATCGTATTGGGCGAACTGGCCGCTGTGGAAACACGGGGAAAGCAGTGTCTTTCTTTGACCCGGATATTGACGGACAGCTGGCTCGCTCGCTGGTCACAATCCTGTCCAAGGTAAAAGGCTCGAGCTATTGAGGGACTTTAGAAATTGATCATTTTGTTTGATAAGGATCTTTTTCAGCCAGTAAAAGCTGTTAAATTGTTCTCCTCAGCTTCAGCCCATCTTCATGTTTCTTCTTACAGGCCCAGCAGGAGGTTCCTTCGTGGTTAGAGGAGTCTGCATTCAGCGGTGGCGGCCCCACTAGCTTCAATAACTGTGCCTCTACTGATTCCAGGAAGGTGGGTGGATGTGTGTTAAATCTTTTAAGCTGTATACTTGGTTTTCAGTGTCCTCACTCTGATTGTGTTGTTTTAGGGTCAGTTTGGAAGATCTTTCCAGGACAACAGCTCGCCAAGCCAGCCGGCTGCTCCTGCTGCAGCCGATGACGAAGAATGGGAATAAAGGGATATCGTCACAGCAAACCCATACAGCACTGTTCAGTTTTCTCTTCATACACACGTTCAGTTTGATCTAGTTGTAGCAGTGAATTTGTTTGACAGTTTAAACTTTGTCTGACCAGAGAAAATCAAGATGTCAACCAGAGGCTTTTGTAGGAAATGTCTTGATCAGCTCTCTCTGAGTGTGTTGTTGAAAAGTTTGTTTGATTTTTTAGTTTTTTTATATTATTTAAAATGTGTGTTTTGAGGAAAAAAAAAAAATTTGGACCAGAGTACAAGTTGACAATGTCATTTTCTAATCTGATTTGTTTCCTCTGAGGACAAAGATGACGAATAAATTGTTCAAAGCAATTCTTACATTTTTTGTGAAATCTTTCTTTTTTCTCCCTAGTACTGAAATGTACTTTCAATTGACAAGCAGTGCAGTAACCTAAGAGGTTCTTGATTATATAGTTAATTGTTCTTAATACAAGTTTGCAAAGATTTTTTTTCTAAGATGGTAAAATTATTGTTTTGTATGTTAACAGTAAAAGTTAGTTGCTTGGATAAAAAAGTATAATAAAAATGTAAAAGATCCTAATAATAGATCTTTATAATATATAATACATATATCAATAAATTAGTATAAATATAACAATTATTGTGTCGATGGCGCAGAAGTCGGTCACTGATTGGCTGGTAGTCATGCTCGTTTGTTGGGATTGGTGGATTTTTGGCCGGAAGCCCTGTTGTGCTTGAATTAGCCAATCAGAGGCGCCAAGGGGCGGGGGTTATCTTAATTTTCGCTTCTGATTGGTCACCAATATGCTTCCTGTTTCAAACTTGTTTTCCAACCGAAACTTGTCAACAAACAGCTGAAATTCATAAAGTGGCCTGATTTTGCTGTCGCTGTACCACTAAAATAGTTTTTAACCATGAAAGGAACGGCAAAAACTAAGGTAAGACGGAGAAATGTCACTTTTGACTCAATTTATAGCTCAAGCCGTCATGTTTTTAGCTACAGCTCCAATTATTAGCCACCGGTATGGATGTAAATACTGAATGCATTCGTTTTAAAGCTTCCGGTGACATTAACTGATTTATTTTGGGACGTGTTGCTCCCAAACTGTGAAAGCAAACATACAATTGGTGACTGAACTGTTGTTGGTGTTTAGCAGGTGGTGACATCAGGGAGGCTGTCAGGAAGAGTGAAAGTGCAGTCTGTGAAAAGAAGGTAAACATCACTTTTGCATTGCATGAGATTACACGTTAGAAATTCTGTTTCTGCTTGATCTCACTCTGAATTTTGCTTTCAGAATTCCTCCAAATCCAGCACCTTCAGCCTGCCCTGAGCCGGCCTACTCTCTGTACTCCACAGACTCTGAGGACCAGGTAATGCAATTCAAGAAAGGGAGATTTAGCCACTTTTTCAATCTTTTCATAATGCCCACACCTCAGAGATATTCAGTTTACTGCAAAAGATGAGGAACTACTTCTAAAAGCACACATGTAGACTTCATGAACCAGCTGTTCTGTGTCCTCTCAGGTCACTGCTCTACATAAAGGTCTGGATCGATGTGCTGCTTTGCTGGGTGGCATCCTGCAGGTGGATAAGTCAGGTGAGAGGAGCCTGAAGGCATTTATTAACTAAAGGAGAGTCTGATTAAAACTTTGTTACATGGAAGCTTTGTCTGCTACATGATGGCCCTCTGCTGACACAGGGGTTCCTCAGTGTGTGTTTTTATTTGTAGAGGCCTCACCAAGTGTTGCATCCAAAAACCCAGCGACCAAATCAAAACCATCAACCTCAGTGGGGAAGAAGATCATGAAGAAACTCCCTCCACAGACAGGTAGGTGTGTGTTTATGAGTGTGTGTGTGAGATTTAGTCATCTTAGCAGACTGATGGAGTTGTTGCTGCTCCACCTTCTCTTTTCTGTCAACTGCAGATCAGAAGATCCGTCGTTCAATCCAGCGAGGATCCGGCACTAAAACCCCCAAAACTCCACGTCAGCCTGTCTCTGTTCCTGCTGCACACTCAGGAGTGAAGCTGCACCCACCTCAGAGACGCCCTCACACACCACAGCACCTCCCTTCCTCCTCCTCCTCACCTCACCTGCATCCTCAGCCTCCTAAAACTCCACAGCCAGATGCAGAAGAGTGTGTTCCTGTTAGAGACACTGACCCCCAAATCTCAGAACCACTCACATCTCTTACAAACGCACACACCTGCACTCCAGAGGTGCCGCTGGAGCATGCACAAGAGGAGGAACAGAGGACAGCGCAGGATCTCCTGGGAGAACTCAGAGCTCTGATTGCAGGACAAGGTAAATCTGACGCCCAGTTTAGGACGACAGATTCTGATATTTCATTCGAAAATAGAATAATCTCAAAGATTTGCTTCACTGATTTCCAGGCAGTGTAGCAGAGAGGCTGCTTGGTCACCTGGAGCAGACCCTCTCCTCCTCTTCCTCCTCCCTTCTGATCGAGGCTGGAGACGCTCAGGCTAAAGCTGGAGTTTCATCCCTGCGGAGCCAGAACACACAGCTGCACAGGTAACACACACTCACACACATCACTGGGCTGCATTGTAAGAAAGGTGTAAACTGTTTGTGCTCTGCAGGCGTGTGAGGAGTCTGCAGCAGCAGCTGAAGCAGAGAGAAGAAGCAGAGAGACGTCAGAACACGCAGACGTTTTCTACCTCGGAGGGTAAAACCTGTTCCTCTGTTTCTGTGAACACGTGAGGAATGAAACCAGAGTTTAAATCTCTCATCTCTTCTCAGTGTGTTTGCTGCAGGACGAGCTCACCGCCGCTCAGTCTCAGCTGCAGGATCTCCAGTGTGACCTCACAGAGCTACGGGAAGCCCTGCAGGACACACAGAGCCGGCTGAGAGAGAGTGAAGCAGAGAAAAGGCTCCTCCAGACAGGTTTGGATTCACTGATATCTGATTCACGAGGAGAGGAGCTGTGCTTCTTTAAGAGGTTTGCTCATTAAATAATCACGGTGTGTTTCTGTAGACCTGGAGACGACCAAAAGCAGGTTAAAGGAGAGTGAAAGAGAGAGGAGTGAGTTAGCTTCAGTCGCCCAAAGAAGACTTGAGGAGATCCAGAATCTGAGCGAGTGAGTGTGGCGTCGATTTGAGTGAAAGGAAACTTTGAAGACTTCATGTGAGAGTGTTTTTTTTTTTCATTGTGTCTTTCAGAACCCTGAGAGGAGATCCATCCAATCATCCTGAGGTAACTGACTCTCAGATACCAAAGCAGAAGAAACCAGACCCAGCAGAGCCCCCATCAGACCGGATCACACAGTACCTGATGTCTCTGGGTGAGGTGGGGGGTGCACACACACACCCAGCAGAGAGGGAAGGAGAAACGTCACTTCCTGCTGCCAGCTCCTCTGCGCCACAGCTGATGAATCATCGCCGTCAGCTCTTCAACTCCTCGCTGTCTCACTGCGATCGGATATCTCTGAGCTCTGATTGGAGCGTGAGGTCCGGCTCGACCTTTGACACCAGGGACGAGGCTGCGTTCAGAGACGGTTTGGCGGCTTTGGATGCGAGCATCGCCAGTCTGCAGAAAACGATTCAGCTGGATCTGAGGAGGTGATCGACTTTAAGATCAAACCTTTAGAATTTCCTGTAAGTTGTCCTTTCAGGTGGTCTTTTAACACTATTTAAAGTTCAAGAATAAAGCTTTTTTAAATGTATTTTTATACTTTTTTGGGGGAAAATCTAAACTCAGAACAATGAAATACGATCTATGATCAGGTTTGACATGTCAGAGCCGTGGTTCTGCAAATCAAAGCTTCAAAAGCAGAGAGGTGAATGTGAGTCATGTCCCCTCAGGTAGTAAACATTACTCACATTTATCTGCTGGGATGAAACAACACGAACTGTTCTGCAGCTCTTTACGCAAGCCCTGTAAGTTCAGTGTTTTGCAACATGTTGAATTTGGCAGAGGCACTAAAAACTTCCACTGTTTGCTCACACTCGTACTGAGTGGATATAAAAAGCGGTGAAAGCACTTTGGAGCCAAGAGAGTTTCCAGATCCTGAAGAAAACACAAGCAGGTGAGTGTCTGATTCTGAACAACGTGTTTGTGGGGAAATGTTGGAGGGATCACTTCTGCTTTTTTGAAGATGAGTTGTCTTATTCCTCTTTATCTCTTTTGATCTTTTAAGGTGATCCAGTCAAAAATCCAAAATGAGAGCCTTCCAGTTTGCCGTCCTCCTCCTTATCGTCTGCATCAGCTGTGGTGAGTCTGCTCTTTGGACTCATTTATTTGCCTTTCTCAACAAGTTATAAAAATCAGACCATTCAGCTTTGCTTGAGCTTTGCTTCCTAACAGTTTTGGAAATCTAACCTTTTCTTTTCTTTTCTAGCTGAAGCTCTGAGATGCAACTACTGTGTTTCTGGCCGACCCGGTGTACCGTGCACCAACACGGTGAAAGAGTGTGGAAGACAGGAGGATGTTTGTGTCTCCGTCATGATTGGATCTCCCGGTAAGTGACCTCAGAGGTTATTTATTATGCATCTGTGATCCTGTCTCCAGTATTTTAATGTTGCTTTATTCTCTGCAGCATATTCATACTTTCGGAGATGCTCGAGGAGAGTCGACGCTGGGATCATGAAGGCCAATGACTACCTCACTGTCCACATTTGTGACACTGACCGCTGTAACTGAAATGAGTTTTAAGAAAATAAAACCATCTTTGAAATCCTGTTTTTGTCCCGTGTTAGATGTTTTCATGACTCAGGGAGCCCCCAGGGGCAGAGGGGCCTCCGTACTTATCTCAGTTTGCACAATCTGCTTCCTTTCTTTCTCTTTGCTCTGTTTGCAGGAGACTTTTGGAAGTGTTAGAAATTCTTTTCTAAAACAGAGAAAAACTGCAGTAAGATAAAAAAAGGGAGGAGATTAGCTCGGCTTTGTTAGCGATCAATACATCAGGAGAAACAAACAAATAAATCAAAGAACGCTGAGGCAGGAGATTGTCTCTGTCAGACAGTGAGTCAGGCTGTGGTTTCCTCTTTTTGAACACCACAGAAAGTCTGTTATGTCGCGATCTGTCCCGACCAATCATGCGCAGGGGGCTTGATCTGTGGCTGATTTCACAACAGAGTTAAAAGCGAGAGCAGAGCGTTCAGGCTGCACATTACAGACACCTGTGAA
Organism: Halichoeres trimaculatus; assembly: GCF_033239565.1. Lineage (NCBI taxonomy): Eukaryota > Metazoa > Chordata > Actinopteri > Labriformes > Labridae > Halichoeres > Halichoeres trimaculatus. The sequence continues at coordinate 7,015,034 of NW_027437202.1, forward strand.
CAAGGTAAGGAGACTTCTAAACTTCAGATCTACAGCTGCTGACTTTAAGATCTTAAAGCTACTGTTACACAAATATTCCTGAGTTATATAAAGTTTTTAAAATGCTTTATTTACAAAAAGGTATTTTAGCTTTTGCAAATGTTTGAGTGCATGTTGCTTTCTTTACAGGAAACACTCTTCTTTTTCACAATAAAAGCTTTTGTTAGCGCTATGTTCAATAGCAAGCATCAGAAGTGCTGTCAAGTGTCCTCCACAAGATGAATAGACTCAGAGGTATGTGTGAGTCTTTAGCACTGAACGATAACATCTCTGGGTTTCAGGTTGAACAATGAAAGCTGCAGTGTTTGCAACACTTCTCCTGCTGAGTCTGTGCCAAGGTGTGTGTTTTTATTCCTTTCACAAGAAGAAAAAGAGATTTTTATTTAAAGAAATGTGAAATTAAAGCAGCAAGTTTCAATAAATACACTCCTGTTTGTGTGTGTGTGTGAATCCAGGGGAGGCACTGAAGTGTAACTACTGTTTCTCGAAGGACAGCGACCTCTGCACTCCAACCAGCACTCAGACCTGCTCAGGGTCGGCTAACGCCTGCGCTGCCGTCATCCTCGGGCCCCCGCTCAGTGAGTTAAAACTGATGAAACACTGCTTATTTCTTCATGCATGTTGCAAAATGTTCCCTAAACTGATTTTCCTGCTTCCTCACAGATCGATCCTTCCGCTCCTGCATGAACATGGCCGTTTGTCAGGGCTACATCAAAACGCCCGGCACCTTCGCTAACTGCTGCGACACCGACCTCTGCAACTGATCCTCCTGATCTCTTCTGTGCAAACATGTCTGCAAATAAAAGTCTTTTTGAGAGCTCTAAATGAGGAGAGGAGGGTGTGTGTGTGCAGCTTTAATCATGCCTTTAAGGTCAAGTTTAAAGAGGGGGTGCAGTACTGCTCATGAACTCTAGAGGGCAGTAGAGCGCCGTGCAGAAAGATGAGCTGTATCTTGTGGTGTTTTTTTGAAGAGCATTATTAAAAGACAGAGACAGAGAGTGACAGTTTGATGTCAGAGTTTTGATGTCTTTATTCTCCACATGATGAAGTGCGCGGTCTTATCGTCTCACCTGAGCTTTAATAATGGATTATCTACCCAGCAGAACGGATGCAAATGTGATGCATTTTTCAGTCGCAGGCGGAGGAAACTGAGATAGATGTGTTTTCAGTTTGCATGCTTTATGAGCTGATGGCTCTGCTGTCATTGGAGAGCATAATTTCAGACGCAGAGGCTTTAGATTAATAACCAGTGTGTGAGCGGAAAGAGATGGACACAGTCAAACAAAAAAAGGAAGAGCTGCAAAACTCCTTCAAGTAAAACATTTTGAAGCTGATTGGCTCAAGTGTCACTTGCTGCAGATTCAGAGCTAAGAGTTAGCTTCAGGCTAACTGAGCTCAACTCCTCCTTACAGATAAATCTGTGCCTGTATTAAAACACAAACTTCCATTACGCATTCTTGGCGAGATACCCCAACGTGGACTCAGTAAAACCCCGGGGTAACATGCAACCTCCTCTTTACGAGGTGCATCCCATTACGCGGGGTTTCCTTCACCAACATGCGCCTGCAGCAGAGTGGAAACACCATCCAGCAACAAAAAAACTGGGAAATGAAAACACACACACACACACACTCACAAAGTTTGATGGCTCCTGTTTCATATCTGCGTGTCATTTGAGACAAATGTTCAACAACAGGACGTCTGTAAATGAGGTTTTCCATCATTTGTGTCGGAGCTGATTACGCCGAGCTCACTAACTCAAGTTTACTGCTCAGATCTGATGACAGTAACGTCTCATTTTTGGTAAACAACAGGTGATCTAAATCATTAATCATTAAACATTTTCCTCATTCATCTCCTGCTTTTGTTTCCTGTGTTTGAAAGATAAAAGTCTGTATCCCTCCTGCTTTTGCTCTCCGTACAAACACATTTCTCCTGCTCTGAATCTTTTAAGATACCTCTCAAACTTCTTCCTCCACTGATCTAATTCTGGCAAACGATGTGCTCACAGAATGAGACCATTAGCCTGTCATAGTGCGTTGTTTTTATTTGTGAAACAGTGAGTCAAACGCTCAGCAGGGCGCTCGCAGGGGTTTTCAGCTTCCTGTTGTGGGTGGACCACCAGAGCGTCAGACTCTCACTTCATTAACGCTGAGTTTCAGGAATAACAAGATGGAAATAAAAGAAGCTCCTCAGGGATTTGGTTTGGGGCCCTTTGGGGATTCATCATGTGGGTCAAACCTGTGAGACTTGAGGCCTGTGGGAAACAAACACCTGAAAATGAGGCTGAAGAAGAGACAGCGCTGAGAGATTGTTTGAGTTTGTAAATGAGAAAAATCCAGCTTCTCGTTAACCCTGCGGGACGCTCCGGCAGTGCGAAAGGGGCCCCTTGTGCCAGGCATGAGAGAACCAACAACCCGAGGAGGATCTCTTCAGAGTTTCCGACACGTCACGGTTTCCCTTGTCCCCGGGCGAGGAAAGCAGCGGCGCCCTCTCCTGATTACGAGCGATATGTTTGTGGTTACTTTAACGCAGGAGTCCATAAAAGTCTTGTTTTGCAGCTTCCAGTGAGAATTACTGCTGGGATTCCCTGGAAAACTCCAAAACCACAAGTGTCCCCCCCTGAACGAGGAAACACTCTCACTCTCATGGAAAGAAGTTCCACCTGCGGGTGTAAAACCTCGAGAAGGGAGATGTTTCCTCTTTGTTAAGAGGTGTGAGAGGGTTTGCCCTCATGCTGCAACATCTGGGGAGAGGAAACCACTGGAAAGATGCTGTAAACACAACTCTGAGCTGTCATCACTCCTGTGGTGCTTTGCTACGGTGGCCATGAGGGCAAACACAGAAATACCAAATAATTTCTTGTAAAATTTACCACAACTTTTTTTACAGTGTACTCTTCCTGTTAGAGACAGTTCTCCTCCTTCTGTTTACTTCTCTTTCTCCTGTTATTAACACACGTTTGTCTTTTCTTCCTGACAGGGAGTTCTGACTCTCCATCTCGTGAGAATATTTTGGCACAGGCCGTTATTAATCCTCCAGCTCTGCAGCCTCTCAGCATCCTGACCCTGACTGTGTCCGCCTCGCTCCTGTAGCTCCTCCCTTGGCTTTATAGTTCTGCTTAAACTGGACCTCCATCAGATCACACCCCGCACCATCCTCTCTGTTTCTCTGCCCCAGAAGAAGAGGAAGAAGAAGATGCTGAGTGCGCGCAGCGGAGTCCTCCTCCAGAGCTGGTCCCTGTGGATTATTTTGCTCCTCAGCTGCGGAGTCTGCGCGCGGAAGCAGCGGGATGATGGTGATGATGAAGAGTCCTGGTCGGAGAGCGTGTCCAGAGCCAGGTGTGCGTCCCGGTGCCTCAGTCTGCACAGCGTGGAGGCACTGTCAGTCTCCACACCGCTGCAGGTAAGGCGCGCCGAATCCAAATTTACGCATCTGTGCGATTCTTTTAGGGGCACGTTTCAGAGCTAAATACGAACTTCTCGATTAAATAAAAAACAGAGAGTGTAAGAAAAGACCAAAGAGGCTGATTTATCACTTTTTCTTTTGGTTTGTTTGCACTTTATGCAGAATTTTACCTCTTTGACAGCAGCTGCTTTCATTTTACGCATGTGCGCAAACTGTCTGAAAACGCTGCTGTGAGTTTGGAGAGCTGCGCCGCTTTTTAAAGAGGAAAACCGCGTATTTCATAGTATCTTAGATATATTCTAGTTGTTTTACATTTACATTTTTGCAAAATCTTTGCAGGATCTTGCTTTAAAGTTGTCACTTTGGAGCTTATTGAGGATTTCTGTCAAAGTGAGAGTTTACACCAGACCCCTTCTGCACATTATCACATTTATTGACTCAAACAACTGGAATTAGCTGCAAAAACTCTACCAGATATGGTTTAAATGTCAGACTTTATTGAAGTATTTTGTTGCCAAAGTTTAGCACCCGACCCCCTGACCCTTCTCCACTCTCCACCACATGAAGAGAAAACAAACCTTGTTAAAACTTTTTGCCTCACAGCAACCTGAGGAGAGCATACGGCTTGTTATCCTGATTACATCCCTTTAGATCACACACAAACACACACACACGTGGAAACACACAGGGATGAAGCAGTGAGTTGCTGCAGGCTGCAGACTGATGTAGACAGGATCCCACTTAGAGCGATGACACTGCACACAGTGACGGTTCAGCCCGTAAAAAAAAAAAAAACACATTCAGACTGAATTTGAATCATGGAAGCTTCTTTGCCTCTGTCTGATTTTGTTTTATTTGCACCCAAACATGAACTTTCTGCACGCCACATGCGATGCATCACGGTGTCAGATCAGGTCTCGTGTATGGAGGGGGAACGAGTCGATGATGGGTTTGTGCAGCTCTCGTGTCCGATGATTGGCTGCTGAAGTGTGAAACACACTCACATTGACCTTGTGCATGCATGTGGGGTGGGAGGAAGTGTCTCTTAGCTGCAGACACAACAGAATGCATTAACACGACTCTGTAGTGGAAGTCACTGCATTAACATGACTGTAAACCGCTTCTGTATTTGCACAGCTGAACGGTGGCAGGCGTGTCGATTAGATCCCCATTCCCCTCTTCTCTTGAGGCTGAAAGTAAATTTATTGTTCGACTGTCTCCTGTGACTCGACCAGTGATCCTGGATGTGCGCTCATTATTTTTCTGCAAACAGCCTCAGGCTCACAGCGGGGGGAGCCGTGAAGGACGGCGAGCTCTGCAAACTGGAGGGAAAACAGTCATTTGTCTTTGGACAGGGGAAATAAGTGGTTCCTCTGAGCTGTGACGGAGCTGTGAAGTATAATTAGGACGTGTGCATGTTCTCTTTAGGAACACGTGATAACACATGCTTCTGTTTGTGTTTGTGTCTCTCTCTAGAATAACGGATCCCTGGGCTGGTGTCAGAACCACAAACTGTGCGCTAAGGTAAGGAACGGAGACAAAACTCACATGGATCCTCTTCGTTATGCATCATCAAAATGTGTCCAAGAAAAGTTCCTGGAAGGCAGGAACTAGGGTCTAACTTTAGTTCCTGGTAGCAGCCTTTTTACAGTGCATCCCCTCATGCAGGATGTGAGTAATGCACCACTGCAGCTTCATGCATGCTATGTGCAGCCATAAATCACACCTCATGCAAACTGCTGACACCCTGCTCTGTGTGTGTGTGTCTGTGTGTGTGTGTACCTGTGTGTGTGTGTAAACATGTATTGATTCATGCTTGTGTACTGTACTGCTTATTACCCATTTCTCTGCTCCAACATTCATCATCACTCTGCTCCATACGCTTTGACACGCCATACATCACGCTCAGCTGAGCCTCCAGTAATGGATGGCGAACACACTGCACCCCTCGATGATATTACATCCATAAAATAAAACTTCCCCCTCCAACTTTTACAAAATCACACTCAGATATTTGATTCCTCATCCTAATTTGGAGCCCTAACAGCTCCCGAGAGGAACGATGGAGATACTAACGCGCCTCAGCAGCCTCTCACTTTGCGAACCGTGCGATGCGAGTGACGGCTAATTGTGATGACATGTTAGCTCATCAGGCATCTCCCCAGCTGCATTATTAAGAGCTTCTAAAGTGAGATATTCAGGGCCTTTAGTGCATGATCACAGGGAGGGAATGTTTTCATGGCAGCATGAATTAAGAGACGAAGGAGGAGCTGCCTCATCTTCTTAATTCCTGAACACAGACGTGCTTTCATGCTAACATGCTCCTTTCTTTTGATCGCTTATGTGCAGCTTTAAGTTTGACTGCAGAACTTTTGCATGCCCTCCTTTGTGATCAGATTAAAGCTTTCATCAGGAATCCTAAGGGAAAAGGAGGCACATAAGTCTTGATGATGTTGCTTTTGCAAATTGATGCAATTTAAAGAGGGGGTATGTGATTTTTTTTTTCATCTTTGTTCTGTCCCTTTTGTGCCCCTGTGGCATCTTCTCATGATTTCCCTCACACTGCTGCGTGCATCCCTCTAAAAAACCATCCCTGCCCGTGCTTCTCTGCGCTTCACTTTGCATCAGCGCAGCAGCCCAGCTTTAAACATGGATGTGGTAAAATGCGTCAGAGTCGCTCTGCAGTGACAGGCCCTCTCTGAAGCATTAAAAACGTCTTTTTCACAGCGTCCTGATCAAAGAGCGCTTTGGATTCAGCCGCAGCCTGTGGTTGGTTTCGGGTTGTTTGTTTGGACGTGATTTTATTAGCTTGAGTCGTCGTGATTGTTTGCGTGCTGGGGAAGCCGTAACTGCTTTTATCGTGTTTGATCTGCCGTCGTGATAAAGCAGCAGCTCGGGTCGTGTGATTTAAAAAGACAGCTGATTCAGATGAGTCGTACATGCACGCTTTGACCACAGAGAGAACGCACACACAGCCTGGGCGTGGGTGCTGCTGTGATGCTAACTTCTGGTTCCTCTAACCGCAGGCCGAGAGGGAAGTCAGTGTTAGGATTACCGAAAGCAGCAGGAGATGAATCTCTCAGGGTTTGCTCTATTTTTAAACCCAAAGTTTCATTTTTGCCGTCTAGGTGTTGACACATCTCAGTCCAGCTCTCGATCTCAGAGTCTAGATGAAAAGCTGGGTAAAGCCGGTTTTTGTGCGACAGCCCATCTCTTTGGCTCGTGACCATTTGGCCCCCGGTCGTCCTCGTAGACTCGGTGGTAATGAGTGCTTGTTAATCCTTCTGTCACTATCTCCTCCAGGCAGACGGCCATTTGCGAGTGCCAGAGTTGATTAGCGCCACACTCCCACACAGTCCGGTTCAATCGAGCTCTTAAAAGAAGAGCTTAAGATCGCACGACTGTAGCATCAGAGCCGTCGTGAGCACACAACCTGGACAACTGGCATTGAGCGTGTTGTAACGAGTCTTTCGGACGCTCTTGGCAGTCATTAGTGGGCTTCGTGATGTTTGACAGAGAGCCAGACGTACTCCTCCTTGTGTAAAAACTACTCGTGAAATAATTTCCTCGCCATCCTCTCCCTCCATGGGAGAAGCCGAGGTCTTGTCTGAAGATGTTTTAAAGGTCTGGAACGCTCTCAAAGATGGTTGGAGCTGTTGAAACAGGAAGCTGGAGACCAACACGAGGCCTGTTTGCTCTCTGAGGAGTTGGTCTGGGCAGCGAATCAAACGGAGGCGAGCACCGAATGATGAAGAGCATTTTGCACGGTCAGCAGAGAAGTTGTTCGCTCCATTATCTCCGTTTGGTCATGGAGGAGCGGTGCTGCCAGCACACACACTGAATACACACTCCAACCTGCAAAGAACAGCTTGGCTGCCAAACCAATTCCAATTTGGTGCAGCCAAGACAAAAGTCTCTCAGGGGCCAGAGGTGCTTTTCTCAAATCTCTCTCAACCACAGCACAAAGTTCCCCGGTCAGCTGTGTCTGCGCTGCACAGGGATGAAATGCTCGATTTAAGCTTGAAATGGAGCGGAAAACTAACCAACACTGAGGTGACGCTGGGAGAGGCGCGAGGGGAGGGAGCGTCGGCCCGTATTAGGGGACGAGCTCTCTCCGTAGAGACCGGGGAGGGATGATGGGAGATGGCAGGCTTGGCAGAACTATCAGACATGCTTCAGGGAGTCTTCATCACCGAGGAGGAAGAGCTGCGTGGACTGGATGTGCACTGTGGAGTCTGGGAATGTGTGCAACTTTTTTTTTTCATCTGCAAACTCTAAGTCTGTGCAGGCAAACAGTTTTACTGAGCATCTTAAAGGAGTATTACCACACTCTTTTTCCTCCTCCAGGAGCTGATAAACAAGACTTAAAACCAGGGATGGAGCCAGGATTTTAGTTTTGGGTGGGCCAGACTAATTTTGTCCGGGCTTTAAGTTACAAATGTTTGTATGTTATTAATTCAATTCAATATTTTTTTATTTTTTTATTTATTTATTTATTTTTATTTAAAATGACTAAATTTGCTACGATGTTCAGGTTGAAAAGCAGGTTTGGTTGCTTTTTTTGCCTTTAATTTGCATTTTTATAATCCTTTTCTGGATCCAACATATTTACCTGCAATCACTGTTACTTACCAAAAAGTGGCGCTCTCACGCACCTGTAGCCTGCCTATGGTTAATTATAAGCTGTAAGAGCAAGGACATATAATAAAAATAAAAAATAAAATAAAAAATAGTACAAATTCAAATAAATTAATTGATGTATTAAAATAAATAAATAATTTTTAAAAATTAAATTTAGTTAAATTAAATTAGATTTAAAAAAAAAATACATAAATAAAATTCTACAGTTTTGGGACCTTTGGGCCCACCAGAAATGTCGCCCCTGCTCCAAACTCCTGAAAGAAGTTTCCTGCATCCTAACTTTCAGTCTTCTTGTCCTTGAATATTAGAATATTTTACAATTTAAAATAAATCTATTTATTAATTAAAGTAAATAAATAAAATAAAATAAAATAAAATAAGATAAAATAAAATAAAATAAGATAAAATTAAATTAAATTAAATTAAATTAAATTAAATTAAATTAAATTAAATTAAATTAAATTAAATTAAATCAAATTAAATTAAATTAAATTAAATTAAATAAATTTAATTAGATAAATTAATTAAATTCATTAAAATCGACAGTCCTGGGACTTTTGGGCCGCCCCTGCTCCAAACTCCTGACAGAAGTTTCCTGCATCCTAACTTTCAGTCTCCTCGTCCTTGTGAAGCTCCTGTCCGTGCGTTCGCCGCCCTCCTCCCCACTGTTTCTCACTCCAGCATGAAATTACAATCAGTGTGCGGCGGCTCCCCTGAGTCTGAGCGGCTCGTGGAGCAGAGGACGAGTCCGCTCACTCTGCTCCTGTGTGCTCACATTTACATAAGTCGCTCCAACGTTCAGCTGATGAATGCGATCTTTAAATGCTGATGATTGACTGATTCTCACTCTGACAGTGCCTGGAGCCCTGCAAAGATTCATGGGAGATGAAGAGGAAAAGCAGCTGCAGAGATCTGTGTGAGGTACGCTCACACACACACACACACACACACACACATTGTGGTCACGCTGCATGCTGTCAGATGTAAGTTAACCTGCTCCCTTTGACCACGCAGAGGTCATTTCCCAAGAAGCACTGGGAGTGTGTGACCAGCTGTGAGTTCCTGCAGTCGGTGTTGGAGGTGAAGCAGGGCAGCTGTCCTCCTCCTGAGAGAGCCAGTGGCTTCGCCGCGGCCTGCGTGGAGAGCTGCGACCACGACCGGGACTGCTCCACCACGAGGAAATGCTGCTCCAACGGCTGCGGACACACCTGCCAGACCCCCAAAGACCTCTACAAAGGTGAGGGTGTTTCAGGTGTTGTGCCTGTGTTTGAGCTGCAGAGACAGTGTGTGTTTGAGAGTGTGTGTGTCTAAACTCTTGAACTTCTGAGCCCTCTGACTTCCTCCTCCCTCAGGCTGCTCCTGGGTGATTCTGCTCGGCTCTGACACGGTTTGATCCCGAGCAGAAACAAAGCTGCTCCGGAGCAGTGAAGTGATATATTTTTAATATCCTTTGGATGTTTTTGTGATGAGTTATTACCTCCATGACTCACGCTGACACACTTGCAGTGTCATAAACTTCCTGTCAACCTGAACCAGACGCCGCCTGGCCTCCCCAGGGGCATGGGGGGGGGTCTCCTCTCAGAGATGTGACGTAACTCCAGGTGGAGAAAGCGTCTGACAGACAGCCAGTGAGAGTCAGGTGGAGTTTGTCCTACTTAAAGCCTCCTCTGTCGTGTGGTTGATCAAAGCGAGCTGAGCGCAGGATGCTCATGTTCTAAAAACTCATCGTCGCTTTGAGTCTCTGCAGGGATGAGACGCTGAGTTTGCGTCCTCTCTGAGTCTACTCGTTGTTGTATGAGATGAGAACGAAATGCATCCTCACACCTCCGTGTTTCTCCTCCAGGCGCTCCCTTGAAGCCCAGGAAGGAGCTGAGCTTCACTGAGCTCCCCTCCGGTCAGCTGGAGGTCCGCTGGTCCTCCCGCTTCAACATCTCAGCCGAGCCTGTCGTCTACGTCCTGCAGAGGAGGTGGAACTTCGGCATCCAGCCCAGCGAGGACAGCGCCACCTCCTGGCAGGTGGTTGCACAGGTCAGCTGAGTTTAACATCTCTGCAGCAGCTTGATTGAAAATGTCGCTGCAACACTTTAACACCTCCCTCGATGCTCCTCAGACCACCGAGCAGGGAGCCCAGCTCTCTGACACCCGACCCGGCCGCTGGTACCAGTTCAGAGTGGCTGCTGTGAACACGCACGGGACCAGAGGTTTCACCACGCCGAGCAGACACATCCACTCCATCCGAGGTCAGACACACACAGATCAGATCACCTCATGATTGGTTGAATGCAGTGAAAGACGATGATCTGTCTCCTTCAGACCCGTCCAACCCTCCTGCGCCTTCTGAGCTCAGGGTGGCGAACATGAGCTTCGGTCCAGGTCGGGCGGTGTCGGCTCGGCTGCAGTGGAGCGTCCCCTCTGACCTGGACGTCCCGGTTCATCACTACAAGGTGAGCTGGAGCTGGACGGCAGCCGGGCAGGCGTCTGCGTCATCGCTGACCAAACGGAGGAAGACGGTCAGAGAGGTGAGGGTGGAAACTCTAAAGCGTGAAGGAGTCTCTTTAGTGGTGAAAACATACTCATCCTCTTCCTGTGTGTGTGTGTGTGTGTGTGTGTGTGTAGAACCAGGTGGAGCTGGACAGCATGCGCGCAAACAGGAGCTACACCGTGGAGGTCCAGGCGGTGTCATACTGGGGTCAAACTCAGCTCAAAGGCCCTCGAGCCATCCTCCACTTCAGCACGCAGCGAGGTACAAGCTCCAACTTCACGCTTTATTCAAAAACACCTCAAATAAACGTCTCGTCTCCGTGTGTGTGATCTCTCAGGTGTTACTTGGCACTTTCATTTAGTTTTGATGGGATTTCTTTCCCTGCCTGGATGTAAAATCTTTGATCCTCTGAGACTCAGAGCTTCACTCCTCCCAGTCACAACCTGAACATTTAAAACTCACAAACTTATCAGCGCAGCAGAGCAGAAAATCCTTTTACTTTAATCCAAAATGTCAAGAGTTTATTTCAAAGTGACAATCTGACATGAAGAGGGAATAAAGACGCGTATTCACCGAGAGAAAGGCTGGAGTGAATAAAGCTGCAGACATCAGCGGAGGTGATCCGCCGGCGCCCAAAGTTCTCAGATTTGATGTTTCTGTGCTTGAGTCTTTTCAGCCTGCAGAAATCAAAGACGGTGTGTTTCCATCAGACGCTGCAGCTTTAAGTAACGTTGTTGGATCTGTTTTGAAGCTTCTGGTCCAGTCCCAAGAAACCCAACCGGAGACATCCTGGACGTAGGGACGCCGTTTTATCAGGACGGGCAGCTCAGAGTGCACGTTTACTGGCAGAGCAGCACAGGTGAGAGCTCTCACTCTGAGCTTTATTTCTACGCTGGTTTTTAAAGTTGTGTTACTCATTAACTCCTTTTGTAGATCCTTCAGTGGAGTACTACAGAGTCCAGTGGGGATCAGAGCACTGCGCACACAACCAGACCACCCCCACGGAGAAGACCAACACCCGGGTAGAGACCCCCCCCCCACTGTGATTATTATATAAGACCCTCAGGCGTCAGCTTCCTCATCACTTCCTGTCTCTGTGTGATCCAGGAGACCTTCGTCAGCCTCCCAGGCCTCCTCTTCTCCTGCAAGTACAAAGTCCTCCTGCAGCCGCTCAGTAAGAAGACTCGTCCCCCCGCAGAGAGCGCCGTCTTCTTCACCCCCTCCTGCGCCACCATCCAGGCCAAGAGCCCCAAACCCATCACCTGCCACAGAGGAGGAGGAGGAGGTGAGGAAGAGGAACCCTCAGGTGTTTCTTTTGTTAAACAGATTTTAATGTAACCTCCTCCTGTGGTTCCTCCTCAGTGCCTCCTCAGCAGATCCTCCTGAAGCCGGTTAACCTGACTGCAGCCTTCGAGGTGCGAGGTGGGAACACAACGGCCATCTTCAGCTGGGCTCTGGCTCCGCCTCCTTCCTACCAGCAGCTGACGGGCTACCAGGTGACGTGGGCGGAGGTCATCACCACAAACCGACCCAGCAACAAGCTACCACACAGCCTCATCTCGCAGTCGCAGATTCTCCCGCCGGTCAGTGCTGCAGACGTCTCCTCTTCACTTTCTCTTTGTTTGTTTCTTCTTCTCCACTTCCTGACTCTTTAGCAGTCAGATTCTGTGCCCTCCTTAAAGATGAATCTCAGGGTTCACCGAGCTGACAAACTGAAACCCTCAGATCGCAGCTCTCCTCCAATTTCACACACTTCGAGCACACTCTCTGTTTTTCTCTCTCAGGATGCCAACATCCTGGTGGTGTCAGACCTCCACCCTGACAGCCTGTACCGGCTGGAGGTGCAGGCCATCACTGTGGAGGGAGAAGGTCCTGCAGCATCCAGGACTTTCCAGACTCCTGGGAGCCAGAGCATCCTGAGACACAGTAAGCCACGAGGCGAGTCTTTGCAGAGACGTCTGGGTTTGTTTTAGTTTTAAGTTCTCACTCTTCTCTGTTCAGGACCGAGGCTGAGGAAGCTCCACCACAACACGGCGATCATCGAGAGGCACTGAACCCAGACGGCCAATCAGCACGCACGAACCGAGAACTCAGGACGACAATGAGCCTCAACATGAACTCTCACTCTGTGCAATATTTCTGGTGTCTGCGTCCTCTCACATGAATCCTGGTAGTAGAGATCAAACCTGCAAGTGTAGAAAAGTTTATGCAACTGAAAAAGAAGTTCTTCTTTTTTTTTATTTAATAAAAAAATAATTAATTAATAATAGAAATAATTTAATGATTAAAGTAATGAAATAAAATAAAATTAAAATAAATAAAATAAAATAAAATTAAATAAAATAAAATAAAATTAATTTAAATTAAAAAAAAAAAAAAGAAGTTCTTATTCCTTTGACTCCCAGCTGAGGGAGAAACCTCGGCTCCAGTGTGTGATAAGTGAGCGTGCATCGTACTAGCATGTAGAAGTTCAGTTTTGTTACCTTTAGGGCTGGGTCAGGAAATGTTTCTTCATGCACTAACCCTCATCTCTGGTTCTGCACAGGCAGCGAGGGATGCTTGTAGACACCCAGCCCTAACAGCCCTTTTAGATGGAAATGCATGAAGCACCCGGACGTCTCGCGTCTCACCCATGGTACCTGCACTATGCTTGTTAAAGTCATGTAGCTCCCTGTACTCTGTAAATTCTGTATAAAACGTCTGTCTGTATTTATTACCTGTGGAACATGTGTTCAGTGTGTGTGCTCAGCCTTTTGTAAACCTCTAGAGATCCTGTACAAAGATGTTTTATAACTAAAGATGAATTCCTGTCTGCACTGTTTCCTTTTTCTCTTTCCCCTCTCCTCATCAGCATGTCGTGTTTGCACCCAGCGGTGACCTTTCGTCCGCTGCGAGAGCTTTTAATGATTGTGTATCCGAGGCTGCGTTCCAAAGCCGGGAGGAAACAAAGAGCTGCTTTCTAATTCTACCTCCATTACTCTTGAGTTGGTGCACAAACAAAAGGTTTGAGGAGGCCTTCGGGGGATACAGGAGGAGGTGTGTGTGCTCAAACACACACACACACACACACACTGAGCAGCAGGTATTAAGGAGTATGAAAAAGTTGAGATGAAACTCAGGAGTTGGCTTCCTCTTCATGACAGCTGTCCCATCCGTCCCCGTCAGATGATCCCCACATGATACATAAATATTTATAAGTGCAGTTTTAATCCATTTCAGCTGCGGTTTATGATGGCGTATTTTTCATTTCTGTGTGCTCTGATTTAAAGCAGGAAATTTAGGGATCATAAATAATCGATAAAACGACAACTTTCACTCCCGCTGTTGTAAAACACGCTGACAGACGTGATTAACTCAGCTGTCAGGAGTGAGGAAGAGCGCGGCATCAGGAATGAGTCATCCTCCTGCAGTGAGCACAGCGGCTTCATAATAAGAGGAGCGCTGATGTTTAATAGAAAGCAGAGCTGAAGGTAACACTGTGAATGATGCTGACCTCTGTCTGCCTGCATTCACCCACAGCTATTTATCTCCTCTGTGGAGCGGCGCTCGTTATTTGCGTGTCTTCCAGGTGACACAGAGGAGGGAGGGTGGAGTCCTTGGATAACAACCTCAGATTCATTGATCTGTGAATTTCTGCTCCCATAAACTCAGGCCAGCGTTGTTAAAGCCTTTCATTAGGCGGCGGAGATTGATCGAGTGAAATCTGCACGCTCGAAGGGAAAGAATGAGACGACTCTGCATCCTCAGTGAGATCTTAGGAATCCACACGTCCGACCAATAAAACTGTCACGGTGTTAATCCAAGATGTGCAGAAATACACCCTCGAAAAAACGCTGACACCCCATTCTTCATCTTCAACCTCCTCACCAGCTGCTTCCTCCAAGCATGAAGCAGATGGACTGTGAAAAATAGCTGCAGAACATGCAAAAAGTAGCTCGTGCTAGTAGTGCATGCTCAAAATTCAAAACAAAGGAGGAAAACACTCCAGAGTTGGGTGCAGTAATCCAGATCTGAACGATCCACGCTCATCTTTGAAGCAGAAGAAGAAGAAGAAGAAGAAGTGCTGTCTGGCAGTTTTTCCTTAATGCTGATTTGTGTTCTGTGTCTGATCTGACACGGCTTCAGGTCTTCAGGGATCTGGAGAATCACTACCAAGGAGTGCAATTGATTCTTCTCAGGCTGATTTCTGAGCACTTTGAAAAGCCTCCAAAGCAGATGCTTTGTTCTCATGTCATGAAACTCTCAGACCTGATGGATCTTGGTTGTGGAATCCCAAATTCAACACATGTGAATCCATTTCCTGTTTGTTGGTCAGGGTGGAGTAATTCATGGTGAAATCAGTGAGGAGAAATACACACACACACCTGTCAGGTGGGCACACACATCCATCCCTATTCCCCTTTCCTGCTTCATGCAGCTGCTCTCAGAGTGAGCTTGTGGGTTTGGTGCGTCACAGGTTTCATCATCTCATCATGACTAAAATAATTTCCATCAAATCGAGCGCAGGATGCCAGGATGTGTTATTGTTGCCTCTTAGTCACCGATGAGGAGCTGACGGCTCGCCCACGCCGCCGCTGACGGACGGTGATTAGGAGTTATTGATATTTCTGACACACATGACGTGTCCTCAGAGCTTAATGAGGACTGCGGAGGCAGAACCTGGACTCACTTCCAGAGAGGTCTTTATTTGTTGTTCAACCTGCGGTATCCAGGATGGCATGGGCCTTCCTGAATCCTGAGTCAGATTCTGATTCTGGACTCATTTTGTCTCCCTCCTTGAAGCTCAGATAAGATGCTGTGATGTCCCTAAAAAAAAAAAGAATAAATGTTTCAGCTTTTGCTGCTCATGTGTGAACGGATGCTAACTTCAGCTGCTCTCAGAGACACACAGCCCGAGGACAGGATCAGATCATATTAACACCTAACGCTGGAACAAAATAGCTCCATCATTTCACAGCGCACAGAGAAAGGAGGGGGGAGAAGCCTCGTCTCTGCAGCTTCATGTAAGTAATTCATGTGGCGCGTAAACACGACCATAACAGCATCGATTTCTCTCACAACAACACTTCTCTCTTCATGACACAGACGCCATTAAGCTCTCAGGCGGCAGAGCTCCTCAGCTGATCCTGCAGAAGGTGTGAAGAGAATTTATGTCACACCTGTGGTGCATTGAAATGTAATGATATGAGGTGTCAGCTCGAACACCTTCGCTGTAAACTGTGAACAGTAGACGTGTAGATACTCACCGGCGCTTTGCTGAAAGTTCAGTAAACTTCGCAGCGACTTTTTTTTTTTACAGTGCAGCCACCGTGCTCTGAGAATGACCACATGGAAGATTCTGGATTAGCATGGAAACACTCAGACATGAAATTATTCCTGCAGCGTCATTCTCTTCTCCATCCTTGTATAAATAACAATCACAGAAGCGATGACGGCATCACTTTTTTTCTGCAAACATCTGTGCTCCTGACCGTAAATCGTGCCCGCTTGCTTCCAGCTGACATGCCCCCCCCCCGTCGCCTGTGGCTGCAGAGGAAGTGATGCTCTTCTTCAGGGTTTCCACTTCCACTGTAAGGCTGGAGGGGGTGGGGCTGAGAGAAAATTGGGAGCAGACTCTTTTGCTCGCCTCTAAATGAACGCTCCTGACCTCTGCGCGTCCTCCGCACAGCCAAATCAAATCAACATGTGCAGCTGGTCAGAATGCCAGGGCTGAACATCCGTCTAATGAGGGCGGCTCAGGCTGCGAGCGGATAGAGAAGAGGATTCAATGCAAAGAGGAAAACAAATAAAGAACTTTTTATGTGCTCTTTTTTTTTTCCTCTTCTCTCTCTGCATGCTCCTGCTGCAGAGCTGGATCGACTCGTGCATGCTTTCCTCTCCACTGTCACGTGCACGCTTTGTCCTAAATTCTGCTGTCAGGAGGGGGAATGTGTGAACGCTCCTGAGCCGCCTGGGGCTGCAGACGCCTTTCAGAGCTGTGACCCGGAGTGAAAGAGGAGGGAGTGAGCAGCTTCATTTCTACGCTGATGACACCAGGATGTACCTGCTGCAAAAAAACTGAAATCTTATCAAGTGTTTTTGTCTTTTTTTAAGTAAAAATCATCTTATTATACTCAATATGAGCCACTTTCAACTTATCAATCCAGAAAAATGTCTTGTTTCAAGTTATCAGAGTACAAAAATGAGGTTTGAATCGCTTGTAACCAGTAAAAAAATCTGCATATGGAACATGAAACAATTGCTTGAAAATTTCCTTGAGACTAGAACAATGTCTTAATACAAGTAACTTTTCTCTTGTTTTTGTTTAGATTTTTTTACTGGTTATGAGCAATTCAGACCTCATTTTTGTCCTTAAATAACTCTAAACAAGACATTTTTCTGGACTGGTCATGTGAATTTGGCTCATATTGAGTCTAAAAAGGAATTTTCTACTGAAAGTAAGACAAAAACACTTGATAAGATTTCAGTTTTTGCAGTGCATTCTCAGTTTAATTATTTTATTAAACTCCAAGCTCCCCCAAAAGTCACATTTTAATATATTAAAAGATAAAAATGAGGCTTGAATGTTTTTTTGAAGCAGTTCAGGCTTCAAAAACAAACCTTTCTCTGGGGTTACATCCAGTATAAGCTGCAGTTTGGAGAGCTGCCTGATGATAATTGGATTTTATTGAGCGTCTGATTTTGCCGTGAGGGGAATCAAAGCCAATGCAACAAAACAACACATGCATGCAGCAGGTTTGTGCAGCACTTTGGATGCAGAGATGTTTTTGGATGGATATCAGTATTGAATCATGCACGGGATATTACTTACTGCGCATGTTTGTTGCAGAAAGAATAAATAAAATAAAAATAATAAAAATAAATAAATAAAAATATATTTATCTTTTCACTACTTGTGTGCAGCTGATAAAAGCCCAACTCCTCATCCAAACCTCACGCCGTACGTAAAGCCCTCTGGGATTCACACAACAACACTGCCCCCTGCTGGTCACACTGCAGCACCCTCACACTTACCCCCTTTTTATTTAGATATTTATTTGAAATATTTATCAAAAGTGAGAAATGTTCAGCTTTTTTAAAGCGGGGAATAAAAAAAGAAAAGGGTTAGATGTGTATTTTGTTTTGTTTGTGGAGTTTCGAGACTTCAAACAGGAAGACGTTTTCCTCCTCCGCCTCGCGCACGAAGTTTCTCGAGATTCTCGTCCAGCCGGTTCCGGAAACTTTGTATGTGTATTGTTTTGGTCGCGCAGGTGTGTGGGCAGAGAGGAGCTACAGGTAAGAGTTTAACACACCTGACACATAAAAACAGACGACGCAGCTTTGCATGAGATGAGTTAACAGTGAGGGGTGTTTCAGACCAACAGGTGCAGCTGTTTGGAGCTCAGAGTGAAGGATGCTGGGACTTTTTAATGGATAGCACTGTTGATATATGCTCACCTCTGCACATTTCATGCATGCACTCACTGTCGTAACCCATCTAGCAGGCTGCATCGACCTTCACTGGTGTGAATGAGTTTTTCCTCTGTCAGCTGTTCTCTTATCTCTGTGTCTGTCTCACACTAACTTAGTCAATCATGTCTGCACCCCATGACTTTCCTGCAGCCTGTTTTCATCAGATCCCCTTGAGTTTATTTTTGTTACAATTTCTTTTGCAGCCTGCAGCCTGAAACCGAAGCAAACAAAAGGAGTAATGTCTGTTTTTTGCAAGACAGCTACACTGCACATTTCATGCTTCCTCATTCTGCATGTTTAAAGGCTCCACTTCCTCATGCATGACTCTTTCCTGCAGCCGTGACTAGCGTGCATGCTCAGTGAGGTTGTTATCATGTCCAAAGTTCTGCAGCACGTGCACCTCATCAGGTTGAAACTCCTCACTCCGCTCTTGCATCATGATCCACCCACTCCTCCTCTAAGAGCTGATCTGTCAGTGGGTGTTTAGTTTGTGCTGCGATTTCTCCTCCAGTGTTCCTGCTCTGACAACATGAAGCCCACACGTTCTCACTCCTCTCTGCTGCTGCTGCTGCTCCTGGAGGTGAGCGGCGCGTCTCCTCAGGAGGGCAGGAGGCCAAACTTTGTCCTGATGATGGTGGACGACCTCGGGATTGGAGACCTCGGCTGCTACGGGAACAAAACCCTGAGGTACATTTGAGCGGGCTGACCCTTAAGAGTCTGATTCTTTCTCCTGCTGCTCTCCGTCTGAGTATCGAGCTCCTCCTGTATCTGCTGATGAATTGTGATTGCAGGACCCCAAATATTGACCAGCTGGCGGAGGAAGGGGTGAAGCTGACTCATCACATCGCTGCTGCTGCCCTCTGCACCCCCAGCAGGGCCGCATTTCTCACCGGAAGATACCCGATACGATCAGGCCAGTGAGCAGAAAAACGTTCAGTGACTGACACGGTGCTTAATGTCGGTCTGCAGGCGGAAAACACAACTGTTAAACACTGTCACATTAAACACATCCTTGCAGAGCTCATTTATCTGGAGACTGAAGAAGTTAACCATCTGTGAACTCACAGGGTGGCTGCAAAGATTCAGATTATCACACTTTGTCTCCCACGTTCATTTCATTTCTTTTTCCTCTCCTGCAGGAATTTATGGACACGGCAAAAACTTAGTTTTCATCCTGAACGCAGCACCTGGAGGTCTGCCCAGCACGGAGCTCACTTTTGCAAAGATCGCACAACAACAAGGCTACGAGACAGCTCTCATAGGTAAACTTTCAGGACCTGCTGCTCCCAGGATGCTGCTGCAGAAATCTTACAGTGACTTTCATCCTTTTTGCAGGAAAGTGGCACCTCGGTCTGAACTGTAACAGCAGCACCGATCACTGCCACCACCCCAGCGCTCATGGCTTCAAATACTTCTTCGGCATCCCTCTCACCAACCTGCGGGACTGCCAGCCGGGTCATGGCACCGTGTTCCAGATCCAGAAGTACCTCCCTTACAGGACGCTGGGCATCATCATCCTCACCGCAGCTCTCCTCCACTACCGCGGCGTCATCGTGATCCGCAGAGGCCTGATCCTGGTGCTGCTGGCTCTGCTGCTCCTGGCTGCAGGGCTGTTTGCAGGCTTCCTCGCGGTGATCCCGTACTTTAACTGCATCCTGATGCGGGACCACAGAGTCGTGGAGCAGCCGTTTGTGTCCGAAAACCTGACGCAGAGGATGACGCAGGAGGCTGTGTGCTTCATGGAGAGGTAGCTCATGGATGATGTTGGTGGAAACGGTTTTCCCTCTGTGTGTCACTGATCTCTACTTCCTGTTTCTGCAGGAACTCCCAGAAGCCCTTCCTGCTGTTCTTCTCCTTCATCCAGGTGCACACGGCCATGTTCGCCTCTGCACGCTTCAGAGGAAGCAGCCAACACGGCATCTACGGGGATGCTGTGCATGAAGTGGACTGGAGCGTAGGTGTGTTTTCCAGAAACATCTGAAGAAACATGAAAGGATTTTTATAATTATGTCAGAAACGAGTGTTTTCTGCAAAAGCTGCTGTAATAAGATCAGCTGGTCCTTCATTATTCTTATTATTCCTCTCTGACTGTGATTTCTGCTCACACTCAAGGACGTTCTGGAGCCACATTGTGCCGAATGTTGGGGGTTATTTTCCTAATGAACGTGTAATTACTCTCATTATTTTCGCCCGAGGAGCGTCGTCCGAGCACACAGGAGGAGGGCGGTAATTGCGTCGCCCTCGACTCGCTTTGTGTTTCACCGTCCACAGCTGCAGGGATGTGTCGAGAGAGTCATGAATGCTGAGCAGTTTTCTGTTCTGTGTGTTTTCCAGGTGAGATCATGAAGACCCTGGACCGGCTCCAGCTGAGGGAGCACACTCTGCTCTACCTGACGTCAGATCAGGGCGCTCACCTGGAGGAGATCTCAGCTTGGGGGGAGGTGCACCGAGGCTGGAACGGGATTTATAAAGGTGAAGAAGATGTTTGGGTTTTTTAATTCATGCTGCAGAAAAACACGTGTAGGACTTTCTTCCCTCTTTCTTCTGAGCAGCTGGGAAGTCCACAAACTTCGAAGGAGGGATCCGGGTACCAGGACTCCTGCGTTGGCCAGGGGTCGTCCCAGCTGGCAGAGAAGTAGACGAGCCCACCAGCAACATGGATCTGTTCCCGACCGTGGTGCAGCTGAGCGGAGCGTCAGTCCCAGACGACAGGTGAGCCGGAGATCTGTGGCGTGTTTCAAAAAGAGCCGCTGAGACTCTAAAGGGTGTTTTCTGTCCTCCTCCTGCAGAGACATCGACGGTCACGACCTCATGGATCTCCTCCAGGGGAAAGTTGAAAGGTCACATCATGAGTTTTTGTTCCATTACTGCAGCAGCTTCCTGAACGCAGTCAGATGGCGTCCACGAAACGGTGAGTTGAGAAGAAAAGCATGTTCAGGTATCTGTGTGTGTGTGTGTGTAACGTGTTTGTTTCTCAGGCACCGCCGTGTGGAAGGCTTTCTACTTCACCCCAAACTTCTACCCCGAGAACGAAACATCCTGTTCCCACACACACATCTGCTTCTGTGGCCCAGGGGACGTGACTTATCACGATCCTCCGCTGCTCTTCGACCTCTCCAGGGACCCGTCAGAGAGCACGCCGCTGACTCCTGACACCGAGCCCGCCTTCAGCGCCATCCTGGCTGTGATGGAGGAGGCCGCTGAGGCACATCGGAGGTCGGTGAAGCCCGGGGAGGTGCAGTTGTCTGCAGGGGGCGTGCTGTGGAGGCCCTGGATGCAGCCCTGCTGCTCCTCCTTCTCCCAGCTGTGTCAGTGCCAGCACGGCGAGGACGACGAGGAAGGAGGAGGACGCCGGTAAAACTCACACACCTCATGTGACGCCGTCAGACTTTCACACGGGGAAATAACCACTCTTAGTGAACATAAACAAGCTTCGTAGAGCTGTCGCACACTGCAGGTGTGTGTGTGTGTGTCTACAGTGAAGCTAAATAATTACTGTAATAAAGCGGCTCCTTCAGCTGGCCGCTCTCCAGGCTGAGGGCTGAGTTTCCCAACAAACAACAGCAGTAATAAACAAAAGCGGGGAATCTCTGGCCCCCAGTGGAAAGTGTAATTTAAGGGAAGCCTGAACGGAGCCTCATTAGCAGACGCAGCAGGTGGGATTACATAAGAGCAGCAGGAAACATCTGTGTGTGTCTGCGCTTCAGGAGCTGATCTGGATGTTGAGATTTCTTCTTCGTCTTTACGTCAGAGGCACATTTTAAAATAACACTCCTCAACTCTTCGTCTTTTTAATCTGATCCACAAATTCATTTTCTAATAGATGAATCAAATTATGTTTGATGAGTGGAGCTTTAAGGGTGTAGTGTGTGGTGTTATTGTCAGATCAGATTCAGTAGAAATGAAATAAAAAGTTCACACGTCTGTTTAAATTAGTTTTAATCACACTTTTGTTTCTTTCTGAACTTTATTTCTAAGCAAACACTGCAAAAAACGGAAATCTAATCAAGTGTTTTTGTCTTATTTTGAGTAAAAAATGTCTGGTTATACTTAACATGAGCCACATTCAACTAATCAGTCCAGAAAAATGTCTTGTTTCAAATTAATGAACAAGAAAAAAGAGGTCTGAATTTCTCAAAACAAGTTAAAAAATCTGCAAATGAAAAAAGAAAAATGTCTTAACACAAGTAACTTTTCTGGGTTGGGAAACGTCTTCAAACCAAAGCAGAACCGTCCCAGCTTAAAGCTGCTTCTGGGAAACCACGTCCTGATTGGTTTTCGTGTGCCCCCTGCACCGTTTCAGTCTCAAAGAGGTATAGATTCTGCAGCAGACGCAGAATGAAGGTTTTACCAACACCCTCTGGAGCGCTAACCGACCGTGTGGAGATGGTAACCCTCCTCTCAGCAGCTGATGGAGAACCTGCTCACGTCTCCTGATGCTGGAGGGAATCAAACAGAAACCCCGCAGAAACGTCCAGCACTTCAAAGAAAGCGCTCCATCCTCCCGTCCCGTGGGAGCTGCAACATCCATGACGTCCTGTGAAGAGCTGCGGCGTCCAATATCTCCTTTTCTCTCTCTCACGCTGCCTCCAGCCGCGGAAATTAAAAGCCTCCTTAGAAAATTGATGAGGAGTCCATGTTCTCACGAGCGCTTTTCATCCTGTGCTGCTGCTGTCATGGAGCAGAGTGTGATAACATTTATCTGCACACACACACCTTTCATGCTTGAGCCTATAAATAAAAACCGAAGCATTGATCCAGGAGAGCATCTCCACACACTGACACAGGTGAGGCTGTTTGAAGAACACATCTCTGATATTTCATCCAGTTTGACAAAAACACAACAAATAAAAACAGTTAAAATGTTTTTTTCTCGTCAGCTCATCCAGGCCTCTCTCTTCAGGAACCTCACAGCGTCGCTGAAACCTTCCTCGTAGTATGACTTCATCCCCCCGCTGCTCGGAGGGAACAGGGCCTGGTTCAGACGTTTGATGTTCTCCACAGAGAACTGAGGAAAAGGAGAAAACATGAGATGTGTTTGAAGAAATCTGAAAAGAGAAAACATCATGTCTAAAAATATCTGAGAGCACATCATCCTTTCTGATCCAGTTTTTACCATAACATTCATGTTCGCCAGTCTGAGCTGAGTGTTGTAGCGCCCCCTGTGGATGGGACACACGTCCTGCAGCCCAGCGAAGGGGGACACGGTGACGGTTCGTCCGACAGGAAGGATGGGGAGACTGTCTGTGAATCCTCCATCGATCCATTTCTGGGAGAGAACAAGAATCATACACATTACGAAAGTGAAAAGTGACGAAATTCATTTCATCAGGAGCTTCACTGTCTTCTACCTGTCCTCTAAAATCCACCGGTTTGACTCCAGCGTAAACAGGCACGAAGCTGCTCGCCAGGAGAGCCTGGAGGAGGTCAAAGTGAGAAAAACTTCAACACAGTCATCGTCTGGGGAATCACAGCAATGACTCTTAAAATCAAACGCTCAGCTTTAAAATAAAGAACCAGGACATAAAACATTTAACGCAGCTCTAAATTTAGAGGATGTGTTGTATTTACCTGTATGAGCTCCTCCCTGGAGGTAAAGCAGGACACGATATGGTTCTTCCCGCTCTTGGAGTGTGTGATGGAGATGTGGAGGCGGTCAGAGGCCAGGCTGTGAGCATCGGCAGGCAGAATCTCCTCGATGCCCTCCCTGGAGACACACACATCACACACACACACACACACACACACCAGTCGTTTGTCAGGGTTTTAATACCAGAATCCCCCAGGACGTCATAAAAACACTGCTCTTTATATCGACGAGTCATTATGACTCAATCTGTTCAACATACACAGAAGCAGCGGCGCATGCTGATGAGGTTAAAGTCAGCTCACGGTCACACATGATAGTTCACCGCTCTAAACTGTGATAACTTTTTAGAATTTATGTTTATTGACTGAATTCCTCTGCTGCTACATCAGAAACAACTTTGCAGCCAGTCTCTCATCTGAGGGTGATAATCTCTGTTTACCGTAGTGTGAGCATGAAGTCGAATCCTGGTGTGGCCGCTCCAAACCTCTGTCGTCTCACACCGTCTGCAAACCTGAAGGTGAACTCTTTACAGTGCTGCAAAAGAGACAGAGTTATCTTCAGTTCCACTTCCTGTGTGCTGTTTTTCTTCAGGCTCATTGCTTCTTTTCTTTTTTAATCCACAACCTCACTCAGAAAGAGATCCTCTGCTCTAAGATCCCACCTCACCTCTGATGTGTCTGTATTCCAAATTTAAATGTCTCACTCTCATTTTGTACTCTTTGGATGTTACTTCATGCATTTCTCAGTCAGTGGGTGTTTAAATATTCAAAGGACAGACAGATTTCTTCCTTGGATGTCAGATCTTTGATGCTGAGTACCTGAGAAAAGCCTGACGGAGTCTTTAATTCAACACTTTGACGTTTGTGAAAGTGTCAGAGTGATGATGGTGAGTGTAAGTTGAGAGTTTTGTCTAAATAACTGTAAAATCTCCTCCTCCTCTTCTCAAAGAGACTCCTTCTGACCCCACATTACTCTACCTCCAGCTTGTCAGGAGCTGTAACCATCACAGCAGCAACCAGAGCTCCGGCTGAGGCCCCTGCACAGGCCCTGAGGGACCCCACCAGCCTGTCCCCGTGGCGTAGAAAGGCCCCGACTGCCCCCAGGTGGTAGATCCCCAAGAAACCACATGCTGCAAAGGAGAGGTTCAGGATCGGCATCCCTGAGACCTGCACAGACGAGAGACGGGTAGGATCCTTTAACTCTTTTTTTTTTTCAAACATCTCACAGTGACTCTTTTAAAATCCTCTTCATGCAAATCTGGTGAATCAAAACCTGCCCTGATACAGGAGTTTGTTTTTAACACACTTAGTGTTGCATTGCAGAAATTTAAACCAGATAACTGTTTCCCACTTTAGAAAGAAATTAAAAGTTAGGTGGAATTGAGCTGAGTGAGGATCTGGTTTAGCTTGTGTAATGAACATTGTCATGTTTGTGAGTGATATAAACAAAGAAATGTACCTGAAATTGTGGCTATTACTAATCTTTAGTTAAAATCATGTGTTTTAGAAATAAGTAGAAATTTTTCAACTTTATTAACCCAAAAAGAACTGTGCTATTTATTTATTTTTTGACAACATTTGTTTATTAAATGACATAAATAAGATATTAAAAAAAAAGATTGATAGATGAAGTAAACAGTAGTACAAAAACTGTGATACAAATAAGTGTCATAGTATAAAACCATACAATTTAATCGATGATGATATAAAATGATTTTTTTCATGATTAAATTAATGATTTTAATGTAATCATTGACTGTTATCATGGTAATAGTACCACACTCATTTGTTTAAAACACATAAACAACCTTATTAAACATTTATAAATAACAGACTCGTTAATTCTGCAGCTTTTTATTCATTTTTTTTTAGCTGAAAAGGTTATAACTTCTGTTTTAAAGATGTCTATCCAAATACCAGTTTGTTGTTAGACTGTAAGTTTACCAAAAAACACAGTTAGCCTTTAGCTGCTAACGCTAAAACTGTAATTCACGCAGATCACACGAAGAAGAAAACATACCGTAATTACAGTGTCAAAAAAAATCAGCTTTGTCTCATTTTAAAAGTTTAATTTAATGTTACGGGGTCAAATAAGTCAGAAGAAATCCAAAAAGGAAGGAGAACAGTCGTAAGCACACGTTACAACACCACACAACCGGTTTATTACGCTGAGCGGAAGTTGCAGAATGTAAACACGAGCATTTCCGCTCTGGATTTTCAAAGTAAGGCGTCGTCCTCTGGTCTTTAATTCGAAAGAATCTTAAACTGGAAAAAAAAAACGACTTTTAATTTTTTTCTTACCATAACTGCGATTTATATTAATAATGTGGGATTAAAAACGTAGTTGACGAACAATAACGTCCACAAGTTGCTTTTATTGCTATAGAATATTCCACGAATAAATCATATTAATAATAATTTTGCTCAAACGAAAACAGTTAGTAGACAGACATAAAATGGAAAATGTAAATAATATGTAGATATTTATCTTTATCTTTATCTTTATCTTTATTTTATTTATTTATTTATTTTTATGTTTACCAAGACAATGTATTAGTTTCACATGTTCTTGACTTGATTTTCTTGCACACTAAATGACTACTTGAAAAAATAATAATAATAATAATAAAAAAAAATAAATGACTACTTGCATAAATCAGTTGATGAGAAAAATTTCCCCCTTCTCATGCAAATTATTCCCCCTGTAAACATTTTAAGATCAATTAATGGTGTGAGTCTGTGGTGTAGTCAGACAGGGGATATTTCATTCATGCAGCTTGTTTGGTGTGAAGCTACAGTGGCATGACAACCACGCAGGAACGCAGGGGCCCAATTAAAAGTCTGATGCTGCAGCAGCTTTTGTGCAAGGTTAAGACTGAAGGTCTGCTTGAAACACACCTCACACCCTCAGCTGCTCCCAGACATAATAAAAGCTGTTTCCCTCCTGTGTGGAATTAGCTGCACGCTCCTCCAGGATGAAGAATGTCCCAAATTCTTGCCGTGTTTTGCCCAAAAAGTAGCTTAAAAACTCCTCCAGCAGGAGGTTTAATAGTCCATCATATAGTAACCCAAATAATAAACCCCAGTGCACTTTTATTACGAGTCCTTCTTTGTGGTTTTCCCGCCTGCAGCAGCTTCCCTGGAGTGCCCTCCTTCCTCTGCTTCCTCTTCAGTAGTCAGCATTTATTTCCTCTGGACTCTGAATTCTCCTGTTTTTTTCTGCTTTCTCTGCACGTCAGCACAAATTTCCCTGCTCCTTATGTGTTGCTTATGATTATGTATCGCCTGGAGTGGATTATGGCTTCCACACAGTGGAGGAAAGCCGAGCTGAACTCCATCAGAGGAGGTGATGGTGTTAGCGGAGGGAGGATAATGTGCTTTGTTTGGTGGAGGAGTCGCTGAGATGGTGCTGATGGTTTTGAGCGAGTCACGACACACTGAGCTGAGTTTATGATGATGATCTGACTGAAGCAAGATCTTAAAAATGATGTTCTCTCTTCTTTTTAACTGAGCGATTTGGCTTCATAAATCACCTTAAGGCCTCGGGGTAACAAAGAACTTTTGAAGACAAATGAAAGTCTGCATTTTGAGATTTCTTTTTGCAAAAGCTTCTTCTCCAGCATCACAATCAGAGCACTGTTTATTCAACGTTTGATTTTGAAGGAGGTAAACAAGAGGACAGGCTTTCACTGACACACTTGATGTGGCCTTGTCTGTTTCTATGGAGCCTCTTTTGGAAAAAAAATGAGACTGACACATGTTCCCGACTCTTTCAGCATTGTTCTTGTTCCAGCAGAGGTCACGATGCTTCAGCAGCGAGCTGTGATTTAATTATTCTCTGTGATAAAGGAGCTGCTGGTGATTCAGGTTTTAAAACACGCCTGTGGCGATGAGAGGGAGAGTGCACTGGAGAAAAAAATCAGGGATAAAAAGAAAACGAAGAAGTCCAATTTCAGATATCAGACTCATTATCCAGAGCAAAGTTATAATTAAGAGGCACTTTCAGAGAAACGCTGGAGGGAACATTATCAGAGTCCAGTACAGTGAGGAGTGGGCGCCCGTGTTTCTGCGGGTAATTACACTTCACGGGCCTGATGTCTGAAAGTCGACCCTCCCTTCTGCACAGGAGCAGCTGCAAAGACATCGCAAGGTCAGAGAGATCAAATAAATCTGTTGGAAGATCAAAAAAGAAGACGAAGAAGAAGAGAGCAGAGAAGACAGATGAGCGAGGAAGGGTGACGTCTGGCTGAAAGGCCATTAGGACAATCACATCACGGCGTGCAAACATGTACCTGTCATATCTGCAGGAAGAGCGGGAGGAGACGAGGATTACTCACCTCATCAGGACATGATTCATCATAATGTCGGCTCAGTATCACCGCCTCTCTCTGCAGAACCCAAATCCTGTGGGACTAATTAAAGATTAGTTACTGACGGAGAAGAAAGAGAGTTTCTTTCCTGCACAAACACACACCAGCAGCTTTGATTGAACCACATCCAAACACAGATTGAGTTACAGCCGAGGGTGTGAGGACGTTAGCATTCAGAGGCAGCAGATGTGCAGAAAAAACATCAACACTGCATCGATGGCAGGAGCGAGCCGAGGCAATTTCTGACATCTTGCTGCGTCTCCTCTGGAAAATAGAGGACAAACTATGTAAGGAAGAGAAAATTGGATATCCTTCAGGAGGAGAAAGGATGAAAAACAGTGATTGTGATTCCTCGAACGGATGCTCAGGCCGGAGAGGGAGCAGAAAAAAAACGGAGAGCTGTTTGGTATCACATTTAGGCTCAGTGGAAACTCAATCGCCTCCTGTGATGGGCCGAGTTTACTGGAAGAAAAGGGCTAAAAGTTTCAGGGTGTTGCTGTAATTGGACAAGTTCACATCCAACTACAAAACTGCAGCATCCCAAATCTCAGCGTCTGCTCGGCTGTGTCACGGAAAATGACCAAAACACAGCCTGGGGTTTGTTTGGGAGAGCTTGTTTCCTTTCTTTCCTTCTTCCTGACATAAATCCTGCTTTAAAAAAACATCCCCGTGGAGTTTAACCTCTAATCTGTGTCCTGATAACATCTCAATAAAGAGAGCTTATCTTCAAACCTGACATTTATACCTGAGCTCCTCTTATCTCGGCTGTGGGAACATGTGATGGGATCTCATGCAGATCAGATAAGAGCGGCGGCAGAGTGATAAACAAACACGGGGCGTCTCAGGTGAGAGGCAGGAGAGCGGGGAAACTTTTTCCAGGGTGAAGACTCCATTTCCCATGAGCGCCACCTCCCACTGTGAAGTTCCTGGAACTAAAAGATCTGCACAAAATCTGCTCTTCCTGAAAAATGACAAACATCCGACAGACACCATCATGAATTATTGCTTCCTGCCAAACCTCGAAGCTACTGACGACGGCGTGTCCTCACGCTGTGGGTTTTTCAGTCTGATTAAATATTTATCTTTTGTTCCAAAAATAAGCTGAAAATCCATCTGTGAATTGGGAGGAACAGACACCAGAGCTTTTGTGTCATCATTAGCCCCGAAACACATTCTCCTCTCGTCTTTGTTCCACGTCTGCACGGCGATACGCTCAAACACGGCTGCACAGACTCCGGGCTCTGCTTACAAATCTCATCAATAACTCAACACAGGAGAGATGTGGGCTTCATCCGAGCCGATTCTACATTTATTTTACACCGAGGAAGGAGACTTGGGGTGTTTGAAGTCTTACAGGGGTGTGACGCTGGAATGGGAGAGCAGAAGGCCTGGTTGGATCTGGAAGAAGCACCAAAACAAAGACGAGTAAAACTCATTTATCACGCTCATCTGAAGAGTCAGTTCCAGATCTGTTTCTGCAATTCTCATGAAGATCTCGTGAAGATCTCATGCATTTTTTCCTGTCACTCCTCCCTGTGCTTCACTTGTTTCTGTTTTCACATTTTGTGTTTACATGCTGCAGGATTTTCTGATTTAAACAAAATGTTGATCCCTGAAATCCAGCAGTCATTTCAGGGATGAGAGGTTTATCTCCTCTAAATCTCGCTGCGTTGTCATTTTTGAAGATTGCCTCGCTACAGGTGAGGTTGGAACAATTGCACAGTGGCTTTATTTGTTTTCCGTGGACGTGCAGCGGCTGTGTGAGCGAGATGAATCTTATTTAAAAACAAACCAGGAGTCAAAGGAGGAGGGAGTCAGACATGTTTCCAATCTTTCACATTTCAGTGCTGCGTGTAATTTTCATCGGGGATCCCTCTCCTCTGCAGCACACATAAGCACACAAAACAACATTTCATGCTTGTACGCTGCAGGGTAGGCGGGTCTCTGAGGAGACAGACGCCGTGTCCTGACTAATTTGAACAACATACAAACTGATTATAAACAGGAGGCCGCCGGGCGTTCTGTGTTTTCAATTTCAATGCTCCATCACAGCGTGGGAGCACGTAGCAGCCGCCTGCGAGCGCTGAGTGTGTGAGGAATGATCAATACACACACACACACACACACATACACACATGCACAGAGTGAGGCTAGCTGCTGTTAGCTCCCTCTCTGTGTTGTTTAGGCCCCTGGTCAGAGTGGGACGCTCTCCTGATCGTTTCATTGATCATGCTTGTTGTGGAAGTGCTGAGGAGGCCGCTTTGAATAATCAGAGGAAGAACACGGGGAACAGAGTGTGGAGCTTAGTTTGGTGCAGACATTAAGACAGGTGACGTCAAACGGAGAGAGAGAAATCAGGTGTTTCTGAGACACACACTCGAGGATGTGACAGCTAATTAGAGAGGAAATTATCCTCTACACACACGGAAAATATCACTAAGTGTTCAACAAGGTGCTCAGGTCACAGAGGGAAACACACACACACTTTCTGTAGATGTCAGGCTGTGTGTCATTATTTAAAGAAAACTACAACAGTGAGCGGCGGCTTCACTTTCCAGAACAGCGGCCTAACCTTTGGAGGTCAGATCCTCAGGGGGAATATAAAGAAGTGAGAGGAAGGTTATCTGCATTCTGCTCCGAGTGTGAAAACTCAGACACAAATCCTGAACGTCTGCTAAAAATACTCTCATTAGACACGAGGTGAAAAACTCTTTCACGCTCCTGCTCGACTTCTATACACATTCTGTCACACTGATTTCAGCGCCGTGCACGCTGGGAATTAAAGTCGCTCTGCACGTCCAATTCTGTAACTCAGACACGCAGGAGGAGATTTAGTAAATCTGAGGGTTGCATTTGCAGAAATGCACGTCTGATATCAAAGGAACAACCAGAGGATGTTTCAAAAAGTGATGTTTTAGTTTGGCTTTTGTGGCTTGAACGACAATCAGACTGAACACATGCACCCCTGACTCTTGAATGAAAACCCTAAATCCACTCCGTCCTCCTTCCTCTGCAGACGTGAGCGCCGTGCATGCATTATCCCGTGTGGGGGAGTGTTTGCAGGTTTCTTCCTCGCAGTGTGAGAGTGCAGAGTAAGTGTGAATATGCTGAATTACATCTGATGCGTAGGTGTGTCCTCTGAGGCAGGGAGATCTGCACTCCCGCCTGCTGCCATGTGGGGGAGCTCTGCTGCTTCTCCTTTTTGCTTCTTCTTCTCTTTTTTTTTCTTCACTTGCTCTGAAATAGATGTGCTCCAGTCCCGTCAAGCGCTGTAACACAATCACTTACCTAAGAGATGCTACCGATATCCATCCATGCCGAGGATGGAGGGTGGAGAGGGAGGGCGGGGGGCTGATTTTGCAGCCGACATAAAGCATCCTTGTTGCTATAGAGATGCTCGTCATCTCAAAGCAGAGATCTCTGAGTCAAGGTGGATGGATCTGCAAACAGCAGAGTGGATGTGAAAGGGTGGAGGGGAGGTTAGCAGACTCCTGCAGCTGTAAAAGATCTGTTAAAGGAGGTCATCCATCTTTTTTTGTCTCTATTTTCAGCCATCTTTCTTTTTTTTTTTTTCAGGGATTATGCAGCAACTTGATCCATTATTCATGACTCAGCAGAAGTAATAACACTTCCACCGCGGGCAGAGTCTCCTCTCTTTTTTGGGGGGGTGTTTTATCCCCAGAGGAGCCCGTTTCCTGAGTTATGAACCATAATTTACTGTACGCTGTAAAGCTGGAAGTGATAAAGTGTGTGTTCTGCAGGTCTGGTGAGGTGAGGGTTCTGGTTAGCACTCAGTTCAGGTGTGCCACCGTGCCTATTTGAGGTGTGAAACTGCTTTTAGAGTCTGAGGTGAACGTCTTTGGAGAAATCAGACCCTCAGAAATGAAACACAGCCATGTTTTTAGAGAGTTATAGCACAAAAACACCAAAGTTTTCCCATGCAACAGGCTGAGCTGCTGCTGACTTCACAGTGACGCTTTAAAAACCCGTTTTCCTCCAACATGTTATTCAAATAGACATCCCAGAGTCTGTCCTCAGAGTCAGCTGTCTGCGCACCGAGTTTGTTTTTATCTCCTCACCTCCACAATCGATAGTTTCTGCTCTGCGCGCTCAGGAGGACACAGACGCTGTGTGTCAAATAAATAAGAAAAAGACTGGATTTACAGGCGGAGAGCCCGCAGGCTGCAGAAATAACAGCATACGTCTGGATGTACAGACAGGTACAGCCTCGCTGTCGCTCCTTCTTTACACCAGGAAGTGTTTCCCAAGAAGTTTTACAGCAGCTGTTGGTAACTTTACATCCTTTCACTTATTTTTCATTCTCTGCAGAGTCTAAAAGGAGTCCATTCATTGATATTCCTCCCAACAAGTTTGATGAAATAACAGGACCTGGAGGGTTTGCCTGCTCGCTCTGCTTGAGCAGTAATCCTACCCTGCAGAGCGCCTCAGAGAGGAAGTTGGATTCACCCAACAGTCATTTACTGAAGGTAACAGCAAAGCTCCAGCCTTGGTTTGGAAAACCACACAGCTATTTGCATTTGTTCATTCACACTGAAATGAGAGGATGAGCTGTTAGCTTGTTATTTTGTGAACCTGCATCAGTGAAACATCTGCAGCCAGCCTCTGCTTCAACCCCAGCTTTGTTTTTCTTCTGCAGGCCGAGCAGAGGACAGATGAGACACATCTGAGCCGCTGTTCATCACGACCGCAGAGAGGTGGGTGGAGGAGGTGATGAGTAACTGCGCTGCTCCGTCAGCAGCTCCTGAGTGATGCTCTTAAAGTCGCTCCCAGGTGTTGACGCTGTGGAGTGTGCGAGGGCAGGAAAAACAACAGACACACATGCACACACACACACACACGCTCCAAACAAGGACGTGAAGATGTGCCGTGGGCGTGCGTGAGGTGGGGAGCAGCTGAAGGTGTCCCTCATCGTTCTACCTGCAGCTAAACGCCGCTCTGTGGGAGTAATGAGCCACATTAAGAGCAGCTGCAGATAAAAACGCCTCTTAGATTTTATCTGAGTGAGGAGCTGCTGATCTGAGATGCAAAATAACCCCCCAGTGTGTGTGAGTGTGTGTGTGTCAGGTGAGTCTCTAATCTCTGATTAACTCAGATCATCTCTGCAGACGGGGCGACCATCAGGGCCCTGAACTCAGGCTGATATCAGCACAGCATTGAATTTTATTTCACTGTCATATCTTCACCACTCTTTCCTGTAACTCCCTGCTTTGTTTGAACGCACTAACACGTATATTTACCCATTAACCTGAGTCACTTGACTCCTCGCTGAGTCCACACACAGTGAAAGCGGTCAGCAGGGTCACGGCGGCAGCAGCATCTGGTTGATCTGTGAGCTCCATAATGACACGTTAACGGGCTCGGTCACAGCTTTAATCAGCCGATGATACACAATTATGTAAAGACTCTTCCTCTGCTCAGATGTGGAGTTTTTAATAGATGCTTAATGCTCTCATTAGCAGAGAGAGCTCCACACCCACTCACGCTCAGTATGCATACAGTCACAGAGAAAAGGTGACACGAGCATGCTAATTAGAGAGTGCAAAGTGCTCTTTAAAGTATTATTGATGTTTTAGTAATCGTTGCAGCGCTTTGATTCAGTGGGAAAAAAACGCTGCAGAGGATGTTTCCTGCTGAGCGATGATGGCAGTGCTAATATATGCAAACTACGCCCTCTGTAATTACCTCAGTGGACTTGTGTTTGCTTTGCTATCATCTTCTGCTCATTGTTACCAATGTGTGTACAGCGTGTGATATTTCAGCTCATGTTCCCCCTCCCTTAAGGCCTCCCATCCCCCTGGCGTGCAATGCAAAGAGCAAGAGTGGAAGAAAACCTGACGGGGAGGGATCACAGTGGGGTGCGAGTGAGGCCTGCAGGGCGTTAGCTGCATCGATAATGAGGGATGGCTCCCAGTTTGGGGCGAGTCGATGGCGGCGCGTCAGCAGGATGTGCACAAGAAGATGGATGACATGCCTGTGCCTCTTGTGCACAAAGTGAAGCCAAATTTGGAGAAGTATTTGCAAATGTAGCTTCAGTGCATGGGCTAATTTATTACTGAGCAGATTTTTATTTCTGCTGCAGAATCGCCCGTTACTTCCCAGCATTCTCTGCAGCAGCAGCAGGTCCCACAGAAATAAACAGATCACAGCCCTCCTCTTGTTTTGGATTGGATGTATTTTCCTCCTCCTATCTCACCCTGAACGGTAAATCCTGTCACCGCTGTCTCCTCTCCCCTCCGTGCTGCTCCCCTGACACTAAAAACCCGCCCTGACGTGTGACACGCTGAGCTGAAATAGGGAACAGGGCCTGTTTGTGTAAATATGAAGGCATCAGTCTGTGTTTTTTTTTTTTCCCTGAAAGCGAGCAGCAGAGTGAACCTGTCACAGGGATCAGATGCTGCTGGGCTGGCAGACAAACAGCCCACAGACGTGGAGAACATTCAGTGCAACACACAGCTGACTCCTTCACTCTGAGTCCTGGAGGAGCGTTTTTCTCCATCTGACCTCTTTGCACCTGAGCTCAGGTGAACTTAAACACTTGATAAACATGAAGAAAGCATCTCTGTTAGCTTGAGGCTGGGAAGAGCTTAAAAAGTGAGGAAAAGCTTCACTTCTTTAAAGAAGAACTTAAAGAGGGGGTACGTGCTTTTCTAAAAGTCATTATTGTGCCTCTGTTGTATCTTAACATGGTTTACAGCTCAGAAAAATCCAACATTTTTAAAACCTGCACATATTTAGGACAGACATCCAGCATCATTACCCCCTCTTTAAGTTATTTTGGCTCTGATAATGCTGGAATATTTCCATCACAGTCTCCTTGCTTTTAAATCGACTCACTGATTGCATCGACTAGCTGCTGTTTTCAGGAAATAGATAAATATCGGCCTCTGTACTGACAAAAAAAGCAGAAAATCAAACCATTAATGTCTCCTGCAGGAGAGTCGAAGGGCATGCTCGCAAAATAACTGCACTTCCTGTAAATTGCTGCAGTATTGGATTTTAAAAGACTTATTTCTGGTCCGTCGTTGTGTTCTTCTCTGCTCAAACGTGAGCTGAAGTGAAAGCTTTGGAGCACTAAGTAGATCACACACCTTCACACACTTCATTCTGTCTTATATAACCTCACTCCATGCTGCTCAGTACATTCAAGGTTTCCTGTCATTTAGACGTTTTTCTCCACCGCTGTTGTCTCTCAGAGTGATTCTGGCACAAACTGTAATGCTTTCCTGATGCTCTCTGCCTCTAATGGATTCCTCTCCATGTGATTTCTCCTGTTTGGCAGAAGACGGATGCAGACGGAGGACTTGCACAGAACAAAAACGGCACAAACACCATCGTTTCTTACTGGCTCTTTCCCTCAGGAGCACGCTGTGCTTACATAGCAGCCTAGGGGACATGGAGGGGCCACGCTGTGTTTGCTCTGACAGATACGTCTGCTCCCTCGGATCAATACTCCTGCAGAAGTATTCAAATCACTCATGTAATGATGGTGGGTTTTAACGCAGGAAATAGTTAAAGTTTCTGGAGCTGCACTGCAGATGATGAGTTCAGCTGCATATATTGTGATTACTGTCATAACTGTGTGACAAATGAGTCCGGTAAACATGATGATGAACATTATTGCAGCTCATCAGTCTCAGCCCACTGCTGCTGCAGATAACAGGCGCCGATGCTGTGAGTCACCGCTGTAAGACGACGGCTCTCAAACTCCCAAACGCTCAGGTTAGAGTCCTAAAAAACAGGAAATGAGGAAACTCAGGCTGGTCAGTCGTTATCTGGAGCTCTGGAGGAATGTTTCTGCAGGCTGCATGTTTTATCACAACCCACTTCCTTTAATGTAATATATTCAAATCGAGGGGCATGCAGCAGGAAGTTGTTTAAGCGCTGAATTCTTGTAATGAACGTGGTATCAGTTTGGTCCTTCTGTGCAGCGACTGCAGCGGTGTCCAAATCCATTAGAAGTTCTCTATCAAAGAGAGCACATTTCACTCTAAGCTATTGTGTTTCCTAATTCATTAATAAATAGACTTCCTGTGTTCTTGGCACAGCTTAATGTGGAATATTCCTCCTGCGCTCTGTATCTAAACTCTCCATGAAAATGAGAATTCTGCAGATATAGAATCCATAATTTAGCTGGAGCTGTTAATTACAAAGTGTGTAATGACTTCCTGCGGCTTTTCTTCTCAGGGCTGCAGAGTCCACCGAGGCTTTGTCCTAGATTTCCTGAGAAGGGCCCCCGTCGATGCAACAAGGACTTCTGACTGTGACAGCAGGTGAGTTGTGAAGTAAAGGCAGGAATTTGTCTTACTTGTTGGTGCACACAGCATTCAAGCTGGGTTCCTCCTTCAGGGATCAGTGCCAGCAGCAGCACACACCTACTCCCTCGACCGTGACTACATGAACACACCTAGTAGCCTAGCAACCACCTGTAGCGCCATGTTTCTACCATAGATTGTAAAAAAAATGGACGTCATCTTGGTCAGCTTGAAGTGAGGTTGCCACAACAACTGCCCCCCCTGGTGGCTGGCTGCAGTATAGGTCAAAAAATCCATCTCCCCAGTCATTCCAGATGGGCTGTGGTCAAACTTTGAAAAATTAACACACCTGGTTGAAATGTTTCTCACGTCTGATTGTTGAGGAGATTTGAAGATATTATTTGGCTGTCTGAAAAATTTAAAAACGAGGTTTTACGTTGCGTTTAGCGGCGATCGACAGCTGCCATTCTTGTGTATTTTTTTCAGAGATAGTAAAATAAGTCGGTAGGTAAAGTCAAGAAGTGATTAGACTCTGGAAAGAGAAAAAAACCCCAGAGCCGTGCACCTGATTTGGCTTGTTAGCACAAGTTAATCACAGGTATTTGACACAAACCTGGTTAGCATAAAGCTAACTCACGTCACTCGAAAAGTTAAGCCACTTTATCTATGTTTACTTTGGTTGTTTTTCTTACTCCATGCTACGTCCACTATCGTAGCTGCTCTGATTAGCTTCTTCAACGTTCCCACAACCAAATCATCAACATCCAGGCAGAGGAGGGGGCTGAGGTAGACACAGACACTGACACATGATTGAGCAGGACAATTCCTGTAAAAGTTGGCATTTTATTTTTTAAGCAAAGTCCTGCAGACTCTACCTTTAAACATGAGTTGTTTGGTTGGAGAAATTAAAAACGAGAAGCTCGTGCGTGGCAGGTCAAACCACTTCCCCCTCACATCGTTCACCGCTGCCCTGGAACAGTTTGCTCCGTGTTAAACATCCTGAAGCTGCAGCAGCTAATTTCCAGCGCTGTGCTAGAAATCACAGCGGTAGAGACAGGTCATTCCATCTGCAGCGCTCCATCACTCAAATTGGTTCAGCCGAGGGTGAGAGGCATTTTCCAAAAGGCCCGGGCTGCTGGAATGAAACGAGAACCTGGTGTCAGGTTTAAGTGGGCCAGTTTAAAGTTAAGGTCGATGCAGCACATTGCAGAATTACCTCCACTCTCCACGGACAGCACACTCTGCTGTGTCACTTACAAGTTAGCAGGAGCAGAAAGGGCTCAGAGAGCTGCCTGGTTCGGGGTAATAAAGGGTCGTGACATTCAGCACTTCCAGGGCCAGGAGCACGTAAAGTGGAAGACGGATTGAACGCTTGGACAGCCACGGGGAGCGGGGGCCCAGTCAGTCATGGAGGGCTCGGGGGAGAGGAGGTTTTATTGATTCAGGCTCGTCTCCCACAAGGCTGCAACAAACCGCAAAGAAAACATTTGTGTGTCAACGACACGTCCAGGGTTTGGAGGTCGGGGTTCGATTATGAGCTCTCCAACAAAGATTTGACGTTTCAACTTATCAATCGAGCGATGAATCCACAAAGATTTGACATCCTTAAACTCTTCTGCTAGCTCTCCATCCTCCGACTCTGTGTTGGTTTTCTGCTGCAAAAATGTACTCAACAAATTGCTTCCACTTCTTGGGAAACAAATGAAGTCTGACCACACAGTTTAAATGAGCTAAAAGTTCACGCTGAACTGAACAGCACTTTAAATATAGACATTAGAGCCTTCAGAGGGCTTCTGTCTTCTCCAGCGTTTACTGAAGTCTTGATTTAAACGTCTACTCCAGATAAAGAAAATGGGAAACTGAACAAGTACATTTGTTCAAGTGAAGAGCTGTAATGCTTCTGCATTTGCAGAAAAAAATCATTTCTAATATTTTCTCTGAACCTTTCAAACAAACTGATGATTAGACTTTTCTCTTGGAGCTCAAATTAAATTCAGCGCTGCATTAAATACCACTTTTTGTGTGAACTCTACAAACAAAAGGTCTTTATTTATCCCTCCAAAGCCTCCACTCGTACCCCGGGAACACATGGTTTTGTCATCACTTAATAATTGATTATATGTCTCGGGAATGTGAAAGAGTCGGGCTGTGCGTTTGAGAGAGTAAATAGTTATTAAAGAGAAGGAATTAAAAAATTCCTGCACAGAAGGCGCAAGGGCGACGAGCAATTTGTGATTTAATTTGTTTTTCATGGTCGCCAATGATTATTTCTGAGGAAATAACTTATCTTTTGAGAACACGAGTGGAATTTAGTGGCTGCAGGTTGTGAATAGAAACAAAAAAGACGGCTTTAGCTGCTTCTCTTTCACACATCGTGGATTTTTGTTGGTGCATGTTGCCTGATTGCACTGTCAGAGATTTATTAAGTTGCAGTTTTAGCAAACATCATGCAAAGTCTTTACGCTCTTATTTACTCAGAGATGTGTTGTGTGAGCTCTGCTCCCCGTGGACGACCTCCAGGCGTTGATGGATCGTGTATCGAGGAGCACGCAGCTCGTTGAAAATCTGATTTATCAGAAGTCAACGCGACGCAGACCGCTTGTATTGTGCTGAATTATTCCTGAAGGGATAAGCACTGTAATCACAGCGCGTGCTACTCGCTCTGTTGGGCAACGCTTCCAGCACTTCATGCATTCCAATTTCTGCAGAATGCATTAATATTGTCCTCCAGTTCTCCCACAGTGACGGTACAAATTATGCATTTTCATGAGCAGATCACAGGAGAAGCAGAGCACGGTACATGCAGTATTACAGCGTGATGAGTCTTCACACCGCTCAGGATTAAAAGTTAATGGTAAGAGCTGAGATGGGACGTGACGAGGCCGCGAGGAGCCCGCACTCTTCCAATCTGTGACGCCTCTGCTTGTCTTTGATCCTGCAGAGTCACACCCTGGCAGCCAATCAGACGGGAGCAGCAAACATCTTTAAAGGTTGAAGTTGAATCCTGCGTCGTCGACTTGTGAAGACGGCTAAATGAAGCTCTCCTCTTCAGAGCGTGAAGCGTCTTTGAAAGCAGAACAGATCAGAGCGTGCAGGTTAATAATTGACGGCTGATGTTATCACCTCTCATCAGGCTTCGGTGGTTGTCATGGAGATGGTTTGTTTTCTGTAAGAGGAGTGATCACGGCTTGTTCTCCAGGATGTTGATGATGCATCAAACCTGATCCTCCCTGCGTCCATCAGTAAAGAAACAGGAATAGTTGCTCAAACTAAGAGCAGAAAAGAAGGAATAAAGCTGCTCTAATAGCACGACCACGAGCTCACAGCTTTATTTATAGCTGGCTGGCTGCAATCAGCGGCCTCCTCGCGGCCTGCAGAGGCTCTTACCTGAGCCACAGGCTGTTAGGCGGCTCATCAGCATGACTGACAGCTGCTGAGGCTGGAAACAGACTATCTGAGGGGGAGGAGGGCGGGGCAAGCAGCACAGAGAGCGGCGTGTTAACAGCCTCGCCGTGGGTTTGTTTCTCTCATTTACACCACGGCTGAAAAAACTCAAGATTGCATGAAGTTTGATTGAAGGTTGACGAAAAAACACCTCATTTCCCTCACCTGTGCTCTCACATGTTTCGAGCCTTTCGTTGTTTCTTTGTGTGATTCTGCAGGCTGTTATCCAGGGAATTACTCTTATTACACAGCGTTATGATGTTTGTTTACATCTGGAGCAGATGATTAGAGATTAAGAAACACTAAATGGCGTGTGAAGCTACAACATTTGCAGAATTGAAGTCCTGCAATGACTCCACCATCTGCTGTAATTTGGCGACAGATTTCCCCTGAGTGAACGTCTCACTGCGACTCTGCAACGTACAGAGACGGAGTTAAATAAGAGATCCAACTGTCTGGAAACCCTACAGACCCTGAACAGGTTTTTATCTTCTCATAGTTTACATCTCAGATCTCAGAGAGTCCGACGTCTGTTCAACACCAGGAGAAAGAGCTCAAAGGAAAAAACTCTGCAGAGCGTCGATTTTTTGGTTTTGAAAGCATTAATTCGATCTGTTCTTCCAATGTGATTACTCTGAAATCTGCTTTTCAAATCATTGGTTACTCTCAGACATGGAGTCAGGGTTTGTTTTGGTAATATTTGAAATAGAAAGAACGCAGATATTTGTGCTTCAAGGGGGGAATTATCTCTGAATTTCATTCGGCCGGAGAAATGTGAACATTTCAGAAATTCTGTTCTTGATTGAAAATATGAAAAATTATTGAAGCTGCCTTTTTTGTGATTCACCGGGGAATGAAATCTGTGCATTGTCTGCATATTGAGATACATGATTCATTCATCTTTCATTAAAAACAGGGTGAAACATTGGTTTTTCAAACCAGAGGTCACTGCCAGTTCTTGAATTCTCTCAAGGTTTCAGCTCGATAGAAAGCTGGAAACAAGAACTCAGGTGGAGGCAGAGACAGGAAATAATTTCTCTTTTTTCATTTGGATTTCATTAAAACTGAGATTTTTTAGTAGATATTTAACTGATTAAACTTCTGGCCTTCTTCATTGACGCAAATCTGTGTATCATCGGCGTATCAAGAGTATATTCCACAAAATTACAGAAGATAAAGTTTGTTTTCTTTCCTGCAAACAGAAAATAAAAACACACAGCAGCCGCTCTAATAATCTAACATTATATCAGCGTGTTCATCCTTTGTGCTCTGATAGCTCATCATCACATCCTCGGAGCGCTCCGTTTCTGCTGCACAGCCATCGGTGTATAATTAAAGCAGCATTAATGCTTTACATTTAATGACCTCGGATGATGCCGGAGCGTCCGGGGTCACATTAAGCGCTGAGCGTATTATCAACGCGCACTGACGGGGGCGGAGCGCTC
Organism: Halichoeres trimaculatus; assembly: GCF_033239565.1. Lineage (NCBI taxonomy): Eukaryota > Metazoa > Chordata > Actinopteri > Labriformes > Labridae > Halichoeres > Halichoeres trimaculatus. The sequence continues at coordinate 7,056,177 of NW_027437202.1, forward strand.
TGCAGAAACAATACTTTTCAGAGGAAGACGCTTGATTGCAGACGGCGTGGACTGCGTGGTGCCGGGTGTGTTGATTCCCTCCTGATAGATGGCGTGGATTATCTTTCAGCGCGTACAATAACCTCGAGCTTCACCTAATGGTGTCGCACACTGTGAACAATCAGGAGGAGTAATTAAATTGGGAAGTGTGCAGAGTTTGAAAAGACAAGTACTCACCGTTCCAAGAAGAAGCTAAAAACTTCTCCAACATTCATCGTGAAGTGGTGCTTTATAAATAAAAGTTGAGGAGAGATGATTTTGGAAGTGTAAAGAGCAGACCCTCGCCTCACACACTTCTCCTCAGAGCGGCTCTGAAGCAGATCGAAATAGACCAGACGAGTATTTTTAGGAGCGGACTCTCTGAGACACACTGAGGCCAACATGGGGGATCACAAACATTAGCTTAAGTGCCCTGTAGCATCTCCTGCAGCCTCAGAGGAGATCATTCGACTTCATTTAGAAACACCTTGTGGATTATGCATTAAAGGCCTCCCTGACAGAGCTGTCTGTCTTCCTCCTCCTGCTGGATAAACGTGTGAAGTTTGGTCACATACAGACCTACATCCTCCTGATCTACAGCTAATCGCTTACACATCCTCATAAGCCGAGGGAATCAAAGATGATGGAAACAAACCCCTCTTCATCAGCACCAACAGGCCCGCAGATAAACAGTATCCTTCTCTGATCGGGCGACTGGCGGCTGGAGAATTGTCCGCATAAAGTGCTCTCTTTGTCTGGCAACGTGTGAATAGATTGCTTTACATAACACTCTGTTATCGCCGAAATGGAATTCACACGCAGGAAAATGTAATTTGCGAATATCAACAAGTCTCCTCTGAGGCACAAAGTGAAAGAGCCAAGACGGAGCGCTGCCACCAAGCAACACTTCCTGCAGCTGATCCGCTGCCAACCAGTGAGCTGGCACGCGCTGTATCCAAGGTGATTTTCTGGGATATGTGCACGTTTCTCTGCTCCACCACGACAATAAAATGCAGCTTATTTGGATGAGATAACTCAAACACTCAGATTCTTCTTCTCTTTGCTGACGATCCCGAGGATTTCCAGTTCCTCCGTCTTCCTCCAGAACTACGGCTCTGAGTCTTTGTCCTACATTTTGTTGTCCCCTGTCGCCGGTGTCACGTCAGTGTAGTGGATTTATGCTGGCTGCTTTGAAAACATATCCTCCCCAGTCCCTTGTGGAGCGTCTTGACTTCTTTGTGCAATTTCCTGCCTGTAAACACGATGCACAGCTCTGCCTTGAGGCCTTGTTAGTCACACCCAATTAGACACACATTATTTCCAGCTTTCCACGGGGTTCAATTTACACAAATGATTAGAGTTTGTCCAAAACCTCAGAGGCCGGGGTGATTTCTAGCGGTATATTTACTTAGCCGCTGTGGAGGAGTGTGTTTTTTTTTTTTTTGGTGGATATCAGCGAGGATGAGGCGGCGTGTCCCGCTCCGATATGAATATTTTATTGTGCTGCTCAGGGGTCAGTGCACGTCAGCCATGACAGCCACATAAATCAGGAGCCGTATCAAACGGGAAGATGTTCCTGAGGTGCAGCAGACTGTTAATGCGGGGCAGCGGTGACCCTCTCTGCTGCCGGCGCACAAACACACAACAGGAGCGCGGGTAATGGGCCTCATTTATCAACACATTTGTGGGTTTATTCCTGTGTGAAATAAATGAACTCCAACACGGAACAACTCTCCAGCTGAGAGCGGCGTCGAGTCCACGACGAGGGAAATTTACATAGAGCTGGAAAAAGCCAAAGAGGATAAATTCTTTCAGGAGCTGGGTTTGTTTTTGTGATGAAGACAATGTGTCCTCTGGATTTCCTGTTAGCTAATCCACATTTCTACGTTTCCACCAAGCAATCTGGTTCGGTTCAGTACGGTTTGGTACAGTAAGCCTGATCTTGTTTGCGTTTCCACAGCAAACTGTGCCCTCTTGTGGTAGGCGGCGTGTAAGCTGGATGCGGAAAGCTGCACGATGGAAGACGTGCAGCATTTTTTCCTCTCTGTGATTGGCACGTAGATCTTTGATACAAAGTGCAATCAAGCTTTGGTTCAGAGAAGACTGTGACCAATTGACGATCTACATTGTTGTAGCTCCACCTTCTGAGAGAGGATCGGTTCAGTCCCCCTACGAAAGAGTCCCAAAAAGCGGGAAGGCTCGTCTCGGTTATTTGGGGATCTGTCCTGGGAAAAGTCAGTGGAAACACCACTAAATGGGCGCTGTACCATGACGAACCGAACCAGTCTGCTTGGTCTGAGCCAGAAGGCAAGGTCTCAATTTATTGGTCAATCTACGTACCAACCCTCACCTATGGCCAGGAGCTGTGGGTAGTGACCAGAAGAACAAGATTGCGGAAACAAGCCACTGAAAGGTTGTTCCTCCGTATCGAGGGGAGCCAGATGAGGTGGTATGGGCAGCGCATTGGAGGGATTATACCTCTCGACTGACCTGGGAACACCTTGGTACCCCCTCAGAAGAGCTGGTAGAAGTGGCCGGGAACAGGCGGCACTGGTCTTCCCTGATGGTACTGCTGCCCCTACGACCTGGACCCTGATGAGCATGGTGATGTGATCATTGGTCATCCTCCCGTCGTACCGAGGCCTCAGGTGTCATGAAGTACGATGAGCCCAGGATGATAAAAAGTCTTTCTTAAGCTCTTAGTCCAGTGTGGCTCATATTTCCATCTGAAGACTTCAGACACCTTTGTGCTAAAGTATCTGCACCTTTCACGACCTCTATCGCCTCCTAATTAAATCCATTCATGGCACTCCCGTTATCACCACCCCACTCTCTGTAAGAGACTCATGGAGCTGCAGATCTGCCGGGTGAATTAATCCACTTAGATTTGTCGGCGAAGGATCAATAAGTGTTATTACGGCGCAGCAGAGGTTCAGTTGATGAATCCAGACTTCTTACAGTACGACGCTCAGCCGGTGATCATCCTTTAAAACCCACGCTGTCACATCCACAGATGATACAGTCATTTGTAATTCTCCTCCAGTTTATCCTCTGATTACTAACCATGACACCTCCACAGGGGGGGAAGGTCCTAAAGCAATCAACACACACACACGCACACACACACTCACACACACACACACGGCGCTATTTACATTGTGATGATAAGCTCGTTAACTCTCTGTGGCTGATCGGTATCGCCCTCAGCGGCAATTCCCGAGCCAACCATTCGTCCTGGGTGAGATATCAGCAATCACCATTTTAAATGAGGGAAGGTGATATGAAATGCTAATTCAGCAGCTAAGATCAATACGGCACGCCCAGAGGAATAAAGCAGAGCCGGGTCCCAGGTAGAGACCGCTGCCCTTCAGCTCCCAGTGAAAGGCATTAAACCAGGAAGTAAACACAAAGTCGCTCAACTTCAGCAGCTGGCCTTTGTGTCGGGTTTGTTTTCATGCTGTTGATGATTAATGTGCAGAGGTCAGGTGTGTTTCCTGTAGAGGTATGAGCAGAAACACCATGGAGGTGCTGAGTCACTTTCCAAACACCTCCTGCTTTATCAGTGTTGGACCGAAGTACTCTGAGAGGCTGTAAGCACTCCACGCTGGAGTGTTTGTGGAGTGGCTTCCTCTCACTGATGATAATGATGATTATAGCTCTCATTTGAAGCATCTTCATTTTCAATTAGAAGGTTGATTACGGGAAGAGATAGAGTTTATGTGAAGGACTTCACTATTTTGATCTTTGAAGCTGCTAAGTGCAGAGCTGTGGGACGGGGGAAATTAAATCAGATTAAAAATTCATGAGTTTGCTTCGAAATAAGTTTGAGGACAGTTTCTCATCCTGGGATTGGTGACAAATAAAAGTTTTCATCCCTAATTTTGCAAATTTTGGGCTTTGATTAAAACTTTTTACCTCAGGAGGAAGAAATGGACCAGCTTCACCTGGTTGGTTTCAGAGATCTGCTAGGAGACATACAGTATGCACAAAGGCTCTCCATGTTTACCGCGGGCGCTTTGAAGCTGAGCCTTGACAGGTTTGTTGTTCCACTGCTGAGGAGTTAAAAGGAAAAATACATCTTCACATCATCCTGCTTTAGCTCAATAAGAACATGCTAACTCTATTCAGCCTCTTCTGTAAAATCCGTGCAGCAGTAACTCTTATTTTGCATTTAAAGAAGGATGGAGAAGCTATTTCTGTTCAATCACATGTGACGCTCAGACGAAAGAGTCTGTTGGCTTTGCAGGGGGCGACTTTAACGACTGTTTGAAAGACAGCCTCACCTTACCTTACCTCCTTACAGAGAATATGTAAAAACAGAGCCCAGGTTAGGAAATACTAGAGTCCCAGCTTAACAAGAGTCTGTCAATCATCCTTCTCCTGCGCCTCTGGGGTCATGTGAGGAATACAGAGAGTGATGTGAAGGAAATAAGACAGGTTATTTAAGGTGTAGGAGGTAGAGCTATCAAACTCGCCATCAAAAACTGAGATTCATCCACCCCATCAAAGCCGGACCTCACTGACAGGTAATGAGCCGGCTCTATGTGTGGATCTCAGTCTGATAATTAGGCAGCTGTAGAGCTTTGAATTTGAAGCAGTATAAATGTATCTGTGTGTGTGTGTGTGTGTGTGTGTGTGTGTGTAGAAGTCCCACTCCACAGAGAGATGTGAAAACGAACTCACTGTGTGTCTGCCTGTGATTTTTACCACTCCCTATTTATATCTACAGACACGCCGTTTCAGTCAGACAGCAAAGTGTCGCTCCGGGCTAGCTTCATAGCAATCTCCTGCTACTTCTCCCAGACTGTCATCTTTGTGTTGCTGCGCTGATTTGCAGGATTGGGAGCATCAACGGGCTTGTACTCTTTTCTGCTCATGATACTGCAGGAGTGGAATAAAAATATTTCTCTGTCTCGTCAGGGTTGTTAAACCTACACAACTCCAAAAACAAGTGTTTCATCATGAAGTTGTGTTTTCCTGCAGAAAAACAGAAGGTTCCTGCTCTTACTTCATGCTCTAAGCGCTTCGTCAGTCAGAGCAATTCCCTAAACCATGCAATTTGGCACAAAGCACACTCATCTGGACTCAAAGCCTGCGTTTCACTCTCTGTCCCCCAATTAGACCTGAATCCATAGGCTCATTAGATCGTCCAGGTTGCAGGGTTCTCTCATTCCCCTGACGTCTTTTTCTCACTAACAAGACAAACTTTGTTAACACGGAGCTTCCAATTATTCAGAGAAATGTGGCAGCGCCGGTAACAACGCAGTGAACAAGCTTTTTGTCAGTAATTTGCAGCGGCTTGTCTGGGTGACACACTCTGGAGAGCGGAGATGTACAACGCTGAATCTTAGCTTAATAAAACGTTGTTATTCAGCGTGTTGCAGAGAAGCAGCTACAGGCCTGCTCTGGTGTGCAGGAAATGAGGCCTTTTCAGAGGCTGTTGATATTCTCTGTAATGGGAAGCCAAATAATTTAGCACGCAAAGGTCAGTTTACTCGGCATAATAAAGCCGGTGAGACCTGCAGGCTGAATAGGTTGTGAATGTTTCTGCAGCTCTGAAGGTCTTTTATCAAGGAGACGTGTTTGTGCTCATTGTGCTCTTTGCCTCTCATTCACTCATCCTCCCACGTATGATCCTGCACCGAGGCCATTATTGTGTTGAGAACATTTAATCTACACTCACCGGACACTTCATTAGGTTTACCTGTTCAGCTGCTCATTAATCTAAATATCAGCCAATCACATGGCAGCAACTTGATATTACACATTTATATGATATGAAGTAGCATTTTTCAGCAAATCAGCTCATTGAATGGGTCGGCAATGCATGAATTACTGATTCTGTGCAGGATTTGCAGAACAAAAACCCAAACCAAAGCCTGATTTTCATCAATTATGGATAATTTTTGTGCATAAAATAGATAAAATAGATGAATGAGAATGTCTTTGTTGAACTTGCAATGCATTTTCAGGGAGATCTTCAAAAGCTTTGTCATCTTCTCTAACTGTGTATCCTTAAAAATATCTCATTATTTATTTATTTTTTTATTTTGATGTTATTTTGTACAATATTGTATCATTTGCAAATCTCTGTAAACGTTTTGTTGTTATAAATACTTATTTTTCCCCATAGATTGCATATAAATCCTTGAATACCTGATAAGAAGTAAACGAATGAAATTGAACTTCATCTCCCAGAAACCATTGCGCAGACCAAAAACTATCCCGGACGAAAATACTTAATTAAAGGGTCTTTTTAAAATTAAATTCATCTACACCGTTTTGTACAAAGTTATCTGAACGTTAAAAGTGTTATAATTATTTTTCAAAGGGATTGAAAAGTTATTGTTTTGTTTTTGTTTTCTGTCCACGTCATCGCCGCGACGCGGAAGTGCTCTCCTGAATCAAGCATGTCAAGCTGCAGCTACAAACCTGTGAGCCATGTCCTCTTCGACATGGATGGATTATTATTAGGTCTTGAAACATATTTCGTGTGTGTTTGTTTATAATTATTTAACAAAAATCAGCTACGCTAAAGCTGCATTAAATCAGAAACGGGCTCAGTCTTTACTGTGGAGTCCTACCGCTGAACTCCGTCTGAAATAGTAAAAATTTACTTTTTTCTGCATGAAGCTACAAAATGTTTTGTCATTTTGTATAACTTAATAATTATTTTAACAGAGTACACACTCATGTAAAATTCGGCATATATATCACAAATAAATCTGTTTTATTATTTTAGATTTTCGACTTGTACTGATTTGAAGATATATTCTCCATTATATCATTATGAGCTTGAGAATATGATGCTTTTCACATGTGTCTTTCTATAACTGAGCAATATGAATTATCTAAATTCTGAATGATGCTCAACTTTACAACAATGCAACTTGTTGATGTGTGTCAACTTCCTCAGTCTTTCCTGTTCATTTTAAGACTAAGTCAGATCATTATTGGATCCAGGGTATATTATTTTCATGCTTTTGATTCCTATATCCTGTTTTGTCCCATCACAGACACAGAGCGGCTGTACACTGTGTCCTTCCAGGAAGTCTGTGACCGCTTTGGGAAGCAGTACACCTGGGATGTGAAGTCCTCAGTGATGGGGAGGAAAGCTCTTGATGCGGCCCAGATCATCCGTGACTCTCTGGAGCTTCCCATGACAGCAGAGGAGCTCTTGACTGAAACCAGACGGATTCAAGAAAGGATTTTTCCCTCTGCTGAACTCATGCCAGGTATGCCTAAATCTCAGAACACACAATCATAAAAGAGTGAAATTCAGCTGATTTGTTCTCTGCTGAAGAGAGAACTATCATTAGCTCCTGCGTGGGCTGCTGTCCTCTTTATTCAGCGTGTGGGAGTGCTGCTTCCTCTGTTTGTGTGCATGTGTAAGCTTCTGGGGCACACAATCTATGATATTATGATCTAATATTTAGTACTGCAGCTGAATTTAGCCTTTATTCTATAATTATGTAAATATATTGCAGCAAAAACTCAAAAATAACTCTGGAGAGCAATTCAGGAAGAGATGATTTTAGCTTCTTTAATCTAATAATCCTACATGCAGGTTGTTTAAAAGGTACAAAAAGAGAAAACATGTCTAAAAACTGTTTATTGGGTTGCATAAGAATGCAGCACTTGCTTATTATTTAATTTGATATGACATGCAACACATGATTGGTTAATTTAACAGCTTTTTTTCCCCGTCAGGTGTGGAGGAACTGGTGCGCCACCTGAAGAAGAACAACGTCCCCATCGCTGTGGCCACCAGCTCAGCAGGCGTCACCTTCGAGCTGAAGACGAAGAACCACAAAGACTTCTTCGCTCTGTTCGACCACATCGTTCTGGGCGACGATCCTGATGTGAAGAAGGCGAAACCGGAGCCAGATTCCTTCCTCGTGTGTGCGAAGAGATTCAGCCCCCCAGCTCCCCCTGAGATGGTAAGGATGGGTTTTGGGAAGTGGGAAGATTTGTGAAAAAAAATGAAGAGAAATTCACATATTTACGGACAAAACCTCAAAAAGTTTTGATGAAAAATCACAAAACAACTTGTCTTAGCGCATAAGCAAGCAGTGCGTATGAAACTCCTAATTTCTCAAGTTTAAATTGAAACTAGCCTGAATTAAAATCTAAAAACAAACATCTCTCTCAGCCTTCAACATTTGTGCGACCTGGCCCCAGGATTAGCAGAAACAAATGAATGAAATTTGCATCTCGCAGTGCCTCCTTTTTTGAAAAGCAGCTGTTTGAGGTCGCACAATCACAGAGCGAGAAAACAAAGTCATGTAGAGTCTGATTAATGAGAAAACTGATCCACAGCGTGTGCAGCCAGCTGAATAATTGAGCGTGGTTTGCTTCTTAAAAAGTGTGAGTGCTGTTTGTGTAATCCCACCCTTTGATTCTCAGCCTGTTTTGCACATCAGAGAAATTTCAGAGATGTTGTCCTCGAGAGCTGGGAGATGTTCGCGGAAAGGAGTCGACTGCATGTCAGACACTGTGTTTTATATCTGCTCCTATTTAGCCGTGTGTGCGTCAGCGTTTCATTTCCAAATGTTGGGTTTGCTGCGACGCAGGCAGCTCCTGGTGTCAGCCCGCTCACACCGCCTCACGCTCTCACCGCCACGCTTTGATCAGAAGTGGAGAGCTTTCAGGGTTCACGGGCTGTTTAAGAGATATTTTAGACGCTCTGGAAGTCAGGAGTTGAGTCAGTCTTAAATAGCTGCCAAATATGTCGGTAAAGACGGCGAATGACTGTGTGAGGGCTGACCTACTTTCAGTGAAACACTCATTGTGGAGACCACACGCTAAGAGAGCGAAGGATTTACGCTGATTTGAACAAATTTACTGTGAATCATTGATCAGGACGAGATGTTCCTGCTGAATAAGTGATTAAATGATGTGCTTTGCTTTGCTTTTATGATTTCATTCTATAAAAATCCTCCTAGATTACAGTTTTCTACACTTTTTCTCTCCTTTATTAGCGTGCTTGGAAACATCATTTCCTTTTTTGTTGGATTGAAGCAGCTAATGAACTTTAATGTCAGCTACAATAATGTGACTCACACACTCAGACGTCTGCGAATGTGTTTTCCAGTGAGTCTGAATTCACTCCTGGACTCTTTTTGTCTCCGCTGACCCAAAGCTGAACTCTGACCACTCCATTCACATGTTTTTCTGCTGTTCTGCGGCTATTCAAGTCAGTTTCTAAGCCTCGCTTTTGACGAGCACATCCTCTGTGTTGGGTTTTGTTCTGGACAGCTGAGCACAAAGACTGAGCTGGCGTTGCTCCTGCTGCACGAACCCTGAGAAAAGTTAACTGAGTTTTCAGTAAATGGAGAAAAACTGGTCTTAGAAGCTGCACACGCTCAGTATTCTGTGCGTTATAATTCAGGAAACTCTTCAGCAAGAAGTTTTTACTCCATGAAACTGCACGCAGCGTGCATTCGGATGTATAACTCTCAAACTTTTCTTTACCTCTCCACCTTCAGGCTCAGACACAGAGGCTGAAACAGTGAGAAGTGTTCCCTACAAAGATAGACTCACAATGTCCAACACCCTGAGTATCTCAGGTCAGATCTCGCCTCCTCCTGGCTGGCTCGCCGCCACTGCAGAGTGTTTTGACCTCTGCAGGAAAAAGTACAATGCTTCCCCTGAGTCCTCACCTCGGCTGCCTTTATGGAGGCTGTCGGTCTGTAGGATGGACGGTATGGGCTGTTTTTACGCTGTGTTTTGTATTCACAGAAGGTGGAGTAGTTAGCGATGTCATCCTGTGCTTGCAATGCTTGCATCTTCCTCTCTGCGTTTGGATACTTGCAGCTTAATTTAACGCAGAATCTGAAGCATCCAGTAGATATATCCTTGCTAACTCTGCTCGGGCTTAAAAGGCTTTTTGCTGCAAATAGGTCTGCCTCTGGCACCGTGCACCTGATTTTTTAATCTGCAGCCAGCCACGGTTCGAGCTGGCATTTTTCTTGATGAGATATGAAACTGAGGCTCAGAGGGGGAATCGGCAGAGTGTTCAGCGGAATAACGAATGATGATGCGTCGGTCCCCGGCTCCCACTCCGTGACAGAGGGGAGCAGACAGCGGCAGAGCTGGAGGGAGGAGGGTGGAGAGGACGAGGTAAACAGAAGAAGCAGCCCTGTGGTAATGACATACATCCGACTGTCAGCTCTTCCGCCCTGGTTTCAACTCTGATGCAAACAAAACAAGCTTTTTGTTTAGATGCTGAGGAAGAAGAGGAGCATGGGGATCCTGCAGAATTCACACACACAGCTGCAACAGGTTATTCAGAGAGGATTAATATTAAAAGGCCAGTGTAGCGACAGATAAAAGCAGCAGAGGTGAGTTAAGAAAAAGAAGGAGCAGGTTTTTAAATGAAGGAAGAGTAAGAAAACTGTCCACTTCAGAAGGACTTTATGAAAGCAAACACATTACAGGAAGTGATTTAATGTGATGCTGAGAGAGCCCAGAGAGCGCGCTGCAGCTCTGCGGCCTCACAGGTGAGTAATGTGGTGTCTGAACCGACCAGAAGTGAAAGAAAAAGCTCCGCTCCCCTTTTCCTGGGAGAGAGCAGAGACATTTTTCAGCAGTCCAAAGTAACAGTGTTGATGAGACAGGAGATTCTGACCAAAGGTGCTCGGCAGCCTGAAGAAGATTAATGAAACATGAAAGTGAGCTAGTTCAGGCTCGCTCTGACGGAGGGCAGAGAGGACTACTTCGTCCTCCGTCATTAATCATACGAGGCGTTTCACCTGGGGAAGCCGGACACATCCAGGTATTCAAATCAGGCACAATTAAGACGTAAGCAGCTCTCTCTGAACGTTAAATTGGCTCATTACTGCTCTGACAAAGCTGACCACATTCAACCCTCCTCCAACGAGGATTATCAAACGCACAGAGTCCAGGTTTTTATACGGAAATGTTAAATGTACTGTAGGTAAGAGGTTCAGGACACTTTTTAAATGCTAAGTGCTCATAAAGTGTTTCTTCACTCCACTTAGCAGAGCTCACTCAGTACCCTTACATTTTCTACAGGCCTGCCCTGAATAAAGAGTTTTCTGGAGCCATTAGTCACAAATTTACTGATTTCTCTAAATGTGTCATTATCCGAGTTTTTAAAGGAAAAGTGAGAGTTTATTAAAGGTTAACAGCCTTTCAATCCAAGACAAAGTGATGCAAGTTGGGATAAAAGGTGGAAATGTTGCATTAAAGCTCACCTGTGTGCACAAACCCTCCGTCTGATACAGCAGCACAGCAGCGAGTGTGTGTGTGTGTGTGTGTGTGTGTGTGTGTGTGTGTGTGTGCATCTGTCAAACTGTTACGAGACAGCTGTAAACCGCGACTAAACGGGAACAAAAACATTCACACTTTTACAATTTAGCTGCAAAAGAGATTCTGCTGAGCTTTTATTTGTCGGAGCGTTTTTACGACATCGCATCAATCATCTTTAACCACGCTCAAAGTTTGCAAATCAGGGAGTGAGAAGTTTCCGAGTGTGGATTTCCCTCTGGTCCAGGAGAGATTTGGATGCTCGGATAATGATACTGCAACAACACGGCAACGCTGATCCAGGACCGGACCCGCCTACTCTTTCTTTTTTAGGCCTCATCCCTCAGAAACCATCAGGGCTTTGAAGGGATTCACATCATGCAGAATCAAGACTGTAAAAAGGTTGCGTGAAGCGATAGAGGAGGTTTAAGGTGATGCAAAGTTTCCTCACTCTCTCTTTCTTGATTTCTAAAGTATTCCCTGAGCTTCTGGAGCAAACGGACTAAATATTATGGGTTTAAAGTGCACTGATGGCTGAGCTGATTTAAAAGCACTTAGCCTGCACTCTGCAGCCTTCTGCATTTCTCTTATCTAACGTAGCGTATGACTCGGAAACCAGCATCCGGCTCCTCCGCCCTGTTTGTGTGTTTTCCTGGCTGGATACTTTATCGCCACAGACTTCAAATGTGTGGGCTAAGCCTGCTGCAGGGTCCTCCTCAGATCACAAGCAGAGCAGAGGAGGGCAGGGGAGGGCAGGAGAGGAGAAGGAGGGAGGGGTGTGAGATTTGCAGACACTCATTTTGGCTCAATTGTGGTATTTTTTGATTAAGTCTTGGGGCTGTGCGCGCGCTCGTCTTTCAGCTATCTCTTTACACCCGGCGCAGGGAAAGTTATCTCATAATGAAACAGTCGTCGGGAAAAGCTGACTGTGTTGTGGATGCTTTGTGTCAGGCGGTAAACATCTCAGGCTGCGGTTCTCTCTCAGCAAAGAGCTCAGAGGCATACAAGCCGACTCCAAACAACATCAATTATTGAAGCTGATTCCTGCTATTGTTTAACCTGTGCTGAATGACTAACAGGTACAAACACCTCTGGATTCTCTCCAGACTCTTTTTGCCTGCAGCGCTGCAACAAGGGCTTTTCCACTGCAGGAAGCCGGGTCTACATTTAGTTCCTCGTGAAAACGTGTTGATTTTTCATGCCCTCCTCTTGTACGTGGTCGTATCGTCGAGCTGCATAAGCAAGGCCTCTCGCAGCGTGCCGTTGCTGCTGAGGTTGGACGCAGTAAGACAGTCATTCTACATTTTCTCAAAGATCCAAAAAGTCAAAGGTAGACCCAAAAATTACACCTGCGCTGAGCTGGAGGATCCGATTGGCTGGCGGCCATCAGATGACATCTGCAGGAATTCAAAGACCTCGTCTCCTTCAACGACACAAAACTGCCCGTTTAGACTTTGCCAGGGAGCATCATGGACAGTTGATGTCCTTCATGAAGCCATTTGCATGTTGTAGCTCTTCTTAAAACCTAATCAAAATCCAAATGTGCAAAACGTAAAGAAAGATTTCGATCAGGTCTGTTTTAGTACGCAATCCTTGACTCTTTCACAACCGATTTCATAAGCTCCTGGATTTCATATCAGTCGTTTCTGAACATTCAGTTTGACATCCTCCAGGACAACAAGACTCCATAAACTACCCTGACCCCCTCATGTCGGCTTTGCGGATACATCCCTCCATCCGCTCTGTCCGTATTTCTGCTCTCCACCATCCAGAGGATGAAATGTTACACATCCTGCGCTCCAGCTGCTGCGGGCTCCACCATCATTTAGGAGATGCAGTCGGCGATCTGTCACTGTCGCTTATTCACTCTGCGCTGCTCCCAGGACGCAGATACATGTATGACGCACACACACACACACACGGATATAGTGTGTTTGACACAAACGTTGGTGCGTCAGCTTGTTAAAGTCTCACACTGTGCATCAGCCATGCATCATAGCTGTAAATAAAGCCGCGTTTTATAGCTCCTGTTATGGTATACGTCTCCTCTTCACGGCTCTGCTGGGAGCTAAAGCAGCACATGATCTTTTTATACATCGTCTGTGATTCAATCCTCGGAGACTGAGAGGATGATGTATTGTGTGGAGCATTTATCACTGATGCATATGATACATCTTTTTGCACATAACGTAAACAGCTGTGAAATATGTGCACAACAAGCGTTTCATCTGAAGTTGAAGCAAAGATTCAGGACCTACTTTGACGAATCAACCACGTCCTGCATCTTTCAGGAGTTAAAGAAATCAAAACCCAAATGTTCCCTGCAAACTCCAATCCTCTCCGCTGGGTGTTAATGGGCAGATGTCAAAAGGATGAAAACGTGGCAGCTGCATCAAACAGGCCAGCGTTTCTTGAACCGCATCCCAGTTCCTCATAGAGTGGTTATCAGACCAAAAGCTGGGCGCCAAATATGGAAGTACAAAACCTGCTGAAAAATTCAAACACACCCTCGCTCTGCCAAAAGTGGAGGAAACAGGAGCCAAAGACTCAGGAGCGTGTGCACAGTAGAAATCATTAATGTTTACACCGCCGAGGAGTTATTAAAGGGTTTGAAGGTTTCCTCGGTGACAGATTCATTCCACAGCCGTGTTCGCTGTCAGGCGGACACGCTGTCACACGTGCAGCTGACACTCGGTGTCAAACGCTGACAGAAGCGCTAACACGAACAAGCTGCGAGTGCAACGGAGGAAAAACAGGAGGAAGGAGTTTGATGCTTAAACAACCTTTCTACTATAAATCCATTTAATTTTTCCTGCATGCAGGGAGAGCACACCTCCTCTGTCTTTCATGCGGAAAAGCACACCTCCTCTCTCTTTCATGCAGGGAAAGCACACCTCCTCTGTTGATCATACAGGGAGAGCACACCTCTGTAGATCATGCAGGAAGGCACACCTCCTCTGTAGATCATGCAGCGAGAGCACACCTCCTCTGTAGATCATGCAGGGAGAGCACACCTCCTCTGTCTTTCATGCAAGGAGATCACACCTCCTCTTTCGGATCATGCATGGAGAGCACACCTCCTCTTTTGGATCATGCAGGGAGACACATCCTCTGTCTTTCTTGCAGGGAGAGCACACCTCCTCTGTCTTTCTTGCAGGGAGAGCCCACCTCCTCTGTTGATCATGCAGGGAGAGCACACCTCTGTAGATCATGCAGGGAGAGCACACCTCCTCTGTAGATCATGCAGCGAGAGCACACCTCCTCTGTAGATCATGCAGGGAGAGCACACCTCCTCTGTCTTTCATGCAAGGAGAGTACACCTCCTCTTTTAGATCAAGCAGAGAGAGCACACCTCCTCTTTTAGATTATGTAGGGATAGCACACCTCCTCCACTGATCATGCAGGGAGAGCACACCCCCTCTTTTAGATCATGCAGGGAGAGCACACCTCCTCTTTTGGATCATGCTGGTAGATCACACCTCCTCTTTCGGATCATGCAGGGAGAGCACACCTCCTCTTCTTGGATCAAAACATCTGAAACAAGCTGCTTTCATCTGTAGAAAAAGAAATATTCATAATGATTTCTCCTTCAACATCTTCATCGCTCCCTCTGCATCCTCTCTAATTTCGCTTTAATGCGATCTATAAATTGTTGTAAAAATACATAATTTTGCCGGCGGCTCCCATTCCAGCACTTTGCATCTGATTATCAGAGATTACAGAAACTTCCCGAGCATTAAATCCTGCACCCAGGTGACGGCAGCATTAGCTCACACTGCTGGAGTAATGTGTGATTTCCAGGGGACTGCTAACAAAGGTTCAGCTCTCACTGTAAAGCTGTGTTTGTCTGCTTTGATTCGCGCTCTGACTCATCTCCGTGCATCAAACAGCTTAGGAGTAATGTACAGAGCGTTCCCCTCCGGGTGGAAGCCTGCGTCTGATCCCGGCCTGTAAAGAAATGATCATGTGATTAGGAGCGCCTGTGAAGCAGGAAGCTTCTCCGTCTCATGTCGGCGTTTTATTGAACTGCTGTCCGCAGCCAAACGAGGTCTGGATCGACTCCAAATCACATCACAGAGGCATCGGCTGCTGTCATCCCGCCACTGCTCGCTCCTCTAAAAGCCTTTACTCTATGTGTGTGTATGAGCTGATTGTGTTTGCACTCACACACCTTCCTCCAGCTGACTCAGGTACAGTGTGTATCTGAGTTCCTCCTGTCCACATCAGTGAGTACTCTGGCTCTGCTGCTCCATGAATCCCAGTTATGAGGATTTTTGTTGGCGTGAGGGAAGCGGTTAAACAGTTTTCCCTCTAAAATGTTGATAAAGTGAGTTTCAGAGGATTTACCTTGTTACATTTTTATGAGGCTTTGTTGCTCTGCGGCCGGGTGTTTAACAAGCAGAACACCTCCGCTCGGTGTGGCAGCCGCTGTTGGAAAATGCTTTTTGGACCACTCAGACGCCGATGCTGCTGTGATTCTCGCTGCGGTCACACGAGGTACAATTTGCACAATAAACCCCGTCGTCTGACTGTAACAGGTGGATAAATTTGCCAAATGAAGAGGGTTTATTGTTACAGCTTGAACCTTTTCATGCAGAGAATCCTGCAGAACGGGGATGCAGGGAGAGCACACCTCCAGGTTCATCTTCACGTGGATTATTTTTCTCATTTCATCCATCGATCCTCTCCTCTTCTGCACACATCCTCATCCGTTCCACTGGAGGCAGATTAAAGGGTCATTTTTCCAGCTCACTGGGTAATTAACGCTTTTAATTGCTCCCGATCAGCCCCTCCGTTGTGTACTCTCAGTGTTTCCTCCGTCATTGTTCCACATCCTCCAGTTTCCGGCTTAGCGACGGCACAGAAGTCAATTAGGTTTTGAAGAGAGTCGAGGAGTCCTCTTTGTTCTACCTGGGTATTAGAGCTGACATGAACAAAGGTGCTTAAGGCTTCCTCTCAGACTTATGTGGAGCTTTAGACTCATTGAACGTCTGTTTTGCTTTATTGTCGCTGAAGTGCTGCTTCCTAACACAAACTTGAAGCTTGGAGCACAAACAAAGAGGCTTTTAGCTGAGGATTCCTTTTAATGATCACAAAACAAGATGTGACTAAAAAACTTAACAAATCAGAAAAATGAGATGAATCTTCCCGTGAATCCGAACACTTGAACGTCATTAACGCTTTTAATTTCTAACTTTCTGCAGAGACTCTGAAGAATTCATCTTTGTCTGATGAAAACGGGTCTTTTGGATTCACAGAGCGGTTCGGAGTCAAGGGCACTTCACTTACCTACTTAGCAACAAAACATGTTTTTGTTCAGGAGCCGCTCTTTCAGCTCCGACGGAGCAGTCAGGAGCTGCCGTCTCTGAAACCTGTGGTTGATTTTTCTTTAAGTCAGAGAAACTCAGAGTCTTGTTGATGAGCTGGTCTTGACTCTCTCTTCCTGTCTGCTCTCTCCTCTCCCTGATTATCAGAAACTGAAAAACGATTAACCTCCCGCTGAAGGTTCAGTCGTATTAATTCACCGCAGCTGCTCCCACGTCCTCGTCGAACATGTGCAGACATAAGGATTCAAACAACAATCAGCCACAGTGATTGTTGATTCCTCTCTGATTCTCCAGGTGTAACAGAGACTTTAGAGTCTGGCTTTTTGTTCCTGGATCTCAGCAGACGCTTGAGTCTAAATAAAGCAGATGAAGCGGGGCGTCAGGGGGCAGCCCTCTTCACATCGTAGATTAAATGGATGTTTCAAACTCCTCAGAGGAATATCAGCCTCATCAGGCCGGAGATGGAAGCAGCAGCGGTGTTTCCCTGCGTTTGTCGGAGGTGTCAGCTCTGTGAAATCCTGTAGACCTTAATAGGCTTAAAGGATAATATCACTTCTCCTCTCCTCTGTCCTTCCTCAGTGTTTGGTGTTTGAAGACGCTCCAAGCGGCGTGAAGGCGGCGCTGGCGGCCGGGATGCAGGTGGTGATGATTCCAGATGACAACATGAACCCGAGCCTGACGCGGGAGGCCACGCTGAGGCTGCGGAGCATGGAGGAGTTTCAGCCGCAGCTCTTTGGACTCCCCGACTTCGACTGACACCAAAAACTCTCTCAGGAAATGATTGTGCTGTTTGTTTTGACACAATCAGCTGTGAAAATTATTTTTCGCATTAACCTTTCCTCCTTCTCGCCGTCCTCCTGCTGTGCTGGAGGAAATGGGATTTAGCTGCACTCTCATCACTCTGAGTAGTTCCTGACGTCCTTCATGCTCACTCTCATGTCGGACTTCCTCTTCAAGGTATTTCTGTAAATGTTACTCTGGAATCAAGTAAAGAAATTGAAGCACTAACTCGACGCTTTGTTTTATTCCTTTTCGGTTATGCTCAGGATCGTGTAGAAGTGCCCAAGGTTTGCTCTTTGATATCTCAGAGACATCAACCAAATGACTTCACAACCTCCCCGGCTTTGGGAGAAGAGTGGAAGAAGACCTTAACCCTCCTCTTTCTTCCTCCTCTTCAGCTCGGAGCTGCAGAAGTCTTCTCTCTAGTTTTGGCATGAAACGTGTTTACATGGCTCTGTGTCTGGCTGTGTTTTGATTGATTCAGAAAGTGTTTGAGCGTAAGTCGTGTACAGCAGTTCACCGAGGCCTTTCTGCATGTCTTTGAAATTGAAAACCAGCGTGTGGAGCGCTGCCATCTTTCCTTCCCCTTCCTCCATGACCCATTTCACCATAATGGTTTCCTGCGGAGAGCTGAAATCATTTTCCAGCATGGCTTCCTGTCATGCTATGATATCGATAAATAGGCGGTTATATTTAGGCCTTTTGGCAAGGTGGGCCATCCTAATGCACTGATCTGGAATCCATAAGAGCGCTGGAGGCCGCTGCCTAAAAACGCCCTCTTCTGGGATATAAATCAGCATCCTGCCCGTCTCTGTCAATCACGCTCGTCTTTTATCCTCGCCGCAAACCTTTTCAACTCTAATTCTGCCTGCGAGTGCAGAGGGCAGCAGAGATAGCTTCCTGACATGTTTCCCAGCCCCCACCCTCCTCTCCACGTCGCTGTCTGTGCTGCAGACTGATAGGACCGAGTGGCTGTGGGACACATTCATCTTCAATGTCAGGGTTTATACTCGGATTTTTATCAGCCGGACGCTGCGGAGCGAGCACGGTGACCTCGTTTTGATGTTTTATTTGTGAGCAGCTCGTAGAATCAAAGGAAGTGAGTGAAGCTGGTTTCGTCAGAAAGAACAGAAAGTTTGGGCTCGGTGTTGAAAATGTTGCTGCAGATCCAGGAATTTGTCAAAACTAGTTCACAGTTTGGAAAAGAAGCAGAAAGTTCACCATCGATGCGTTGTGACCACGCAGATCTTTAGAATAACTTCCAACTTCACACGAGTCAGAGGTGGCGAATGTTGCAGAGTTCATGTTTCTGTCTGCAGCTGTGATCAATATTTCTTTATTTTCCTTCAATGTGGCTCTGAGTTCGGTATATTTGAGAGTTTAAGACGATATTTAAGGCTGAACAGGAAAAAGCTGTAATTGATTAGTCCGACTCCTCAGCACTTCTTCGTCTCTGAGCTCCTCGACTTAACAAAATCCTCCTTTTCTTTAAAAGACCAAACAAATAACCCCTCTGTGTGCGAAGTGGCACAACTTTCGGATCGACTATCTCCGCTCTGCATATCTCCAAAGAACAGGCCGCGGCTGAATCTCCGAGAAGACAGGAGCCAAGACGGAGTGGAAACATCCCGCTGGAAGCCATTTTTTATTCCACCGCCAAAGTGTGCAACCTCAAGTTGAACCAGGAGGGATTTTATGGAGATGAAGATATCATCGCAGGCTTCTGACCACGAGAAGCACTTTGTCTGCGCTGAGATTTCACGCAGACGCTCCTCTTCCTCCTCTTCCTCCTCAGTGATGCAAACGGAGCTCATGTTTTATTCAGAGCGGAGTGATGAGAGAATAAATGAGATTACAGGAGCAGGTGATGGAGAGGAGGATGCTGGGAGGCACATTTGTGTTCGCTAAGATGAGTTTAATGCACAATTAAGGCCTGACAATATCACATTAACACATATTGCAATTACGCCTCCTGGAAATGAAAGCTTTGTTTTGTTTTGGGGAGTTTATTATGATGGAGTCGTTTGTGTTTTCTTTGATGTTTCGATTATAATTGCTTCAAATTAAAAGAAACGGATGAAAATTCAGACGCAGATTAAGACGTGATTTTCTAACAGGAGTTTTTTTTGTTCCAACATTAAAACAAATCACTAAAACTTACAACAACTTTTTTACAGTGTGTTCAAACCTGTTGTGTTTCCATCTTTAATAACTCTGACTGCTTTTAATTGAGCCTGCACTTATCTGCTGAATTATGCATCACATGTATTGATCCTGACTTAACCTGAAATCAGTGAAATATTCATGCCTCTTTACTCCCCACCTGTGCAACACAGCCGGCGTTAAAGTGGCGAAGGACTCTTCCTCTAGGTGCCCTCTCGCCTCGGCTGCTGCATTACTGCTGCTCCCTTTGCTGTGCAGGGCTCACTGAGAGTCAATAGTGATCTAATGCACGGAGGAGAATGTGAGTCAAGAGGAGCGCATGAATACTTTACAGAGGCTTTCCTGTGGTGACAAATGAGCGAACACAAGCACGCTCCCTCAGACGCTTTCTTTTTATCTCTGAGGTCTTTGAGCCAGCACAAATAAGTGTAAGACATGAGCAGAGCATGCTGCACAGGCGCCCAGGAACCTCCAGCTGCAATAATAGCAAATGGAATTTAAATGTATGCAGTGCAGCAGATCCTGCAGCTTAAAGGAAACAAATGATGCAGTGAAAGGTGGTCAGGGTTCAATAGAAAGTGCCACAGGCTTTGTGCTGAACACATCAGGGGAGGTGCTCCACCTTGATTTCTTGAATTATGGATGTGCGCAACAGTCTGAGGTGGAGGGGGCAGCATTTCCATCTTAGTGTGGGAACACAGCAGAGAACACAGCTCTTAAAGCGAGGGGCTGCAACCTTTAAGATTTAAACTCATGGATTAAAATCATTCAGAGCCAAAAAATATACTGAATATTTACAATAAAGAAAGAGAAAGTGTATTATTGTATATTCTAAGCATGGAAAAAAACAGTGAATAATTATCTAAACAAGACGGTTTTTGTGTTTATAAAGTTGAACACGTGATGTCTTAGTTTTTATACTTTTAGTACATTTATCAATATTGAAAAATTTAAAAAAATTATCATAAATTAAATAAATGTTTAAAATTTACCAATAATTTTCCAAAAAATTCTCAAAAATTGATTTAAAAAGATGCACAATTTTTCAAAAATATAGAATAAAAAAACGTGCAAAATTTACAAAACTTTAAAAATTGGAATTTTAAAAATTTACGAAAAAGGTTAAATTGTTATTTTAAAAAATTGCTACATTTAAAAAAAACTGGAAAAATGTCTAAATATTTTTTTAAAGGTGGAATTTAAATTATATGCAGAAATTTAAAATTTAAAATTCAAAAATTTGCAGAATTTTCAAATTTTTGGAATTATTTTTTATCTATTTTATTTTTAAAAAATAGAAAACTAAAATTTAAATGAATTCAAAAAAGTAAAATTGAAAGCTTAAAAAATGTGGAATTTAAATTATTTGAAGAAATTTGAATTAAAACTAAAAAATTCAAAAATTTGCTAAATCTTCAAAATATTTGGAATTATTTATTATTCATTTTATTTTAAAAAATTATCGAAAACTTAAATTCAAATAAATTGAAAAAAGTAAAATTTGCTAAATCCTCAAAAATTAAATAGAAAGCTTTATAGCACTTATATAATTGTATATTTAGTGCAACATAATTTTCATACATGATTTATTTGGTGTGGATGTCTTTGATCAACAAAACCCTACGTAAGAAAAATAAAAATTCTTTATTTCAATAATTTTTCTTGGAAGCTTCACTGAGCCACTGCAAAGGAGTCAAAGAGCTGCAGGTTGTCTTGGAGGATGTAAGTATCATTTGGTGCATGCAACACCAGCTACTGATATCTCCTCGATGTAGTACGAGGGGACAGGAAGTCCTGGTTAGAGGAGCCCACTTAAAGCTCAGAAACTTTCTTCCAAATGTGTTATATAATGATAAGAAAACTGTACTTCTACCTTTATTTTCACTAGAGCTCCATGCTTGATCTCTGAGGAGGGGGAGAGAGTTTCAGCCCCGAGAGCATATTAAATTATCCAAACTTTGCTTTCCTTTGTGAGAAATAAAGCAAAAACACAAATGGAAGAAACCTCCAGAGTCTCTGCTGCAATAAAAGCTGGAGTATTATTTAAGACTGCGTATTGGACAGCCAGACTTTAGTTTTTGTCTCCTCCCAGCAGGCTCCCAAACACCGGGTGGCAGAGAGAATAAAACCCTTTTCTGCCTCTCCTCTCTGTTCTCCTCTTTGAGCGCTGCTGCAGTCTGTGGGGAAAGTCAGCACATGAAAACACCAATCTCTTCATGAATAAAATGTTTGATTAAACCGCTATGTGGTGAAATTCTGGCTTCGGGCTCCCAGCGCAAATATCAAGATGGAAAAATTAAACCGTGGGTGGAAATGTGAGACAATGTGACAATTACAGCAAAAAATACAGCATCACATGTCTGTGAGCTGTGTTTGAAAAACTGAGGTTGTGTCCTGTTGTTTGGTCCTTTTGGGCCACTGTAGCTCCCCTTAACACAGAGGTGATTCTGGAGAGGCTGGCGAGATCTAATCCAAATCTACACCTCAAGTTTACCTAAACATCTGATGGACGTGCAGCTGACACACATCCTTCATGAAAAACAGGTCACAAAATGCAGCTATAAAACATCTGTGGAGGTGTCACTCTGTTTTTTTTCCAGAATATGAAAAAAAGTCATCTAAGTTTTTTTCTTTTTTTTTTCTTTATTTATTTTTATTTATTATTTTTTAATGTGGACATGATGTCTTTATTTATTTTTTCATAAACTGTGCTTTATCTTATCCTAAAACTCCACATTAGCTCCTGGATTAAATTTCAAGTTTTAGTATTTGTTCGTTTTTTTCAAAGAGGAGTGAGACTTCAGAACAAACCAGCTTTGATTTCTCCTCACATAATTGGCAAATTCCTTTTAATATTCGCTCACCTGACCTTAACACAGATCCATCATGAAAAACAGGTCACAAAATGCAGCTATAAAACATCTGTGGAGGTGTCACTCCGTTTTTTTTTTCAGAATATGAAAAAAAAGTCATCTTAGTTTTTTTCTAATTTATTTTTATTTAATTTATTTTCATGTAATTAATTTTTATTTACTATTTTTAATGTGGACATGATGTCTTTATTTATTCTTTCATAAACTTTTTTTTATAAAAACCTGCCAAACCAGGTGAGCTGTGCCTCTGATGGGCAAACTGAACATTTTAAAAACTTCTAAACTGCTACAGTGTTTGTTGTCAGAAATTAGGATTTAATTCATTTATCTCTACGGTTTAACCACAAACTCCACAATTAGGGACTCATACATGTTTGCATGTTCCCACAAATTTTTACAGCATTGCAAAAAGCACATAATTTAGCAGAGTCACCATAAAATCAATAAAAGCAGCTCTGCATGCTGTTTGCATCCATTTTTTTTCTTTTGGTTGAAATCGAAATGGAATTCTGCAACATTTGTGATGAGTTTGTGTGACACACTTTGGTAAATTACCAGAAATAAAGTCATGTGCCTTCTTCTCTTGTTAAATTTCTAAATCTAAAAGCTGCCTGCTCTCTGTTGACCCGTGTATTCAGAGCGTTTGGAGTGCTCACTTATCTGAAGAGGTGTAAACAGTGTGTGTTTGCAGGAATCATGATGAGACTCCATTCTGCATGTGGAGCATCCTTACATTCATGATTTTTATTCAATAAATGCAGCGTTTATGTCTCTAAGTGGAATTACAGCAGAAATAGAAACCCACTCATGGCTGTTATGTTTTCCTGGAAGGATTAATTCAGAATTTTCTGCAGCGCACGGTTAAATTTAGTTCATTCCAAGAATGAAAGCCAATTATAACTCCCCCGTGTGCGCCCTGGTGAGGCTCAGCATGTGGTAGCTCCACAGAAAGGAATTATTCCAGGATCAAATGAAGTCAAAGCCCCAACAGGCTGACATTTGGTGGCTCCAACAGGGATCCACTGTTCTACCCAGAGACCCTCGTATATGTCAGGGACTGGATCACCTGAGGCAGGAGGAGGCAAGGAGAGAGGACAAGGAAGTGTTTCCAAATGAGACAGGAGAAGGCTTCAGGGTGGCACCAATCAGTGCTGCTCTCTGTGCTCTAAATGAGAAGAGGGTCCAGACTTCAGATCAGCTGGTTCTGAGGAGAGGAAGTTCATGCTCGCATATGAAAGTTGTTGTTTTTGTTCTTCTTACAGCCTGACAGAGAGGATCCACGCGGAGAAGGAGGAAGATGCATCACGGATGGATATCAGCGGACTCTATCGAGGAGCTGCTGCTCTTCTGTTGGTGAGTTTGAGTTTTATTTTGGATTCAAGTGTTTCTGAAACGCAGCAACGACACAGACACATTGATGAGAAACTGAGACATGAGCCGATGGACTCCACTTCCTCTTGATACACACTTACCATCACCAACTTCCTGTTCCTCTGGTGCATATCCTGATTATATATTATATATATTATAATAGTTTTAAATTGCATTTTTTGGTTTGTTTATTTTTTATTTAAATTCTTCATTTTAGTCTTTGTTTATACTCTGGGTAGGAAAAAATATGACGTGTCAGATCTCCTGAAAAATCTTAAAATCTGACTCACATGTGATGTGCACTTTCACTTCGCCTGATGTTAAAAAAGCCAACTAACTGCAAAATCATAAAAATCAGAATTATTAAAAAATCGTCCGGATTATTCTATTTCCTCATTACGTTGCACTTTCTGAACTTCCTCTGAGTGCTCCCTGTTTGCAGCGGCCGTCCTGAGTTTCTCAGAGTTTTATTTACAACTCTGCTGTTGTGTAGCCGCCTCCTTCCCAATCAGATCCCTGCATCAGAAATGTATCTGCTGAGGCAGCTGTCATGATAATTGGCCTTTTAGAACACGTCAGCCCTTCAGTGCAGAGCTATCGATTTCATAATCACGGCTGCACTCCTCCCGCTGACCTCTACTGTACGAGGCGAAGGCCGAGCCACCGTGTTTCCAAGAGCATAATTAGAATGGATCTAATATCTTTTTTATATGCGCGCACGGCTCAGCTGTAGCGCTCCACAGCTCACCCCTCCTGCTCTGCCAGACCTTTATTTACCCAAGAAGGCCTGCTGCATTTTGATAAGAACCTCTGTCTGCAAGAATTAATGTAAAGCCCACTCCAGGAGAGGGGTTTCAATTAGGGAGCAGGACGAGTCGGGATGGGAGGAATTCAAGCAAAGTGCACCAGCACTTCATCCCAGACACCAGGAGAATCTGGACTCCTCCTGCAGCCTCCTGCTTGTTTCGACGTGTCCACATTCAGAGCATCCGTCCGTCTTCCTCCTTTAGCGTGATGGACCGTCAGCGTGTACAGACTGCTGCTCGTTTGCACACATTACCCACTTATTCAAAGTGTTGCTGAAAGCAGAATAGAGTCAAGCCAAACAAACCAGTGATGCATCTGCAGGACTCGTTCATTTTTTAGAGAAGTGGAAGTTTGGTGAGGCAGAGAAGAGGCTGCTGGTGCTCCTGACGGATGTTTCCAGACTTTCTCATGAATTCTAAAAGAGCTCGGGCTAATTAATGTGGAAAGGGCAGACGTTTCCTGTACGAGACGGGCTGAAGTTTGGAGAGGAGGCGGATGTTTGCTGCTTGTACAAAATGAGACAACGGGACAAAAAAAGCAGGATGCACCTTTTTGCATCTCCTTTTGACACTTTTACTCTTTAATATGTTACCTTTTCCTGACCCCTTCCTCTTTTAGGTTTCCCTGTTATCTTTTCCTCTTCCCTCCTCCTCACCTGTCCCATCCTGACCTTTTCGATTTCTACTGATTCTTCCCCTTCCCTCCAAAGTTTCCTTTCAGGATGTAAAGATCGATGTTATCTCTGCGTCAGATTTCCTGACAGTGTGTAGGTTTTTCTTCGAGCACCAGCTGTTTCGTCGATGACCTACTTTCAGATTTCGTTCATTCTTCATTTCTTTCCCTCCGTCTCTCGCCTGAATTTTCTGCTAATTTCATAAATTTGTTTCCAGCCCCCTCAGAGCGTCTGAACACCGACTGCTCCTCGTTTCTTATTGGCAATCTCCACGTCTGCACAGGAGGCGTCAGAGGTTTGTGATCCCGGCGTCCTGTCAGAGTCAGGGCCTCAGCGGGACGTCCTCGTGGTGTGAGAGCCACTTTCAAACAAGCCTTCATTTCTTCATGAGCAGGTCTCTGTGTTCCACGACAAGCCTGCGTCTCTGGGAGCTAATGCTGAAAGCGTGTTGGGTTAATTGATGCAGGAAGAGGAGCCCCCTCTCCAACGGCTCCGTCACATCGGGCAGGAAGAGCCTTCATCAATAATTTAGGAATTATCTTTAATGGTATCGCACGGCGATCTGTTTAATTGGAGCGATTAGACTCCGCTTCAAGAAATCTGAGGAGGAGAGGATGGAGAGTGTGTTCCCACATTCTCAGATTTGTTTCCTCTTTGGAGTGGCTAGCTGTTAGCATGCTAAACAGAAAAGAAGATCCACAATCGCTCTGTTTAATGATCATTGGTATAAATGCAAAGTGTGTTTCATTTTGCACAGGTTTGTTTGATGTTTAATATCAAACTTATTTTGTGTCAGATTTCCTCAGCGTGCAGCAGAGACGCATGCACCCGTGTGCATCTTCCCTCTCCTGGTGGTGCCACTTCAACGTGTGGAGCATGCAACAATCTCATGCAAAGCAGGAGAAACACACCGCTCAGTGCACACCGTTTAATCCCCTCACAGAGATGCTGATTTCATCCTCCAGCCGGACTTGGCTCCAGCACCACTCCGCCTGCTGCTTATCCTCACACATTCCCCTGCAGCTGTGCAGGAATCGCTCATGACTGAGAGTCTGCAGCCGTCCAGCGCGTCAGTGAGGCATTCAGCGAGAAGATTATTGTTAGTTTGATGAACATGTGTCACAACAGAGAGTAAGAGTCATTTGTTCACAGCGTGGTGGGACTCCGATTATCCCCTCTGTGATGTGGATGGAGGTCCCGCAGCTCCCCGCAGGAAACCTCCTCATCATCCAAGTGCCTCCATTCAGGTCAATTTCCCCTCATTGTCATCTCCAGCTCCAAAGTGCTGAATCAATTCCAGGGTCACATTTATCCCGAGGTAATCGTGCGCTGCTAATTGGCCCCTGAGCTGAATCCTGTCAGTCACCACCAGGAGGAAGGGGGAGGAGGTTGGGTTAGAGGGGACCACCAACACCAGCTGCGCCACCGCGTCCACTTCCCGCCCGTGGTGTGATGTCAGACGCTCCCAGTGACTTCATCGGGTTTTGATGCCAAATCTGAGAAGTCCTGGATGATTTGACCCCCAGCGTGGAGCGCTGCAGTCCTGATGAGCTCACAGCGGGGTGGAAGAGGAGGCTCTGATGTGCTGAGGCCTGAGGTCGATTTCTGCCCGGGACGCTTTCATGTAAAGCAGCATATGTGAGGCCTGTCTGTTTATATCGGCGTGATTCCTCTGAGTTAAATGAACACCCGCTTCACGCTGTTGCTGTGAAGATATTTCCCCTGCGGTGGTTCAGTGCTGCAGCTCCTCAGTTTCACAATAAATGCACAGCTTATATCCAACTGTTAAACAATCAAGATGTTTTGTAAAAAAAAGTCATTTTTTGCAGGATGTGATTCTGCCGACAACGCCAAAATCGCTAGCAGAATGCATGTTGATTCATCAACCCTGCTTTAACTGCTTCTGTGAATCATCAGGTGCTCTGAGCTGATGTCTGTCATTTCTGCAAAGCTCCACAGCTTTATCCATATCAACTGTTTGCTAATGTGACTGTGCCATAGCTTCATATTGATCACAGAGCCCAGCATTGATCGGTGGCTCAGCCTGACTCCTGCCCTGGCATCCTACAGAGTGTGTGTGTGTGTGTGTGTGCCTGGTTGAAACAGGATGATGTGGACAGACATTCTGCTCCATGTGCAACTTTGTCATAATCCCAGCTGAACGATGTGTAATGAAGCTAAACGAAGCATGAGACTTCGTCCGTCCATCTGCCTCACATTAACTCCGCCTTGTAACACCACCGCGCTGTGATTGGAGATTAAAGTCCTGCCCGTGTAATGCAGATGAAGTCTTCATCAGTGACTGTGCTGTTCAGGGATCAGAGTCCTGATAAACTCCTTCAAACCCTGTGCTGTCAGAGCGGCGTTAAACGATGGATGATATCAGCCCGAGGCCGGTTCAATACCTCATTTTACCTCCTTCTCTTCTGTCTTAAGTGATGGATCAATCAAGCATGGGCGACTGTTTGATTTAAGAAACACACACTGTGAGATCTGCTTTATTTTGAAAAACACATCAAAGTCCTGCACACACGACTCCTGGCCTTCCTCTTCCTCGCTGCAGCCTCACAGACTCCTCCCGCCTCCTTAATGGGAGGAAAAACAGCTTGTAACAGGACTTGATGACTAATGCCGCAGCCTGCCGTATGCTTCGATGACAGATATCTGCAGATTTGTCGTCAGCCACCCAGAGAACCTCAGAGGCCGGCGGCTGCAGGATCCATCGGACATTTTCTCCGAGCGGCTTGATGAGTTTTGGGGTGCGATCAATACGCCCACTGCCCGCCATCCATCTGTAATGCCTCGCTCGATCCATCCCTCACGTCCAGAGGTCTGCATGTTTCCCACTAACCAGACGAGAGCTCTCCATCCTAATAGATTCCAACTTCCCCTCCAATAAGCGCTCAGAGGAAGGGGAGGAGACGGAGGATACGTACACGGAGCTTTCTTCATTAGGCGCTCAGGGAATCTTAATCAAAAAGCTATTTGCCCCCCCTGCAATTGATTTGTGTCTTGTGGTGTGGATATTAGTGAGAAGATTCCCTCTGAACCAAGTGTCCCTCTTTGCATTGTGGGTAATGAGGGAAAATGGAGAGTCTGAACATGTGAAATGTCAAAACTCTGGAGGAGTTTCATCAAATCTGCACAAAAAATACGACGTGAAAAGCATAACGGTGCCGTCTTTGGGATTTTCTTCTCTTCTCCAAACATTTGAGATCTCGTTGAACCTCTCCACTCGTCCCTGGACCTGGCTCTGAGAGCCTCTGCAGTATCCATCATCCTCTCCATGTGTCCAGCAGAGCCTCTCCTCTCTGCTTTCATAAGAGGCTTTCTGTGTCAGTGAATTTTCTGCACCCATGCCTCCCGTCCACACACTAACCCTAGGGGCGCTGCCTTGTTTTATGCATGTCCTCTTCCCGTCGCCAGGCCCATAAATGGTCTCTCAGCAGGGGAAAGTGGGCCAGGGCAGCTGCCTGCCACTCACATGGGAAGTGCAGGGCAGCTGAATGCCACTGATGGTCTGCCCTGAGTCTCTGGCTGTGGCTGATTAACCCCCTTCCTTAACACATACACACACACCCTCTTTGCTCACAAACTGCTTGGTTTTGAAGGAAGAAAACATCCCCAATAAATACGTAAAGAGTCCTTCCCAGCGTGAGGAGTGCTTGAGTGCAGAGGGAGAAGTTTGGCAGCAGTCTGACGGTGCAGATGGTGAAAGGAAAGAAACACCAATCTCACATCCAGAAATGCAGAATCATCGTCATGTCACCGCGCAGGTGGATGCACAAGGTTCCTGAAAGTCTGGAGGCTGTTTTTTGTGAAATGAATTTCTGTATTGGTGCCAATTTCTGCAGAAGTCGAGTGTCCTCTTCAGTCTGAGGATGTGGGGATGCTAACCTGTTGATGCTAGCAGATGAAGCTGTTGGCTGTATCCTCTGCAGAGATTTCAGGCCTGTTTTTTTTTTTTGTTGCAGCATTGTAGACTGAAAGTTAGCAGAGTGAAAGTTTGATGTTTGGGTCCTAAAACACACAGCGAGACTCAGCAGGGAGCTGCGAGGTGAGAGGGCTGGTTTTACATTTAGATTAAGCTTTTCCAAAAGGTGATATGACTGCATATCGCTCTCAGATGCTGACTTTAAAAAGAAACTCTCGGCTCTACTTTTTGGTGAGAAGCTGCAAATTGTGCAGTTTGCAGCAATCTACCAAAAAAAAGCCTTTCACATTAATTGCATGACTAAAATACAAAGATCACGCTGCATGCATTGCACTCCTGATGTTTTCTTTCTTGCAAACTCTTCCTTTACGTTTCATCTATTGCGCTGAACTAAGATGTCACTTCACAAAGCCGCCAGCACTCTTATCTGGCCGTGTTTGGGGAGACTGGGTTGTTTTCAGATAAAATATAAAAGCAGCACTTGTACAAAACTCACCAAGTAAAAAAAGCTCGCAGGTAGAAGAGAGGACTCTCTCCAAAATGAACCCTTTTAAGTTGAGCCTTTAATGCCGCCGCTCTCAGATATTCTCTGCAGGGTTACAGCCACTCACAGGCCTTTCCCGCTGAACTTTCGTGGACTAATAACCCTGCACGCCCTGCAGCAGCAGGCAACCAGCTCCAGGAGTTTACATCCCTTCAAAAATATTAACTTATATCGGCGAAAATGGTGCTTAAGAAGCTTTGGCAGCGGAAAGGAAAGGTTTGTCCTGGCCTGAGTGCATGCTGAACGCCCCGTCTTCTGTCTCTGCGTTTCTTTTGTATGAGAAGTGATGGGGTCAGTGCAGACTGCTTTGAACCATAAGCACAGTCTAGATTTAACTGTCAGGTAAATCCCTCTGAGCCGAAGATCAAAGTCAGATGACAGGAAGCGGTCAAGAAAAAAATGTGTATGCGTCTCTGGTTTAGATCCAGTGATATACTCATCCTGCTTTTTAAAAAAATGCCTGAAAAGCTCTCGTAACAGAGCAGCGGGGGTGGGAACATTATTTGCATGAAGAGGCAGTAAAAATGAATCCAAGGCCAACTGGAAAATCAGAAGGAGTTTCCATCACTCATGCTAATGAGAAGGCACCGAGAGTGCAAACCTCCTCGTACGAGATGAACTGTTCCTGAACTGGAGTTTCACCCACAAGCATCATTTCTTTCTCTTAGATTTAACTTAATTCGCCTTCTTGACCCTCAAAATACCCCCCTGAGGATCCGGACTCTCTGCGAGCTCCAGAGATAAGACTGAAATAAGATATTTTTGAAGATAACAAATCATTTCTGAGGCCAATTGTTCTTTGGCTTCAGATCTGTCTGTTACATTTTACAGAAGTACACGCTTTAATAATTCACTTTCAGCTCCTTCTGGAGACATCCAGCTTCTGATTGGTCGACAGCACAGGAGGAAGTTAGATGCAAGCATCCAAAGCGATTGATTGCCGTCAGCTTGACACCTTTCCTCCTACAACCACCAATCATAACAGAGCCAGGTTGTAGCCAATCAGCAGTCACCGTGGATTACTTTTCTGCCAAACAAATAATCCATCTTAATCCAGCGTGGCAGCTGTGTGACTGTGGCCTCCCATCCTGCCACTTAGCGACCAACAGATACAGCTCTAATGCAGCCGTAATGAACGTTTGACATAGTTTGTTTCCTCTCTCTGCTGACTCACGCAGCCGGGGACATGCGTGGTTACACAAACTAATGCACACTGCTTATGATTTTATGTGATTAAGACAAAAAACGAAAAGCAGGCGGTGAGAGCGAGAGCCTGCCAGCGACTAATGGGCTCTGAGTGACCGCAGCCAGGCAGCGCCGCGGGGCACGCCGGCTTTTTACAGGTCAAGGTCATGGACGAGGTTTTTGTCCCCACTGCCAGGCGTTCATTTGTTAGTGGTGAGCATTTGGAGGAACACCTGGAGGGTGTCCGTGAATCTGATGTCTCATTTAGCAGGAGAGCTAACCATCCAGGGAGACGGAGATTTGACTCCAGCTTCGTCAAAATGTGACCAGCTCCTCTCTTTAACCCGCCCTGTGGCGTTTCCGTCAGGTGGTGTTGCATGAAGCAGTAGAGGAATTGGAAACAATGGGTAATTTTCTCCCCATCATTCAAGTCAACACCTGTCTGCTGCCTGTCAGGTGCTCAAATTAAAACCAATTGTGCAGGTTTGGACATCCTGAGCGGCTGTCAGCTGAATCTGATGCAACAGCACAAAAGAGCAAAAGCAGAAGAAGCTGAAGCGAAATTGAATGATTTGATGAGACAGAAATCTGCAGGTACTTCATCTCTGTCCTGCTCTCACACTCTAATTAAATACAATCTTTGGTTGAAATGCTAAACAAGCAGCTCTGCACCTCCTGATATTTACTTTATGTACTGATCCATGACACCCCATCTGTCTGTCTGCCTGTCACTGTGGCAGCTGCCGTTCACAATCTGGATCAAAAAGCTCTCTTGGTCAGCGGATCCCTGCTGGATATTTGCGTTGTGAGGCTGGAGGGGAACTGAGGGGGACATCAGTCCAGATTCATGAAGTTCAGGAGTGACGTGAGACATCTGCAAGGTGCACTTCTCCGTTTGAGGAGTGAGGATCGCTGACAGGTCAAGGAGAGCGAGGGGAGGGGAGAATGTCACTGCAAAACAGAGAGGATGGAAACACCGCAGGGGCATCACAACAGAGACGAGGAAACGCAGGAGAGGAAGATGAAGTGGAGAAGCAGTGGCTGAAGAAATGGCTCTGTGAATGCAACCGGATGAAGCAGCGAACATAGTATAAGAAATATAAGTAGCATGTCTTGTATATGGGTCCGTAACCTTTACTTTCATTTGAGCTATTTTACCTCAGCTCACCTGGACTGAGTCATTCAGGAGCCACAAAACTGACTTTATCTGCACAATAAAGACTAAAAAGTGTAGAAAACTCTTTAAATAGTTAAAATCTAGCAAATAATTATTGAAAATATTAAATTTTTGAAATTGTTCAAATTTCAAAAAAACTTTAGGAATTGAAAAAAAAAAAAGAAATTTAAAAAAGACAAAAATTTTACAAGATTTTTAGGTTTCAAAATTGTGCATAAATAAAAAAAAGGATATTTTTTATATATATAAAAAAATCAACTAACAAAAAAAGAAATTTAATAAAAATTAAATGTTTCCAAATTTTAATAATTTCAAAACATTGCAAAAATTTCAGACCATTTTTAATTGCAAAAATCTGCAAAACTTTAAAAAGTTTTTGCAAAAATAACATCAAAATAATTTTTTAAAAATTGCTAAATTTTCAAAAAGAGCTTTAGCAGGCTTCATTGCAAGATGTGATGTATATTTATTTCAACAAAATATTAACACAAAAATTTATTTACATTTCAGAACATTTGTAATTGCAAAAATTTGCAAAACTTTCAAATAAAAAAATGTAAAAAAAAAAAATAAAAAAATTGCAAAATTAAAAAAAAGAGCAGTGGCAGGCTTCATTGCGAGATGTGATGCATATTTATTTGAAAAAATGTTAATAAAAGACTTTTTTTAGAAAAAAAATACTTAAAAATATATTAAATAATATTTTTAATTTTTTAAATTTTATTAAATATAATACATTCATAAATATATGTTATATAATATTTATTTATATGAGAAGTAGTCACAATTTCATTGATGAAACTCCTTAAAAGCAGAAAAACCTGCTGACAAATGATAAACAGTCAACTCATATTTTTTGCAAAATTCATTTTTGGATGCTCTGACTTTTATTTATTTATTCTGACTCCCACTGAGGCTTTTTCCCTGCAGTTAAAGAACAATCAGAGTAAATTTATGTGCTGCCTTTTTATAGATGAAATCATGTGGACTGTGTGAGTGATATATTTGGTGAAATGAGCACGTGTGCTGTTGTAGTAAAGGTGTTTCCAGCTCTCTTGATGTGGTTGGGCGGCTCTGATCAGAGCCCAGCTTTGAGCTGAAAACAGCCTTTAGTAATGTTTAAAGCCTGGTCATTATCTGAATACCTGCTGTCTGGAATTGGCAATGAAAAATTTGATGATAGGAATGCTTTAGTCTCAGTGCTGTGCCATTTGTTTAACAGCAGGGTTGAATCTGTAGAGGATTTTACCCACAGTTTGAAACATTTGGACGTTCACTGCTGTGGAAACATTTCGCTGAACGCCACCAGGAGCAAACGTCTTTTCTTAAAGCCACGGAGACAAGCAGTGGATAAAACACAGCTGACTTTACGACAGGTTGTGTTTAAAGTTGACGGCTTTCTTTAAAGACAACTTGACGCCTGTCCTCTTTGTCGCCCCCTGTTGGATCGAGGGTTCAGGGCGCAGCAAAGTGAAGCCCAGGTAACTTCCTTCCTCTCTTTTTAATTTATTCTCTATTCAGTGTTTGGAGATATTAAACTCAGTAAAAGAGCGTAAACACAGAGAGTCTGTTCAGACAGCCTGAAGTCCCAGCAGCCCTGAGCAGAGGGGCTGGCATCGATCACTGGCAGAGCGCGGTTGTTTTGTGGGAAGACACTGTAAAATGTAACTGATTGCTTCTTTAAAGATTATGGATAAAACAGAAGCCATCTGCTTCATCTCTGCTCCTTCCACACACGCCGCCGCGCGTTGGTGCTAAGTGTTTGCTGGAGAGGCCTCGTCCTCGTCTTCATGTGTCAACAGCAAAGAGCTGCCTGCTCCTGAAGAATCCCATCGTCATGCCTCGCTGGTCCCTTTACTGCCTTTATGTATCTCTTCGCTACCCCGAGGCGACAGGGATTGTCTGTGCTTAAACACAGAGGAAGAGAGGAGCCCTCTTTGTCTCAGATCCCCCCTCGTCTCTGTCTCTCTGCATGCGGTTACTGCCACTGTTTGTCTAAATCATCACAGGCCAGCTTGTCCTCTGTGAAGTATTAAACGCCACACTTCCTGCCCTCGTCTTGTGGTGCAGCTGTAAGTCTGCAGGTCTGACAGTCTCTTCATTCTGCAAGAGAGCACACGGCCACACGCTCCATCCATCCATACACTCCATACACTTGCTTCACTCCATCTTTTATCTTGTTTCCATACTGCACTGATCTCACGGAGCTGCACATGCTCAGTGCTGACGATAAAAACATGATGTCTGTTGGATGCAGATTTCATGAGTGCAACATCAACTGGATGTTTCCCATCCTGCTTTGCGGATGAAGCTTTGATGATGAAATCTTCAACCATTAAAGGTCACGAGTCGTCGCCACAGGTTGCAGATGGAGGTGTAATCATGTCGAACATTCGATTTGGCGTCATGAAAGTCTTGCATTCGTTCTGACAGAAGCTGATATAAACTTCAGAAGAGGAAGGAGGAGGATACCCCCGACTGCTGAGGGGGGATATCAAAGGGAGGCCTTGCGCCTCGTCCGCGAGTTCGTCTGTACGTCTGTTTCCTCTGACATGACGAGCAGGAGCGTGCTGCTTTGAAATTATCTTGACCTTGATATCACGGGGAGTTGTATCGGACTCTGAAGCATCCGGCGTTTTATCATTATCGGAATTTGAATGTGGACGATTGAAGAGGAAGATATCATCAGGTCACATTGTTGCAGATCAAACTTAACTTTTTATGTGAGCTGCTTAGAAACAAGCTCCATCTGTAGATTTATAATCTGAAAGCAGAGATCTTTAAAGTGCTCCGAGAGGATGTGTAGGAAATTTTAAATTGAGTGGATCATAAAGTTTTCTTGATGGATCTAAAAGTGACTCCATGGAAATATCTTTTCCAACTCCAGTTTGGCTGCTGTCTCTTTAAGGCCTCGTTTGCACGACAACATTTCATCTGAAAATGCTGTAGTAAGCATGCCAGGCCTGTAGGTGGTGCTATAACTGTCTTGTAAAGAAGCAGCTTTTGGTAGATCTCCACCGAAGTTGAGTTGGGACGATCATCTGGTGTTTTGGTGAATGCTAAGAGCAGAAGTGGAGCTCATTTTGTTGAAAGACAGAGGCCGTTTTTAAAAGTTTGCATTAAAAAAAAAAAAAAAAAGTTTGCTGTTTCCGTGCAAACATGAGGCTGAAACGCAACAAAACTTTTGCATTTTGTTGTGCAAATTGCCCCTAAGCTTCCTCCCCCTGATTGATAAAAGCAGCACAAGATCTTGTTCAGGGGGGCCCCCACAGCTGTGTCTGCCCCAGGCCCCTGCATTGTGTTGATCCGGCCCTGGCAGGAGCCCTCTTCTCCTCCAACTCCAGAATAGATGTTGTAAAACCAGTTTTTCTGACATCATCTCCATCCTGTGAAGTGTTTCTCACGCTCTGCTCTGAGGTGGACCCTCGGGAGTCCCCGGGTCCCGGTCTGAGGAGCAGCCGGTGCCACGCTGCACGCGCCGTGCCAGAGCTGCCACAACGCAGCGGCTGGTTAAGGGTGATGGAGAGAATGCGGCAATCCATTGGCTGCAGGCTTAGTAAATTTCAGGCCGTGTAGTCCAATAGAGAGACAGACACACACACACAGAGGGAGAGAGACCTGGTTTCTCTCTCTCTAATCTCGTCCTCGGAGCACACACACATACACACACTCACACACTCACACACTCTCTCTATGAGAGCAATTAGATTCAGCAGCCTTCCCGTTGCCTCTGCAATGACTCATTGAAACATCTTCTGCGCTGATAAAGCCGCATCTCTATCCTCCCGCACCACACACACACACGCACACACTCACGCACGCACACACGCACACACACGCACACAGGACGTATAGTTGGGCTGCCTTCAGTGCTTCGGGACTGCTGCGCTTCTGACTTTGGATTTGCGGAGCGGCAGGCTGGACGTGGACTTTATTCTTTTTTTTCCGCATGTGGGGTGTTTTGGGCGTGAAGCCGGGACGTGCAGAGGGGACTGAGACGGTGCAGAACCTGGCTGAGGTGAGTGAGCCGTCGGGCTTTTTCCTCCAGCAGGAAAACAGACCAAAATTTATAGACGAGCTGCTGATTTCTGTGCGTTTTCCTGCGCCTGACCCCCTCCTCTCTGCTCCTCCGGACTCTTAACCTAATCCTGAAACATTCACTCTTTACCTCAGCTGGATCGTGATTCCATCCATGAGATAAAGCATGAGAAATGATGAGAATGAGGCCACATTTAGAGGTTTTTATCCGGAAAAGCCTGAAGCAGTGGAGGCTCATTCTTGCGCACTTTCATCTGACTCCAGCTGATGATGTGTAGCCTAAACGATGACAGCATGATGGATAAAACGCTGCACCCGAGACAACGAGCTTTGATTACGCGCATCTGAAGCAGCAACATGAAGAATAATCTATGATTTGATGTGTGAATCAGTGTTTGAGCGTTCCCCTGCGCAGATGTGTGACGGTGTTCTCACCAAACTCGGCGCAACAGCTCGGTTAACTTTAATGCGACAGGACGCAGAGCACGAAGCGCTTTCTTCTCACACTGCAAATCGTTTAAAGCCTCTTTTCACACCTGCATTTGTGCTCAACTCTGTGTGTGTGTGAAGGAGCTGCAGCAGAGGGAGAAATCTCCATGCATCTCCAGAAAGCAGATCTCTCTCTCTCTCACACACACACACACACACTGCGCGCGTTTTCTTCCCGAGCAGCCACAAGATGGTGGTGTGGATATCTGGATGTGGGTTTTTCAGAGGGGGTAAAGAGTGGGGTGGATGGTGGTGGAAGGCTGAGTGGGGTTTGTGCATGGATTTTTTTTTTTTTTTCACAGCTACACCGCTGCTAATGCTGTGATTTTCAGCTTGTATTCACGCTGGGTGGCATTCACACTCCCTCTGCAGAGGAGCTGCAGGCTAATGTTGCTGGAACATGGGGTGACCTTGTTTGTGTGTGTGTGTTGTCATGCACACACCTGCTGCAAGATTGAATGATCATGCTTGGAGTGTATTTAAGAGGAATGTGGCTTTTCATGGAGGCACAGAGGGAGAAAAAAGTCGTGAAATGTGTGAAGAGAAGCTGCAGAGTGTGTCTGAAAAGGTGTTTTTTGCTTTTAGAACCTGCTCTGAAGGTGCATACATGTTCAAAAACATCATTTTAAAAAGGGATTCACTCCTTAAAGTTTGGTATTTGGCCTCTTTTTTTGCACAGTTGTGCTCGCCTCTAGAGGAAAAGCTGGCTTGCTTCGCCATCTTTGCCACAGAGCGAGAAAAAATGGCCATGCAGGTGTGAAACCACCTCAGAGCGACTACAGGAGACATTATTTCACGATTCCTCTCAACAAAATCCTGCATGGTGCAGAAAATCCGGCTTTTATTGTCATGTAGAAAGAAAAAAGTACAACAACCACTCCTCTTTCAATCATTCCTCCCCTCCTGGGATGCTTTCATCCAATTTCCACAAACTGCACCGACACTCCGGGGTCATCCAGAAGAGATGAAAAGTCAAACATTGCAAACATGCAAACATCATCAGAGCTGTGTAATCCACTCGTCCTGCACGTTCCAAAATCATATCCAGGATTCCTGGAATAAGAACATGTCAGGGGAGCAGAGCGGGGAAATTGGTTTGAGTCTTTGTTGGAGAATGAGTGCTGGTGCAAAAAAGCATTCATGTTGCTTTAAATCTTATTAAACTGACCTAAATCTGCTCCAAACCTGCAAAAATGAGACGTTTGATGCAGAAAGTAGAATTTGGTTGCAGCTTTAATGCACTGTGTCGAAGTATCTGGTCTTTTTTGGTCAACAGCAAAGGATTATGGGAGAATCCTCTGCTTCCTTTCTGTCACATGCTGCATTAGCATATCTATGTGACAGGTCAGGGCTAACGTGCAGATGCTACACACACTCAGGTGTGACTCACAGGTTGTGTAAGGTGTTGCCATGTTGAGACACACAAACACAAACACAGACATGATTCTGCATCAGGATTTCCTTGCTAGCTCCGCCCCTTTTTGGGGACACAGACTAATTTTGAGCACGAAGCTCCTGCAGCATTTTTAAAGCCTTAATTTACATTTTTGGAAAATAGATCTCCATGTGAATGAGCTCTAATCTCTGTTTGCACCAACACGGCTCAGGCACACTCGACATGCAGGAGGAGGTGTAAACAGGTAAACAGAAGGGTTGTTAACGCTGCTGGACACGGCACAGCTTAAAAGAAACCTTCCCTCCTGCATGTGCAGGAATATTAGAATAAAAAGCAGCTTTCACCGACAGATTTTTGAGGAATCGCACACACACATGCACAAAAAGGAGCAAGAGATGTCCAAACGCCTTGCTCAGTGTCACCTTGGCTGCCTCCATGAAAGTGAGCTGGCACTTTTCCAGCGTTCCCAGAACAGTTTCCATCTTTTGGTCAATAGCAGCGCTTGAACCGGTGACCTCCTGGCTTCAAAGCCAAGTTCAATAACTCCCTGAGCTCCTGAAAGAGGCAGCGTGACTGAAAACTTGATCACAATCTAACTTCTGGAGGTGTGTGCGAGGAGGAGGAAGAGGAGGTCCAGATCTTGTTGAGTCTGACAGGCCTTTTGTTGGATTCTTTCAGTCGCCCCCTGATGTTTGGATCCGTGCTGAAATCTGAGAAAATTGCACAAGCTTCCTGCTTTTCTGCAGAAATCACATCTTAATCATTTTTATCCACAAACCATCAGCTGGGTGCAGGCCTTGGTGTTTGAGGCCCCCTTTTCATGGCTTCCTTTAAGCTCTAATCCTCATCAGGATGCCTGAGGCCTCCTCCCTCATCATCATGAGTTATATACTGTACACAGCCTGAGTGTGAAGCTAATTATCAGCTGCAGCGGTCTGAAGTCGCTGACATCTTCCGTGGAGGACAGGAAGCCTGTGACAGGATCATTTCACGATGATTGAAATGCAAACG
This sequence comes from Halichoeres trimaculatus, assembly GCF_033239565.1. Taxonomy (NCBI): domain Eukaryota; kingdom Metazoa; phylum Chordata; class Actinopteri; order Labriformes; family Labridae; genus Halichoeres; species Halichoeres trimaculatus. Next base: position 7,095,234 of record NW_027437202.1, read on the forward strand.
ACAGCCTCTCCTTCGTTGTTATTCATAAGACTTATCTGCGATAATCATTAAGAGTGAGGAACAATTCGCCATCTCCTGAGCGCGCTCTGCTTTCACCCCGTGCCGCTTGAAGGACGCTTTATCATAAAACGCCCCGTTATTACAAACAGCGAACACTGTGTCAATTTATCGCAGACGCATTCACAGGCATATAACCTCGGTGAACAATGAGCAACAATTCCACCTGTGCACGCCGGCTCTGCATTCAGCTTTCTCTCTCTGTGTGTGAGGCAGAGATTCTTCATATAGTGGTAAATTTCATTATTATATAACCGCTCGAGTGGGCAAACAGCCGGTGACGAACAGCCTGTGTCTGCACTCACACACCAAACAAAATGATGCAATCATGGCAGTGTACACTAAAGAGGCTGCAGACATCTCGCCGTAATATGCAAGATACTGTAAACACAAATGGAGCCGCTGCATGAGAATAAAAGCTCAGGCTGTTATTGTTTTAAAGAGGGAGGCTCTCAGTGGAGAAGTGACTCAGCAGGAGTTGCTGGTCTACCTCAGCGAGAGCGTCCTGTGTTGCTATTGGTCGGTTTTATACTGAACCAGAGACAATTTCATAGTCCATGTATGTGTAGATGAGCAACTCCCACATCCTGCAGGATTAAATGATAGTTTTTATGAATGGAGTCCAGGTTGTACGGTGGCCTGTAGGTGTCAGCTGATGTGCAAAAGCAAAAACACAACAGACGCTAAGAGGACAGTTTTCTTAATTAGCAGAAAAGTTGTGAAAGTAAGTAAATGATTGTTTACTTTTTTACCTTTAGCCATGAAAAATGTAGCTTTCATGCTAACGCTATTGATTCATTAAGCTAAATATAGGATGATGCATTTTTTCACGTTAAGAAAGAAGTATGGGAACTATGAAGGATATAACAGGGTGAGACCCCACAGAAGTGTATTTATTCTGTTTGAAGTTAATAAAAAATAATCATTTACTTACTTTTGCAACTTTTCTGTGTCCGTCAGGATAACTGACCTCTGACCTTCCGTTGTGTCGTGGCTTTTGCATTCACGTTTTTGCTCTTAAGTTAATGTTTTTACTTTTGCATCCGTGTTGTGGCTTTTGCAACCATGGTGTGGCTTTTGCATTCATGTTGTGGCTTTTGCATTCATGTTGTGGCTTTTGCATTAATTTGTTTGCTCTTGCACTCATGTTGTAGCTTTTGCATTCATGTTTTTACTTTTGCATTTATGTTGTGGCTTTTACATTTATGTTTTTGCACTTACATCCATGTCGAGGCTTGTGCACTAATGTTTTGGTGTTTGCATTTGTGTATTCACTCTTACATTCATGTTGTGGTTTTTGCATTTCGTTGTGACTCTTTCATTTTGCATTCAAATTGTGGCCTTTGCATTCTTGTTGTTGCTCTTTGTGGCCTTTTACAAACCGTCTGACACCCTCGGGCCTCCGTATGATGGAGTCGGGCCCCTCTGCAGCAGAATCTGAACCTGACATGAACTGTTTCTCAGAGATTCCCCAAACTTCACCGCAGCCTGTTCCAGGCCTGGGAGGCTGCGTGTTCCCCTCACACGCTGCAGCATGTACAGACAGAGCCCTCGTTAAAGGACAACCTTTTAACATGCTTATGTTTTCTGCACTCGGGTTATTAATTCGAGCTCGCGGCGTTTAAGAGTTAAAGTACCTTCAAGAAAACCAGCTCCCTTATTAATATGCTAATGAGCATAATGTCAGCGCACAGAGGAGAGGCTGTGGGGTAAACATGAAGATTTATTATTTTCTATTCTTGCACATAATAACTCTGAAAGGAGACACTGTTAATGAGAGTTTATTGAAGTTTCACAACACAAGAAGGACCTGAGGCCACTTTAAATGCTGCTTTCAAAGGATAAGAAGCTTTTACACCAAAGAGGAATATTTAAGCCACAGATTCTCCTCGTCCCCAGACCGCCGGAGCCTCTGAGGTCCAAACCCGCTCATTTTATGGACTTTTTATTATTTATGGAGTCAGTCATTTTCAATTTGACCACTTTGGAGCCAGCAAAATAAATATTTAAAGGATTTAGTATTTATCCCCCGTAATTATGTTCTTGGCAGCAGAGCTTGATGACCAACTGGCCAAAGTGGGCAGCGGCCCCGGACCCTCGGGGACGTAAAGGCTCCAGATTCAACATGCAATTAGTTTGTGGTAATTAAATTAAATGCAAGAGCGTGTCACGTTGTATACATCAGCGAGGCAGTGAGAGGATGCAGAATCATCGTCCTCAGCCTCAAACAGACGTAGCACTCTTTGAATGTCAGCTATGTGTGTGAATCAATACTGAGCTGGTGACGCTTTGTGGAGCAGTGATCTGTGACCCCGTGAGCTCCTGTGTCCAAACAGACACTGGACGTTTTACTGTATCTTAATAAACGATCACTCCTACCTTCAACTGAGCTGGAGCCCACCACCGCCGCCGCCGCCGCCTCACCACTGAGGACATTTTCAATCACATCACGCTGGAGTAGATTAGATTGCTCCTCCTCGGTTCACTGAGAAACTCTGGGATGTTTATGCATGTCATGTGTTAGCTCGTAGCCCCACGACGTCCTGATGACCTCCTCTTGCTATCACATTCAGCCCATGCCTGCTGGGATTGTAGTCCTGTTTACACCATCCTTTCATCACGGCGCTCGTCTTTGATCACACCACGCTTTCTGGTCCAGGTGTGACGTGCACAGATTTTATTCCCTGCCGCTTTGATGCTGAACTTTCTAACTCCTCACTTTGTGTCTGAGTCTCCTAACATGCTAGCGTCATGCATCCTGCACATGCTTGGACTGAGCTTCCTCTGCAGGATGCATGCACAAACAGCAGTCAGACGCTCTCCTTTCCACCAAAATATTTGCCTCTCTGAGATTCATTAATTCCACCCCTGCTCTTGTCCATGCATATTATATTTTCAGAGTAATGAGCAAGTGCATGCAGTGGAGTGTAAACTGAGCTCTGCAAACACAAGATGAAGTATAGATTTAGTGTTTCAAACTGCAACAACAATGAAATCCTGCAGCTTGACGGTGAAATTGGAGCCGTGTGAAGCCGACCGCAGACGAAACAGGTCGTGTGTGTCCCCTTCGCGTGTCAGAGTTCAGGCTGACAGTCTCAGGGACAGTTCCCCGGATGATGAGAGCAGTTTTTAAGAGTCTAAAAAAAGATCTTTTTAAGGGTTTGTTGTCTGCGCTCCTGAGAAATCTTTCTCTCCCCATCAGCGGCTCCTCTCCCTTGTTAGCGGAGCAGAAACTCTGACACGTCTTTGCCTCCATTTCTGCCGATTGTCAGTGATTGTTACCATAGAAACAACACTGCCAGCTCTGAGAGGAGCCTCAGGGCATGATGGGAAACTTTTTAAAGGGTTGGTTCTCCCATTTTACAAAACATGATCTTTTCCCGACTCTGCCCTGGTTGGTTATCGGATTTTAAGCTAGCGCTGTTTTTACTCAGGAGTGGGAAGTAGTCACTGTTAATTCCCTGAGAGAAAACCGGCCAATCAGAAGGAAGGGGGCACAGAAGAGAGGATAAACTCACTTTAAAGAGAGGGAATGATGAAGATCCACATCCCAACATCTGGAGTGTGGCAGAGACAGTCAGGAGAGAGAAGAAAGGGATCCTGGGACGGCAGATGGAGAAGCCTGTGAAAGTGAAAGAGAGGACGAGATGCAGAGGTACACACAGCTGTGACTGTGGGACGAAAACAAACAGTGGGTTAGAGGGATGCAGGGGTTTTTCACAAAGTTTATTCACACAGAGAGACCCCAGCTGGCTGCTGGGTTTGATCCCCGAGCCTTCTGGCTGCGAGGTGAAAACGCTCCTCCACATAATGATGTGATGAAATGCAGTGAGGGGACTTTAGGGAGACAAATAAAGACAGACACAGACCTGGAAATGACGTTTTCATCAGGAGAAGTCCAGGAACTTCAGGCTGTTTAGACCCCGAACACATCACTGGAGGAAGAAGCTCCAGAGCGGCTCTTTCAGAGGGATTTTCCTCGTCTGAGCTGGCGTCTGACAGATCCTCAGTTACAGCTTGAATCCTTTCACTTCTGTCCCATTAATCCGTGTTGAAAACTCTTTAGTTTCAGGATCTCACCAGCAAAGACTGGCATGTACTCTGACTCTATTAGCAGATTTATTTATTCATGCAGCCTTGGCGTTTATATTTGATACAGAAAGGAGCCGTGGCGGTCAGCGTGGGGTTTAATAATTGATTCAGCCTGAGTGTGAGTGACGGGCGCTGTTTGCAGAGTGAGACGCTGATTAATCAACACGTTTTGATTGGAGCAGTCATGCAGCTGAAACAGTCATGATATGGAGATGTGTATGTTTTAAGAGGGGTTAGAGTCGCTGAATAAATGATGGACGCAGACGTCTGTGGAGGATGTTGGGTCATGTCGAAGCAGGCGGCTGTCACTCCTCATCAGATTCTCCTCAAACTTTTAGTCTTTGCTGAATAAATCACTCACTTCTGGTTTCAGGGTTCAGTAAAACCATAATGGGTGATGTTTCTTCTCTCTTTCAGGAAACTGGACCAAACTGGATCTCAGGTAACCGGAGAGAGTCCTGAGTCGTCCTGGTCTTCTGGACGAGGGAGCGCAGCGGCTGCAGACCTCCACGCCGGCTCTCCAGATGGGGAGCTCTGAGAAAGCTGCTTTGTCCGGCTGGAGCTCCGTGGACCAGCTCGCAGCCTGAGCAGGAACAGGAAGTATCTAGGTGGAGGGGTAGGGGGGGCACTAAGGAGGACCCGACTGCCAGGCTCAGGCTCAGGCTCAGCACCACCTGGGAGCATGTCGGCGCCCGGAGGCCCTTCATGGATGTGTCGCTCCACGGCCGGGCTCAGCCCGCTGCTGTGGCTGTGGCTGGCGTCCGTCTTTGCTGCTGCTCAGGCTCAGCAGCACCCCGTCGTCACTACTAATTATGGGAAATTGCGAGGAGTGAAGGTTACGTTACCCAATGAGATCCTGGGACCAGTGGAGCAGTATTTGGGGATCCCGTACGCGCTGGCTCCCACAGGAGAGCGCAGGTTCCAGGCGCCGGAGCCGCCTATGTCCTGGCCGGGAATCAGGAATGCTACTCAGTTTGCTCCGGTTTGTCCTCAGTTCTTAGAGGACCGCTTTTTACTCAACGATATGCTGCCGGTGTGGTTCACGGCTAACTTGGATACAGTGGTTACCTACGTGCAGGAGCAGAGCGAGGACTGTCTCTACCTGAACATCTACGTCCCCACAGAGGACGGTAAGTCCACTCGTTTGTCTTCTCTGTGTGTCACCAGGTCACTTCCTGTGTCTCTAACCTTCCTTTTGCAGACAGCTCCTCAAACGGTCAAGAAATCCCAACAGGAGCTGGAAGGAAGCAGGAAGGAGGAAAATAAGATTTATAAACCGAGTGTAAATGATTCATCAGACAGCCAAAGTGGTTATCGTCATCATTTGTTATGGCCGAGCATCAAAGCAGCGTTTTGGCTCTTCTGCGCAGCAAAGCGAAACCCAAACTCCACGTTTTGTTCTGTTAGACGCTTGAAATCACTCCTGCATTCGCACACCTGCCAGGAACAAAGTCTTCTGCAGGTTTTCGTGGAGTTCAGGGAAAGTTGAGGGAGTCTGTGATGCAGATTTTCGAATGATCCACAAAGTAAACTGCAGAGGCTGCTGCTCGTTGGGAGAGGAAGAGTTCAGGGTGCACAAGCTTCGACCGTGAATCGCTGCTTTCTCACGACCTTGTTTGGAGAGTTTGCTGGGAGCTGTTTCGAGCTGCGGCTGATGAAGTCCAGCGTGAGATGAAAATAGAGTCTGAAGATACGAGCGCTAGGCAGAGTTTGAACGTGTCCTGTTAAAGTGTGCAGAACAAAACCTGACGTGTCTGCAGGTCAGGAGGGAGCGCATTAATGTGTGTGTGTGTGTGTGTGTGTGTGTGTGTGTGTGTGTGATATCTCTGACAGCTCTATATTTAGTCAGAGCTCCTCAGTACAGGGCAGATTAAAAAGTGCAGGAGGATAATCTGACAATCCTGTGTTGGAGCACGGTCGAGGGCTTTTCTCAAATCATTCACTATCTGGAAAAAAAAGAGTGAGTGCAGTCGGGTGGAAGTGGCGTCCTGCAGGAGGAAACAAGAGGTGGAATCTGCTTCTTTGCTGATGCTCTCCCTGCCTTAGCGTGTCCAAATCTGAGCGACGCAAAGGAAATGTTTTGTTTCGTTATGGCGTCAAATCTAACTAAAATAACCCTCCTGTAAATGAAATGTCCACACATAAAGGAGAAGTGCGCGTTTTATTCCAACAGACGAGAGGAATAACTCTGTAAAAGCGAAAGCAGCCGCAGTAACTGCCTCGCTTTGCTGCTGCTGAAGCCGTAAAGCAGCTTTATCAGCCTCTGCAGCAGCTGCACGCTGGCTGAGTTTGGTTCCCGTACAGAAAATAAATCAGAGAGAAGATGTTTCCTCAGAAACAGAGACAATACTGCGTCTTAATTGTCAACATCTCTCACATTAGTTCAGCTTTAGTGCCCGGTGTGAACGTGGAGCTGTACTTGGTGTCACAGCTTCCCCTGCAGCTTTCAGCTTTCTGAGCACGCTGCAGAGAGCTGCTCCGTAAATTAAAAGCAGTCTTTGCAGCACTTTACAAGGCAAAGATAAAACAGGGGACACACGGGGAGAAATTGTCTGTAAGTCTGCATTTTCCCAGCCGCTGCAGCTCGACTTTATTTAGTTGCATCTTGATGCCAAACGAATCCAGTGATGCTGTAATTTACAGGGTGTGGAGTCAGCATTTCGCCTGGAGCCCAAATCTGTGCAACACTCAGGCACAGCTCGCCTGCAGGAAACAGAATCAACCCTGTGAAGTAGAAGTCAAGAAGAAGAAATCATTGTTTGCCTTCAACCCCACCACCGTCCAAAAACAGACTCCTTCATGGTTCTGAGATGTTGACAGGCGTTTGTACTCAGGGACGAGGAAATGACTCCAGGCCGGGTCAGGATGTGGTATCTGTGTCGTGGGCTCATTCCTGCATCAGAGGCGACAGATAACACGGCGGTGCGGATGTGACATTTGGAGGCTGTAATCCTGTGACATGCAGCGCTCAGTTATCATCGAGCTGTTTTCAGAGCTGCTCGAGAAAAAGACAGGAAATCATACCAACACCAGCGTGCTCCATCAGATTGTTTGTTTCTGAGTGTTATTGACTCAAGCTGGATGTTCGAACCTGTAGAAATCTGTGTGCATGGGTCTGAAAATCTGTGTTCCCTGTGTGTGTTTCTGCACGAGCAGCCGAAACAGATGTGTGTGTTCACGCTCGGCCAGGTTACACCGACATGGCACCGGCCCGTGTTTGTGCAGCTTGCTCCCTGTCGGCGACACCGTGCAAACAGTCACACCGCTGCCACATTAGCTGCCCTGCAGAGAGCGATTCTGCAGCGTTTACCGATCAGCGAAACATCACGGAGGATGATTTGGCAGCACGGATGAGGGGGTCACATTTTTATTTTATGAAGTGTCACATTCATTTTATTTTAGTGGCGCAGGAATACGACCATTCCCGAGACTCATTCCATGGATTTGTAAACCTGAGTGTTTCCATTTCCTCTGAGCTCTCTGTTAATGTCTTATAACTTTACACAGCTCACAGGTTTTACTCTGAAGCTGGATTGGACTCTAACTCTGAGGAGCAGATAAACTTAAAGAGGGGTATGTTGCAACTCTGAGATGCAGATAAACTTAAAGAGGGGGTATGTTGCAACTCTCAGATGCAGATAAACTTAAAGAGGAGGTATGTTGCAACTCTGGGAAGCAGATGAACTTAAAGAGGGGGTATGTTGCAACTCTGAGATGCAGATAAACTTAAAGAGGGGGTATGTTGCAACTCTGAGATGCAGATAAAATCAAAGAGGGGGTATGTTGCGACTATGAGATGCAGATGAACTTAAAGAGGGGTATGTTGCAACTCTGAGATGCAGATTAACTTAAAGAGGGGGTATGTTGCTTTGCATGATTTCAAAAAACAGACTCACGGATTTCTACGAAGCCTCCTGCTCACCACTTCTTGCTTGTATTTCTCATGCAGCACCCACATTTTTCATGCTTTTTGCATTTTTTCTTTTTTAAATATCTCCCCTTATTCTACTTTTCTCAACACCAGGAGCAAACAGGGAGCAAGGCACAGATTTCAGCAGTAATGATGGTGGCAAAGATGCAGGTATTTTTCTACATTTTTTTTTTTTTGCCCCCAGAAATCAAAGCCTGACTTGTGCATGAAAGCAAACCTGCAGACTTTTCTTTTCACCCCCCTTGAAAAACTTTTAAGTGCAGCTCCTTTTTCGTTTTCTGGAGTGGATGTGAATCACGGGATCTTTTGAAGAAGGAAGGATGTCACAGAAACTCAGCTCTGCATGATATTTTTTCCTCATCTGATGAGTTAATATTTAAAAATCAATCATCCCCCTCTCCTGCCTTTCAGCGTTTCCTTTCTCGGCGAAGCATGAGCACTAACCTCGTGTCGTTTCATGACAACGGGAATCTGCTTCCTCTGAGGCTGGAGGGAAACTCTGCAACCTGTTTCTGTGCATGAAAACAACCCCGCTTTAACATTCGTTGTCCTCGCTGTGTGGAAGAATCTGAGGGGAGGAACAGATGACTGAGGGTGGAAAAAAAAAAAAAGAAGCCACCGGGGACGTTTCTGTTAAAGGGCACCATTTGTCTTCTGGAGGGAGGGACAGAAAAAGCAGTGACATTTGTGAATCACATTATTATGGGCAGTTGTTCAGGTTTTATGGATGTTTCTCTGGACAGTGATATTTGACATAATCCTCATGGCTTGACGTCGGTTTGGAGGAGAATACAGTTCATGAGAGAAAGAAGATGAGCTGAAGTGGAGATACTGAGTGTGTGCTGCTGCTGTGATGGGAAAATAAACATTAATAGATTAAGCCGAGAGCTGTGCTGAGGTGCTTATTACAGCTCTTGGTTTGTGCGTTTTGTCGCTACATTACTATTAGTGCACAGCATCACATTATCATTACTGTTCTGATCTGGGTGATCTCAGATATCTCTCCTTATGATCTGCTCCGGCTGCTCCACCTGCAGCTGTAATGAGCTGCCGCTGTGCACATCAGCTGATAATTACCTTCAGGATTGAAGGAAAGGTGCAAATGTTCGCTGTGCCGCTCATTTCGCTGGAATCTGGGTCCTGAAGAGTTTCACTTGTTCTTTTTTAACATCGAGGGAACATGAGCGGCTTAGAGAAACCTGATCTGCTGCTCTTTGGAATGTGTCTGCACTGCCTACATATCCCAGCATGCACTACTTCTTCAACAATTGTCACTTTTTTGTTCACCCATTTCCCCAGCTGTTTTGAAGGTCAAGGGAAGAGGTGAAACTGCATCTCTTAGACATGAGACGCCACTCGATTCGTGCTATGTCATCACCTCTAGACGCTCGCTGGCTGTCGTATGCAGAGCGACCATTTTTCCACTTTCAAACCGAACATTCACAGCTTCACTTCACTACGATGATGTGCATTACATGAGTGATAAGACAGCTAAGCTATGGCGACAACTTTTAATCTGAAGACGCTACAACGCAGTGAAAAAGGGACTGAAAACGCTGTAGTAAGCATGCCAGGCCTGTAGGTGGTGCTATAACTGTCTTCTCCAGAAGCAGCTTTTGGGAGATCTCCACCAAAGTGGAGTTGAACCGATCATCTGGTGTATTGGTGAATATTAAGAGCAGAAGTGGAGCAACAGATGCACATTTTGTTGAAAGACAGTCAGCAGATTCATCAGACTGAGCAGCACAAGCACAACACGGTAGTTTGCGCTGATCGTAACAGCGTTACTGTCGTCTTGTTGCATGCATTTTAGGCCATTTCCGTGTAAATGCGAGGCTGAAACGCACCAAAACTTTTGCGCTTCACCCTAAAACCATTGTCTAAGAATAGCCAGCGTTAAGCTAACGTTACAGTATTCGGAAGCTACACCAGTAGCTTCTGAGTTCTGTAACATTAGCTTATGTAGCTAACGCAGCTTCTGAATGCAACTCATTGTAGCAAAACACAGCAAAAACTTCATTCTTATCAAGTGTTTTTGTCTTATTTTTAGTAGAAAATGTCTTTTTCGACGTAATATGAGCCACATTCATCTGACCAGTCTAGAAAAACATCTTATTCAAGTTATTTAAAGACAAAAATGAGGTCTGAATCGATTGTAATAAGAGAAAATTGTGTGTATTAAGACATTATTCTAGTTTAAAGCAAATTGTTCTTGTTCCATTTGCAGATATATTTTTTAAAACTTGTTACAAACAATTCAGACCTCATTTTTTTGTCTTGAAATAATTAGAGACACAAGCTCCCCACAGTGAAGAGGGTTCCTTTTTGTTTACGTCTGCAAAAAGATGTTTTTGTTAAACTGTGGAGCAACAGGCTTTAGCTTTTGTGTGATTGTGGTTTTGTCATATTTTTCTCCCTCTTAAGTCTTTTTTATGCTGCATACATGGTTGGTTCTGCACACTCTGTCCCTCCGATGCTAAACTTAGTTCCTTTTACTTAAATAAGAAAAGAAAGACTGAACGGCAGATCTATTATCTTTCTATGTTTTTATCCTGATGTCTGCCTTTCAGAATTGAAAAATAAAGAATTTCAAAAATAAATGATTAAATAACATGATACGACAACTTTTTACCTAAAACAAGACAAAACACTTGATAAGAATTCTGTTTTTTTGCAGTGAATCTGTTTGCAGTGAGGTTGTTCAGCTGTTGCTATAGCAGCGTTAGCTAGTTCGTTATAACAAGTGATTTCTAAACACAACCAGGACGCAGATGGCCTAGCGGTTTAGGTCACGCCCCATGAGGTTCGAGTCCAGCTTGTGGCCTGTTTCCCACATGTCACTCCCCATTCAGATACAACCAACAATTCAAAACACTGCTAACATTCACGTTGGGTAGCAAAAGATTGGAAATCATTGGAAATCACTGCAAAAAAATGAAACCTTATCAAGTGTTTGTCAAGACACTTTAGCCTTTCACCAAAGGCTAAGGGATAAATTGGGATTGGCCTTGCATTTCTTCTTCTTTCTACAAGTTTTCGTGCAAGCAAGGCAAAAATGTGAGCTGATAAAGTTTGACGTCTGTCTGGCACATCAAGTCCGTCGCGTTCTGAAGAAGCGCTTTGGCAAACATGAGGCTAATATTTTGACAGACTGACGTACAAATGGGTGTAATTTTCTTTAAAGCTGCACTGTCTGCTAAGATAGGCTCCTAACTCCTACACTTCCCATGATGCAACTCGAGAGCATCTTTTAATCGACTGTCGCCACATTTTTGTTGTGATTCGAGAAGAATCCCACCGAGCTGCAGATTATTTTGTGTTTTTGTTTTAAGCTGCAAAGTTCAGCCGGTGATGAATGCGGTTGTGTTTCTGCGCAGAGATGCTGGAGTTCCTTTTTTAATCCCGCAGCTTAGCAGTTCAGTCCACATGTCCCCGTGTCCTCAAATCAACCCCAGCATGCCCGTGATGTAAAGAAACCTATGCATTTACATCATCTGAGTTTGATTCATGAGCCTCTGCCTCCTTTAAAAGCTTGACTCTCCTCCAGGTAGTCATTACACCGAAAGGGAAACACCATCCGTTATTTGATTTGCACCAAACAGATGCAACATATTCAAATTAAAGGAGCCAAATCTTAAGGAGAGAGTGTTTTGTTGTTAAGATTGATTAAACACACACCATCTGCCCTGCAGCTGCTGCAGGAAAAGACATTACCCACCTCAGAGAAGCAAAAGGTAACACAGGAATTTATGGTACAGAGCCGAGCTTTACAAAGACAGGAGATTTTCATCGTATTTCACACATAATTGAACCCTCGAAAGTCGAATTCTGTGTGCTGAAAGGGTAGATAAAGAGCATCTCTGGGCACTACCTCGCCTGGCCCGTGTTTTCAGGAAAGCAGGCAGGATCGATGCTCCCTGACTGTTCCAACATCTGCAGTGGCGATGAATTACCCTGCGTGGATCCCCTGTGGTTCCACCTCCACCTCCACCTCGGCGTCTGCTGCAGAGAAAACTCCTCGCTCACGCTTTCCCCCCGCCCCACCGCCGCTGGAAGTTTGCTCTTTAGCGTTACACCAGCTTTTGTCAGGAGAGCTGCTCACCTTGAGAGTTCTGTATGAATCAAACGTACCCTCGGATATAATTATTCAATTATGTCCCCGAACAAGAAGCGGTGAGGGCATTACGAGAATTGCTTTCTCAGATTTTACTGTAATTACTCTTCGCCTTTGAGGAGAGACAAAGCAGAACGATCGGTTTGCTGAATTTAGAGCACGCAGGGTCACTTCAGTGCTCCTTAACATGTCGGCTTTATTCTCATGGAAGAAAGTATAAGGACACGTGTGTGTGAGGAGTCTAGACGTTCAGACATAAAGTGGTGATTTGAGCTGGTTTGGATTGTGTATAGTGAACAGGTGGTCATGCTACCAACACAGGGAAGGTGAGCTGATTTCACACACACTATAAATAACAAAATTTCTCTACATTCAGCTCTAAAACATCACTTTTAATGCAGATTTAGAGAAATCTTTTTAAATGTATCTGTCAAATATTATATCTACACATTAAATGTTTAATCTTACTGTAGTAAATAAATGTCCTGATTCTTAATATTTAGTTACGTTTTTAAACATTTTGTTTTCATTCAAAATATTTAGCAAAAATTTCCACATATTAAGCAGATTTTTCAAAATATTTGTTTAAATTTCTATGGTTTTACAGTTTCATTTAGAGACGCTTTTGTCCGAAGCGACGCACAACACATGCAAGAATTTAGACAGAAGGAAAAACCTTATTCAGGTGCTGCCATTAAGTGAAAACTATTTATATTATAATTATCAATATCTTAGAATAACCTAGCCAACTGACCATGATTAATTGCTGCAACAATATACTTCAACCTTCAACAGCGTTCAGAAATAGTGCTAAAAATAAACTCAGAGCCGGGTCTGAGACCGTCTGACTCCTTCTCCCCCTTAGGACAAAGAGGAGAAGGCTCAGATTAAGTGCTTAAGTGTTCCCTGAACAGATGAGTCTTCAGACGTCTCTTAAAGTAGAAAGGGACTCTTTGGATCGTACAGAGTTACGTAATTTATTAAACTATTTGGGCACAACAGAGGAGAAGAGTCTGGCTAGAGATTCGGAGCCGTGCTGGGCTGGGAGCACCAGGCGTCTCTCACAAGCAGAGTGTAGAGGACCAGAAGGAGTGTAGACCTGCATTAGGGACTCCAGGTAGGCAAAAATATTATAATATTTGGTCAAGATTTTTTAAATCTTGAGTAACGATTTCTAAATATTTAGCTAATATGCAAATTTACACTCCCGCCCGCAGGAAGTACCACAATAAAAGTTGGAGGAAGCGATCCAGCCAAGCAGATTTGGAGAAAGTCAAACACAGTCGGCTAAATCAGCCGTTAGAAAATAAACGCACCAAGTGCTGTGATGGCGCTGTAGAAATCTTAGCTTAATATTGAGGATGTATATTTAGAAAAGTAGCTAAATATTTAGAACCAGGACATTTATTTATTACATTCAACATTTACATATATTTCACAAATATTTCTCTAAATCTGCAGAAAAAGTGATGTTTTAGAGCTAAATGCGAAGAAATGTTATCCTGAATATGTGCCCACATGGATTTCAAACATCCACATCGACTCGGAGTCCAGACCCCGCCGTCCTCCTCCACCTTTAAAAACACCCTGCACTCACCTTCCTGCGCTCCGTACTTGTTTATCTGCTGCTGACAGCTTTGAGTTTGAGCCAAATAATGACTCCGCGGCTCTCCAGAGAAAAAGGCAGCCTGTGTTTAGGCATGACAGTGGAACTGTATTGAACAGGAAGTCTGTTACTGTCTGTGCAAAGCATGCTGGGACAGACAGCGGTGTCGGCGGTTATAAGCGAGCGTCTGCACACTTCATTTCGCCTCCATTAACCGCCATTTGTGTTCATCCCGGTAATGGTAGAAAACGCTGAAAGCGATGGAAAATTCATACAGGCCCATCGAACAAGCCGCCCCCCCTCCTCGTCTTCCTCGCAGCCTTCCTCCCCCGCCTGCCTCACCCATATAAAGATGAGTAATGTGTGCAACGCCGCGCAGCCAGTGGAGGAATATATTATCCCTCCTGCCCGGGTGGCAGTGATGAATGTCTGGGACGAACTTGCTGCACAGTCACCCGGGGAGCTCCACAAGCCCGAGAGAGCACGGAAAGAGACGGGGAGAAAGCACTCGGAGCAGTTTGATTCCTTTAAAGTTTTAAGTGCACTCCACGCTGACAGGATGGGGACACGGCGCCCTGAGACCACCCTCTCTTTCCCCGCAATAAAGCAGCGCTCTAAATCTGCAGGGCGTCTCCCCCTCCCCCTGACTCCCCCGCTGCTCGACACGAAAAGGGACGGACAGCACCAGTCAATTAGCCTGTTTGTTTGATGGAGAGCCGGCTGAATAGTTTCGTCGGAGCCCACGGCGGCCTGCGGCGACCATCAGATTCAGATCAGTTAGACACTATGACAACTTAATGGCAGCGCTCTTGTTTTATGTGCAGCTGCCCCTTCAAGGTTGTTCCCTCCGCCCACGCCGTGTTCACAGGGCTGCTCTTAAAGCTGGACAGAATGACAAACAGGAAGTCATCCTCACCTACCTGTGTGTGTCATCAGCAGGCCTGTGTTTAACCCTGCAGACCTCGGGGGCGTCACGTCACATTCGTCACTCTTCTTTGTGAGAATCGAGACGATGGCGCCCGAGTCTCCGAGTTCAGCCTGTTGCGGTCCAAGAAGCCAACCCTGAATCCCTCCACCCTGCACTTGTTTGCAGGTGAGGAGTGGTGAAGGAGAAGCAGGCGCATTAGCAGAGCCGAGGCGCCCACTCAGAGCGCGGCGAGGATTAATAACCTGTCACTGTGGGCTGCTTTCCACTCCTTCGCCTCACTGTTTTCCTCTGCGGAGGTGGAGAATGATACACTCCTCCTTGCCTGGCTGTGTTGTACTTTTTTCTTGCTACGCGTCTTTCTCACTGTGCATTTCACCTCCACCCATGGCGAGTGGAAGAGGGCCAGTAATTGGTGCAGGCAAACCAATTAAAGCACCCAGGAGCTGCTTCAAATAACATTCACGTTCCTGAGCAAACACACGAGCTGCTACCTACATGTGTTCAGCCGTGCTCTCTGCTTGTAATAGCTCACAGTTGGCGTCAGTGGCAGGAAGGGTGAAAGCAGTGCATATATGATAATTAGTGTAAAAACTCTCAGACACATCTGCCAACATGTGCATGAACCCTGGAGGAAAGGGTGATGTTGCCTCTTACAGGGATTCACAAAAGGGCCGAAGGTTAACAAGCAGCCCGGAGCCGTTTGGTGAACGCACCGACTGGATTCAGACTCATGCAGCTGCAAAGAGCAGTGTTATTGATTTGTATGATGGTTGTGTCTTAGTTAGGATTACCCCAAACCTTCACCTCCACTCTCTGGGCTGAGCTGGGCCGTCTGTGGATGAAGGAGCTGGACTTTCAGGGCTGGATGCTAATCTGTGTCAAAACAGAGAGACCGAACTTTGGCTTTTTTCACCTTTCAGAGGCATGTTTGTGATTCTACGTCAGAAAATACTCGCAATACCAATTCTTTCCTGCAAAACAACAAAACTAAATTCTCTACTTCTTCTTCTTCTTCTTCTTCTTCTTCTTCTTCTTCTTCCTTTTCCTCAACCAAAACAACTGTTTTCTTCTTCTGTAAACAACAACCACCCTCTCTTTTCTTCTCTGCCTGCCTTCGAGGTGGATTTCTTTCTTTCTTTCTCTAAAAATCTGCCGTAGACAAACATTGCTGTTGGTTATGTCTGCCTCCATAAACAGGCTCACAGTAATTTAAAAAAAAGGGTTTTCTGACTTAATGAAAAGACAATGAAAGTTTCTTTAATGCAAAACAAAAAAAAAGAAAGATCTCTTCTTCTTCTTCTTCTTCTTCTTCTTCTTCTTCTTCTTCTTCTTCTTCTTTTTTTTCTTCTTCTCTTTCTTCTTCTTTTTTTTCTTCTTCTTCTTCTTCAACAAAAAAACCCACTTTCTTCTTCTACTGTAAAAACAACAACCTCCCCCTTGAAGGTATCGGTACTCAACGGTACCAATTTTCAGTACTTTTGTGTGTTTATTTGGTAAAAGATATTAACTTTTTTAGCATTAAAATCTTGAATTTTCATAATTTAACAAATTTATTTCTCAATGTATAAACTTGCAGTGCTGTGTTTAGGTCCCGCACAGAAAATCACCGACTCTTCCACTCCCTCACAGTCACAAGGATGTGTTTAGGTACCTAAACATGGTACCGTTTGGTGTTATATGAATTAGTACCTGGTACTACAGACAGAATTTTGTCGGTACCTTTAAAAGAACCAGCCTCCCTACCTCCCCCCTCTTCCTCACCTGCCTTTCTGTCCCTAAAATCTGCTGTAGACAAACATGGCCGTTCGTTATGTCTGCCCCCGTGAACAGGACCCACTGTCATGTAAACAAAAAACTCTTTTCTAACTTTTATGTGAATTATTGTTCACGTATTTTTAAGATTCTTCACAAACATGTATGAACATTAGATCTTTTTCTTACTGTTTCTGTTTGGCTAAATGCTGCCAACTTCTTCACACTGCACCTTTAAGAAAAAAACTCACCAACTTGTGATGTCACAAAGTGTATGATTCTACTTTCAAATCTGCATAAAGCAGAACTCATACAGCTGATTAAAAAAACCTTTTGCGCAGACAGAATCGACGGTCTGTAGCTGTCTGCAGTCAAAGGAAATAAATCTCAGTTGAAGCTGAAATCACAGCGTTTGAAATCTCCCCCACCAGGAGCACACAGGCCGGCCCGCTCCTCCTGTCAGTTCAATATTTTCCTCCGCGGATGCCCTCATCACAGCTGACATTTCAGAGACTTCCAAGCAGGCTGGTCGGCAGCGCCGGGGATAATGGGTTTGTTCTGCTGCTGGTTCCAGGCAAACCCAAAAAAAGCTCGCCGCGGTGCAGCGTGTCTGAGAAACACCAGGCCGCACGAGGACAACCCGGAAAGTTCTGTTAGAGAAGGATCATTTCACCCTCCTGCCTGCGAGCTTTTCCCATCTTCTCCTTCCATCTTCTCTCTTGCTCTTAATGTATAATCACCACCTACACATGTACTAATCACCCAGCTTAATCACAACTGGAGAGCCTCATAAACACAGTGTTCATCTGGGCTAATAGCGGCGTTCCCTGCTCGCTGCACGGAGAACAAATGGAGCAGCAGGAGAGGAGACAGATGTACACATGGCAGGGTTGAAGACATCTATCATTATTATGTGCTGCACTGTAAAAATGATCCATCACCAGTGGTCAAGCTTCTTTCTTTGCTGTGTCAATGCTAATAGCGTTCAGTTTCTGCAGGAACCAAAGACGCTCAAAGTTTGAAGTATTTTAACGTCTTTGTGTTTTGTTTCCTTCTCGCAGACATCCACGATGAAAACGGGTTAAAGCCGGTCATGGTTTACATCCACGGCGGCTCTTACGTGGAAGGAACGGGCAACATGATCGACGGCAGCATCCTGGCCAGCTACGGGAACGTCATCGTCATCACGATCAACTACCGGCTGGGAGTTCTGGGTGAGTTTGCAGAAGTTTGCAAAGAAAGCTCCACTTCCTGGTGTGTGTGCATGTGAGCAAACACGGCGAGGAAAGCACAGAGAGCGCAGTCTGCACGCTTTTTGTCGGCTTAAGCCTTCCAGATCCATCAGCTGCGAGCAAGCGTGTTTGTTTTGGGGGGTTTGCATGTTTCCTCTGGCTCAAGATAAGCACATGCAAATGAAACAAAAGCTTTTACATTCTTTGCCTTTTTCGATTACTTTAATCACTCGGCAGCATCAAACATGCAGCAGCCCCCCAAAAACTCCACGCTGGGAAAATTGATCTGTTGTGATCCGAGCCGGTATCTCCACCGCAGAGCCGTGCATCTGATTTAGCTCCGGTCTGTAAGATGAAAGTGGTTTCTGGCTCTCACAGGGATTCTTTATCTTGCCTTTGACATAAAGGTTTGGCTTCTGAATGTCTGTTGCCCAAGAAGTGTCTGAGCTGCGGCTGATAACATCAAAGGTTTTTTTTTTTTTTTTGGGAAGGGGGAAGAGTTTTGAAAATTCAGCCGTGAGGAGGATTTCTGTCAGAGCTTTTTCCCTCTTCTGTTAAAGTTCATGTTTGCTGGGGAGCTGAAAAACTCTTGGAAAGTCTGCTCGGTTTAATTGTCTTGTGGCGTCAGAGACAGTTACACGAACTGTTGCACGTTCCTGTTTCTCCGAGGAGTCGCGTTTTGGTCTCAACCTGGACTCAGGAAGTTGTGCATGTTTGACATTTCCTGTGAATCGATTCTTCGTCTGCAGCTGGGATTTTCAAAATGATAAACACAGACTGGTGCAAAGAGACTTTCACACACACACGTTGAACACCCTGTGAGTCAGCCTACTTTATTTAGCCTCACCTTTATAAACAGATCTGCCTAATTGGTGCAGCAAGCGAAGTTGGTCCCTCTGGGGCAGATTTGTAAGCCTGTGTCAGAGCTGCAACATTTTGCATCAGAGCGCCGGGATATTTATAGACGCAGAAGCGGCATCAACTTCATTTTCAAGTCGTCCTGATGTGGGGCGACTTAAGGAGCGTGTTGTCTGAGAAGTGAAGGAAGTGAGAGTCCTCGGCTTCACACTGTGAGAGGAAATGTTGCGTCAGAGCTGCAGAGATGGAGGTAGCAGCGTGATGCCGCTGGAAGCTCGGCGTCGATCTGGACACATTTTACACCTTCAGCTTCTGAGTCTTTGTTTCAACCACAGCAAACCTCTGCGTCTGTGTGGTCTGAGCCTCTGGATTCAGATTCCTCTGGTGTGCTTCTTCTTCTTCTTTCTGCATCTGGTTCATTCACGCTCCGTCCAGCCTCACTGCTCGGCTCTGCTCTGCTTACCATTTGTTATAAGGCCGAGCAGCTGTCTGCACCAGTCACTATATTTAGTTGCTTGAGAGCCGAGGGGGAAGAGGTGTGTGTGGAGGAGAAAGCACTGCAGAGAGGAGGGGGGAAAAAGAGTGAGAATGCAGATGAGGGATGCAGACAGCGAGAGGAGAAGGAGCAGACAGAGTGACAATGGAGGAACGGGGATCTTGTTAGGCTGCAGGTTTTTGATGTTTGGGGAAAAACACACTCACACACCCGTCTCCAAATCACGGTGTGTGTCTGTGACAGTGTTCCAGCTCCACTAATTGACACACAGTAGATTCACTGAGTGCTCAGATTTAATTCTGCTGCAGTCACAGTCGTGGGAGGGAAGTCATCTGTGCACAGAGAAGTGACAAAAGTGGGAAACCAAAACAGCCCCGAGAGGAGACGATGCAGACGCGAGCAGACGCAGGCAGACTCAGTAATACGTCTCTACCATTTCCATCCCGATTAAAGACGCTTTCACCTCTTCCTTCATGGTGTTTGTTACTCTTTATTACAGCTTCGCTCATGATTTCCACAGATTCTCTGCAGATTCTTCTGTGGAGTGTCGAAACCATTCTTTGCAGGATTGCACAGGAGGTGTTATTTACCTTGATAACACTTAAGAGAGGAGCTGCTTCTCAAAAAGACTCACTTATTTTATCTGACTGAAAGAAAAGAAGCAGAGCATGCATCAAATTATTCCTCTTACAGGTGCAAACACGAAGGCTTTTAAACTGAAGGAGCCACAAAAGCTTCGTAATCTTGAGTTTTGTTGTTGCATACCTCGACTCTCTCAGTTCCCTAATGCACGCTTTGTGACGAGTAACCAAAGTCTCACCACTTTCAGGTCTATTCAGAAGCTTTCTTATCAAAAAGCATCCATTCATCCTGCGGTGACACTGCTGAATTTTAGATAACGTCCTGAAAAGCAGCACAGCTGCGAGGATTTTGAGGTTTGCACTTGAAAAGATTCAAGCAGGAACCTCCAGCTGCTGCAGGGAGGATGCTAACATGCTCAATGCGGGCTGTTCTGGAGGAAGAACGGTGCAGAGATTTAAGAAGGAGGTGATGTGGTCTGGTTTCTTCATTTGTTGTAACCTAAGAGAATTTTATGATAATCCAAATGAAAAGAAAAAAGGCCCGAGTACACTTCCCTGTGGAACACCGTTCCTCTCTGACAAGTGGCAACCTCAGGTATAAGAAAAGGAGACAATGCAGAAGTGCATGCTCGCCCTATCAGAGGCGCATCTCAGGGTCATGTGACCGACAGGCGCCCTATAGCTGTACGCAAAGCCCTTGCCACAACCAATATGGCCACTATAGCCAGTGTGCCTCATTTTCCGTTTCAGAAACAGACGGGTGATGTCAGGAGACTACGTCCATGTTTTATACAGTCTATGGTCTGATTGATAAGCATCCATCCTGTCGTCTTTATTCTTCTGCCGCTCTTTGTTGGGGAAAACAGGGAGCTGAAAAACTTGTGGAAAGTCTGCTCGGTCTGAGACGTAGCTTTTAGAGATGAGTGTGAACTGTGCAGCAGAAACACAAAGACTAATTGTTGCATCAGCTTTGGTGGAATGTTACTGAGCCGAGAAGCTGCATTTGAACGCACCACTGCGTAGGGATTTGTACCTTTCACATCTGAAACGATACGGTACCGATGCCAAGTCCCTGGCAATCGGTGCGGCACTCAACAGTTCGGTACTGTATTAATATTAATTTGTTTAATATTGAAATGTTTTTTTTTCTTCAATTGAACATATTTATCTTTCAATGTATAACCTTACAATGTTGGGTTCATGTCCAGTATGGAAAATCTCCTACTCTTCCACTCCCTCACAGTCACAGGGATGCATTTAGGTACCTAAACATGGTACCTTTTGGTTTTGTCTGTTCTGATGTCGTTGGGCACTTCCTGTTTTGGCCTGTAGGGGGAGTTTGTTGCATGCAGCCTGTCATTACATGATTGAATGAAAGCCAGCAACAAGCCTGTGTTTTCTTTTCTCCATCTTTTCCCCCTTTATAGAATAGGATAGAATAGAAATACTTTATTTATCCCCAAGGGGAAATTCAGGAGTCACGGCAGCATTTAAGAAAACAAAAGTAAGAAAGTGTATAGAAAGTGCGAAAAGGTCCACAAGAAAATAGATGACGACAGCATCTATCACTGAAATATCACTGAAGACATAAAAAGTTTGGTGTCCATGACCAACAATGAGCCATACAAAGTAATGATCCACTCCAAATACAAAGATGACAAAAAAGAGATGAAAAAATGACAAGAAACAGACAAAGAAGAGAGAGTTGCTGCAACAGACAGCTACTTGGGCAGCGCCTAGCAACGGAAGAGTACAGGGGTGTAACAATGTTTTTTCTTATCTAAAACATTTTTGGTGATCCAAGTGAAAAGAAAAAAGACCCGAGAACACTTCCCTGTGGAACTCCATGCTTTAAAAGCATGTGTCTCTGCCTCACAAACATCCATCCTGTCGTCTTTTCTTCTCCTGCCGCTCCCTCCCGCTGGGCTCAGTTTATCCTCCTCAAAGGATGGAGCAGAAAATCTTGGCAGACCTCCTCGGTGACAGCACAGCTATTTTTGTGACCTTCCCCAGTTGCAAACAAAAGCCCGACTTCTTTTCAACAACATGGCTCCAGGTTTTGGGCAGCCTGAGGGTCACCGGTGAGCACAGATTTGGGCTGCAGCAGCGGGGGAGGCAGAAGGGGGGAGGAGGTCTCTTGGATAACACTGAGAGCCATCTGGCCTCAGGAAGCTGTCACACGAGCCGGAGTGACGGTGAGCTTCATTACACCGCTCTGGGATCTGTCAGCCGCACATGGCTCTCTCCATTTTCTCTCCTCCTAGCCCCCCGCCGTCCAGCGTGGCCGGACGTGAGGAGACTGGTGATGTGCGCCTGATGGAGACGTGCTGCTGCTGCTCTGCTCTCTGTTTGCTGCGGAGCAGTGGGGGAGAAAAAACCTGCAACCCCAATTTACCCAGCGTTTTACTCTCTATTGACTCCACGCAGACACACCTGTGCCCTTCAGGACGGAGAGTCGCTTTAATCCGCCATTTCATCCAGTCTATTTCAACCCTCTGTTGCCCTTACTCTGATTCATCTTCACGATCACCTTGCCTTGCCAGAAATCGCAGGTTTGTGCTGCAAAACTAAACAGAAGCATCAGCGTGTGGGAGCGTCTCAGGCGTCATGTTTTTTACATCACACCTAGCCTTCGAACAGCCGTCAGAGCGTGGTGGAGGAAGATGATTTCCTGCCACGTCGCTAGCCTTGCTCACGTCAGGGTGTAAACTGCTTGTTTAGTAAAGACTCTGAGTCTCAGTTTTACTGTAAACAGCATCTCTCTGCTTCCCTCTGGTGGCTGCAGACGTATAAGTCGCAGCTTTAAGGGACAAACTGTTTTATTTGTTCCTGTCTCCTCTGTTTTTCTCTGTATCAGTCTGTTTTTATTCCTAGCCAGAGGACAGGTACTCAGCGTCCTCCTTCATGACTCCTCCTCGGCTCTGCAAGGACAGCCGTGGCCAAGAGGAGGTCATTACAGCTCCAGAGTTCCTCGCCCCCAGCGATGGGGAGACGGCGGCACATGATGAGCGAGAAGGAAATGTGCCATCTCCATCTCAGAGCGCCCGTCAGTGGCAGATACCCACTCCAGCGGTGAGTCAGGGGGTGAAGAGATGCCTCCTGACATCACACAGAAAGGCAGAGAGGGCGGCAGCTGCAGCTCAGAAGGGGAAGGGAAAAAAGAAAAGCGTGCTTTTCGTCTTGGCTGGCACACATGACGAGGAGGAGGAGGAGGAGGAGGAGGAGGAGGTTGGTGAGCCGAGTCATCTGTCGCTTTGGCAAAACAGTCATTAACATGACAAATGGTGCTCTGTGTGTCACTGCCTCCGTCCTGACTAATCAGCTCTGTCCACGAGATCCCATCTCCTCCACCATCGATTCAGGCCTCACCTACTTTCTCCAGCAGCTCTCAAAGTTTACCCCACACAACCCTTTTCGTCGGTTTTCCGAGCAGCCCTGCCTCTTAAAGGTCAGCGTCGTCGTCGCCCTTTGCTGAGCCTTCGCTGTGATTCCAAACACAAACTTGAGAACATTGATATTCATGCTGAAGCTGTGTGAGCTGTGTGAGCTGTGTGAGCTGTGCATTTGGAGGTAAAAGTGTTGTTTGCTTCGACGTGTGCAGAATGCAACAGATGCTCTGGAGTACTGGAGGCCTGAAAAGGTCCCAGATGGTTTTTCCCAGGGAGGAGGTGAGCGCCAACCTGCACACCGGCTGATATCATGTCAGAAAGTTGAACAGTGTTTAAAATGAGCTTTCAGACAGCCACTGAGTAAACCTCCGTGATCCAAAGGATGGTTGTTTTCAGTCGCCCCCTGATGACAGATGATTGCGCACTCCCCTTCGTATTCTCTCAGAGAATATGTTAGTTGATTGTGATATGCTTTCCTTTGACTGAACGCTCTTCTCGGCGAAGGAAAGTCAAGATAATTGCACTCTGAAAAATGAATTTTCAGTGATTACAGTGCTGAGATGGCGGCTCATTCTGCACGAATTGAAAAGCAGCTCAGCAGGTCTGACGGATAATGAAAGGGAACGGAAAATAACTCATTCAGACGGACACTTTGACAAAACAAAACATTAAAAAAAAAACCCACAAACATCTAAATCAGGGAGGGCTAAGTGAGGCAGAATGACAGCAAAGATGGCTGCATTAGCTTTTAATCTGTGATAAGTGCGTGTCAGAGCGGGTGTCTTCACCGCTTTAGCAGTTTCACTCAATCATGTGAAATCAGCACAGTCCATTTCCCATAGTTCCTCCTGGGAGTGACTCACTTCCTGCGACCTCGTCGCATTTCTCTCCAGTCACAGCGGCGGATCAGGACGATTTCGCTCAGATTCTCACATGCAATTTTGCAGAATGCCCCGTGTTTGTTAACATAATGGGACGACGATTTAGAGTCTGCTGCAGAGAGCGCGGCATGTGGGAGAGACTCTACCTCCAGAAATCTGCATCGTCTTCCTACGAATTTGCACGTTCTGTAAACACAAGCCTGATAAAAATCTTAAGACCAGCTGAAAGATTTCTAGATTTAACTTTTGCACATTTGGATCTTAATGAGGTTTTAAGTAGAGCTACAATATGCAAAAGCAAGAAGGAGGAGTGTGACAAAAAGCACTTGATGCCAGTGTTTCCAGCAAGATCAAACATTTTTCCACCTTTGTCTAAACGGGCAGTTTTGTGGCGTTGAAGGAGACGAGGTCTTTGAATTCCTGCAGATGTCGTCTGATGGTTATTGCGCTGCAGTCGGCTCCAGTCAGGGCCTTAATCTGATCCTCCGGCTCAGCACAGGTGTAATTTTTTGGGTCTACCTTTGACTTTTTGTCCCATGATGCTCAGGATCTTTCAAAAGATGGGTCTTCTTTCTAAATGTGCAAAATGCATATTCTAGCAATTTTTCGACTGGTCTTACGTGCAGAATCCTGACGGAGGTGAGCCTCCTGCAGACGGATTAATGTCGAGACTGGATGTTTCTGGGTTATGTGAGTGGAGGAGCTCATCTCTGGCGCGCTCATTAGCATTCAGACGGGTTAATTAGGGAGAGGAGAAGCAGCAGCCGCCTCCACGCTTGTGTCTTCAGAACATCAAAGCGCTGTTGGCCCGCTCGGTGGTCGGCCATCTCACTCTTCTCCGTCTCTGCCCTCAAGTTGTTGAGCGACATCGCTCTTTAATCAGCGCCGCATCTGGGGAGCGCTCTGCCCCTCAGATATCATGCAAATCAGCTCGCCCGCTCTGCCGTTCGCTGGAGCCTGATGAGGCCTGATGCGCGCTGGTGGTCCGCCGCTCCGCTGGAACACTAGCGCGGTTACGTAACAGCGTGTTTGTGGAGGCCTGAGCCGAGCGCTTGCTTCTCTCGGCGGTCTCTGAGGAACACAAAGTTTACCTCTGAACTCCCAATTCAGTTCTGGCAAGAATGGAGCTGTTTGTGTGGGTTTCCAGATGGATGCAGTTGGAAAGTGATCGCTTCTCTTGGCTCATGAGGCTTCTGTGGGCGTACACGGAGGTCACTGAGCGTGTTACTCACGGCTCTGCAAAGTCTCGGTAGCCTAGACGAACAATCAGAGTCTGTGACCTCTGCTGGTGACAGATCTGAGCCGTGCTGCTGCGTTTTAATCTCCTGGAAAATAGCGATTACTAAATCCTGAAGACAGGAGGCACGTGCTGTCGTCAAATGTCAGAATAACAGCTCAGGAAACGTCAAATCTGACATTTGCTGTTGTAGTTTAGATCTGAGCAACATTTCCACCAGATCTCCACAGGAGCCGCCACGCTGCGTCTCGTGACATGCACAGTTCATCAGTTATCATTTAATCCCCGTCCACCCTCCCCTCCTCCCTTCTGTCTTTCTTATTTCCATTCCTCCTCCACCTTAACGCCGCATACGCCAGCCTGCAGATAAGAGAACTTTAATAATATCCTCCGATGGCAGCGCTCTCCTTTCTGCAGGTGTAAAGAGGAGCCGTCTTTGATGTATTAACTGTCTGCCAGAGTTGAATGAAAGTATACTGAGCCTTTGTGCAGACAGCCTGCTCTTCAGCTGTAATAGAGAGCAAGTGTGATTTTAAGCCTCACAATGACAGGTGTGTATTCACACACACCTTTGAGTCATCTGGAACAAAGCTGTTAAAGGAGTCGACTCACTCCGGCGCTCTGCACGCTTCCTTATTGTTGCTTTTACCTCGGTTGTCATTCAGATTCCAGGGCCGGGCCCAAACCGAGCGGATGAAAGTGCTTTGAAGATTAACTTCTGATGTGACATATTGACTGTAATGTCTGGATAATTGCTGAGCGGTGACACAAACAGCAGAAATCTAAATATGGAAGACAAAGGTTGGAGGAAAGAATACTTCTTTTCATTTTGATGCAATCAAAGCGAAGCAAAGCGGCGCAGCTGTGTCACTGATGAGAGCTCACGAAAAATACTCCAGGGTTCGGCCACATGGTGGGAATATTTCTGATCATTCCTCTTTGAGTGGGTGTTTGTTTTCTGCCCGGGATGTGCAAAACACACTCCGGTGACGTGCAGCAAAGTGGCATCAGGTAAAAGGAGGTGCCTCTGCACTACGTCGTTTCTGAAACATTTTTATTCATTAACTGCAGCTGAAGTTTCCTGTTTTTGTTGCAGGAACATAAATGTACATGATTAATGTTCGTCTGACTCACTTATCCCCAGACAACAACAGCAAGAAGACAAAGAAGTCAGACTTTGTTAATCCTTGAGGGGACATTCACATTTTTCTCCGTTATTAAACATGCTGCAGAAAGCGGAGTGCACCCACTCTCAGGAGCAGGATCCTCTAACCGGATGTCTCAGCGACCCCGTCCCTATGCCTGAGATCATCTGCATGAGATGAGTGATGTCCTGTTCTTGCTTAGCACCCAGAGGAGATCACCTGTCACCCTGCTGCTCTTCACCGCGTTCATGTGAGATAATTACACGAGCAGCCAGATAGACTCGGTGGAAATGCTCCTCAGTCATCCCGTCTGTAAAGGGCGAGATGCTGCTGCAGATTCTTCTATGTAACCTTTGAATCAGCGGTTTATCACGGCTGGAGCACATTTTACAGAGAAGTGTGAGCATGAGGAAGATTTCATGTTAAGACACTGAAAAAACTGAACCCTTTCAAGTAATTTAAAGACAGCAAGTTAAAAAAATCTGCCACTGCAACAAGAGAAAAGTTACTTCTGATGTTAGCTACGTTAGCCATGTCTGTGAAAAGCATGATGCTACTCTGCCTTCTAGTATTCCCTCTGTTGCTGGGTTAGCATGGCTAGCTAGTCCATCTTATTGGAGACAGATCTTATGTTTCCAAAAACGATAGATCGAAGGACAGGTCGATGTCGTCACTTCTTGGAACCAGCATGTTGTCCTCACCTTGTGGAAAACATCCGGCCTTGCACCAGTTAGCAATGACATGCTACAGGCTGCTTACAAGTGATTTTACCTGTAGACAATGCAGCCATGGTTACATGTAGGATCTCCAGACAAACACAGGAGAAAAAGTAGTAAAAATGTCGCTGAAGACAAAACCAGTTTGGTGTCCAAGACCAGCAGTCTGTTCAGACTCTGTCCCCCTGGATCCTGTCTGCTCACAGCAGGTGAAGCTCTTCCAATGTGGCGTTGCTGTCAGGTGTTAGCTCTGTTAGCCATATCTACAAATAGCATGATGGTTTCTGCCTTCTGGTATTCCCTATGTTGCTGGGTTAGCATGGCTAGCTAGTCCATCTTGTTGGAGATAGATCTTACGTTCCCAATAACGATGTATGGAAGGACAGGGCCATGTCGTCACTACTTAGCTCACTCCTTCTCCTCACCTTGTGGGAAACATCTGGCCTTGCACCAGTTAGCAATGACGTGATTCAGGCTGCTAACAGCTGATTTCACATGTAAACAATGCAGCCATGGTTACATGTAGGATCTCCAGACAAACACAGGAGCAAAAGTAGAAAAATAGCACTCAAGACAAAACCAGTTTGGTGTCCATGACCAACAAGTGAGCCGTACAAAAAAAAAGAT
The DNA here is from genome assembly GCF_033239565.1 of Halichoeres trimaculatus. Classification (NCBI taxonomy): domain Eukaryota; kingdom Metazoa; phylum Chordata; class Actinopteri; order Labriformes; family Labridae; genus Halichoeres; species Halichoeres trimaculatus. The sequence goes on from NW_027437202.1 coordinate 7,122,876, forward strand.
GATCAAAAAGACATGAAAAAATTACACCTCTCTCTTAATTGTGTCATCTGCATGTAAAGAAAACTGTCGTTAATGTTGCCTTAGAGGTGAATTAGCTATAAAACAGGACCCAGTACTGACCCTTGTGGGACACCTCTGTCTTCAGTAACCTTCAGGGAGGACACCGTTTCTAACATCTGATGCCTGCAGCTGGAGGTGCTCTCCCTCAGGCTCCTCTTCCCTCTTCACAAAGAGGATTAGCGGCCTCCCTGACGAGCTTGTATGTTTGCTCTGTATTGATTTCTTATGTAACGTTCCTCTGTTCTCTGGCAATTTGGCACGATGTCTGAGGTGATGGAACACGGCCCAAAAGAGCGTCAAGTCAGGACGCAAACGCCGCTCTGTCATCAGTGGCCTCAGGAGCCGATCTAATATGTTATCACAGGTATTGATCGTTTATTATATAGAATTTCTCCACTCAGCCTCCTCATAAAGCTGTCAGGGCTCCAACACGACAGCACTGCAATTTGATTTGGGTGCTCCAGAGCTGCTGGGGCGGTGTTAAAACAGCTCCGCATAGCCAATAAAACGCCAGCTAATGCTTGGTTGAACAGAGAGTCTGCTGGCGCTCGGTGTCCCCTTGTTTTAGTGGTGGAGGTCAGTTTTTCTCATCTTCCTCCTGATTGATTTTTCTGAAGTTGGAGTGAGCATCAGAGCGAGCGGAGTGTTTTACGGTGAAGTTTGACGGTAGATACCAGCAGCTGAGCAGAGGTTCCTCCAGCTGACGTCGTTATTTTCTTTTTCTGATCCCAGACTTTGAGGGCGAAGCTCCCCTCCATCCCTCCATCCCTCCTCTCTGTCTGCTCCCAGAGCTGCTTGTTCTCCTTTTTATGGTCACCTCCATCAGTCAGCCTGACGGCTCTGCAGCAGTCTGACCAAGAATGGTAAGGTCACAATATGGAGGCAGTGAGCTGTTGAAGATCACCGCTGCAAGAAAAATACATTAAAACCTCGAGAGCTGACTTTGATGATTACCTTTCAGCGGCGCCTCTGCATTTATGCAAGATTTGTTACGACTAAATGTTACAGTGCATGATGAAAGAGTGATTCTGAAAGAGTTAGCAAGCATTATGTAACATAATTTAACCAAAATAATACAACTGCAGCAGATTTGTGTGTGTGTGTGTGTGTGTGTGTGTGTGTGTTTCTGTTTCCAACAAAGGAGCAGCTTCATCACAGAGGGATTAAAATCTGACTTTTCGTGGAGATAAAACTCCAATATTTACAAACTGATTAGTTTCCTTCTCTGAGAGATTACCTGCAAAATCTTTCTGCAGGGTTGCATCAGCGCAGAGTTGGGAAAACGCACGGCGACATCGTCTTTGATTTATTATTCATGCAGATTCTCGGCGCAGGTGAAACGAAGCGTCGTCTCTGTTGGGTTGTTGTGTTTGCTGAAGCATTGTCAGCCTGCTGGTTCATGTGTGTGTGTGTGTGTGGAGGTTGACCTGCTAGACCCTGATGGATTTGATAGCCCCGCTCGAGGAGGACAGATGGTGTGTGGTGAGGTGACAGTGAGTGTGTGTGAGAGGGCAGCTGATGAACAAGGGGATTTAATGCCTTGTGACCCAGATCCAGCCTGAGCGGTGGTGTGTGTCCAGTGTTCTGGGCTGTGCTACGGTGTGTGTGTGTGTGTGTGTGTGAGTGTGAACACTTTGTCCTCCTGGTTTAAACCTCTTCAACATGAACAGAGAACGACTGATGTTGAATTTTTATTGCTTCCTGTCGACTTAAAGCAGAAGTGCTCAAACTTTTTTAAAGTCTGCCTCTAGTGGACGCTCAGGAAACTGTGGTAGCCTCAAAATTTCAGCCCCTACAGGGAGGAGATGACAGCAAGTGTTGGAGTTACTCCCCCTCCATCACTGTCACCCCGCTGTCCCCCACCTGGACGAGCTGTCACTCAGTCGGAGATCCCCCGTCCGGCCCTCCATTACCTCCCTGCATCCCTCCTCGCCACAGTCGGCGGATTTGCCGCACACAGACTTGATACCTATGACAGCTCTGTCACACATCGTACACCCGGTAATATGTGGGAGAAGGGCTCTGAGGAGGGGCCGTGGACAGTCGGGGTCAGAGCAGGAGGCTTGTTAAACCTTCACTGCCAGGTCTGAAAGGTTTTTTTTTCCTAGGATGACGCCACCTGCAAGAAATGCACCAACCTAAGAAATGAAAGAATCGCCGCCTCCTCTTTAAAGACAGAATTATATCATCTGCATATCGAGATACCTGAAGTCCTCCTCTAAGTCAAAAGACGTATTCAAACAGGATGATGTCAAATGATTTCTTCACTCTGTGTTCAGCCAGAGCTGTGGCCCTGCCCCAGGCCGCCGTCATGCAGGAACGTCAAGAAGAAAAAAATAACAGCAGGAAGCGGAAGCAGCCCTGACTCCCTCTGACACACGGTCCGAGTTTGACGACTGGGCTGACATTTATGAAGTGACAAAGAGTCGGGGACGTACGCCTCGGGATCTCGGCGTCACACTCTGCAGAGGAATGTGACAGATTCAGTTTGTTTTCAAGGTGCCTGGATTGAACTGATGTTTCTGACACTGTGGGTTTGGACATCAGAAACACACACTGCTGTGTCACAGGCCCAGTGTGTGAGATTACATCAGGGTTAAACATCTGAAACTCTAGCTCTCTTCATGCTCTTTCTCAGTTTGGAGATGAGAGTTTTCTTCCCCTCTTTTTGTTTTTGTTTTAAAGATGCTATGAGGAGGATCTGTTTTAATTGGACTCCATCGCCACCTTCTGGCCCGGAGTCTCACATACACTGTCGTAAAGACTTCCAGCGAGGTGTGTGTTTGTTTAAGAATTTAAGTTTGGAGTTAGTCACGTGTCAACAAGCAAACTTTGTAGTAGCCGGCTATATGTAGTGCTATCGGCAGCCAGGTATCTGTAGGCTAACATGACAACAAGCAAACACTGTCAGTTTGTAAGTAGTTTAGGTTAAAAGACAAGTACAACACCACCCTCTTTCTATTTTTTATTTTTTTCAAGTTAAAATTAATTAAGGGGGGGGGGTCATACCTGTTTTTTTTTCAAAAAGTGTAGGGTGTCTTTTTTTGTGTGTGAGAAAAAAAATATGAGGTTTTTTTTTTTACCTTTTTCATAAGTTGTACTTGTTTTGTTTTGTTTTTTAAAAAAGAGGTGATGTCATAAATAAAAAAAAAAAATATATATATATATATATATATATATATATATATATATATATATATATATATATATATATATATATATATATTTTTTTTTTTTTTTTTTTTTTAAGAAAGGAGGACATACTTTTAAAAACAAAAAAAAAGTTTAAAAAAAAGTTTTAATTGTTCAAAAAAAATAGGGGTTGGGAAGATGTCTTTTATTTATTTATTTATTTAAAAAAAAAGTGAAGGTATCTTACTTATTTTTTAATAAAAGAAAATAACTGGAGTTGGGCAGTTTGACTTTCTTAAGTCATTCTTGTTTTTTTTTTTGTTTTTTTTAAAAAAGTAATAAAAAAGGAGGGGGGATGTAGTACATTGTTTTTTTGTTTTTTTTTTTTTAAAAAAGGGGAGGATATACTTTAAAAAAAAAAAGATGGTAAGGATTTTTTTTTTTAATAGTGCTTGTTTTTTTTAAAAAAATGGGGGGTAAGATGTTAGACTTGTTTTAAGGATATTGTACTCAACGTACAAGCTCCTCCCCTCTTTTTTTCATAAAAGTATGACTTGAAAAAAATAAAGTTCGACATCCTCCCCTCTTTTTGTTGTTAAACTGAGCATGGTCCCCCTAAGGCCCCTCACCCTGTGTGTCCCCGGTAATTAGATTAATTGCAGATTTATTTTGGAGTATGCACAGCTAAATATAACCTGCACCGTCCACCTGTGTCAGGATGCATTTGCTGCGTTCTGATTCAAAGCTCCTGAGAGCCTGCAGCTACGTGTGGGGACGCTTTGGATCACAGACGCCTTTTTGGACCAGTTGTCCTCTCCGGTTGGCTTCATTCCTGCAGGTTCGCCTTCACTGCTTCCTCCAGTTTGAGTAGGAAAAATCAGAGAGCTGGCTTTGAGAGGTCCTGGATTTGAGTTTGTGATGGAGGTGAGTCAGATGTCAGAGCTGCTTACCGTGTTTCAGTGAAGGACCTGTCATTACATGCACATCCAGAGTTAATGAGACATCCAAAGTTGTGTACAGTCACATGCTTTGTTTACTCGCGTGCAGTAACGGCGCCCCCTCCCCCTGCTCAGACTGCCTGCAGTGTGCACGGCTGCTTGTGCCCGTGAATTGTTTGTGCAGTTCTGCAAGCTGTGCAAATGTCTCCCTGCGGATGTCAAATAGATTCTAATTAGCTCTGCAGAATTTAATGAACAGACGCCGGTGGATCACTGGGGTAGCGCCCCGGCTGAATGGATATGTAACCAATCGCGCTTTTCCACAGTTGAGAGGGGCTCTGCTGCAGCACAGTCCCTCCCTGGCACCGTCCCACTCCTGTTTTTCTCCCCCTGTACGTCGATGGCTTTCACTCTGCGGATTCATCCCAGGGAGCTTTCTGCCGAGGGCGACCTGGAGTTGGCAGGAAGCTTGTTTAACTCATTTCACTGTTTTTCAATCAGTACATGTGTAAATGTTTGCTTTCTGCTTTTTCTTGCACTTGATTTTCCCTTGATTCAACCTGTTTTTAGCTCTTGATTTAATCAGAAGGCAAAGTGCAGTGGACACAAACTATCCCACCATCTGCTGAAGCTTTTCAAAGTGAGGAGTTTATCAAATTAGGATGAAAATGCTCCCAAATGACTGTGTGGATACTTTTACTGTAAACTACTGCAGTGCAGACGTGCCACAAAGCGGTTTATTAGCTCGTATCAGGGAGAAACACCTCCACACTTTGTTGCTTCTTCCTCCCGCTGCAGCATCACGGTGATGCACTCAAGCTGTCAGTACTCTGCTCACACTTCAGCTGTCACTGTCCTTACACTGTTGCCGTACTGTCACTTCTTATTTACAGCTGCTGATGCTCATATAGCAGCTCATATGTCCCCCCTTGGGGCCCCGTGTGCAGCTTCAAGGGAAGAAAGCAAGTCCTCCTTCAACCCCTCTCATGCAGGAGGCGACTAGACGTGGGTTTTAAACAGCTGTTTGTGCAGACAGCGAGGAAATAAACAAGATCAAACTCTGATTGTTTACCAGTAGCATCTGAAGCTGGAGGTTTGGTGACCTGATGTCCAGGATTGCACCGTCTCTTCCTGTAAAAACAGCTGCTTATCTCCTCACAAAGCCCCACCATGAAGAACATGACTGATGACATTACTGTGAGCTCACGCTAATGAGTTCCTGGGATTCTGGGAGGTGAGGAGAACCTGCTGCAGCATCTGTGTTAATGATGATAGCAGAGACATGACACCTCCTCAGAAACTCCCTTAAATCTATCCGTGGAGACAGGCCGGAGCCCAGCCAACCACAGCTAATCTGCAGATTAAGGTTGAAAAAGACAAGTTGCAGAAGAACGTCCACATTTGTCTTTTTCAGTCGTCAGAACGACGTCACTCTTGGTGTGACACATCGCTGTGCTGTCACGCTGCAGGATGTGACCCTCAGATGCCTCGGCGTGGGCTGACGTGCTCTGACAGCCGTGGTGTGTTTGTGTTTTTTTTTCCCAGGAGAGGTTATGTTTAACACCAGGCGTTTCCTGTTTGTGCTTCAAAGCTTCGGCCTAATTACAGCGCCGAGCCGGGAGTCTTCCCTTCACCTTCCCTCATCCCTGTGACTCCGCTCCCAGCCGCAGCGAGAACGAACGAGCTCAGCTGACCTTGTTGAGCTTATCCCAAACCGTTGCCTTCCCATCATTCCCTCTGATAATTAACATTTCATCTGGGACCCGCGGGACAGATTATCTTGTGGACAGAGAGCACAATTAAGAACTATTACTGTCATGTTGTCAGCGTGCCCGGCCTCTCTGCATTGGGGAGGATGATAAAAGACCTGCTGCTTCCCTCTCTGCAGAAACGTGAAGATTATTTTCTGCTTCCTCTTTGCGACACATTTGCAAAACAGACTCTTGGCTGTTCCTGTCACAACTGATTTATTGGAAACTCAAACAAGCTTGGACTCAGATGTTTCTGAGGAGCTCTACTCTGAAGTCCTGAAGGACCAGATTCTTGAGCTCAGATGTTGTTGCAAAGACTCATAAATGGAAAAACATGGATGCACTTAAAAGCTGGGATTCTTTGGATGCTCTGGTCTTGGATTAAATATTCAAAATCAACTGTTTAAATATGACAAAAGCTTTTTTCCTGTGGGATAAATATCACTGTGGGGCTTTTTGGTGATTTGTAACAGTTGCAGAGGTTGTTTGTGATCGTAATCCCGTGCAAATCTGCTGTGTCTGTAAATGGTGAAGACATAATGATCCACTTTTTGGCAAAACAAAGAGATCACAGGGTCACTCTCCAACATGTGGGACTCATTCCTGAACCCCTGAGAAGGTAAAACCAGCCCACATCTTGATTCACTCCTTCGAGTTCAGGAACAGGGGATGAATCCTTTCTGAAGGCGCTCGAATGAAATTAATCACATGCAATGACTCATATGTTTGTCTGGCCGGTGAACATTTTGTGCTGGAGAATCTGGCAACCAGCCGAGTCGCCGTCTGTCCACAGAGCTGCACAAACGTTCCACTCTGTGTCATTTGTGTCAGTCACTCAGCGCCGCTGTCATCTGCGGCGGCTCCCTTTTACATTAAAGTGTGTACGAAAACACGCCGTGGCATTTCGACAGCACTCAGGAGCTGCTGAAAAACACTTTGAATCCCAGCTCAGATGTTTTTTTGGCAGATAAAATCAGTTCAGGTGCTCGGGAAAAAACAACCGTGCCGGTGTTTTGGCTCTGCAAACACGTTGGTGCTGTCAGCTGAAAATCTCTTCTTGTCTCCTAAATGCCAGGGTTTCATCTTTGTCTCCAGACTGGCCACTTGGAGTCTGGACTCTCTGCTGCAGGCTTTTTGCAGCGCTGCAGTAACGGAGGTTTATTCTGCAGCAGGTTTTGATTCCTTTCTTTAGTACATGCAAGATTTAACACCTGCTGAAAAAGACCCTAACATGGAAATAGCATAGAAATGCTTTCATTTGTGAGACTACAGCAGGGGTCTGCAACCTTTACTCCCATAAGCCTCAGCTCACCTGGATTAAAGTCATTCAGGAGCCACTAAACGTTCTCTGTTCTCACATTAAAGGCAAAAAAATGCATTAAATTCTAAACATAGTAAGAATCTAGTGAAAAACAATCTTAACAAGAAGTTTTTTTGTGTTAATAAATTGTACAAGTAAAGTCTTACTTTTTCAAATTTTGATCAATTTAATGTTTTTTTTTTAAATTGAGAAATTTCCAACTTTGAAATTTCAAAAATTTGCAATTTAAAAAAAAATACATTAAAAAACTGTGCAAAACTTAGAAAAATTCTCCTTTTTTTATTTCATAAGAATTTGCCAAAAATAAAAATGTAATTTCAAAAAAATTGCTTGGTTTTAAAAAAATGTCATTTTTTAAAAAATTGCATATTTCTTAAAAAAAAAAAAGAATTTCAATAATTTGCACAAATTGCCAGAAATAAAAAAAAAATTAAATTTGCAAAATCTTCAAAAAAAGAGTTGTTTTTTTTTTAAAAATGTGGAAATATTGAAATGCAAAAAAATTGCAAAAATCTAAAAAAACAAAGCTTTATTGCAAGTTGTAATGCATATTTTTTTCAACAAAATTATTTTATTTAGTTTCAATGTCTTTTTATTTAAAATTAAGAAATTTGCTACTTTAAATTTTGTAGAATTTGGAATTTGTTTTTAAAAAGTACATTAAAAAAATATGCAAAAATTTAAAAAAAAATCCCATAAAATAAAATTTTGAATTTACCAATTTTTCATTATTTGCCAAAAAATGGGATTTAAAAAAAATTCTAGGTTTAAAAATAAAATAAATGCCAGAAATTTAAAAAATTGCACTTTTTTTAATGGAATTTAAATTATTTGCACAAATTTCCAGAAAAAAATGATAAAAATGAAATTTGTAAAATCTTCAAAAAATCTGGGTAGTTTTCTAAATGTGAAAATACTGAAATGCAAAATATTACAAAAACCTTTTAAAAATTGGAACTTTTTTTGCTGCCAACCTCTTCTCACTGCACCTTTAAGATTACAGAGCGCCAACTACTGGCCTGGCAAGCATACTTCAGCATTTTGCAGATTTGAGTGCACACAAGAGCACCTTTAAACCCCCAAAAGAAGAGTTCCTCGCCCTCCAGACGAATCTTTCCGACCGACCTGAAACAATGACTCAGATTCCTGTTTTCAGCCTGTTTTAAAACCTCATGTTGCTGAACGTCCCACAGCTGACAGTCGCTCAGCTCGGCGCTCATTAAACCTCCGCCTCAGTGCCGCTCAGACCTTCCGCTTGTGGCAGCTTTGTCATGACTGACCTACATTAAGCTGCTCGTCCCTGTCAAGGCAGCGCTAATACAAACAGTAGAGGAGGGAGGGGGATTAATGCAACCCCCCAGAGCAGAGAGAGTGCTGGCGATGATGACCGGCTTTGTCTGTGTGCTCGGTTAGAGATCAGAGTGCTGCCGACAGCACGGCAAAACGCCCATCAGGGAACAAAAACACAACCACACATTTATAAACACTGAGTGATTTGAAGTTTTTACCCAGAATAATCATTCACGACCTCCTGATGGCAAACAACAAGTCTGGCACGCTCTGGAGACCCTGGACCCTTTAAATTGAGAGGGTTAGCACTTCAGTTTGCCCCCCAAACTTCCCATTCTTCACCCTTCCGCAAAGAAAACTCAAGTGTTATTATTAGGTTACATTAACGCGGCAGTTATCTGCGCCTGTCAAGTGAAACGGTGAAAATTGACACCATTTGTTTGAATTTCGTCTTAGCCGTGGAGTCAGAAGGATATTTTCTGCGTATAACTCACCCCGCAGAGTATTTTTAAGAGCGTACCATTAGAGTGCTTTTCCATTTCAGCGGTGACAGCTCTCCTCCGGCTCTAATTTCACCAGCGACTCCAGCAGATACAGCAGGGTACAATGTCTGGAGCCCAGTGGCTTCGCAGGCAGCCGCACTCGAAGCCATATTTTATTCTTTTTCTCCTCCTTACATTTAAAATACTGTCAGGCTTCTTAAATCATGAACTTGTCAGCTGAATGAACGGCCTTCAGAGAGCCGGCAGGAGCCACACTGAGCTCACCAACCATTTCACACTCTCTTTCACTCCTTCGCTTTCTCAGGATGTAAACAAGAAGCCTCAGCGCTTTATGGCTCAGAAAACAGCAGTGTGAAGTCAGAGACGACGACGACAACGCCGTCGCTGGATGACTCAGAGGAAATGTTTATACAATGATTGACCGGCGTTTGCAGAGAAAAGTCAGATTAAAAAAGTGCTTAAATCTGTTTCATCCCTCTGCAAACCTGCGTTTAGAGCCAAACGAAGTAAACCTGAGCTCATAAGCTGGTTTTATGCTGAACAAATGGCCAATTTAGGAACACTCCGGAAACCCCTGAAGGCTTATCTTGTGCTGAGGTAAAGGTCAAAGCGAGTGATCGCAGAGACGTGCTGCCTTGTCATTCGACGTCAAACACTCTGAGATAAATCAGCGTCTGTTTTTCAGTTTTAAGGCTTTGAAATGTTTGGCTAATCTTCACCTGCAGAGCGCCTCCTGGGTCCCTCCTCCATTTGTGGTAAAAAAAGAGGAGGAGGAGTGGCGACAGCGCCTGTGGTCATCCTACAGGGTGCGTGAGGCTGCCAGAGGCCTTGTAATCCTCCTCCACCCCTGCTCTGCTCGGCTCTCCATCATCCCCTCCACCTCACCATGACAAACAGGATCTGCTCTCTATCAAAAAGCCACAGGCTACCTCTCCTCCTTCCCCTCCCCTCTCACCCAGCGGTCCTCATCCCATTTGTCATTTACTCTGCCCCGGTTTGGTGTGAGCCAGGCCTGGCCGCCGAGCTCACAGGCCTGGCATGGAGGAGCCACCAGATCCCCCAGCGGCAGCATTCAGAAACCCACTTAATGGGTTTTAGGGGCATTTGCTAATTTGTCAACAAGTTTTTGGGATGCTGGGTGCCAGGCCGGTTGGTCTGGCACTTGACCTGAAGGGATCCGTATTGGTGGTGTAAAGCTTTTCATTCTGGACTATTTGTGAAGCTGGCAGCGCGGCCCCGTGCTGCAAACAGGCTGATGTGCAGACGAAACATTGTTATTATCCCGAGCTTGAGTATTTATTGACTCTTTCTTCTCATAAAAAGTTTCAGCTTGAGTTTTACAAGAGGAAACTCAAACAGAGAGTCAATCCAGATGAGCTTAACGCAAAACAAATGCCAACAAGAACAAAGTCTTGAGAACAGCTGATGTTTCCTAATGATGCATGATTGAAGCTAACCTCTTTTTATCACATCCCGAGGAGCGGCCAGGTGGATGAAATTAAGAGCAATGCTCCTTTCTTCATTTCATCCATTTAACTTATTTATAAACTGGAGCAGGTGAGTCAGGGTAAAATTAGGCCTCGGAGAAGCCGCTCCGTCCTTCACCTCCTGGATTAAAACTATTCTGAGCCCAGATAAAATCAGATTCAAACAGCCGTCTGAATTAAAAATGAAACCTCTATCTCCTCTCTTGTTTGTTTTCATCCACGCAGGGTTTCTAAGCACAGGAGACCAGGCAGCCAAAGGAAACTACGGCCTCCTGGATCAGATTCAGGCTCTCAGGTGGATCAAAGAGAACATCCAGGCCTTCAAAGGAGACCCGAAGAGAGTGACCATCTTTGGATCTGGAGCCGGAGCGTCGTGCGTCAGCCTGCTCACCCTCTCGCATTACTCAGAAGGTATGTCCGCTCACATGCACGGCGAGGGCGCTGTAGATTAAAAAAATCAAAGAGTACAGGGTCACTCCTCTTGTGTCTGCTGAGTGTTCCCTCTAAATATTTCCTCCTGTCGGCTGCAGAGTTTTCTCTGGTGTTCTGCAGAGCTGGGAACAGAACATGCAGAATTCTGCAATTTATCAGAAACACCCAGAGGACACACAGACAGAAAACAAAGCAGGACGGCGGTGTCACTTATTCAAATCGTAGCTTTTCTCACGGCTCCAGCGCCTCAGTCTGGATCTGGATTATCATCCTGTATTTACATCTTTTTACATGTTTTATTTATGGACGTTTAACGTGAACAGCCCAAAGGTCTTTTCCCTCCTGAAAATAGTTTCATGCGGCTCAAAATGCATTCATCAGATGAGGGAAATTGCCTGACCTGATCTGCCAGGGAAGGAGGATTTGCAGGATTGGATCTGTAGGTGTGCAGCGGGCTATTTTCCTCTCAATGTGGGACAAATACAGGCTTTGAGAAAAATGCACCTTCCTGCAGAATCAACCTTTTATCCAGGTGTGGAAGTCTGTAGCGGTTAGCTTAAAGGCAGTCAGAGTAAGGAGTTGTTCTCATGACACCGCCATGCAAACACGTCTGCAAACATGCTAAGGTCACAGCACCCTTCCAGCCATCCTATCTGCCACTGACTCCCCACGTCTGATGCACAGCAGCGCTGCAAACCCGGGCCTTGTGGGAAATGTCTGCCGTGCGCTCGAAACATACTTTTCAAGTCGGCCTGGTTGAGTCACCACGGCTGTGTGTGTTTGCACGGGTATAAATAGCTCTCTGAAAACACATATCTCCAGCGCTCCTGCTGCATTGTGTGGCCTACTTGCTGATTGGCAGTCTGCGCTGCCATTGTTCCAGGATGTGCAAACCGCCCGAGGTGTTGTTTGTATATAAATAGGAAATAACTTTAATGCTTTGTTTTTCCCATTAGAGACAGAGAATGCTACGTCAATAATCTGAATCATCCTTTTATTTCCCTTCAATAAATATAACAAAGAGAGTTCGCAGAGGACGCTTTGGTATATTTAGACCAGAGACTGTAACCAAAGGTTGGGACGACTGATTTTTTGTCATTTCTGTCCAGTAACACCACCCTCCTCTCTTAGATCTCTTCCAGAAAGCCATCATCCAGAGCGGCACCGCCCTCTCCAGCTGGGCCGTCAACTACCAGCCTGCCAAGTACACACGAGCCCTCGCAGAGAAGGTGGGCTGCAACATGCTGGACACCATCGACCTGGTGGAGTGTCTCCAGAACAAGAACTACAAGGAGCTGATCGAGCAGTACATCACGCCCGCCAAGTACCACATCGCTTTCGGGCCTGTCATCGACGGCGACGTCATCCCCGATGACCCCCAGATCCTCATGGAGCAGGGCGAGTTCCTCAACTACGACATCATGCTGGGGGTCAATCAGGGTGAGGGGTTTAAGTTCGTGGACGGGATTGTGGACAGCGAGGACGGAGTTTCTGCGAACGACTTCGACTTTGCCGTGTCAGACTTTGTGGATCATCTCTACGGCTACCCAGAAGGCAAAGACACTCTGCGTGAGACCATCAAGTTCATGTACACGGACTGGGCCGACAAGGAGAACCCAGAGACACGCCGCAAGACTCTGGTGGCTCTGTTCACAGACCACCAGTGGGTGGCGCCGGCAGTGGCGACAGCAGACCTCCACGCGCAGTACGGGTCTCCTACTTACTTCTACGCTTTCTACCACCACTGTCAGAGCGACATGAAGCCCAGCTGGGCCGACTCGGCGCACGGGGACGAGGTGCCGTACGTGTTTGGGATCCCCATGATCGGACCGACCGATCTCTTCAACTGTAACTTCTCCAAGAACGATGTGATGCTGAGCGCCGTGGTCATGACGTACTGGACCAACTTTGCCAAAACAGGGTGAGTGCCTCTTGTTTTATTCATCCTTTCCTCTGGGTGTTTCAAGCAGGGACACCGATGGTGCAGAGGCAGCAGATATGAGGAAAAGGAAGTTGCGTTTTGATGACTGTGTAAATGATAAACTCCTGATCCGAAGAGATCAAGCGCAGGTTAATAAAACAAGTCAAATCCCCCTCCTGATGCTGTGGCGCTCTTGGATATGAGAGGATTTGCTCCCTGTTTATATTTGGATCACGTTTCCATTCCACGCACCTTGAGATTAGGTATCAGGCTTTTTTTGCAGCCTAGTCATACTGAAAATTCACTTTAAGGTGAATAAATAAGTCTTGATCAGCTTCACAGGCTGTGGCGTTCGCTCCTGCTCCCTGCTTGGCGCTCCTCCAGCTGAAGTCTGATCACCGGGGAATGGGCTCTTTCTTTCTTTCTTTCCAATAAAGCTCCGACTGAAAGTAAATTCATCACTGTGAGTGTGGCCATTTCTCAACGAGTCTCTGGCGCTCGTTGAAAAGTCTCCCGCTGTGAATCAGCGCAGATTGATGTTTTGAAACTTTTCTGATGGAGGATTTGGCAGTTTGGATGTAAACACAATGAGGTCGACTGAGGCTGTGGTTGTGTAAGAGCGCAGCATTGTTCTGTCGCTCAGGCTTGTGGCTGGTTTTGAAGACGTGGACAGATTTCAAACACTGATATGATGGAGCAGAGTTCTTTTATTCTCAGTCTGGGCCTGTTTTTCTTTAATCACAGGTTTCAGTGACTCATAAGTCGATCAATTTTTACCTTCAGACATCTTCCAGAAGTATCGATCACCACCAGTTTAAAAAACATGGTGTGATATCATGTTTCTGTAGAGGTTGGCGCCCCCTGTGGACAAAGAGATAATCTGTGTGGGTGTAAATACAACAAGTCTGGGGCGCCAATGTAAAGATGTACCTTCAGCTCTAAAACATCAGTTAATGCAGACTCAGAGAAATATTTGTGAAATATATTTGTCAAATGTTACATGTAAATTTATAAATATACATATTAATGTAAATTTATATCTAAATTTTATTAAAATTTTTATTATTATTTGTATTATTAAAATTTGTATTGTTTCTACTTATAATTAATTTGTAAGTATCACTATTTATATTATTAGTATTTTTTATTTTTATTATTATGTTTTTTAATCATTTTATTATTATGATTATTATTGATTTCTAAATTTTAAATATCAATGTTACAAAATAGTTACCCAATTCTTAATATTTAGCTTTGATTTCTAAATATTTAGTCAAATTTTTTTTTAATCTTGAGGTACAATTTCTCAATATTTCGCTAAAATGCAAATTTACACTCCTACCTGCAGAGTGCACCAAAATAAAAGCTCAAGGAATCAACCCAGCCTAACGAGATTTTAAGAAATCTTCACAAATATTTGAATTATTAGATTTAATTTAATTAGATTTGATATATAAATGTTCAAAAAAATGTCTTCATTCTTAATATTTTGTTATGTTTTTAAACATAAGTTTTTTTTGTTTTTTTTTCTGAATTTTAGCTAAGAGTTTTAAATATTTATCTCAGATTTCTAAATCTTTAGCAAAGATTTCTAAATCTTGGTCAAAGATTTCTTAATTTTTAACAAAGATCTCAAAATATTTGTGAAGATTTCTCAAAATCCTGCCAGGCTGGGTCATATCCTCGAGCTTTTAATTTGGTGCTTCCTGCGGGCGGGAAATTGAATTTGCATGTTAGCTAAATATTTAGAACTCAGACCTCAAGATTTAAAAAATCTTGACCAATTATTTCGAAATCTCAGCAAAATATTTATTTTATTACATCTAACATTTAGATATAATATTTGACCAATATGTTTCAGAACTATTTCTCTAAATCTGCAGAAAAAGTGATGTTTCAGAGCTAGCTGTGGAGAAATATTATCTGTAGTGTGAGCAACTTTACAATCAGCGCCTCGTATCAGAGGCTTTAGAGCTGATTTGATGTCAAAGTGCCTGCTCTCTGAATCCACTCCAGCTCGTCTGAGTGCATGAAAGCATCTGCTCCAGCTCTCCGCTCATGCAAATGTGAGTTTTCATACACCTGTCAGCCTGAGACGAGCGCAGACTTAGCATCTAAACCTATGTCGACGTTATTATCAACAGATTGCTTTTTGATGGAAACATGTGCAAGCAGAGGAAGTGTTTCGCTGCTCGATGAGCGTGGAAGGCCTGAAGCGTCGTCGCCGCTGTCGTCTTATTCTTTTTTTCCCTTAAAGCAGCAGCAGAGGAGCAGCATATTGTTTCAACATATGTTAGCGCCGAGACGACAGAAGCACCACATGCTAGCAGGGCCTTATGTATGGCTCCATATGCAGACGACAGTTGGAGCGGTGACCTTACATTATGGCTGAGTCCAGCTTTTATAATGAGGTGTTAGAGAAAGGAAGGCACAGGTGGATAATAATTAATCCCACGGAGAGAAGAATTCTCTCTTTAAAGAATGTTTGTTTTGATCCAGTTTCACTTTGACTGCATCTGCAATATTTGCTCCACTCCAGGTTACAGCTGCATTTATAAGCGATTTTTACTGTCTTGTAGTTTCTAACTCGGCGATATAATTTAAAACGTTTTCTGAAGAGAAACTGGAGCGCTACAAAGGTCTGTAATTGTTTCATTTTAGTGCATAAGCAGCGAGCCTGCAGCAAACAAATAAAATACAAAAGAGTACAAAGAGGCAGCCTCAGACTGGCTGTCTGGAGGACTCTTGTTCTGTTTGCAGATTTACTCTCCTCTCCTTTCTTTTCTTCGGCACAATCAGCCTCCGAAGAGCTGCGATTACTTTGTTTTAGAACTCTGAGGTCAGCTTCGTCTCCGTGTTTGCACAAGCTCCTCTCTCAGATCCAAACAGGCGCTAAAGGAACACCAGAAAATCCGCCTGGAGACGCCTGAGCTGAACACTTGACATGCATCTCATAAGGTTAATTTGATAAACACATTTCTTTCACATCCATGATCAGGCTGCAGAGCGTCCACCCTCTTGGAAACATATGCACCAGCACAAAATCGCCCTCGCTGATTGTTTGAAGCAGAGCAGTCCATCAGGACTCCTCGTCGGCCCCTAAATCCAAATGCAATACGAGACTCAAGATGAGTCCTTCTTATTAAGCATTCAAATACAACCCCCCCACCCCTCACACCCACACACACCATCCCCAAAGCACTCGAGTGTGTCTGCTCCAAGGTTGTCGTCTAGCCTTCACTCCCCCTCTCCTCTCCAAAGTTAATGAAAAGTTGCTCCAGAGGCATCTCTCTTTCAGAGTAGAAATAAAAAAGCATCCCAGGTGAGGCTGAGTGTTGGACCTGAAACGTTCCACTGGTGTATAAAGGACGCCGAACATTTTGTCTGCTCATGCGTTCGAATGGTGAGTCACCTGGAAACACATTATCTTTGCACACAGGGATGACAGGCTTTGACTTTTCGGTGTAATGACTCATCTAAAAGTGTCATAATTGGGTGTAAAGTGAATCTAATGGACAGCCGAATTGTTAACTGTATGGTAATGGCGCTTTAAAGTGATGGAAAGGAAACGGCAAATTGCAGAGCGACATAAAGCGTCCGTCTTCAAATGCTCATGGTGTTTAAAGGTGAATGTGCTTCTGATGCATTAATCATCGCGTCCTGTGTGCTCTTCGTAAAAGTCTAACTTCTTCTTCCTTTTCTGTTTCTGCCTCAGGGATCCAAACCAACCCGTCCCACAGGACACAAAGTTCATCCACACAAAGCCCAACAGGTTTGAAGAGGTGGCCTGGACCAAGTACAACCCCAAAGACCAGCTCTACCTTCACATCGGCCTCAAGCCAAGAGTGCGAGACCACTACCGTGCGACCAAGGTGGCGTTCTGGTTGGAACTAGTCCCACATCTGCACAACATCAACGAGTTTTTTCAATACGTGTCCACGACGACCAAGATCCCTCCTCAGGACACCACGCCGTACCCGTACACCAAACGCTTCCCTGGGAAAAACAACTGGCCCTCCACCACCAGACACCCAGGGGTCCCTCCTGCCAACACCAAACAGACGACGGACCAACGCAAGACTGGCGACCTCACAGACGAGTCCACTGTGGTCATCGAGACCAAGAGGGACTACTCCACCGAGCTGAGCGTCACCATCGCCGTCGGAGCCTCGCTGCTCTTCCTGAACATCCTCGCCTTCGCCGCGCTGTATTACAAGAAAGATAAGCGACGGCACGAGTCCAACCGCCGCGTCCCCACCCCTCAACGCAACTCCGCCCCATCCAACACCCCGTCCACCGCCAACGACGTGGCGCACCTGCAGAGCGAGGAGCTCATGTCCCTGCAGATGAAGCAGCAGCAGCTGGAGCACGAGCACCACCACGAGTGCGAGTCGATGCAGACGCACGACACGCTGCGCCTCACCTGCCCGCCCGACTACACCCTCACCCTGCGGCGGTCGCCTGACGACATCCCCCTCATGACCCCCAGCACCATCACCATGATCCCCAACTCTCTGGCTGGCATGCAGCCTCTGCACAACTTCAACACGTTTGGTGGCAGCCAGAACAGTACCAACCTCCCCCACGGCCACTCCACCACGCGGGTATAGCTCCGCCGCCACCGACCTCGCAAGGCAAACGTGACGAGAGAAGACTGACGCACAGACAGCAGATCTTATTTTGCTACCATGCCTTCTTGAAAAGTATATCCAGATTAACGAACTCCTGAGAATATTCAAAGTGAATGTTACTATAGTAATAACTCTTTTTGGAGCTATACGGAAGAGTTTTACCAAAAGAAGAGGCACCAGGGGAAGACTGTTAATAATCTTACAATAACAAACGGAGAACAGCCGCAGGAGGAGCCTTTGCGGAGGCATCGTGCCATAAAAACACAACAGGAAGACGATGGCAGCAAAGCAACTCTGGATCAGACTTTTAGACTTGGGCACAGAGTTCTACACCCCAGCCTGAAATGTATTTATGAAAACTTTGTATAAAAGAGAAAACAAGAAAAAAGGTATATAGTTGTGCGTGGAATTTTAAATCTTTTAAAAAGAAAAATCTGAAAAGAGCTCCTCCTATTATTGTTTTTCTATTGGCTGAAATCTTTAGTTTTTTCCAGCTTGTGAGTTTCTGTTCCGGTGCGTGTAAATATTCCTGATCATTCTTTTTCTGATTACTACCTGTGTGTCATACCTTTTATGTTTTTTTCACAGAACGACCAAAATGCGAACACAATCCCATCCTCGGAGAGTTGCACACTGTGCGTCTGCAGGCCATCACACACTCGACTGTCTCGTGCGTTGATTTGTTCCCACTTTTCCCCACATTGCATGTCCAGAAAGAGCTTTACTCTCCGTTTCTCGTCTCCTGTCCAACGACGACTGACTTGACCCCTCCATCACCTGCCGTCATCCTGTTATGCTTCTGATAGTTTTCTTTGTGAGCTTTTTTCTGTCTTGCAACCTCAGCACTGCCTGAGCTTACAATGTGACCAGCAATGTATTATTTAGAAACAAAAAAGGCAGTGGATTTTTGTATCGATATTAGTTGGATATGTTTGTAAAGAAATATATGTTAGATATTTCAAATTGTCATATGCTAGCAATATGTAAAGTATTGTGCCAGGCTTGTGATATTTTGGGTTACAAAGCAAGTGAATGAGTGTAAATATTAATGATATTAATTATTATAAAACTACAACAAAAGTTACCATTAACTCTCTTTCTGTTTTGCATCCTGTGACAGAGAAATGGAAGAACAGAGGGTTTGAAGACGCTGTTAAAGATCTGTTCTTGCCCATTCGGTCCCTGAACCAGTGGAGATAATAAGGGTTTTAATGTAGACTTTTAAAATCCTTACTTTGTCTTATATTTGTTTGCGGTTTTGCCTTAAGTGATAATAGAGATATTTCTGGCTGGACACCTGTATAAACTTTTTCTGCAACATTTTTAATAAAATATCACAGTATTTTCTAAAAAAAAAAGAGAAAAAACAAGACGTGGAAGGTTTAATTGGATGGGTGTGTGAGTGTTTGTGATTGGATGCATGTTTAGAAAAGTTTCGGAAAAAGTTGAATACCCCCTCTTTAAAGCACATACCCCTCTTTAAAATCTAAATCTGTCATCTGCATATTGAGATGTTTTCTAGAAGCAGGAATGCAGCCATCTACATCTCTTCTCTCCTTTCTACAAACTCAGTCTCCAGAGCCTGTGGATGAGGTGATGCAGTTGTTCGCCTCTCATTGAGTTGGACTGCGATCAATAGCGGCAATCTGGCCCTTGAAACTTTTAAAACATCGAATTGCATCTGCAAACAGCTCGAGCTGTGCCAGCTAAGCTGAATCCTCTGACTGTTTCGGCCTTTTGCGGATTGCTGTTGTGCTCCGTAAGGGAAAAAAACAAGATGCACGGTCTGAGCTGAATAGCAAAGCGAGCTCTCTTCTCCCTGACGCTCCGAGCATCCTGTATTCAGGAAAACTGCCTTAAAGCTGCTCTCCTCATCAGCTCCGCCTTAGCTGTTCTCTCACCGGTCAATCTATTGATCCTGTTTGCTACTAGCCAAGCAAATTAGCTTTTGACTTAAAACTGAAGTGACAGGGGGAAAATTGAAATCTTTAACAGTAATCTGCAGTTACCGCGGTGCTGGGGATGTCTCCATACGATCTGTTGACATTTGCAAAGCCCCCTCCTTGCTCCAGGGATTCTCTTTGTAATACCTGCAGTAACTTGTTGAGAAAGGTTGTTTTCAGTACTGTAAACAGCAAAGGATTGTGGGTTGAAAATCCTGCAAAATCTGCAGCAAGCTTTTTACAGCGTTTGATGCAGCAAACAAGAGATGAATATTTATTTCCAGACTTGTGCAAACAAAGCAGCTGGAATGTGCATGCAGCCTTTTAATTGGCGTGTTGTTTATGCTTAGGGTAATGGGGTGGAGGCTTTAGAGAGGAGGGGGGTTGATGCAAGAGAGTGACGGCAGGGGTTTGCTGAGCGTGAGACTCAACTGGAAGTTAATTAAGCCGGCAACAGCGCTCCATCACTCAACCACGGTCCCAGAACTGTCATTCAAGTGCAGCGCTCTCCAGGCAGCCATTACCGAAGCGTATCGATCGCCACCGTGACAAGGTGCTGCACCAAATGGGAGTGGGCAGAAGGTTTTGGAGCGTGTGTGTGTGCAGAGAGTGGGTGAGGTGTTTCTAAGAGCCCCGCTCTGCTCCCCAAACATGAATTAAAATGCAGGTAAATACACAGCAGCAGAGCCGCTTGATTGCATTTCCCTCCCTGGGTAGCTGCAGTCTTAATAGATGAATATGAAATCTTCAGAGTCAATATATATGCAGTTAAGTGGTGAGGAAAAGAGGCAGCGGTAATGGCCTCCAGAAATCTCCCTCGCATCTTTTACTTTGGGAAATATTGTCCTCAACTCACATTCAGACTCTTAAATAGTTTTCTCCCTCAACTGCGGCGTGGCGTACCTGACCTGAGGAGTTTCTACATCACTTGGTGTCCATGCAAATGAGTGACTCAGAGGTGATGGCTGCAAAGGATCATGGGATTTCAAGGCAGTGGGTTTTTAAGCAGTCATTTGTTTGAAGGAGGAGGAATATGAAGCTTGTGTTTGATCCAGCTCGTTTTATGAGCTTCCTGTGTGTGTGTGACCAGCAGGCCCGGGTGATCTCAGATGGACTAATGCTGCACGCTGGAGGAGGGGGCGTCCGGGGGAAGCAGCTGGTCAGCTCTAATGCCCTTGTTTCTCTTTCTCGCTGTCTGGCCGCAGCCTCAAACTGACGCCAACGAGCTCCAATGTTTAATGCTGGGTGTTTACAGAGCGGAGGAGGAATGAACGAGGAAGTCTGCGTTAGCTTGGAGCACAGATGGGGGGGTAATTACATGCTCTATGTGCTGCTTCTCTGGTGGTGGACTTGTGGGAATAAAAATCAGAAATATTATCGTTGAGGTTGTGGATGTTTGGAGCTGGTGCCAAAAGGTTTAACAGCTTTTCTAAAGGGTTGAAATTCACGTTTAAGGTGATGGAACACGGAGTTAAAAGCAGGATTTTCCAAGCGTCTGGTGCAGAGTATTGGAATAATTCTCAGGCTGGGAGCCAAAGCTTTGGGTGAGGATTTGCTGAATGTTTACCTGCTTCTCAGGCGTGTGAGTGCCATTTAATTGAGGCCTTCAGAGGGCCTGTGTTTGGTTAATTTGAAGCACTTTTGTAATGAAATCAAATCATTAGTGGCATTAATATTCTGCACAGCCCTGAGTGATTGCACCAAATCTGATCAATGTGTTGTTTTTAAATGAAAATGTGGCTACTTCCTGTTGCACCTTCAGAATACGAGCCAACTCTCAACTGTGTGATGAATGCTTTAACAAAGCTGCTTAACATATTAACACATCAATAATTCAGGAGTCTTAAAGGGAAAAGCATGTTATTATTATAAATGACATCCACATGCAGCTAATCAGCTCCAGATTAAATTTAATGTTGGGATTATTAATGCTGCGAAATGAGAGCGCCGCTTTTCTTTTTTTAGCCGCCGCGAATTAAAAGATGTTCAACATTTAGAGACGCCTGGAGAGTGGAATGGATTCATGATGGACGGTTTTTATTGAGGAGGGAGAAGCAGAAGAGAATACAACACAAGACTTTCAAAATAAGAGCTTTTAATTTGAAATCTGATGATGCTTCATGAATCCTCGTGAAAATTTCCTGCAGTGTTGGAAGACACAAGCAGATCTCATTCACATCTTTACATCCTGTTCATTTCCAGCCAGCAGACTCTCACTCTCACTGCTGTATTCTTGCTCATGTCTATATATAGCTGGTGTTAGCTTGCTGTGGCAGGAGGCAGATGAGGAGAGGAGGGAGCGCGTCTCTCCCCCTGATGGAAACCACAGCATGTAGGACATGGAGGTCAGAGCAGGGTGATATTTTGCCCTGCCGCTCCGCCGCTGGATGAAACAGCACAGATGATTTATGGCGGCAGCCTGCACGGGGAGCGGTGTTCTCAGTGGCCCCAGCAGACACACACCAAATTGGGTTACTCACAAAATGTAAAGGCTCTGTCTCAGACTAACAAATTCAATCATGGCCTTCTCTCCCTGCAGGTTGTTTTAATACTGCAAGATTACTCAGGTCCCCGCTCCGTCCCTGTGTCCTCAGTCCTCAGACTGGGCCACGAAGGAGCCTCCTAGGATGAATGGAGGGCTTCAAGGCACAAAGATGAGTTCAGCTGCAGTTCAGATCTATCCATCCACAAGTTTGTCATGCATCTGCAAGGAGCTGACGTCCCCTCTCATGTAGCGCTCTCTGACGGGTATATTAGCTGTGCATCAGCCCGTCCCTCTGCGCCTCCTCCTCCTCTCCTCTGGCAGCATCACTGGAACTTTAATATGAGCTTAATTCACACCTCAGAGCCGAGGGACTCTGCTCTTTTCTCTCTAAATCAGCATCAAGAGGAGGAAATGAAAAGAGAGGAGAGGAACTGACCACACAAGTGTTTGCAGGAGAACCTCATTTAGATTAATGACAGTCCAGTTCGGGGACTGCAGCCATTACCTTTAGTGTTAGTGGTTTTAATTTGTAGAAGTGGGTTTAAATGTAACTTCTGGGGCTTTTAAAAGGAGCCTTACAGACATGAGTGAAGATTTCTTTAAGCTTTAAACCCTGTGAAGTTTAAATCTGATGAGATGATGTGTGAAAGCTGGTGAAGTGAGAGGTGTTTGAGCAGAAAACAGAGGGAGCGGAAATCTCACAGGTTAAATATACCATCAAATGATGAGGATGTGAGAATGACGCATGTTGGAGGAGAAATCTGAGTTATTTCAAGGCGGTGATTTAATAATGGTTTCATAGTTTGAGTTCTGTAACCTCAACGATATTTTCTCTGCAGGAACTTCCTGGAAAAGGTTTTCAGTATAATCACTGCCCCCTTGCTACCAGTAATTAACTGTAAAGTTTACAGCAACCGTTTTTTTAAGTGTTCGAAGTTCACACGTCTGCTGTTTTCATTCAGAAGCTTTGAGGCTGGTTTTACGTGTCTGAGAACGTAAATGTGTTTGACAAATTCAAAGTTTAAAGCACTTCCTTTGTTCCTTTCAGAAAAGCTTTAAATCAAGAATTAAGTTCCTCTCGGTTTAAAAAAGGCCCTCAGGCGAAACCCAAATCTTTCCCCCGTTGTAAAAAGCAAACACTGAATTCTTTTGACATTCAGACGTTTTCTCTTTGCCTCTCATTCTCTCTTTGTCTCCCCGTTTTGTTGCTTCTAAAACAGAACCGGCAGTTTGAGTTATGATGAATCAACCCGTCTTTGCAGCTGCCAAGTTCTTCTTCTGTCATTATGTAACATTCACACGGTATAAAAGCAGCCACGTCAGTGTCATTATTACTAAATAAAAGACTCGTGCTGCAAAGAGCTGCGGCTCCGCTCATGTGAGCACGGATGGAGGAATACTTCTCACTTCACGGGTTTCAAAGCAGACTTTGGAGCTTTCTCAGAGAGCCTGCCAAAGAGGAAGAGTCTGTGTGTGGAAAATGTTCCTGCACATGAGAATATTCAAAGTATACTGAAGAAATCCACCAAATGTTGACTATCAGCTTCCAGGCAAAGAGCTGGACTTCAAACGCTCTGTCCTTCAGGTGGTGTGATGGAGTCTGCAGGAAGTTTGGGTTCTCACCTGTGAAACGAGGAGTCGGAGTGTGTGATGGATAAAATTGCATTTTTGAAAGGAGCTCTTCTTGGAAACATGAGTGAAAAATTTATAACATGGTGCAAAAGATATAAAAAATAGTCACATGTTTCAAAATGTGCATGTAGGCTGTTGGATGGAAACGCTCCACATCCATTCTGCTGGATTCAAAATGATTCTTTTAAATCTTTAATGAAATCATATTGGCACAATCCATGCATTGTTAGATGATCTGGACAGAGCTCCTGCCAAATGAATCTCATTTCATATATTGTTATCTCCGCGCAGGCCCACACACACCTGCACTTTTAAACTTAACGCCTCTGAAATAAAAACGCAAAGAGAGGGAATAAAAAAGTGACATAACTCAAGCTGGAGTGTCCTCTCCCTGAGCTCACAGATGTTTAAATGTCTAAAGGACACTCTGCTCCCCCATCCACAGCTTCATTTAATGTTGCAGCACTTATAAACTCATTCTCCCAGAGTTCCCCTGTGGCTGTTTTTACACCCGAGCAGGAAAAAATGAGGCTGAGAGCGCGAGGTGGTGAAAATGTAATCTGGACCTAAAGTCCTTCTCGCTCAGTGGCTGAGCTTTAACAGGAACATCCCTGTGATAACTTTAAAGAGGATAATAGATGGAGAGACTTGAAACAGAGAGGATTTATTGATTGAGAGCTTGAAAGCTTTCTCAGAGCTCTGTCTGGATGATAATGTAATATGTTTAACTTAAACGCTCACACATTAGAACCTGCAAGCCTCATATTCAAGCGTAAAAGCTGAGGGTAAGAAGCTGCAGCGAGTTACTGTTACTGTCTTTGTACATGCTGCTTTCTGCATCATGCATAAAACTGAACAAATGCACAACAGTGAAACCCTCTCATGCAGACGGACTGCAAAGACAAGAGTCCAGGTTTCTCTGACCGCCTGACCCTGAGTCAGCCCCGTCCATCCGTCAGACACCTGCTGGGGTCAGAGGTCAGCTGGCAGAGAAACAAGTCTCCTCAGAGAGGGAGAGAGGAGAATTTAGTTCACATCTTCTATATTTGGCTCGTGACAGGTTGGATGGCCCTGCAAAGATAGCCTGCATTCCTGTCTGTTCTGCCTGAGCCAGAAAAGCTTCTCTGCATTCATTAAAAGTCTCTGCCGTGATTGTTTTTCTGGTGTTATGCAACGTGGAGCTGGAGCTGAATGCTAATTTTGAAATGAGAGTGAAGCTGCGAGGCTGAGAATTATTTTGGGATCTTTAATAATTAAAAGAACTCTGACGCCAAACTAGTTTATTCTGGTTTATTGTTTGAAGTGACTGAACTACTAACCTCAATGAATCCACAGTAGTTCTCCAACAGTGGGAGCTGAACTGGATCCATCGGGAAGTAGAACGGCTTCAGGATAGCTGCATAAAAAAAAATATTGGTAGCTTCAAACACATGTACTAACATGCTCCTGTTCTTCTTTGTTGTTAATTCATCTTGTGATGTATTTCAGAGTCAGTTTTCTTGTGCCACCTGTTTTATTTTGTAGGTCTTGCTCCCTGTGGGTCTACTTCCTGTCCATAATTAATTTTACCTGTCTCTCCTCTCCCTTCTGTGTCAGATTAACCTCTATTGTTTCTTTCCTTGTGAGTGTTTTCAGTCTTTTGTGGTAGTTTAATGAATATTTTGCTCTTTGTTTGTCCCTGTCCCTGCTAGAAGACAGCCACCCTTGACTATGGCTAAGTCCCGCCCCCAGACGCAATGAGCCAATCACAGCGCGGCTAGCCGTTCCCATACACTTGGACGTTCTCTGCTCAGACGCTCGGTGTTTGTTTTGAGTATTTGTTTTCGCGTATTTGACAACATGAAGCCAACGCGAATGTAATGATGTCTCTTCTAAGGTAAGTTGACATACTGTGACTTTGCTGTAAAGAAATATAAAGTTGTCTTTAACACTAGAAGCGCCGCTTCGACCGGCGGACGCTGGGACTTCCCTAGCATTAGCTACAGTTAGCCTTACGTTAGCTCCCAGCTGCGCCGTTCATTGCGTCACTTTCTTTGTTGTGGGTACACGTGTATCCCTCACAAACAAAGTGGCCTTGCCTGTTTTTGTTATTGTTTTTATTGCTTGGTGATCCTACATTAGTGTTAGCTGTTGTCCTGAGGGCTAAAGTTAAATTAACATTAGCTTTTTGAGTTTAGCTTCATTAGCTTATCTTTAATAATTGTAACTTCAGCTTTTTTATTGATCTCCTCACCAACAAAATGATTCATATATTGTATTCATATATTATATAATGCACAGTTTAGACCCTTTTAGTGATTTCTAAATGATATGTGATATTTCTGTCTTTAGAAATCATCACTGGCATCCTAGTAATGTGTCCTACTGTGACACCTGCTGTTGTTGAGGTTGCTGGTTGCATTGAGGATAAATTGCACTGATGTGAGAGTAATTACCATTAAAGAGAAGTCCTTCAAGTTGGAAAAGTCAGATTCTTGTTCTGAATACACACCAGTCACTGTCTTCAGAGCAGCTGTCCTATCAGCACCACGGACAGCGACTTTTTTCCAATTTAGTTTATTAATGCAGCCAAATCTCACAGATCTGAAGTCTGCCTCCAGGGCTTTTATAATCTGTGCAGTTTGACCTTCTCCACCAGACTTACTCGTTCCAGAAAAACACACAAAATACACATCCCTCTGTCTCTTTCCTGCTTCTTTTTTTGTTCATAGGTGAGAAAAGGTTTCTGTTTTCAGCATGAGAAGTTGAAAGAAAGAATAGAGGGTAACAGCTCTTGCAGAAACACAAAACAAATAGAAAATAGGAGAAAGACTAATCTCATAAAAGCACTCTTAAACACATCTGTAAAAAAAAAAAAAGACATCTTGAATGAAGTCCTCACAAAAATCTAAAGTGTTTGGAGGTCATATAAGAAATGTTATTGCAAAAAATGCTCAAGCATTGAATCAGAGATGTAAAAAATATTTTATTCAGAAACTGTCTGACTTACAAAATGAGGTTGCTGTTGATTCAGTATGGTTAGTTCAAGGCTGCGCGTAGGTGTTAAGTGATTATTAATGTTCCCAGAGAGTATGAGAGGTCTTATTCATGCCGTGTGATGCACAAAGGAAATAAAAAAACAGATTCCTTCAGCTGCTCAGCTCCACAAGGTGAGATCTTCACACACCGCTGCTGCAGCTGCAGGAGCTTTATTAGCACACATCTCCCACAGCTAACAGTGACCTTGATGCTCCGTTTTACCAGGCCAACCTGCTCCGTGCTGTGCTCCGAAATGCCCACAGGGGTGACGTTAAGAGGCAGAGGAACATGCAGAGGCCTGAGCACATGGAAAACACCGACAGGGGACAGGAAAGGCGGCAGAACAACAGCTGAGATCAATACTAATAGATTCTTCTGCTCCACATCAACTTAGCGCTTGTTTAGAGGCGAGGGGTGCAGAAGTGTAGACCCTGAAGGCAGCGGATGTATGATACACACAGAGTACATGCTGTGTGAAATGGAGCATTATTTATTAAACCCTGCAACTGATCTTTAGTAATCCCTATAACTAGCAGGAAGTCTGAGTCATAGTGGACTTATGAAGCTGCTGCTCTTCAGTAAACAGTGACAACAGATTAGTAATCATAATAAACCAGGATGACTAATGGATTTACCCTTTTGCTGTTCTGTGCGGCTAATCGCACAGGATCTATAAGAGCCGACCTCAATTTAGCTAACAGGTCTAGCATAACACTCCTCTAGCATTATTTAGCATTTTTAATTCTGATTAATGTTCATTAATGTGCGAAGATAAATAATCCCAACATATGCTCCAGCAGAGCGTCCATCAATGAGCTAGAAGCTCAGACGACGCTGATTGTTTATTGATTTCATGAGACAACGCTGAGCTGCTGAATTCATGGATGCTATGTGTAGTATGTGATGTGTGTTTACTGCTTAAAGCAGAACAGCCCCTCTTTAAAGATTCAAAGAAAAGGGTCCACTTGCATTATAACTCAACCGTACACCAAAAGGTGGAAGTCCAGGTTTGCCCACAGCCTCCTCCTTATGTCTGAGCTCCTGTTTCCCCACAGAGGAAACTCATTTTGACCGCTTACATCCATGACTCATTCTCCCAAAGCTCCCCAAAGCTTGAGAGCTGGAGTCCAGATTGACCGGTAAATAAAAAGCTTTGCCTCGTGGCTCAGTTCTCAGACAGGTTCAGTATTACCGTGCCACTGCGGACGACAAAACGTCCCTGTGCATGCTGAAGGTCGCGGGTTAATGACCCTAAAAGGACGCGCTTTGCCTCCAGGCTCACCAATCCACCGGTCTATCTCACGCTTCACGTCCTCAGAGACGTAAATAAGACCTTGTGATACTTGGGGAACCCTTTTGCTTTTGGCGGTAAATCTCTCCAGAGATCAGCGCCCAATTTGTAATCCCATCTTTGAAGCAATAAAGCTAATTGGATTGTTTTTCCAGCCCTCTGTTATCAATGAGTTCGACTGCAGATCAATTTATGTCACATGACCGACCGGGGAGCAGAAACAGGAGAGGATTTCATTTACTTCAGGTCAAAAGGCAGGTCCCAGTGAAGCCAGGAGTAGTTTAAGTGTTAGGTCAAGGTGGTTTAGTCTAAATGTGTTGGTCTGGTTTCATCAATGACAGCAACTCTGAGAGCGTCTAAAAATAAAAGGGGATAATTTGTGGCGGCGGGGAGGACGGGCAGCTCCACGGGGCTGCTGCAGCGCTGGAATAATGAATCAGCTCAAAGTTCACTCCAACAATTAAAGAGAAGGTGATCCAGCCGACTGGAAAGGTCAGATATCAGGGAAGTGAGGCTGTCAGGGTGTGTGGTCAGGAGAGACGAGACACACACACTCACACACACCTGCCATTATGGCACAAATCTCATCAAAGACTTTTCAGGAAGTAGAGAGCAGTGGTAGCAGATTTGATTCGTTAGGAGGCCTTAAACGAGTTTCCTGCGTTGCACTGGGAGGAATAACGCCCTCTGATTGGCCAGTGTCAGTTGATGCAAGCAGAGATGATGTCGTACGGTCGATCTGCATGTTTCATTTCCACGTGAAAGTGTTGACTGTTAGCTTCCAACTGTTTCATGCAGAAAACCACTGGATGTGCTGGAAATGGGTTTCAAGCTGTTACCAGTGGACTGCGTTATTATTGTGGGATCTCAGAGCTCAGCTGGTGGCTCGACATTCTGACACCACTTCAATGAAATCATGTTTTAAAGGATCAGAATTAAAAACTCCCACCACATGCTTTTCTGACAGGCACGGCGGCCCACCAGCTCCGAATCTGGTGACATAACGTGTGAGCACTGACGCAGAGTTTCAGCCGCCGCTGGTTTGAGCTGCCAACTGCTGTCCGCTCGAAATGCAAAGCGGTTTCACCCTGACGCAGGATCTAATGTTAACAAATGAGCTGCCAGCTCCGGCTCTGACACTGCGCCTGGAACGCAGCGGGCAAGCGCATGAATCATAATCAATCAATCCGTCAATCAATCATCGATCAGGCTGGATCAACGTGACGCTGGTTGGAGGTTAGCGTCTGGAGGGGAGAGGGGTTTATAAATGATGCAGCGGTAAATTAGTCCCATTGGGATGCCATCAAAGTGGGTGTGTGTTCTCCCAGCAGGAATAATAAGCTGAAAGTCGCAGTCGTAATGGAGCCGTCCCTGGGTGCAGCGAAGAAGAGCTGTCTGCTGCAAAGTCGCCACAATTACTCCACCTGTCATCCCCCCTCACAGACCTGAGCGTCTAATCGGCTCTGCCACGTCTGCAGAATCCTCAGGTTTAATATGCAGAGAGATAATTACAGGGTTGGGGGCTGCAGCACATAAACACGCCGTCTGTGGGAGGTCTCACTTTGTCTCCTGATCCCACAGGAAACACACGAATCACACAGTGGCTTCTGCTTGATCGGTTACTCTTGATTCAGCATGTGTCGATGGCGCTCTGATCTGCAGGATTCTGTGCAGAAAGCAGCAGCAGACTGTGATTGATCTTTGGAATAATCCTCTTTAATTCTCCTCTCTCTGCAGCAGGCCAGGTGACGCGTCTGTTTGCTTTTTTTTATCTGAGAGGCTCTGACAAAATGCCGCACAGCAACAGGTGGCGAATATAATCAACACGACACCACGTTTGTGGGAACGGCGTGTCAGCTTGTCGTGTTTTATTGTCTCTATCTACACGTCCCAGCACGTGCGTTGACGCTCGTTTTGGTAGTTGCCCTGACAACAGTGAGATGCTGGAGTCAGAGAAGTGGCGGCTGATCATCCACAGTGCTCAGTCGGATGAAGGCCGGGTGGTGGAGTCAAGAATCCAGACGTCTGGAGAGGCTGAAGCTAAAAGTTCACCACTCAGAGAAACATCCACTGCAGCTGCACGATGGTGCATTTTTAAAAATGTGTTTCATTTTTATGTATGGCACCACTGTGAGCTCTCAGGTCATCGAGGTCCAGCTGAAGCAGATCATCATCAGTCAAACATTCATCGTGCTCCTTTAACCTCTCAGTCATTTTAGCTCAGAGCTGTTTTTAGTTTCTTTACCTAAACTTCTGCACTGCGTCGTCTGGCTCCTCCTCCTGTCAGGAGCTCCAAAGCAGCAAGTAGAAAATGAATCTTTATTCCCCTCTTTGGGTCGTTTCCATTTACTGTTTCGAAGCCGGGCGGCGCTAATGTCACACACCATTTGTCAGGAACCTTGGGGAGAATTGATAAAAGTGTAGAAAAGTTTAAAACGTCTCCATCAGAGAGTCTCGGCACAGACTGTATTATTTCTTTCGCGGCAATTTGCAATCCAAACATTACCTGACCTGCCGAGAATTACCGAGGTGATTGCTTCAAAGCAACAAGGAGGCTGTCTGAGCAGACAGCGGCGCTGCCACATGATGGATTATGGGTTTGGATTCACAAAGACGTGTGTCATAAGAATATCTAATAAGAGATTCAGACACATGGGGATACATGAGAGGCTGAACCGGACTCTTAATTATAGAGCAGGGGTTCAAAAGAAGGGAAATAACGCTAATAGATGCAAAGTTTGTGGACAGAAATATCAGAGCTGGTCAAAGAATTTGTGAGTTAAACTATATGTGTCTGTTCCAGGTGTCGAAGAGGATTTCTGCAGGACTCAACGACGACAGGTAAGGATTCAAACTGGTTCCACTATTGGGTGAATTTTGGAAAGGGCTCATAAAAATGTTAAAGAGAAATGTCAGACGATAAAACCAGCAGAAAGGGAGTCCTCCACACCTGCAGGAGTGACACTGCTCGATAAATGGGCCCGTTAACCTCCCATCAGCGCTGACTGACAGCTTTAAGTGAACAGAACCAAGTCAGCATATCTGATAATTGGCAATTGTGGAAGCCGAGGTGTGTGTGTGTGAGTGTGTGAGTGTGTGATGAGGGGATGAATAAAAAGGTGGTGAAGATCTCGACCTCCTCCTCATCGTCTTTATGTCTTGTCACTTCCTGGCGAGGAGCCCTTCCTCATTTCATCTTTTTCATCATCTCCTCTGACCTTTCTGTTGGACGGCCTCCCTCGCGCTCTTTCCCTAAGAGCGCTGCCAAAGTTAGCACCCAGCTCCCTCCACCTCCACCTCCTCCTCCTCCTCCACCTGGAGCTGACTGTCAGACTCAGACAGGTCTCTGTGCGTCGTTCATTTGAGCCCACCCTGACACCTGACGTCTATCCATCCACCTTTTTGTAATCTCTCCTGAAAAGTTGGGCCAAGCTCCTCCTGCAACAAAACACAGAACTCGGTTTTCTTTCCATTAAAGTTTCATGAGTTATAGAGTCCATAATCATCTCGCCAAATGATCCCATAAGAAGATGAGGGAAGGAGTGAATGAAAAGTGCTCTGGGTTTAAATAACCTTCCAGAGAGTGATGCTGCCCACTTTGGGCTTTGTGTGGATGTCATTTCAGTATTACTCATCTCCACACACCCTGGCTGCTCCTCTCTGTCTCCAGTCCCTGCGATGAGTCACCTCACAGGTATTTTTCACTCTTTTAGGAGAGATATTTATTTAGCTGTTAGGAATAAACAGTCGGATTGACTCCTGTGGAGAGCGCAGAGATGTTTTATCAAATCATTTGATGATATTTCAGAGAGGCTGCGCGCTTTCTCATACAGCTTCGCTTTGAATTGAAGACAAATGTTGAAATGCAGTTAATGGCTGGATGTCGTTAATCTCATCCAGAGGCATGTGCGCCCCTGAATTGATGCAGCTTAAATGAGGTTGCATAGATTAGATGACTGGTAGTGATTACCCTGTAATTCACAGCAGAGAACGTCAATTGATTTTAATGAGTTGATTTATGATCGAGTGTGAAAATGAAGAAATCATCAAACAGATCAGGGGGAGGGGATTCAGGGAGTGTAATGAACTTTAAACTGATACGAAAATAAAGAGAAGGAAGAATCAGATGTTTGTCTGGAAGGAGTGAAACGCAGACCTGGGGATCAGGATCTTGGTGCACAAAGGGAGGCGTATGATAGAGAGGAGGTATGCAGAGCAGCACAGGGACCTGTAATGGGACATATTTCTTGTCCACACTCCAGCGACTCTAAGAGGGGCTATAAATAATAGGTAATATGCATGTAGGTTAGCACAGGAGGGAGCGCCGAGAGGAGACTTTCACACCTCTTGACCTTAAAGAAGAAGCTGAAAGTCAAAAACTGTTTTTATACAATCTTACCACTCGTTTAACATCTGTAACTTCCACCTCTTACAGTTTGACAGCCGATGTCCTTTATTTGAAGTGGATTTCTCCACTCATTCAGGGAAGTTGCCAAAACAAAAGCTGTGACCGTGAGACTGCAGGAAGCCGTGCCAAGAGTTCTGTTTGAATTGATAAATGAAGGTGTCTTGAACGTCTTAAATATTTATTCTCTGCCGCTGCCCGAGCGACTGAAAGGTGACGCCAAGTGCAAACACTGGGAACACAACTCAACCCTCAAACTTTTAAATCTCATTTGGCGTCGCAGAGGAAAGAATAGTCAGGGTGTTTGGTTCTGGTGGCTGGTTTCCATTTGGCAAAATACCCACGGAGGCTCAGCTCAGGGAGGAACACATCTCCCATCAGACTTTTTCTCCCCTTCACTGTTTTTTGGAAGGAAGGACAAAATGTACAGAAGGAGAAGCAGCCATTAAAGAAATCTTTTAGTGGGTAAAATCTTCTTACCTGTGAGGAGATTTCCATGCTTTTCCTGATGTTTGTGTGATGGTTTTTGGAAGCAGGAGTGTTGTGTTTTGATCAGTTTAGCTTGAACACCCAGCATCCTTATGGGAAAACATTATACTAGGGGTGGGAGGAAAAAAGTATTCACATATGTATCTGGGATTTTTTTGTTTGGCGATATTAAAAGTGTAAACTTTGTTTAAAAATCTATATTTTTCAAACTTAAATCCTTCACTTCAGTCTTTGTTTAAAAGCTAGATTGGATAATGTTTCTTTCTGGCTCACCTGATGTGCAATTTGGGGAAAATATAACTCCTGATTCAGTCTGTAGACATTCATCATTCAACTTTTTCACAAAAACTTGCAATATAAACCAAATCAGCACGTAATAGAATTGAGTCCCAAATCTACATAATACCCCCTCTTTAAAACTTCATACCCCTCTTTAAAGGTTTTTTAATTTTTCAAATTCAAATCCTTCATTTCAGTCTTTGTTTATAAGCAAAAAATTGCAATTTAAATCAAATCAGCAACCCAGAAATCATAATAGAATCAAGTCCCAGACCTGCATAATACCCCCTCTTTAAAGCACCATACCCCTCTTCAAAGGTTTTTAATTTTTTGAATTCAGATCTTCAATTTCAGTCTTTGTTTATAAGCTAGATTGTGAGCACCCCAAAAAATCATAACAGAATCGAGTCCCAGACCTACATAATTCCCCCTCTTTAAAGAGCCATACCTCTCTTTAACTTTAACATTCATTTGAGCCTTAGTCAGACTTCAAATAACCCTGATAAAATCCTCTCCTCTTTCCTCTAGTTTTAAAAACATACGCTTCCTTCTATTGTTTTTTTAATTCTGCATGATATTTCAGCCCAACACAACTTGCAGCCGAGCCTCCATGCGTCACAATCATCACCAGCTGGAAACAGATGTACAGCATCATCTGCCGGGCTAATCATTTATTCCATGCATTTTCAAAACAAATGACTTTTCAAGAGCTTTAAAGCCGGCTGTCCGAGCCCATCTGCCACAACAGCAGCATAACGACAACTTTGTCTCACTGCATAATTCAACGTGTGGATCATCTCAAAGCAGCACAACAGTTATCATCATTACCCACGCTGCTTTGCATTCAGAAACTTTGGTTTTCTAATTGTAAATGCAGAGGCATTAACATCCTGGAGTGAAGGCCCCTGACTTTATTCATTATGCAGATTGGTTCAGACCAAAGTTAATCAGTCCAGCCTCGCTGTAGAAGCTGCACTGTATACATTATACATATGTTTCTGAGTGGAAACAGCCACTCGGGCTTTACATTCTCATTCAGTCAGGAGTCATCAGTAGAGATGGATCACAAAGAGGATTAGACGTGACAAATCTCCTCTCATGTTTCCTGTTTTGAAACTGATGAAGGTATTTTTGCAGCCAGTGTTTGGAGCACAGATTAACAGACTGTACAAACATGTACATCAATGATTCATCTCCAAAAGGTAAATACATCACATAGGTAGTAGCAGCAGCTCGATGCAGCCCACCTGCTCCACTTCAATCCCCAGAATAAACACCAGACTGTGAAACAAAGAGTCCACAACAAAAGCTGCGTTATCGTGTGAAATTATCACACAGAGTGGATTTAAGAGTCTGTGACAGGAAATCTGAACAAATAACCCCGCGCCCGTTCAGATTACCTCCAGCTGATCCAATCGGTTTGATTTCTAATGAAGTCTGAGATGAGGATCTGCAGCGCTGCATGCAGGTAAATCTCTTAACACCTGCGCAGTATCAGGACACAACCTAGAAACACTTTATCTCCCTCTTTCAGTCTGCGGCGTGGGATATTCAGCTTCACACCTCGGCCTTGGTTTCATTAGATCGCTTTGAAAAGAGTACCTGATCATCAATAATACATGGAGTTAATGCTTCCTGTAGAGAATGAATGGAGAAAACTAGGCCAATCCTCTTCTCTCTGACTCTAAAGATCCTTAATTCAAAAGCAGAACACACCTCGCGCTCGGCTACAGAATACATTTCACTGAAACCGAGCGTCTTCTGATTCCTCTCAGTCACTATTTGCTTTCATCCGCACTTCCCCGCTCTTTCCCCGAGGCCGCCCCACTCTCTTTCACACCCATAAAATATTGATCTTTAAATATTTATCCTGCAAACATCCACAGGACCTGACCCGTATTCCCAGTACAAGTGAAATATTCACCTTTTGCTAAATAATTGATGGCAGCATC
Source organism: Halichoeres trimaculatus (assembly GCF_033239565.1). NCBI lineage: Eukaryota > Metazoa > Chordata > Actinopteri > Labriformes > Labridae > Halichoeres > Halichoeres trimaculatus. The sequence goes on from NW_027437202.1 coordinate 7,157,836, forward strand.
TGTGTTTGAGCACCTTGGTGAACTTTTCGCTGCTTGTTTTACCGAAGCATCCAGCCTCAGAGCGTGTGCAGTTCCTCGACAGCGACAAAGCAGAGAAAGCGCTCTAATTGGACTCTGGGTGGAGACTTGAGGAAGGGGGGCTGGGCGATGGTTGAAGAGGTGTAAAGAGGTTAGCATTCTGACCTCAAAGATGTCGATGTGGTTGTTTTTCCGAGGGTGAGACAGCGTGGTAATAGGGTGAGGTTGACACCGTGGATCAGGCTGGAGGAGGGGGCTCCGTGCTGACTTGTGACCCCTGTCCTGCCCTCCCTGGGTGGGAGTCATATTGATCCTCTAGCAGCTAGTTAAGTCATGCTAATTCCCCTCGCTGTGCGGTCCTAGCAAAGGTCAGCGCACCAGCAGCTCCTGGTGAAAGCGGGAAGACTCAGAGGACTGATACCTGGCGAATGTTCACTTCTTCATGTTACAGAGTGGAGGAACATTGTAGCGCCTGAATAATTCACCTGCGCCTCAGGGGGGGAAATGAGTGCTCCGATATCTCGCTCAGGAGGAGCTGTTGTTGAAACTTTAATGCCAGTTAAGACCAACAATTTGTGAGGAGACAAAACGGTTCTGCAGAAGTTTGGGGGAAAGTTTCAGCAGCGTGAACTGACCTGAACTTCCCTCTGGTGTTTTATAACTTTATAGGATGAGAAGCAGGGTGATAAATATAGCACAACTTCCTTTGGAGTACGCTGTAGCTGCCTTTTTCTAAAGTTGTTGGGGTATATTACTGTAAACCAGGGGCGGTGTCATGGGTGGGCCCAAGGGTCCCAGGCCCACCCCTTTTCTGGCGGGCCCACCTCAAACTTTTCTTGATGAAAAAAAAGTCTTTCTTTTTTCTTTCTTTCTTTCTTTCTTTCTTTCTTTCTTTCTTTCTTTCTTTCTTTTCTTTCTTTCTAAAAAATCAGTTTTAAAGAGGGATATTATAATTTTTTTTCACTATAGCACTTTGTTATTGTTAGGTACCCTGTCTTTGTAAAATAAGCCAAGTTTGACTGTTGGTAAAAAAGTCATGAATCATTCAGCCTCATGTTTACCGGACTAGAGAAAACGCTGTAGTTTTTTTTGTCTTTTATTTAATCGTGGTTAATGTTTCTGCTCTTACAGCCTACAATATGTGGAAAGTTAAGGTGGCGCAGTACCAAAAGCTACCAAATCTGATTCAAAACAGACAAAGTAACAGTAATATAATAGTTATTTACTAACTTTTGTCATTGGGGGCCCACCCAAATCGGGTTTGGCCCACCCAAAATTGAAATCCTGGCTCCATCCCTGCTGTAAAAACAGTACTGTAAGATCAGGATCAGCACTTTATCCTTGGAAAGCAGATAAAGACAGCCGTATAGATGTAACGTCAATAGCACATTGGTCTCAGAGGAAGCATAATGAGTTTTCAGGCCCTCTACAGGGACTGTCAGAATCAGGCGGGCTGTGATGGGAAATCATAAGGCTCATTTAGCCGCGCCTGTCTCGCGACACCAAAGGACCCTCATTTACATGTCACAAGGTGATCCTGAGCTCTCCATCGACCGGCAGGCCCAAACAACTGATGTGTATAAATTGCGTCTGTAACAGGTATGGACGTTTGGTTTCAGGCTTGGTTACAGGACTGAATATGTGAGCGGTAATGTGCGGCAGGTCGATGCTGGATTCATTTTGCCATTTAGAAAAGGTCTCTTCCTATTATATCTGCGGAATGAGAGTCCCTTTTCATTCTGTCCGCTTGACTTAAAGTTGGCTAAAAACGGGAGAAAGTGAAATCTAAGAGGCGCGAGTGGCATGCAAATGAGGATCACAAAGACGAGAGAGCTGGCTGATTCTGTGACGTCCTGACAAGCTGCTGGGATCAACTGAGGATCAAAGTGCTGTGCAAGGACCATCACAGGAGTTTGTCCTTAATAATTATTTAAAGAGCGCCTGTCAACTCATCGCCAGACACCGTTACCCTAAAAGTGTCTCTGTCTCTTAGCTTGTACTCTCATATCCGCCCTGGTTCACTCAGAGTTCCCCCTAGGAACGCTGCTGCAGGTTTGACAGGGACTAAAAATACCTCAGGGTCAGATGTGAGAGCATGCTGAAGTTCAAGCATGAGAATGACGCTAGGTAGCATTAACGCTCTGCAGCTGCATGAGCAGAAACAGTCATCCACACCAGCAGATGGCAGTAGTCTGTGCTTTAAAAGGCCACATATGACTCTGGTGATCGATTCACCAAAATGAACAACCAGCTGGAGTGATTTTTCTATCTGACAGGCTTTAAAGTAGATTCATTTAGCCGCACAGCTGGAACAAATAGGCTGAAGTGCAGCACTGACGACCCAAATCCAGCCAATCCTGTTCCCTGGGTGCACCAGTCCCCCCCCCTCTGTGTTCCTCCTCTGCTAATCATTTTACCGCCACGCATCCAAGTCTTTATCTGCTTAACTTCAGAATTTATGATAGCTATCGAGCTGCCGCACAGCCGGCCTGTTTAGAAAGCTGAGCAGAAAAATAGAGCCCAGAGAGGCAGCGGTAATTCCTTCACGCCATCCAGCCTCTCTGCCACAGATGACCCTCGAGTATTGGTCCTGGCAGAGAGCTACAATTATCATTCAGCAGGAGTGAAGGACTCTGTTTGATATCTGCCAAGGTAATTTAGTGGGAAAGATTGGACAGAGTTTTCTTTTTTTCTCCACACCTCCCCCCTCAGATTGAGACTGACCCCTCTGCATATGGAGTGAGGACGCCTTCAGCATCACCCCAGCTTCACAACACGTTCAAAGCTCGTCTATTTGGAGCTCAGACGTTTATTTACCTAACTGTTACTGTCCGGCTGAGCTGGATCAGTGTTTGGTGAAAACCTCCCATATCATGTTAATCATCCTCTTCCTGCTGCGACTGTTGCGCCGTCCGCAGACGAACATTAATCATTTCTGCATCGCTCGCTCTGACCGCTGCTGTATCTGGAAATCTGACAGTGGAGGCTCCACGACGCAGAGATGCAACTACATTCTCCTTCAGAGTCTGCTGCGCCTAAATGACATCTCATAAGCGATGAATAATTCAGGCGCCACGTCTTTAAAGGAGGGTTTAGAAAACGTGTCCACGGCAGGAAGTGAGAGTTTGCTTTCCAGCGGTGTTAGCATGTTGAGCTGGGTGCAATCTGCACACAGGAAGAGATCTGGTCATGTTTTGAAGGTTTGCTCTTTTTTTTATTTATTTTTTTTTTATTTATTTTTATTGTATTTTTATTGTATTTTTATTTTATTTATTTATTTTATTTTATTTTTATGTATTTATTTATTTTATTTTATTTTTATTTATTGATTGATTTAATTTAGTTTATTTTTATTTATCTTTGTATTTATTTATTAATTTGATTATTTTTTTATTTCAAATAAATATATATATTTTTAAAAGGTTTGCTCTTTTTTAATTAATTGATTAATTTTTTTATTTTATTTTATTTTATTTTATTTTTTTATTTGTTTATTTTAATGAATTATTATTATTATTTTTTTATTAGTTTTTTTTTGAAGGTTTGCTCTTGGGTGGTGTAAATGAACTAATTCACACTCTGAGCTTTGAGATCATTGTGTTTGACATCAGAGTCTTGCTCTTGAGGGAGTTTATGCAAATGAGGAAAGCAAAAAGAGGCCCCCTGTATCTGCACATTGATGATAAAATGACCTGAGAATAATTATCAGGCTTATTGATAATAAAATAATCATTAATCTTCATGCATGAAGAGTCTAATCCAGATGATGCAGCGTGCAGAATCATGGGTTAATACATATCAGGAGGAGCATCTGTTGCTGCAGGATGGTTTCAGAGTGTCAGGCTAATTCTCTGAGGCAAACAGGCCCAAGATTTATGAACGCGCTCGCCGACTCTTATGGTGTGACAAGGAGAGGGATGACCCAATGCATATCTGCTTCACTTTTAGTGCTTGATAGATGGAGCCGTCCAAACATGACTGTACCCCGCTTAATCCTCAGCAAACACTCTGTGAACTTTATATACCTTCTCTATTGACAGCGGTGACTTATTGGAAATGTCAAAAGCGGCGCTGTCCCTCCTGTAACGCCTCAGCAGAGGTTTTCACAGCGACCTTTGGCTGAGGCTCGATCAAACGAGGAGGATTTATGATTCGCACGAGTCACATTTGAGTCTCATTTGTTTCGTCACGTCAGCTGAGATAACAATCGATAAATCTGTGTGGAGATCATGGAGTGAAATGATGTGTGCAGTGGATTTAACATGTCGGGGTTATTGATCACGGGTTATGATGCTTTAGGAGCATGAGTCAGCTTTTCTTGCTCCTGCAGAGATATAACAAGTTGTCCCTTTTAACTGAAGATTGGATGAATATTTTTAAAATGGATTAAAAGTTGATAAAGTGACCCAGAGTGAGCGCTCTTAGCTGTTAGCAATTGCAGCTAATCTTTGACTTTTCTTTTGTTTCAGCTTCACCAAGAGGGACAAAGCCAAATTCATGGTGGTCTTCACGTTTTTACGATGCACTCCTGCATCGGCGACAGTTTATCTGTGAGTATAACACACACATCAACACCAAAACACACGCAATTAACCCCCTGGATCTCTTTGTTCTGTGCGTTTATTTCTGCAAAACCATATTCCAAGACTTCCTCTGCAGTTTGAGGGATATAAAACACTCAAATCTAGCGTGATAATTGTCAAACTTACCAGTGAGAAGTGAAAATAAGTCTAAGACATCTGACAAATCTTAACAGTGTTTTACTGAATATCTGCACCATCATCTGGGACTCCATCTTTGTTTTGCAGCTGCAGGTTCCAGCATGATTTTATCAGTTTAACAGAGAGTGATTCAGAGCTTCGTCCCCCTGCCCTTCACCTGAGCAGCCCCGCATGCATCCAAAAGCCTCACACCCCAAACATCTGGTCTATTTTCTCAGAAGTGCTTAGTGAACTCTATTATACCCAGTGTCACTGCTTCCCCGACTGTTTAATTAGACCAGCAGCTGTAATAGTGATCCCCCACGGACTGACAGCTAACACCCTGTGGGAATATGCTGATCGCCGTCTGGTCAGGCCCATTCACAAGCAATTTCTCTTTAGCTCATCACCTCGGGCGCGGTTTCCGCCAGCGCCTTCGTCTGCATCACAACTCCACACGGCGCAGACGCTGACAAGGAAATGACAGGATTAATTGTGGATTCCTCGAATTATGTTAATTACGATTGTCCTCGAGAGGTCTTCCGCTTCTCTCGGAGCTTCCATTCTTCTGCGTTATCTCCCTTTAAGAAGTTTGCAGCGGCAGGTGAATCATCCTCTGAGGTGTGCACTTTTTTAAAAAAGGACTTTAGTTACGGCGTCTTTACATCCAGTCCCTGCGATTCACTTCCTCCTTACAAAATCCTGCCTCTGTTAAACAATCGGAGCCAGAGAATGGCACTTAAATTTCTGCAAGACAAACACACCTTCAGCGGCGACGTTATTACCTTTTGGTGGGTGTAAATCGAATGCAGCTTAGGCTGAGTGATGGACCGAGGCAAGACAAATCTGTGTCCTCTGAAAAGTGCTGACTTTAAGGCAAAAAATGGTAATAGATTCTCAAAGTGAGGGGCCATTACTGGGGCAGCATGCAAATGATGGGTGAAGAAATAATCTACAAGGTGTTATTGAACCCTGGGTTTAAGGCGGAAGGGAAGGCCTCTGTGCATTCCCCGTCGAAGCAGCGTAATGTGCGGCTTGTAATTAGATATTGATTCACTTTGTCGACGAGTATTTCAAACCAGTGTCCTCCTCCGAGGGAGAAAGGGATGCATAAAAGTCTGAATGCATCTTGTTAGGAGTAAAATGTAATATCTTCATACAGCTGTGAGATTGCTGCAGCCCGGTGAATAATTACTGAACTCTAATGGAAAGAAAGGAAGACTGAGGGTGGAGTGATCGCTTCGGTGTCCTTGGGAGATTCTTTGACTTCCTGTGTGCTTTCAGGGAACGACAATACTTCCCTGCTCTCTGTATGGCATGCGTGTTAAAGACGAGCTTCATGATTCATAATGGAGAGCCTGTCCCTGAGAGGAGAACAGAGTTACTGCAGATATTAGGGTAAAATACTGTTAACATTAGAGTGAAACGTTGGAGATTGATGATAAATAATCAGACGTGGATGTGAAGGAGATGAATATTAAACCTGGCTCGTGATCAGGCCCCTCGTCCTGTCAGCACTTGGCTGTGTGTGCTCGTCCGTCAGAGTTTGATTGGTCTCGACCTGCTCAAACTGATGTATCTGTCCTATAAAACGAAACAGACGGAGGAGGCTTTACCTGGGTGATTCAGCAAGCTGTCGAGTCAGCAACCTGTCCGCCCTAATGGCTTTCTGCGGTGGTGAATGGCTCAAACGAAGGATTGGAGAAAGTTTTTTTTACCCCCTTTCCTCTTTGACCAAATCAAACGCACTCAAGTCATGTGACGTTACAGGGTGACGGTCCAAAGCTCTGAACAATCAACCCCCCTCCTCTTCTTTGAAAAGAAAACACACAAAGCTAACAGCTAATCGCTTTCCTGCACTTCCCTACACTATAGCGAGCTCACCCCACCTGCAGGAAGTCCTTCACCTCAGGAGAAAGAGCACAAAGATCCACGCTTCTTACGATTACTTAAAAGGTGTTATTGAAGAGAGAGCTCCATCCTGAGAATTGAAAAGTCAAGAGCATCAGCGCTAATCTCCTCTCAGGTCTTATTTTCCAAGAATGGACTCTATTTTTACCCATCTTCTTCTTCTTCTTCTTCAGTCTAACCTTTGTAGAAACTTTCTCATCCCTCCTACCTCCAACTTCTCGGCCCCTTCCTCCTCCTCATCCAGGCTTTTCCTCCTCCGTCACCCCTGCATCAATACCGAGCCCTTTATGCGACTGGTTCAATAAGAGAAGTCCGAGACCCTCCAGGGTAAATAAGATATCGAGAGGACAAATTAAAATGCAGCCGCGACTGTCTGTGGACTCTGTGGGTTTGCACTGATGTCTCTGAGGAGAAAGGAAGACACCCACGTGGAGAGGTCTCCGCTTTAATATTCACCAAATGCCATTTGAGTGCATCATCAATTTTCCAAACTCTTAATGCTAGACTGTAAAAATGTAGCTGTTACAGAAAGGGCAGAGCATATCTGATACAATGAAGATGTATGCTGTGTTTAACCACCGAAATGAAAGATCAGAAGCTCATGGAGACAGAAGAATCTGTAACAGAGCACAAGAGAAACACTCATCTGTGGAGTTACCTGGTGCAGCCTCACTTTGCCGTGTATTGTCTCCATATTTCTCCTCTAATGGCGTTCAAGCTGTGCAGACTGAGCGCACATGTTAATCACCAGCGTCCCACAACACAAAGGTCACCTTTAAACTCTCACAGGGGAACGAACTCAGCCTGCGTGAGCCCCAGAAATCATTAGTTTGGTTTGTTTAGCAGATTCAGGCGTGCATGCTAACACCTGGCTGCATGAGTAACGAAAGGAGAGTTTCCAGAAATTCACGCTGCAGACATGAGACGTAAACGCATGTCCAGTGTCGTCCTGCAGCCAGCTCTCTGTCCTGTTTCCCTCGGAGACTCCGGCGGTCTAAAAACGGCACATTTGGCATTTAGCTCATCTCATGAGACGTGTTTATCGATACGCCGGTTGCTCCCAAAATGATTGTCCCATCCTTGTAAATTATTGATGTCTCCACAGGATCGGCCTCAGAGATGCGTTAAACTGATGATGACTCAATTTGGTGGCCTGGCCCGGGTCGAGGTCCACAGCTCGATACGTCAATACCGCAGAGCGGCCACGTGTGCAGAAGACAAACAAGTAAGGAGACACACACCTCTCCTCTCCCTCTCCTGAAAGCTGTGTGAGAAATCTCTCTGTAATCATGTTTTAATGCTTTATTCTCCTCTGATGCTTCAGTGCATTATCGTGTGTTTCTAAGACAAGTAGCTCCTTTTTATGCTAAGTGTTAAGCACAAAAAAACACAAGGACATGTGGGATTTAACGGTACGAAGAGTTACATAACGCTTATTATTCCACACAGAGGGATTGGAATAATCTGCACTTTAAATGCTTTTGTTTAAGAAATAGAAATGCAGATTAAACATCATTATCAGCAGGAGGAACATGATTATTAAGGGTTTAATTTACTGAATGTCGCTGATCATTTCGGATCTTTTGTTTGACACATAATGAAGGATTTTAAGACGCTGACGCTGGCTCCTTTCGGATCTCAAACTTGACCGACAGAAGAGAGGGATTCTGAAGTAATGAGCGTGTTTCGTTGATTCGCCACACAGACAGGTGTTTCACCAACTCTCCTCTCTTGCTTCGGATTTGGACAGCTGGACAGTCAGAGGACGCGGAGTGAGAAAAGTTGGAGAGACAAAAAGTAGAATTCAAGAAAGTGAGAAGACAGAGCCATCTGTGCCTCCAAATGGACAAAAAGACCCTCAAGAAGGAAGAGGAAATACACCAACTCGTGCTTTTTAGTGCCAGATAACGACACTCTTAAGTCTGTCGTTGAAGTTTGCAGACTTGCTGCAGCACCCTCTGCTGGTGTGAAGATAAACAGCCGCTCTGAAGCAGGATCATGCTAAAAGCTGAACTTTAATGACAGCCTCCTGTCATGTAACGCCGCGCTCATTATTTCCATCTGACTGTGGACTTGACGTGTCGGTGACGGAGCGTGGCCCTCAGAGCTGCAGTCATCGTCCTGTGGAGCTCTGACGGCTGCTCTGACATCTGACAAACGATGTGTCACCTCGGCTGAGCGGAGGATGCCGAGGATGCTGAGGGATCTGGCCTCGTGGACGGATGAGATCACCGATCCAGTTTGCTATCCTGGATGTCCTGTTGCACTTTTTTTCACATCTACATGGATGCTTTTCTCAAATCTGACACACCAACCTCCAGGGGGTTCTTGAGATTTCTGAGAACAAGAATGAGAAGGATGTTTGAGCAGGCCAAAAACACGACGCCTCGGGCTTTCTGTCACCTTCCTGCAGATAGAAAGCCAAGATTTCTCTTTGCATGTTGTGTAACGGGCATGCTCAGCCTCGGTGAGGTCGCCGTGTTTAATCTCAGCCGGACATCTCCATCTCTGAGGTAACGCCGACAACCTGACAAGGTTACAAACGCCCAGAATAGCTTCTCTTTCATTCCATGATTACAACTTTGGTGAAATGAGGAATATGGATGAGGCTGCCTCCTGTACCCTGCTCCTCCTATCAGAGCCGCGGAGGAGCGGAGACCTTGAACCACCTTGTAGCTGGACGCCAGCTCTCCATTAATGAGGGTAAACAAGGCGGTGCTGACAGAATCCAAATGTCCAGCTGCACTGATCTGTGAGCATCTCACCCTGATAACAATGTTTACATAATTAATCATGTTGCAAAATTAATCTCCCGCAGGTGAGCCCTGGATACATAATCTCTAAACTTAACAGCAGGTATCTGTGTGTGGACAGGGAGTGTGTGCAGCTCTGTTTCATTTCAAAGATATTTCCCTCTTTCGCTGCTGATTTCAGGCTCGGCTGGGTCAGGCAATCATTAATCTTCATTCCTGCTCTTTGGGATTTGTTGTGACGGTCCCCTCGGATTTCACTCCCCCTCATCCTCCGTCGAGAATGTAGCAGCAACACAGCCGGCTGTAAAGTTAATGGCTGAAAATGGAGGGAAAAAAAACAGCGCGAGGAGCGTGTAAAAGCATGAGAGATGAGAGGTGGGAAATCCGGAGGGGCTTCTGACTCTTTGAATTAGAAAATGGATGAGACAAATATTCACAACTCTTAAGATGCCCATACTGCGATGAGGCGACTCTCCCTGTGGATTCATGGGTAATTACGTGCCCACTGGAGATGCAAAAAGCTTATATGAGAGGGAATGTAATGAAGGGAGATATAAAAGAAGTCATCAAAAGGAATACTTAAAATGAGACCTGCAGGAATCAGGAGGCGAAAATCGACTGCAGCTACTGAGGCGTCCCTCAGGTCGCGGTGTTCGCTCTTAAACTCCGTTTCTTACTTCGCCCGGTTTCCTTAATCAGCTTTCTGAGCTCAGAGGTGGGCAAAAGTGACTCCAGGCCTACAGAAAGGCAGCCTTTGGTGTTTGTTGGATCATGTTGCAGTGTGAGCTTGAGGTAATCAATGCTATCAATGCAATTTTTTTAAGTATTAATTTCAAGCTATCACAAATTTTACAGTGAGTCATTTAGGCGATTTTCACCTTTGTTTAATACAGAAAATTAACTCGTTTGTCATTTATTTAGCTAAAAATTCAAATCATGTGTTGGAATTTGCAGTTTTTGTGCTGTCCGATTTCTCAAATGTCAAGTTTGCTCTTGTGAATATTATCATTTTTAGTATTATTTGTTTAAAGTATTCATTAAAAATTGACAAAAGTGTTTTAAAAACTTTTTAAATAATTTATTTTTTGTGTGTCCGTGAAATCAGCGTCAACTGTTACCCGTTGAAAAACACCCCTACAAATCAGCAATAGTTTGCTCCAAAGTCACATGACTCAAATCAGCTGAGGTCACATCCTTTTTGGTGGGAACCTTGAAGAAAGTGTGTCATGTTTCAGCTCATCCTCATCAATATTTCATCAGAATGATTGTCTTTACCATAGACTGAAAAATTGGACGTCCACTTGCTCGGCTCAAAGTGAGGTCGCCACAGAAACTGCCCCCCTGGTGGCTGGTGGCAGTATAGGTTAAAAAATCCAGCTCCCCAGTCATTTCAGATGGGCTGTGGTCAAACTTTACCTTGTAGAAATGTTTCTCACGTCTGATTGTTGTAGTTGTTTGAAGACATTTGAAAACATCATTACTAATTAATCCAAATATTAAAGAACTCATCAGAGGTTAAGCTTGCTAGCTAATGATTTAAGTCCATTCCAGGTGTATCATTTGCAATCAAATCGAATATGAAACAAAAAAAGGACATAATTTTTTCACTTTTTTGTATACCTGAAATGTTCCCCTAATTATGCTCTATATCTTAAGTTGTTCTTTCCCTCCACCTCCAGAAGAGACGAGCAGCATGCCGTCGTCTACTGTTCTATTTAATCACCATTATCCGCTCCACTTACTGCTATCACTCTGCTTTCTCCTCTCATCTCACTCCCTGATGGATAACTCCTCTTCTTGTTGTCATCCAGAGATTTTCAGAGAGAAACTTTTAATGCTCCCTGAGCATGGCCAGAGCCTCTGCAGAAAAATCCAGAGTATGAATCACATCTGCACACATTCCTCTGCTCATGTTTGAGTCGCAGTGGCTCAGAGCCAGCAGAAACCGGTGCAGCACCTGTTCCGGTAATCAGCGCTCACTCCTGCAAACAACCAGCTACATCCAAATAACATCAGGCTGCCAGGAAGCTAATGAGCTCATGGTCAGGCGGTAATCACGGGCAGCATCATAACTATCAGACCGGATTCTTATCCGTGACATCTGCCCCGGCTGCTGCCTAATGTCACCTGGAGGGACGCGGGGCACACGACTTTCTAAACTCCTCTTCTTTGACTCCTGCAAGTCATAATAAAACCATTTCCCATCATCAGTTCATTTCCATAATGACGGACGTTATGGTTGGGCTGGGAGAGCGACAGCAGGCGCCGTGCCCTTTGTCTCTGCACCAGAAACACACGCATAAAAGCTCGGTTAATGTCTCACACTGCGGTACGTACGTCGGTAGGTGGGTGGGTTGAGGACACGGAGCTGACTGCTGCATGAAGACGCTGGAAAAAGGTGTTTCTGGGTAAATATCAGTGAGTGTAAACTCCAGACTGAAGACTGGATCAGTGAAAGTTGGACAGGATGTGTATGTCTTCGTCTAATGTCCTCGGCTCACTTTACCTCCAGCCTAATGGCTCCATTTCATGGCCCTTTACCTCCGCCCATGTGGTCCCAGCGAGTCATTAGAGCAGCTTTCTGTGAAGTCACAATCAAGTTATCGTTGGCAGGGCATGACACTTCAAACACAGCAGAGAAGGAGGAGGAGGAACAGCGCGGTGACTCTTTATGAGCCCGGTCATTTATTTATGAGTATTCGGACGTTCCCGGCTCAACCTGATTTTTTTATCCTCGGGCATATTTCCCTGAGGATGGAGGCGGAGGATGCAGAACTGGGAGTGTAGGAGACCTGTGTGTGGAGAAGTGGACGGTCAGCACTTTTTGTCTGATAGATGAGGAGCACAGGGACTAAGTATTCCTGTTAACTACGCGCCGCTGCTGTTTGCTCTGCAGGGCTGCGGTTTGCATTTATTGGGAAAAGTGGAACAGAGAAGAAAAACAGCAGCAGGTTGTGTTTTTATCATAAACACACATCAGGATCAGAATCAGGATCAAGACCTGCCTAATTATAACAATAAAGGTAATTTCCTTCATCTTGCAGACAGCAGGAGCTGCTCGCCTGTCACCGGTTGAATGCTGAGCTGTCCCCCTCAGTTTGATCCCACAGGTATTATGAAGCAGCTTCCTTTGTGTGTGGATGTTTGCTGAACAGAGTCCTGACCATGAAAACACCTGCGACTCATTACCTGCAGCGAGAAACTCTCTGTGCTGTGAATAATAGTCTGATAAATGAACAAAACTCTGTTTGTTCTCGTGGGAGCACAACATATGCTTTCCTTCTGTGGGACTATTCATCGAAGCTTTTCTCCTGAATAATCCAACCTTGTTTCATTATACTGGAAGGACAAACTCTGTGTCACTTGTGTGTGATGTTTGTACTCTCAAGGTTCATCAGATTCATCACTGTGAGTCACTAAATGGGAAAAACAGGAGTTCTCCGACTCACGTGTCCATGCGGTCTTACTTTACCCGACTGTTTTTGTTTTCTGCAGCCGTCAAACCTTCAAACACAAAATATTTGAGCTGTTCTGAAGGCAAAAATCTGCTCAAACAAACCTCAAAAACCTTTTAACCAGCACCTTTTTCCGTCAGAGTCACACACCTGCTGTTATTCAGCACCGCGCCGCTGTCCAAGGTGCTGATCCTGCTGCTGAGAGCAGATAGGGAGCTGTCCATGGTGCTGTTTTTGTCCTCTGCCCAGTCGTCCACAGTGGAGAGCAGATCTGGAATAAATCAACAAACAGGAGAGACTCACTGTGCTGCGGGCTGCCGCTCTGTGCCCACGGTGACCTTTGACCTCCTGCTGAGCGAGGAGAAACTCCGCCAGAGCTTTGATGGTATCTGGGACAGCCTGAAAACACAAAATCTGCCAAATGTTTGTGACTCACGGCGCTCTAATCAGAAGTTAAAATGCCTCTGATTGCATTTAATGAGTTATGATATGAATGTGCAAATCTTTGTTTATCTGATGCGATAAATTTATTTTATAATCACAATCAGAGCCAATCAGAGCTGCGTCTGAGGAGCACAGACACCACAGCTGATGTCAGACGCTGTTTTGGAAGTATTAAAGCTCAGTTATGGAAATCAAGTGTTTTTGTTTTTCTAATATTATTATGATTTCATTTAATCAGAAAAAGACTCCTTCCTGGATCTGGATGGCTCCAAGTGAGTGACAGCGACCTGCTCCAGTCTGCCTCCCTAACTCCGTCTGATGGGCTTGATTCAGTGAAGCGTCCAGGCGAACGGCGAGACTGAACGACGTCTCCATTCAGGTGATTGCATCAATACACGACAGAGGACGATTTTCAATCCTGGCCCCTGCGGCTTAAAATGAAACCATTACTGCCATTGTCGGCCTTTTGTGCAGAGCTGGAATCTACAGAACAGAGCGTGCCGATAGCGCTCGTTACGTGTGCTGTGATTTTTTCACCCAACCTAACCTCGTTCGAGTCGATGAGTCCAAATTAAAATGAAAGTGGGTTATTACAGTGCGGTGCTGTCTGAGAGAGATGAGTCAGGGATGACTACACACAGAGTCCGCTCCTGGTGGACGACGATGTGCTTTAACCTTTTAATTTTCACTTTTGAAATACAAAGGATATTACGTCTAATTTTCAACCTTGAAAAGTTCCAAACAAAATAACAAAACAAAGAAAAAGAAAAAGACGAAAAAAAGACTTCATCAAAAAAGGAAAAAAACACATAAAAGACAAACTGCAAACAAATACCAAAAAGACAAAAAAAAAACACAAAAAAGACAGAATAAAATAATACTAAAAAAGACAAAAAAAATACAAAACAACAAGATTAAAAAATACCAAAAAAAGACAAAAAATACAGAAAAACAAACTACTAAAAATACGAAAAAGACAAAAAAAACAAACAAAAAATAAAAAAAGACACCAAAAAGACAAAAAACACAAAAAAGACAGAATAAAAAATACTTAAAAAAGACAAAATTAAAAAAAAAAAAAAAATTGAAGCAAATCATTAAAAAAATATGTTATACCTAAAAAATTCAGAAAAATAATTTAGAGATTTTACTCAGTAATTTTATTGTTTCAATGGGATGTAGTGATTAAAAAAAATATATATATTTATCTACCAAATGGTTCAACTGCAAGTTAAAAGGTAAAATGCAAGCTTGTGCAAAAAAATAACCAAAAAAAAAACGCCATCTCTCCCTTGAAAAAGAATAAAAAGCTATGGCAAACTTCCAGAGGACGGTCACGACTTGACACAAGTCACTTTTTTAGAATTCATCCTCAAGGTCCTCTTCCTGTTCGGTTTGTGTTGCTCTCTGCCGGCAGACGGATGAGGCCCCACAATGAATTCTCGAAGCTTTTGTGTGGTTTGAAAAAGCTGTTATTGATGACTCACAGCCTCCAACCTTTCATCGTCAGCTTCGCCGTGTTACTGTGCAAAGTGATTCTCTGAATGCAGGAGATTAGCACGTTTAAAGGGAGACACATCATCAGGCTTTGATGGAGGAAAAACATGTTTTATTATTCTTTCTTTGCAGGGATATGAAAAAGAAAGCTTTTTACTGCTCTGCTCCTTGAAACAAAATTCAGCACATTCTCATTTCTGAGGAACAGAGGAGGTGCAGTCACTGAAAACACATCTGAGCAGGTGAAAACCTTAAAGATTTAAAGCTCAGACGTCAAGGTTGGAGGAGCTACGTCAGAGTGAAAGGTGATTTAATGTCACACAGCGTCTTTAACCTGCATCAGCGGTTATGGCCATTACTTCCTCTGTGTTTCATATTTCAGTGTAACTGTGTTTGCACTGACTGACTCGCTCTCAGACGTGCAGAAAACAAGTGTTCCCGGGGATAGATGAGGTGTGAAATGTGCAGCCTGATGAAATCTCAGCAGCAGAGTCAGGGGGTCAGGGCAGAGCGTTTCTGCGAGGTGAGAGTACGTCTGGCTGTTTAGATAATGTGCCCTTGTATGTTCCTGCTCCTGATGGCCATGTGTACTCGCTTGTGTGTGTGTGTGTGTGTAGGATATCTGTATTTACTGAGAGCCCGTGAGAAACCAGCACACAGCTCCGGGGACCCCATTACTGCTGCTGCCTCTGACCAATGATCCGCAGTACTCCTTTTGTTCACAGCACATTTATGCTGAATTGCATCTGTACAAGGCAATACCCAGCAATCACCTGTATGCCTCCAACACACACATGCACACACATGCATGCACATATGGCTGCATGCTGATTCACATACAAGCATCTGTGGACGGCCGGAGGAGAGTTAAACATGCACAAAAATGATTTAGGAGGGAGTTGTCTGCGTGTTTAAGTTTCTTCACCTCTCGCTCTGAGTTTGCCGCAGTTTAACTTCTGCTGCGGCTCAAACAAACTCAACTTCTTCTTCTTCTTCTTTCTCTTCTTGTTTCCATTGTTTTGGGTCACAGCGTTATAAAACAGCAGCTCTGAGCCGCGTGTGTTTGCATCAGCCGAGGATGACCTCGTTAGCTCTCCTCTAAATCCTCCACACTCTGCGGCTTTAACACACACTTTAAATACCAGAAACACACAGCAGCACTGAGTGCCTGAGTCTGTGTGTGTGTGTGTGTGTGTGCTCATAAAGCATACCTGACCAACATATTTCTCTCTTTTAATGAATATATTTACGACGCTCTGCACCTGAGCGTCGGAGTTTTAACTCAAAGTCGTGGCTCCATCATTTCCTGCTCTTCCTCCATCAGGGACACACCTCCAGCTCAGCCTCTTCATCACACATAAAAAGTGAAACACAGATTATTTATGTGCCTGAATATTAAGTGAGAGCTCCTTTTTTTCCCCTCCTGCTCCCTGTGAGCCCGTGGCTCAGCGTTTTGCTGACAGATTTACTCGGAGGGGAACATATAGACGGCTGCGTGCAAGGCGAAAACTGTATTTCAAAGTTGCGGAGGAGGCGGAGGATTCAGAGCTGCAGTGAAGGAGCTCCAGATGTCCGTCGTTATTAATCCACTAATAGAAGAGATTGACTTGAATAATTAAATCTGGATGATGAAATAATTCAGTGATGTTTCTGTGCTTAAAATAAGACTTTAAATATGTATTAAAGGAGCACTTTGCATGCCAGTATTCAGGAAACGAAGGTGGTCCGTCCCTCTCATGATTCCCCATAGTTTGTCATCTTCATCATCCTGGTGGATGGCAGCAGATTCAGATCAAGAATTTCCCCATACATGGCTCCATTCATTGCTCCGTCAGTTATATGAAGTTTGCCAACACCATGAGATGAGAAACAACCCCATGCCATGATGCTTCCACCTCCAAACTTCAGTTTTGGTCTCATCTGACCAGACAACATCCTCCCAGTATTCTACAGGCTTGTCAAGATGCTGTTTAGCAAACTTTAAACCAGCTTCAATATGCCTTTTCTTGAGGAATGGAGTCTTGCTGGCTGAGCGTCCATAGAGGCCGTGGCAGTGGAGTGCATTGCTGTTGTTTTCTCTGTAACAATTATACCTGCTGCCTCCAAGTCTTTCTGGAGCACTTTCAGGCTGGTCCTTGGCTGGTTGAGTACTCTTCTGACTATCTTTCTGACTCCCTGGTCAGAAATCTTCAAGGAGCTCCTGTGCGTGGCCTGTTGATGGTAAGGTGGTGCTTCTTCCACTTGATAATAATGGCCCCAACTGTGCTTTGATAGAAGTCTGTAACCAGTTCCATTTTGATGCTGAGTAACGTTACTTATTTCCCTCACTGTATTTGTGAGAACACACACATGTTAAGCAAACACACCTCTGACAGAATCATCAAGTGAATCCGATGCATATTCATGACTTCATAAACGAACCCCTGTATCTTTGTGTCAGCACATTATTCTAGCCTGTCAGAGAAACATGTCCCCATTTAACACCAAGGTCACACACACATGCATTCATTACACACACTCTGTGAGGTGTGTAACTTTAACTGTAGGTCACACTCTGATGTTGTCATTAATCTTCTTTTTAATTATGGCTCCTGTGCTGTTGTATAGGAGCAGATTAGATGCACGGATTGATCACGGTGTGTTTATATCTGCTGACAGAGTGTGGGCTCCTGGAGAGACACACACACACACACACATGGCTGATGCAACAACTGTTTTTGAAATGTGCAGAGACCAGAGCTCCTCTCTGGCTCCTGCAGACAGATTTTTATGGCGAGTCTGTCGAAGATATATCCGAGCCATAAAACACCAACTTCATAAAGACTTCCTAATCAGAAGAGGTCACTCAAAGTTAAAAAGTTCACCCTCTTTGACTAAACTTTGGGTTTTTTTCTCTGAAGTGTATCAAAGTGACGCTGGCGTCTGCATGTTGAATGTTAAGATCTGACCCTGGATCAGTCTGAGCGCCGTTCTGCTTCTGCTGCAGTTTACAAAGATCATTATCAGCACATTTAAAACAATTAATGCACGCGTGTAGCTCCGGGGCCAGAGCTGGAGGTCGCTAATTATCAGCACTTCCGCTTTTTTGTTGCTTCATCGAGAGGAATGCGCAGCGAGGAGTCTGACACCGTTCTGGAGACGCCACATCAGGCATCCTTGTCCTCATCTTCACACATCAGCAAGCTCTCCCAGAACAAGTCAGCCATCTTCCACGGTCCTTGAAGAGTCTCAGGTTTAGAGTCTCCCAGCATGCATCAGGAGGCCGATGAATAGCAATCTGGCCTTGCCCCCTTCGATGCTTTTGTGCGTGCGTTGTGCATAATGCATCGCAGCAGCAGGACAGGGGTAATTACCACAATCAGAGGAGAGGATCATCAATCTCAGGTGAACCGCGGGGAGTAAATGAAGCAGAGAGGAGGAGAAGGAGAGAAAGACGAGGCTCTGCAGGAGAAAGAGGGAGAGAAAGCGCCGTGTTTGTTGGTTCCTCTGAAAACTCCAAGGCTTTATTTCAGAAAATTGCCACTTGCATAATTAATCACAGTGAGAAAATCTATTTATCCACCCTCCTCTCCTCTCCCCTTTCCTTTCCTTTCTCCCTCTCTGTCTGTCTTTTCTTTTGTTCTCAAATAACCTCCTTCAGATCAGTTTTTCGATCGTCTTCAGGCACAATTCGTCTTTTATTTTCTGACTCTGTTGACTTTTTTTTCATGTCCTCATTTGTTCCCACTCGAACTTCATCAAACTTTCTCACCACGTTGCGAGTTTTTACAGATGTTGTTAATTTTTCCTTTTTGATCAATTTTCTCTCTGCTGTTGTGAATGGATTTGATTAAAAAGGACAAAAGATGATGAGTCTGGTGATGAATTGTAACCGTTTTACTGTTTTATCTGTCGAGACGGGATTATGATGTGACTGCGTTGCTGAAGAGCACCTCTGCAGGGCCCGGGAAGCAAACCAGCACCTCGCAGCTCTCCAAGCCGAGTCCCCGCAGACTGAGCTCCTGCCAGCTCACTGTTAGCTGAGTTATTATGCAGACCTGATTCGTTATTTGTGTGTGGATTTGCAAACCGCCAACATATTGCATCATGCATAATTTATAGCTGTGAGCTTGCTGCTGTTGCACTGGCATTGAGTCCTTTTTTTGCAGAGCGTCACATTTTGTGTCATCTCGGGGGTGCTGTGATTGTTTTCTGCAGACGAGCGGAAGTTCATGCACCTGTCCAGACAGAAATATCACCCAGGGTTTCAGATTGAGGAGCTTCAATAATGTAGTTTTCTGATTGTTGCAGCGAGCGTTCAGATGATTTATTGATGATGATGATGGTAGAAGAAGGGCCAACAAACAGCCCCGCCCCTTTCTTCGATCCTTTGTGCTGGGGTATATTTATTAATGACAGCAGGAGCTCAATTCCTGCATCGCCTGCAGGCCGAGTTTCACGGGAACTCTGAGAGAAATAAACAAGAGAGGTGTAAGTTTTAACGAGGCTGTGAGGAGTTTGAAAAATTCTCCTTTCTTGATATCTGCCTGAGTTTAAGCCACACTTTAATTTGAGCACGTCTAAGTCTCCATGACGACACCACACCAGCTGACAAAGTTGAGTAGTGAGAAGAGAGATCTGTGTTTTTCTCTGCTGAAAATTGTTTCTGTGCTTAATTTTGTAGTGATGGTGGACACTGGAGCCTAACTGTCAAACCCTTTGCACACCAGAGGCATATTTTTGCGCGAATTTTTCCTACTGTTTTTCAACGCAAGCTTTCACACCAGCAACTTTCTTCACTGAGTTTGTTTTTTTCAGGCAGAGGTCGATTTTTCCAAAGTTTCACTCGCGACGAGTACACATGCGACCAATCAAAATGCTCGTTATTGACGAGTCACATACCAAAACATTCAACTTTGATTGTGTTTGTGTCCCAGCACAAAAGACATAAAAACTGCAAAGACAATGTATGGAGGGTGATAGAGCACGAGCTAAAGGCTAACACATTAGCTTAACTGTGTGCTAATGTTCATTCCAACCCACGGTCAGCAGTTATTCTGCAGGGGTCTGTTCAAACTATAGAGTAAAGTTACGTTAGCTCTGATTGGTAGTTGACTGGCAGGATAAAGCTAACGGCTAGCTGTGCTAAATATAGACAGCTACTAAACTACTTACAAACTGACAGTGTTTACTTGCCGTCACGTTAGCCTACAGATACACTGGAGAACCAGGCTGCCGATAGCACTACATATACCCGGCTACTACAATGTTAGCTTGTTGTCACGTTTCAAACCGTAGTGCTACGTAGCTGTGCCGATAAATACCTTACCTCAGCATGTCGTATCCAGTAACAAAGAAGGTGGCGAGGCAGTCCAATCAAAACAGATCCTCCTCATTGCATCTTTAACGCCAGGAAGCACTGTTAAAAATAATCACCCAAACACACACTACCTTACTTTTTGTGCTAAGTTTGTTTCTCCTGCAGTGTGTGCACACACTCCTGGATGATGGGAACTCATCTGCCTGCAGGCCCATGAGCAGAATATTGGAAACGCTTGTGCACTTTGAGTTAAAAGTGTTTTTTTTTTACACCATCACCTTGCTCCATTATGTCTAAGAGCATCCCTGATACAGTTTGATACTGAACATATTCACACGGGGTAATGACCCAGCGCTCGTCTGTTTTGAAGGGAATGGAGGAGTAGATGGAGTGTGTGTGTGTGTGTGTGTGTGTGTGTGTGTGTGGTCCATTTTAGCCTGCAGACACATAACTCTGGTGCCCACTCCTTCAGCAGTTTTGCTGACGAAGCAGCCTCAAAGTTAACGTTGCAACACATGAAAAAACCTCCCTGCGATCACACCGCCGGCGTTCCTCCGTCACACAGACGCTCTGATCAGATCAAAAATAGAAACAAAGATAAAAAAACACACAACTTCTCCTTTCAGCGAGCAGAGTTTGGACTCAGAGAGGCTAAACTCTGCTCTTTTCTGGACCCAGCCTCCAAAACACTTTAAAGTGAGCATCCACAGGGAGCCAGGGATCGTCTGCAGGAATAGAGATTAGGAAGGAGGCAGAAAAGCATCACCCAAAGCCTAATGCACCAGCAGCACCCGAGGGAGCTGCAGCCAGGTTTATATGGGCCACTCGCTCTGTTATGGAGAGGGAGGAGAGGAGAGGAGGCAGCAGGAGTATGAAAGGTGAAGAGGAATGAAAGAGGAAAGACGGTGCAGCTGAGTTTTTGTCATCTTAACAGTATTTTACTGTAATATCTGCAGAGACTCAGGCCTGTCAGACACATTTGAGTTACATAAACCCATCAGGGAGCTATTTTTTCCCTCAGATGTATAATTGTGCGGCGCTGCTCCCCTTTCAAGTGTTCCTCTATTTGTTATAATGAGGAATTGATGATGGCCGCACACCTGCTCACCTGAGTTATGAGCGCGAGCGGGCTGTCAACATTTCTCACAGAGTCCTTCATCCTCGGCGTGCAGACAGATTTTATTACATGGACTCAGAGGAGGAGGAGAAAAAACAGAGTCCAGAGGGAGGCGCAGAGACTGGAGGTGTTTCTCAGTGAGTTACTGCAGATTACAAAGATCAGTCTCCGTTTGTCATAACGCCACACTTTCTGTTTTACTCTGAGAATAAATTAACAGACTGAAAACAATCCCTTTCACCGTTTGGTGTTTCTCTGAGTCTACTTGGTGATTATTATGCCACCGCAGACAAATTGAGACTTCAGTAACAAAATAATGAGCAGATTTAATCCTGCAGAGTCGCTTCTGCCACCTACGAATCATCTTTTCAAGCGCGGCGGCTCCTCTGTTGCTCTCAGCGAGGTTCAATAACAATTTCATTTCATCTGCTCTCCCTTTGTACTCGATGAGACGCCCTGCTCACTTACAGCAAACGCTGTTTGATTGCGCCGCCTGTATCATCGTGGAAAAAAAAAAGTATTGAATGGTGGATAAGAGTGCAAGGGATGGACGGATGTGTTGGAGGAATAAAACGCTGCATTAAGGTGACAGCTGCCAGTTTTATTTCATGGTCTGTGCTAAACATTGTGTTGTCTGACACAGGATGCTAGCTGAGGCTGTATGGATAAATGTTTGTGAAGGATCGATGAATCAGACATTAGCATCTCTGCTGGCTTTGGTTTGTTATCGATCGCTGCGTTAAAGTGTCTCAGACAGAAAATAGAACTTCATAAGCGTGTGAGAGTCTGAGCATCTGGGTAACAGTCTGCTTCAACCCACAGGACATGTTCTCCATCAGGGTGATGTGAGGGAAAGGTGTCAGAGCTCAGGCCACAGTTTACCTGACTGTAGGTTATCCTGCTTCCTCCAGAGTGAAGCTAACACTACGGTGGCCGGTGAGTGTCAGGCGATTTGCAAAAGCCAGAACATGAATGCAAGAGCTACAACAAGAATGTAAAAGCCACAACGCAAATGCAAAAGCTACGACATGAATGCAAAAGCTACAACACAAATGCAAAACCAAAATACACAAATGCAAAAGCTACAACAGGAATGCAAAAGTTACAACACAAATGCAAAAGCCACATTAGAAATGCAAAAGCTAAAATACAAATGCTAAAGCCATGACACAAATGCAAAAGCAAAAACAAGAATGCAAAAGCTTAAACATGAATGCAAAAGCTTCAACACAAGTGCAAAAGTCATAAAACAAATGCAAAAGCAAAAACAAGAATGCAAGAGCCATCACACATAGCCAAAAGCTACGACATGAATGCAAAAGCTACAACTCAAGTGCAAAAGGAAAAATACAAATGCAAAAGCTACAAGAAGAATGCAAAAGTCTCAACACAAATGCGAAAGTACATCAGTGTTAGTTAAAGGAGGTTAGTTATTCTAAAGAACACAGAAAAGTTGGAAAAGTAAGTGAATGATTATCTTTTTTTTATTCATCTTTGATAAATAAAGCTTCGTAGGACTTACGTTGTTATATCCTTCATGATACTTGCATTTTTTTACTTACTGGAAAAATATGTCATGATATATTTAGCTTTGTAAATCAATAATGTTAGCATTAAAGCTATATTTATCATAGCTGAAGGTAAAAAAGAAAACAATCATTGACTTTCCTTAACAACTTTTCTGTGTCTGTTAGGAAAACTATCTTAACTTACGTGTTGTTGCTTTTGCAAATCAGCTGATAGCTAGCATACGGCACTGTCTCAGTCAAACCTTGAAAAAGTCATTTACACTCTCATCTCCTCCAGCCTCGACAGCCATGATTCCCCATCACAGCATTAACCAAAAAGCCCTCCCTCACCTCCTCACTTTTCAAAAGCAGCAGCTCTCAGCACTCAAGCAGCGGCCCGCGCCGCCCTCTGAGGCTGCGGCGTTCATCTCATTCCTCTCCCTCTGTCACGATGCTCGTTCTCACTGCTCGCGCTCATGCTCTCCTTCTCCTGCTCACTAGTGCATGTGCACTTCTGCAACTGAGCCTCGTCTCTGTGAGCAGCTGCTGGGCAAGAAGAGGACAAGAGCGAGAGTACAGACGGTCCCTGTGGGCGACGTGGTGGTGCAGCGGGTGCAGACGGGCAGACGAGGCAGCATGTGCAAGAGTCACTTTCAATCAGCGAGTCCTGGGTCCAAAAATGGGTCAGCGGTCTATTTTGGGAGAAGAAAGTATGTTTCCATAAGTCCCAGGGCATGGGGATGTAATTTATTCCTTGAATCTTTAAGCTCAGGGCCAAACTGGAAAGCTTAATGTCTAATAAGTATCTCATTTAGGCCCGAGGCTGTGAGGTTTAAAAAGACGTTATCTCTTTAAAATCCCCATTGAGCGTTGAATATCAAAGCCTCCTACAGGGTGATGATATGGATTCCTGTGAACTCTGGGAGCCACTTTCCTTTACGCTGCACTTCCTGCTCACCTCCTACACGTATAGGTGTCCTGACGCCTTTCATCAACTGTTTTTTTTTTTTTTTTAATTCGGACAGAAGTTTCCAAAGTGCTGGGTCATCACAGCCGCGGTGTGAGGCCAATAACTCTGACGCTATTTTGGTTGCGAGGCACCTTCATCATAATGGACGGCGATCTGCTGGGAGCCGTGTGAAGTGAGGGAGCCCTGCAGTGATAGCGATCCTCAAACTCTTCCAACACACACATTTGTGATCAGCACTAATGAGTCTGTGCCCACTTATATCTAAAATAACTCTGAAAGTGAAGCTGAGGCCGTCTCCTCTTCCTTTTGATTAGTATTCACTGCTTCTCCTCCTCTTCCTCATCGCTCTCTGTTTTTTCTTGTACCTTCCCGACAAAGCAGATCAGATATGAAAGACGCTAGCGCTCACTCACTCTCTTTTTTAATCATAGTTTTTATTTTTTTTCCCAGCAAAACAAGCCATCTTAGCAGAGACAGGGTGAATATTAACAGAGCTTCTCTGCAAAATACAAAAATATATCAACGTTTGAAAGCAGCAGATTTAGCTCCGCTGCAGACAGGAGCAGGCTTTTAATCATAAACCTGACGTTTCAAACGTGTATTCACTGTTTTATAAGACGGGTGAAGGGGGTATGTACAGGGTGAACAGGAGGGGACCGAGCACTGATCCTTGGGGGACACCGTCTTCACCTTCCCCTCTTGTGTCTTCAGTGATAATTTTACTACTTTTTCTCCTGTGCTTGTCTGGAGATCCTACATGTAACCATGGCTGCATTGTTTACATGTGAAATCAGCTGTTAGCAGCCTGTAGCACGACAATGCTAACTGGTGCAAGGCCGGATGTTTCCCCACAAGGTGAGGAGAATGACATGCTGGTTCCAAGAAGTGACGACATCGACCTGTTCTTCCATCCATCGTTATTGGGAACTTAAGATCTGTCTCCTTGAAGATGGAGGAGCTAGGCATGCTAACCCAGCAACAGAGGGAATACCAGAAGGCAGAGTAGCATCATGCTATTCACAGACATGGCTAACAGAGCTAACACCAGAAGAACTTCACCAGTTGCTGTGATCCCTCCTGAATTTCCCCTCAGGGATAAATAAAGTGTTTTCTATTCTTCTATAACTGGATCTTCTTGGTCCGTCCTTCCTCCTGTGAGTCACTCAAGAAGCTGCCAGTCTCCTCAACGATGGCCTCATTTGTCTGCAGTAATTACACTAATGTCTCAGAATTAATACAGATGTGATTTATTGTTGATGGATCGACCTTGACTCATCGGAGTCTTGGCACAGGTTCGCAGACCCGAGCTGGGTCCAGGAGAGAAGACTCAGGGAAACAATCCATCTCGTCTTACTGCGTGTGAAGAAAAGCAATATGCAGATCTCCGAGCGCTAATGGGCATCACTGGCTTCATTTTCACATTTTGTCTCCAAACTCCTTCGCCCCCCTCGCCGCTCCCTGCCCTGACCATCCCGACGCCGGGCAAGTGGCAATTCTCACTTATTTGCGGGACCCCCGAACCGCCCGCTGGACCATGAAATGAGTTCATTTCTCCACAGCGAGATGCAAATGACTGCTGCTGCAATAATATCACACCCTGTCATAATCGCTTATGCATTTAGAAAAGGGGAGGAAATGCATCGTTCACTCACTTTCTCTGCTTTGTCTTGAGTTTGAAAGGACGACGACTTCGACACGGCGCTTGAAAAGCTCTTTCGGCGTAAACACATATTGTCTCGGCTTCATCCTCGCTGACTTTACAGGGTTTTCATCTGGCCATTAAAGGCGGCTGTGTAATGGATTCACTTTGCTTGTTCTGCTCATTTCCTCTTTTGGAAGCCGAGTCGTGTGATGAGCTCCTCATTTCTGTGTCATTTCGTTTTAATAAAAAGCTCCACGCCATTTCTGTCAGACAGCCCATCATTTCAGCCGCAGACAGTGATTACCGGGCTGATTAATCTAGAGATAATTTCAACACTTTTTAATGCGCCAATAAGTAATATATTCTGGAGCAGACTGGTTAAAGACCTGAAGACCTGCTGAGTGCTGGTGGACAATTCTTCCGTCTGACCTTGCTGCAAAAACGAGACAAATGCAATTAAGAAGTGGAGGTTTTTCACCAAGAGGAAGAAACTGCTGGATTGGACAGAAAGGAGAGACCTCAAAAGATATCCTTTGGTTTTCAGTTGGCTGGTTGGTTGTTTGCACAAATTGAAAGAATTATAACTAACGTGCACTAAACAGCATTTTGTCTGGGGCTGTGATTAAATAATTAAAGACAGATTGAGACTAAACCAGCAGTTTAAAAGCAGTTTTAAATCTTGATGATTTCATCCTCCCTGTTTCCTCTCAGAGCAGCTCACACTGTTATAAATAAACACTTTGTCCTTTTGCATTTTTCACGATTTGCTGCAGATACGAAAGGTCCACGGAGGTAATGTTTCCATCTCTGAGCTTCTGCAGAGCCGTTATGTAAAACAAAAACACCTGTGGGGATATAGAAAGCGTTGTAAAGGTCACGAGATTTGCAGAAAAAGCAGACTGGGTTTCATGGACCACTCGTCGACCTTTGACCTGTAGTCAAAAGAAAGCTCTTTACAGCTTTGTGACACCTAGAGACAAGCTGTGTGTGTGAAAACCCAGCTAAACGACAGTCACACTCCTGTTAAAAATGTCAGACACAAGTTATTAGGCTGCGAGTCTATAAATAGAAGATGGCACATTTTCATGGCCCGCATTATCATTAGCCAACAGATGCACCGGGGAGACAGAACGCGCTGAAACAGCCCATTTAGTGCTGAGGAGTAAAACCCTATTTGTTTTCATCATTAAACAAGAGGAAGGGGGGGCTGAGGGGGGGTTTGGAGAGAAATATGTGTGCAGACATTGCATGATGCGAAGCAGCTCGGCTCTCAAACACACACAGAGGTCACACAGAGTCCACACACAATGGATGTGTAGATTAACAACGTGCGGGGGTGGGAATGAACGCTAGTTTCCTGCACCCTGGAAGTGAAGGAGGAGGAGCAGAGGAAGATCTCTTTCTCTTTGGTAGTTTTGCAGCTCTTTTATAATTTTTCTGCACCAGAATCCAAAAATTAGGAATGCACGATATATCAGTAGCGATATCGGTATCAGCCGATATTCACTCATTGGCGGCCGGCATTTTCAGAGCATCTTGAACGATCTTTCAAGACCCAAAAATATTGTTTTCTATGACCATGTAAACACCAAAACTACCCAAGACGAGTAGAATCTCTTCTTTTATGTCTCTCTTCTTGTTTTCAATCCAAAAACAGACAAAACGTACTTTTTTGATCGCGTTCATCCCCGGCGCTTCATCCATCGATCCTCTCCATGGTCGTCTTTTCTCACGGTTGAGCCGCTCTTTCTCTCTGAACTACCTCGAAACATCATCTCAGATTGTAAATATCGGTGAATATCAGTGAATATATATCAGTGTAATATCAGTATCGGCCAAAATTTTCATATTGGTAAATCTGCTGCTGCAAATATCAGAGTAAAATCTTCTCAAGATTTTCTGTACATTTCGTCGTTTATCCTCCTCAAATTTCCACAAAAAGTGTTTCTCTGCGCGGATAAAGCTTCCCTACTCCCATCATCCCCCTGTGCATGAACTGCCATGTTTCCCAGCATGCACAGAGAAACTCAGCAGGCCCCGTCAGCAGACATCTCAAACACACTCTAACCCTCTTTCCTTTGTCTCTCCCGAACACACATCTGCCCCGTTCCTCCGATTTTGTTGTGAGGCTGCGGCACCTGCAGCACGGCAGGTGAGGAGGAGGCGGCGGCGAGGTGTCACAGCGTGTCAGGTGTGTGCGGTTGCTTCTAATCAGAGGTGTTTCTGACACAAACAAGTGTCGGTGTCTGCACAGGAATCTGAACATAGAGACGTGTTGTTTCAGAAAGGTGGAGATCAGGATCAGTCGGTGGAATCTGCTTCTTTCAGGTAACAACTTGAAACTTCAAACCACTTCAAATATCATCTTTAAGGACACTGAACAATTCCCTGTGTCCTCCATCCCCTGCTGTTTTTATTCCACTTCCCGTCTGAGGTGAGAGCCTGAAGCTCTCAGGTTGGAATAAGCTCCTACCTGGCGTGCATCGTCTTGTCGCCTCCGTTTCTTCGAGCATCCTTCGACCTTTCGGACCACATTTGATGAGATCACGTCAAATCTTTTTCCATGCCTGTTTCATGCATCGTAGCCTGCTGACGACTTCTTTCTCTGTTTGTTTGTGCGACTAATGGATTCACGAGTGGGGGGAGCTCTCAGAAACGACCTCCATCCGCGCCCTCCCTGGTCCCTCCTGTCAAACACAGTGGTGTAAAAGTTTTGAAGACAACATAAAAGTGTTGGGCCGTGTCTGCGTGGGAGTCGGAGAACATCCGACCTGCAGAGCGAGCTGCGTCAGGAACAATAACCTCATCTTTAAAAACTTCTGCTGCTGGAAAAGGGAGTTGTTTTTACAGCATGAGCACAGGAAGAGTCAGGACTTCCTGTTCACTTTATCAGACCGGCAGTATTTCTCAGGAAAGATGTTAAAGGAGAAGAGTTTCATGGATGTGATGATGAGATTAAAGAGGGGCATTTAAACATGTAAGAACAAGCCCTCTCTAATTCCCTTCACTTTCTGTGGAAGATGCAACGCCTGAATATCTCCACAGGGACTGAGAAATGAGCTGATTTATAACCACAGCCTGTTTTTCCTGCCTGGACTCGTCTTCTTCGCTGTTATTGGTTGCACATTTTGCAGCTGCTTTTACATCTTAAAGCAGATTAAAGTCTGAAGAAGTCATTGTGCTGTTGCATAAATGTTCAGATACTTCTTCAGCAGCTTACAGCACTTTTATCCCCTCTCCTTCCCCGACAATAAAGTGAGTCTCCGGTGGGATGAGTCTGTGAGGAAGAGGATTAAAATGAAGCTAGCCGTGATGTGCTCCCAGCTCGGACCGTCACAAAGCGCCTCGGCACCGCAAAGGGGAAAATGAGTCACCGCTTAATTTCCTGCGTCTGACCGGCCGTCGGACGAGAATCAATCTTTATGCAAAGTTTCCCCGTCCTGATCCTAAAAATGACAGCCATTATGCAGATTCACATTTTATCTCCTGCTGAAATAATGACAATAAATCATCAGGGGTGTCACGGCTGTCGATAATTACACGGAGAACGGCCGGAGAGGAGTCGGGCTTTGGAGAAGGCCTGGGAGTGAGGAGGAGGAGGTGACAGTGAGGGATGAGTCTGCTTCATAAACATGGCCATGAACAGAGCATGCATCATGAAGAAGAGCTTTCAGCTGAGCTAATGTTGCGCCTTGTGGACCTGGAACGTCAGCTCCCCCCAACTCGCTCCTCGATTTAGTGACTCGGAAAGGAGGGTCATGAAACCAGAGATACCTTCATGAGTTTGTTCAACGATTTGTTCAATCCTCTCTATGAACTCCTCATGTTAGAAATCTACAGCGTCCTTTCATTTCCTCTCTGCGTCTTCACCCATGTCAATGTTTACACCTCTCTGCGCCACGGAGGAGTGAAATGATTTACATTAAGACGTGACAGCCTGTGATTTTATCCTCCCTCTTCTCTCTGTAGGAGTGTGATGACCTGAAAACTCTCACATCGTCTCCAAAGCGTCAGATGAAAAACATCAGGTTGTTTTCCTGACCGGCTTGGGAAGAAAAAACAAACTCTATGCTAACAGATCCACGCCGTGTACTTGTCACGTTTTGGAGGATCTGAACTTTTTCTGAACCTCTTACTATTTCCAGTCCCAAAATAAGTATTGAATGTGTCAACTTTTTTCTCACTACATTTATTTCCAAAGCTGCAATTCAAACCAAATTTCTACCAGACATTGGTATTAACTAAAATAATCCACACATGAAAAGAAATCACAACGTTCAGGTCCATAAATAATGATTACGTGGAATTAAGTATGAAAAAACAAGGAAAAAGTCTTGAAGGGTAAAGGCAAATAGCTTTCTGAAGTCATTGGCAACTGGAACTGGTTACAGACTTACATCAAAGCACCTGAATATTCCAGTCAGCACCGTTGGGGCCATTATTCACAAGTGGAAGAAGCACCACCTTACCATCAACAGGCCACGCACAGGAGCTCCTTGAAGATTTCTGACCAGGGAGTCAGAAAGATAGTCAGAAGAGTACTCAACAAGCCAAGGACCACCCTGAAAGTGCTCCAGAAAGACTTGGAGGCAGCAGGTACGATTGTTACAGAGAAAACAATAGGCAATGCACTCCACCGCCATGGCCTCTTTGGACGCTCAGCCCGCAAGACTCCATTCCTCAAGAAAAGGTATGTTGAAGCTGATTTAAAGTTTGCTAAACAGCATCTTGACAAGCCTGTAGAATACTGGGAGAATGTTGTCTGGTCAGATGAGACCAAAACTGAACTTTTGGGCTGTCATACTACAGACCATGTTTGGAGGAGAAATGGCTCTGCACATCAGCCAAAAAACACTACACCAACAGTGAAGTTTGGAGGTGGAAGCATCATGGCATGGGGTTGTTTCTCATCTCATGGTGTTGGCAAACTTCATATAACTGACGGAGCAATGAATGGAGCCATGTATGGAGAAATTCTTGATCTTTCAGAATTCAGATTCTTGAATCTGCTGCCATCCACCAGGATGATGAAGATCAATACTTATTTTCCCCACTGTATATTGTGCAGCCTTGTGCATTTCAAGCTAACACAACATCCTATGCTGTGATTCACTCTCGTCCTTCGAGCTGCAGAGGAAGAACATCTCTCCCGTTACTGCATTTAGTGCATTTATTCAGGCGCTGTTCTCCGGTTGTATACTTACATCCAACCACGGGTTTCATTTAATGCAACTCAGTGGAGTGCTCAATTTTGCCTTGTGCAAAAAGGGTCTCATCTCTGCAGAGGATATAAGAGGAGGAGGTGAAGGCGGTCAGGGGATAAAATGCTGCTAAAAGAAACACATGCTGACCCTAAACTCTTCAATGCGACCTTTTTTGAGATAATGCATTCAGAATAAAAGCTCTCAGGCACTTTATAACTTCAGGAACAAAGTAGGTTTTGCAATATTTCTCAGGAATAAAGCGAACATAAGTAAACTGAGTATCATCAGCTGGCTGATAGTTGAAGCTGTGCTGCAGCCCTCCTTCATGATCTCACTCTTTCTCCTCAGAGTGGCTGATTCTTCCCCCAGAGGAGCAGCCAAGGTCAGACCTCCACCCGCTCCATCCATTCTCCTGCTGCCCACTCCTGCCACTCCTGCCTCCCAGGTGAGTGTCAGACTCCGCTAACATGTCACAAGCAGCGATATTAATCAGCTTCGGCACAGAGGAGTAGATTAAAAATCTAAAGATCTCACAGCAGCCGTTGAATTGTTTGAGTAAACAATTAAATTTGCATGAGCAATGATGCCTAAAGGCTGCAGGATGCGTTCAGAAACAAGCACGTTTTCATCGTTCGGACACTTGACGTATGCATGATTCAATCCAGAGCTCGAGAAACATTAATTCATTCATCGTAATATTTATTTGCATTGGTATAAATATTCTAATCATAATATTTGTCACTATGAGGAGCCAAACAAACATCAGCAGAGCTGAATTTGAAGGGCCGAGCTTATCTCTGACTTCATTAAAACGCTGTTTTCATTTCACCTTTATCGTCAAACTGCAGCTTCTGCCATTTGGAGTATTTTTTTTTTTTTTTGCATTTGGCCGTTTTGTAATCACCATAGCTCAATAAATTTGATAAGAGTTCAGCCCTATGGCACGAAAACAGCCACGGTTTCATTCGGTGGATTATTAGGAGGGAGGTTTTGCATCCAAAGTGGCGCATCTGGAGTTTAATTTGTGGAGTTTGGCTGTTTTTCCAGGTCGGTGTGTTTGCCGTTGGGCAGATATTTAAAGGTTGATTGCACAGAGAAAGTTGACAAATTTGCCAAATCTTCTCTGGTGATGACTCGTTGGAGATTTAGAAATATCTTCAGCAGCTTCTCAGACGTACTTCATTGCACTAAAAGATTTCTCTACAGCCGTCAGAGCCGGTTCCATGTCTGCGTCCTCTTCTTCCTGTGAGTCATTTGAGCCTGAAAACATGCAACAAGCCCGGCTCAGGGTTAAAAATAATCTGCTCTGAATGTGTGCTCCATGCCTCTCAGCACTTCAGGTGATTTCAATGACTGAAGCACTTTTCCTGACATCAGCCACTCACGCTGACCGGATGCCATCAGCCTCCTCTTCACCTCCCACAGGCCGCTCTCTACCGGCGGCCTTCATCCAGACGCTTACACGAGCCGAGGCCGAACATATTCTCAGCGCTGGCTTCACCTCAGGGCGCTCCGGCAGCCATCTGGAGGGGGAGTTTCCTGCACTGCTGCTCCGAGCCTGTGGAAGTGAAACTGAGAGGTGTTTGTAGACGTTCCGCCTGCTGCGCTTTGATTCTTCAAAGTGAAATAAATACAACTGCAGCCTGTGGCCTCATCTCAGGTTTACTGTATCCAAACATAATGTACAGTCAAACTCTCTGCGTGTGTTGGACAGAAACAGCAATAAAAGTCAAGCTAGCAGCCCGACACTGTAAAGTATCTGCAGCTCTGAGCCTCTTGTATATTGGATAAAGCTGCAGCTCTGCAGCCGGGGACTGAGAGCAATTTCTTATAACGTGGTTTTAAATCTGTTTATGCTTCGTCCTTTCGCACCGGAAAACAAAGAAGATCTACAAACTGCTGACCACGACGTTGGCACATCATGCCGCCTCAGCAACTCGCAAACAAACAAGCCTCTCCCTGATGGAGCTAAAGGGTTTGAATTACACCGAAGTGGGTTTCTTCACTGGACGCAGAGAAGTTTAAGTGTTTGAAAGTTTGAGTGAAGACTGCAACACTCCGGTTATTGTTTGGTAACTTTCTGACCTCTCGCTGACTGTCGAGTCACTGTGCAACTCTCATCCCTAATCTGAACAAATCCACTGCGTTCATCTTGTTTCCCTCTTTCATCAGATTCCTCCTCTTTCTGTTGAGACAAATTAGTGATTGCTCTCTTAACCGCGTTAATCATGCATTAATGTCATTTACTCTCAGGTGCCTGAGGACCGGAGCCTCCTCTGTTGAACTGCATTTATAATCAAGGACTCATGAATACGCAGAGGACCTTCTGATTCTACCTCAGAACATGTAAACAAGTATAATTAAAGCTGTGATTATCAACTTTAGACGAATTAATTACTTGGAGGAGCTCCCTTTAGTTTAAAGTCTTGTTAACAAACTCAGCGAGGCTGCGTTCAAGAGCTGCACGTCTGAGGATGAGCTTATCAGATACTCTGGTCGCCGTCACAGAGCGGTGCCGAGGCCGTGTTTTGTTGAAGACGTGACACGTTCTCCACAAGCTTAAGGGAAAGTGTGAAGTAAGGATAAACTTCGTTCTTCACCAGTTTTGAGGCGTTCAATCACTCGTTCCAGGCGAACAAAGCTGATTTTGTGGCAAAACTTAGAGTGGCTCTTTGAAGGTTACCGCTAATTGGGACTATTTATCAACACACTGCAGCCAATAGTGACAAGTACATGCTCTTTTCCCCTGTTTCTCATTACTGCTATCTGTAATGAGGGGGGAATGTATCTTTGAATTTACATACAAGGGCAGCAAGGAGAGGAGAGCAGAGCAGGAGAGCTGGAAGAGGGAAGTGTTTGGTGGAAGAAACGAGCTGATGTAGAGAAACAGGCAATTTTACAAGTCACTACAATCCAAGTACAAAGTGAGTCGCAAGTCATTTGGGTCTAAGGTTTCAAGTTTTTCTGTTGTGGACAGGTTAAGTCAAGTCACAAGGTTGTCCAATCAAGAAGTCAAGTCCAGTCAAGTCACAAGGTTGTCCAATCAAGAAGTCAAGCCCAGTCAAGTCACAAGGTTGTCACGTAAAGTCAAGTCAATTTACAGAGGTGTCCAATAGAGCTGCACGATTTGGGGAAAAGGTGCGATTTGCGATTAGGTGGACAATATTGCGATTGCGATTGTGCTTGCGATTTAATAAAAAAAAGTTGTGTCATGATGAGTCTACACGCTTGCTTGGTTATCATGGAGAAAAATCTGAATTGCATGTGCTGACATTGCGATTGCGATTGCGATATCCTCTTTTGCGATTACATAATTGCATGTGCTGACATTGCGATTGCGATTGCGATAATCGTGCAGCCCTAGTGTCCAATCAAGACTTCAAGTCCAGTCAAGTCACAAGGTTGTTGAACCAAGAAGTCAAGTTAATCAAGTCACAAGGTTGTCAAGTCTCAAGGTTGTCCAATCAAGAAGTCAAGTCTAGGCTAAATGAGAAGGAAAAAGGTTTTGAGTGGGAGTTATTTCCTCTGCGGACTGGATGTTTGTTATGAAGAGTGATAAAGTGTTGAAGAGGGGGGCTTGCTGCCATGGATGAATATTATTGATGCAGTCACAGAGGCTACAGTCGCCCATATTAGTATTTGCCTCAGTGGCGAGTGAAACAATGTTCAAAACACAATCGACGGACATATCACCAACACACACACGTGCACACACTCACACACTGATAATAGTGCTAGCTTAGTTTCATGTGCAGTCTTTAAATGACTAGAACGATTTACGTTGTTCCCTCTTTTCTGTTTACTTTAGCATTGCATATCTTGCGTTGTGCGTTCCTCATTTGTCTCATTGGAGTGGAAGTTTTTAAATGCATACTGCTTTACTTCAAGAGCAGCAGAACTGGCTACAGGCTCACCTGTCTTAAGTTGAGTCGAGTCTAAAGGCATTGTCTTTCAAGTTGAGTCTCAAGTTTTTTACCGAGTTGCAAACAGTCACATTTGCGACTTGAGTCTGACTTGAGTCAAGTCTGGAGACTAACACTGTCTACAAAACAACATTCTCAGGTATTAGTCTGAGTCGACTAAAAGTGAAGTGATGTCAAACTGAGGAAACACTCGCTGAGTTTTGTAATCTCTGAAATCCCAAACTTTGACCCAAATTATGTCAAATTGGATCCATTTAATGCAAATAATGAAGTTTTATTCACTAAATTTATCAGAAGCATGATAAAAAAAAGTACCCTCAAGCTTCTTAACTTCTAAATGTTTAGTTTTATGAAAGTTGTGAAAGCTGGAGCGACCTTCCGTTTCTGCACAATGACAGCTCTTAACAAAGACAGATAGCGCGAGAAGGTGGATTTGAGCCGAAAAACAGACGTTCTTATCTGGTAATTACGGCTACAATACTGTCACATTTCATTCCGCCCGGTACCTGCTATCAGAGCTGAAACAAATAAAGACTGCGTCCCGCCTTGAATCCAAATGTGACGTACAGTTTGTACTCTGAAACTGTCAAAAGACGAGCTGGAGGGAGTATCTCCGCTCAGGATTACTCCGGCTCTTTCTTTGCTCAGAGATTACCGGTGCCAGGTTGATTTAATCACGCACATTAATGCTGCTAATTAAAATTTCCGCGCCCATGTTGGTGAAAAGGCCTTCAGAAGAGAATTACCTTGAGACGCCGTCCTCCAGGCCATCAGTATGCAGGGACGCCGCAGCGGAGCAGCGTGCTTGACAAGTCTTATCTGCAGCCGTCGTCCACAGGTGTTGGCTGTCACAGGAGTGTGATCAAAATGCTGCGCAGGGACTGGGCTGCAGCCAAACGCTATTTACCCGCCAGATTACAGAGAGGCCGGCTGCTGGGAGAGGAGAGCATCACCACATGTATGCTCAGTCTTATAACAGTAACAGCCCCAGCAGCTACCAACAAGCTAACGTTTCCCTTTGGAAGCTGAGAGGCGTTTAATGTGACAGAAATATCGGCAACATGAAGGTTTATGCGTGTATTAAAATTTTCACTGTGCTGCGATGATTGCTGAGGTGTTTTAAAGAGGATCCAGAGATGCAGGCGGGAACTTTTAGGATCTAAAAGGTTCCTGCTCCTTGCTCTGGCTTTAAAATCCTGGAGATAGCGTCTCTCTGGGTTTTTCTTTTGAAGGGACCAGCTGCAGGCCCTGCAGATCTGGATAATAAACCTCGATGTCATCATAAGTAGGTGAAATGATGACTCAAACGCCGAGCACAAGAGGCAGATAGTCGGAAATGAATCCTCCATTGTGGCTGATTTTTCTCTGAATGCTGCAGAGACTCACGCTTTCTCAGACAATAGATACAATATCAATCACAGCCGTGAGACGCTTTCAGGCATTTTCGCTCAAACGTTTTTTGGCTGGCTGTTGAGTGCAGTTGGTAGCGTGAGAAGAATGAGTGTGATTTCCTGAAGCAGGCTTTTTTTGGTTATTCCATTTGTCAGGCTCTCAGCGGCGTGCTGGAGATGCTGTTGAGCTGCGTTTGATCCGGCAGCCAGCTGGTCCACGCCGACAAAGGACTGCTGAGGCCGATTACCCTCAAAGCGGCGTCAAACCGGACTTCCTGAATCAGACAAATATATGTCATAGTGGGAAATGCCAGCATCAAGTGGGAGAAAACACCTCAAGCTGAGCTGCTTCTTTAAAGTGACAGATTAGCATTTTTTCCTTTCTTTGAGAGTTTTATCTCTGATGAAGGTATCATATCCTCCAGAGATAGAAAATAAAAGAGAAAACACTTTAATCGGCCATTTTTCCCCGCTCTCCTGATGTGTCCTTGTAAAGGCACTATTAAGTTGTCTTCAGAGACAAATTACAATAGAGATAAAGCCAGCGTGTTTGTTGATCTGACTGATCTCGCTGAGCTGTAAAGGAAGCCAGGAGGTTTCTGTGCACTCGCCAAACAAGCGGCAGATAACATCAGCACCCGACGTAAAGACGGATGTGTTATAAAGTGCTCTCTGTTCCACATTAGCACGTCGACTTTCATTCATCTCCCGCCTGCCTGCGCCCAGCCTCCGGTCATGATGTTTGTGATTTCAGAAAAAGGCCAAGTGAAGGTGAGGCATAAAAATGTGAGTTTGACAAAGTTTGGGAGTAGGAAATAAGCAACAAAGCTGGAGTCCTTTGAGTTTTTATTCTTATTTCAGACGTTTCATACAGGCCTCTGATTGTAAAGTTGCACACACCAGAAATGACATTATTTCTCCACATTTAGGTCTAAAACATCTCTTTTTCTGCAGATTTAGAAAGATATTTGTGAAATATATTTGTCAGATATCATACATTAATGTTAAATGTTACAAATAAAAGTCCTAGGTAAGGATGGGAACTGAATTAGGTACTTTATAGGTACCAACCTATTTCTGTCAAAAGTATCAGGTACCAATTCATGTAAAATCAAAAGGTACCATGTTTAGGTACCTAAATGTTTACTTGTGACTGTATAGGAGTGGAGGGGTGGGAAAATTTGTATTTCATTGTTAAACAATTTTTTTTTTTTTTTTTACCACATAAACAAAAAAAAGTACCGAAAATTGGTGCCATTGAGTACCGATACTGATTGCCAGGTACCAGGCATCAGTACCGTATTGTTTCAATCGTGAAAGGTACCCATCCCCAGTTCTGATTGTAGATATTAAGCTACGTGTCTGAACACTTAGTTTTCTAAATAAAAAGTCAAGAATTGAGAATATCTTGAGGTACAGTTTTCTAAATGTTTAGCTAATATGCAAGTTCACACTCCCGCCTGCTTGAAGTACGAAAATAAAAGTTGGAGGAAGCGATCCTACCAAGCGAGATTTTGAGAAAGTCAAACACATTCGGCTAAATCAGCCGTTAGAAAATAAACGTACCAAGTGCTGTGATGGCGCAGTTGAAGATCCTGTGGCCGACATTGAAGAAGTAGAGCTTGACTTTCCCAAAATTGCTTCCTCTAACTTTTATTTTGGTGCTTCCAGCGAGCAGGAGTGGCAGTTAGCATAGAAGCTAAATATTTAGAAATTGTACTTCAAGATTTAGAATGAAATCCAAATGTTTAGAAACCTAGCTAAATATTTAGAATCAGGACATTTATAATTATCATTTAACATTTAGATGCAATATTTGTAGGGATGGGTAACTTTCACATTTGAAATGATACGGTACTGATGCTCAGTACTTGGAAATGGGTACGGTACTCAACAGTACCAATTTTTTTTTTTTTTCTGTTAATGTGGTACAAAATATCAATTTCTGTAATAATTAAAAACATATTTATTCTTCGTTATGTAACCTTGGAATGCTGCGTTCATGTCCAACATGGAAAATCGCCTACTCTTCCTAAACATGGTACCAGGTTGTTTTGACAGAATCCAGTTGGTCCCTTTAAAAGTGCCTAATTCTGTACCCATCCCTAAATATTTGACAGATATATTTCACAAATATTTCCCTAACTCTGCATTCAAAGTGATGATTTAGAGCTAAATGTGGAGAAATGTTATTTGTAGTGTGTGTGTAACTTTACAATCAGCGCTCCATAGTTTCAGGCCAGAATATGAGGCCTTACCTCAAGGCGCTTTGAGTTCCCAGTTTTTGAATAGGTTGTGATTGTCACCTGTTTAACTCCACTGTTTGAGGATGAGAGGTGAGGAGGCTGCAGAGTTCAACGATGGAGAGCATCAGAGAAGCTCTTAATGATCACTTATTACCCAAACTGGCACTCTCAGCTTCACCCCTGACCCGACGTACTCATCACTTCCATCCACAACAGACCCTTCAGAGCCAGCTTCAGTGAGATTAGAGGAGTATTGTGAATATTTCAGCGTGCCTGTGAGCTGCGTTTAAAGTCAGAACAGCTGTGTTTAATGTAAGAAAGCATTGGTGCTGACAGAGCCCACAGCCCGGCGTTAAAGGGCATCCCATCGCTGGATTGCTTGTGACATTTGGCTGCTATTGTTTTCACAGCTCATGAGCTTTCCGAATCAAGTTTGGACGTTTCACACCTGTAGCCGTAGTGAAACTCATGCACCTCGCGCCGCGCTGTGTTTGCCAGTCTCTGAGGAGCGGTGTGTGTTTACCGGAGCGGGTAAAAACAGCGAGAGCGTGGGATTAAATAACAAATATAAAGTCCTGCGGTGAAGTTTGCTTAAAGTACAGGATAAAGCAGGAATGATAATGTGTTTAGAGGCTGTTTTCAGTGTTGCTGATTCAGAGGTCAGAGTTAAGTTGCTGTACAGGAAAAAGTGCTGCGTGGTTCTCCGGACTACACACTGTGAAATGTATCAGGACAGAGGAGCCAGTCAGCTTGAATGGAGAAGCAGGCTGAATATAAAAGCATGTGTTTACTATTCAGCTACAGGTTACCGCTGTGACTCTCCAAGGCCAGTGGAACAATAAAATCCTCCCTGCTTGTGTTGAATTAATAGTATGTTTACAACCTGAGCGAAAAACGATCATTTACATGTCGACAAAGAGACTCCGTGGACCCTGAGAGTTTGTTTATTTGGCTCGACGTCAGAGTGCGAACTTCTGGAAATGCCACAAAAGCCATGTAAAGGTTTGTGAAACGACCTGTCGCAGACTTTAATCCCATCCTGATGAAAACAGAGGCTTATTCCTGAGACTTTAATCATCAATGTATAAAAAGAGCTGATTAAATGAGCCGCAGTGACGGCAGCTAACTGAAACGGCAAGTAATGAACCTGATCCCATCTCTAATGAAAGTCTGATATATCAGCCTGCAAACGACTTTACACCTGATTCAGTTTATGATGAAATGAGCTGAGGACACACATGTGTAGAGGAGGAGTAAACCTCAAACAAAGAGGTGTGGAAATGCTCCGACAGGCTGTGATGGCTCCAACTTCCAGCCTGAGGTTTAAGAGTCAGATCTCTTTTTGCTGTCTCATCGCTACAGCAAAGAGCTGCTTCCTCACAGAGTCATACATTACTTGTAATTACCTGTGAGAGGATCTCACTTTCACTTAGGAAGAGCTTACTCGTTGTGTGAGTGCAGCAGGTACGGGATTAGATCACATTCAATTCCTCCCACCGTCACCATTTGCAAGTCAAATCCATGTGAAAAGCGTGCGTGGAGCTGGAACCGTGCGTTAGCTCATCCGTGGAGTTAATGCTCTGTATTATAGTCTCCGTCATGGGACTGTGCTGGAATATTCCTTGAGCTGTGCAGGTGCTAAACACTTCACATAAATTTAGGGCACTGGAAAAGGAGCTGAGATGTTGGAGCATCCTTAGTCACACTGCAAAAAGGAGGCTGTAGATTTTACAGAGGCTTCATCTCTGCATCTTTCACTCATCGGGGGTTAAGTTGCAGGGGCAGCGGGCTAACCGGGTTGACCGAGACATTCACAGATTTACGGCTTCTCCTGATGGATCCAGAGATCTATAATCCCTCCAGGTCTCGCTTTACCTGACCTTTGAGTTACTGCTGTTAAGCCCTCCTCCCAGCCTGAATGTCTGCTGGAGGTCCCAACCATAGACTGTAAAAAAAAATGGACAAAAACTGCTCCCCCTGGTGGCTGGCTGCAGTATAGGTCAAAAAATCCACCTCCCCAGTCATTCCAGATGGGCTGTGGTCAAACTTTAAAAACTTAATACACCTAGCAGAAATGTTTCTCACGTCCAATTGTTGCGGTGATTTGAAGATATCGTTGGCTGTCTTGTATTCAAGTCCTCTCTTTTCTGAAAAGTTTTGTTTTCATGAGTTAACAGAGGTTAAAAACATCATCTGCAAAGAAGGAAACAAATGTCCCAAATGCAAGGTCACAGCATTCTTCTGTGATGTTTTCCAAACTCTGCTGCAGCTTCTCCTGAACATTTCTCGGCGTGTCCTAAAGTCTGCTGTAACTCGGCCAAAGTCAGGAGAGCAAAACAAACACAAGGACATCATTTCTGAGCCAAGAGACTCGGAGCCAAAGGAGCAGAGCTTAATGAAATCTCCGCACAGGAACAAGGCGTGGAGGCGTGTCAGACATGACATCAGACGCCCTGCTCTTTAAACCAGAAGGAGCTTTACCGTCTTTGATTTACACGTGACCTGAAAGATCCGCCTGAGGCCACGTTGGCTCCATGAGGAGAGACGCCGGCACATCCACGCACAGCTTGGCGCTGGCAGAGCACATTTCGTTCCTCTGAATGTTGAACCTGGAGGCCGGGCCGCCGCCGCAGCATAATGATGCAGCAAAAAAAAAAAAGAAGTGGGAGTGAAAAATGAAAAGCACCTTCCCGCTCTTTCTGCTCTCTCTGTGTCGCACACATGCTCCGCTCCCAGACACAGAAAACAGAACTCATTCACATTTGTTTTACACCCGCTGCACACTGCTCCAGAGGTGTGCTCGCCCCGCAAACGACGAGGACCGCCAGCCGTCCTGGAGATGCATTCCCTTTGGAAATCCCCAACACGAGACAAACAAACATCCTCCTCGCGATACATTAGCTATTCATTCACATTTGCATGCTTCAGTCAGAGGCTGCCAAGACTTGCTCTCTGTGCAATGCTAATCAATTCCTGCAGCGGCTGGATAAGACCGCTGCACCCTCCCTTTGAGCGCCAGCCAACACTAATATGAATGACTCATTTGCAATGTAAAACAAGATCAATTAGTAATCCAGCATGGAGTGTGCATGCAAACCAGCCGGTAACCTCCAGTATGGAAACCTGCTTCTTGAACTGCTGGTCTGCGCTGCCTTTTTCTGTCTAACAGGATTACACAGTCCTGCAGAGCATTGTGGGGCTGTGAAGGAATCTTTCCCTCCATTACCAAAATAAAAGAAAGCTGCTGCACAAAAGATTCAAACAATATCTCCACGCTGCTGCAGACCTTTCCTTTCAGCTCTTTATTGAGGTCAGAGTGACTCGAATTCAGACGCCGTTGAATGCATCGCGACCTTTTGCACCTCGGATTGAAACGAGCCATAATGTTTGAGACCTTGTCTGTCAGTCTTTATCTCTGCGAGAGTGGAAGGCAGAGAAAAGATTACCGTGTTCTTTGTGATGCAGAGGTTGAGGACCTCATTTGGGGGATACTGCATCTCTTATCCCATCCTGCAGCTTCTTTCTGAACCCTCCTGCTGAGCTCTTACCAAAAAAGGACTCTCCGCTCCGGCTCTGCGGTGTCGGGAATGTTTAATTATCTTGTTAAGGCACAAAAAGGATTGGGGTGTCCGGGGATCAGAGGCTGTATCACTGCAGGGATTGGGAGTCATATCTGCGAGCTCTGCAGATGCTCCACGGCGAGCTGGACTGTAAGAGGATGATTAAATTCTTCACATGGCTCTCTTAGC
The DNA here is from genome assembly GCF_033239565.1 of Halichoeres trimaculatus. NCBI lineage: Eukaryota > Metazoa > Chordata > Actinopteri > Labriformes > Labridae > Halichoeres > Halichoeres trimaculatus. The sequence goes on from NW_027437202.1 coordinate 7,199,663, forward strand.
TTCCTCCTTCCTGTCCTGTCAATCCATCACGCGTCCTTTCACCTCTTATCTCGTGTCCATCCTTAGTTATTACGTCCTGTCTGGCTCGTGCTCATAAATTTCTGCCTGGAATAATCAAATGTCTTCTCTTTTAAGGTCTTGGTATTGTTCGTGCACTTAATCTCTAACACGAAGCTCATTAGTCCAATTATTGATGTTCCAACTCTGGGATACACTGTAAAAAGCTGCTGTAAAAGTATTTATTGCGTCATTTTAAGTATCAAGACTTTTTTTTTTCCCATAATCCTTTGGAGTAATATACTGAAACATGCATTTGTTATTGATCTGCAGAATTTTTCTTCACTGACTTATGATGAGCATGCAGAGGAAAGCTTGTAATTACTCTCTACAGTAGCTTCAGCTAATGCTAACAGTGTAAATCCCCCCCAGACTGCAGCTCACTGACAGTGTAATAACTCTCTATTGGACTCTTGTTGCACCCATGGGAGCCCTGCTGCAGAGTGACTCACTCCCACTTGTGTGTGCAGAGCCCAGAGTAAAGATTTACACATGAATGGATTTATTTGATTATGTCCATCATTGATTAACACCACTATAAGAATCAATAGAGCGATGAAAGGTGATTTAGTCCTGACCTTTCTTAACGGGTCGCTATTTCTGTTGGAGGTGTCATCCGCGTGTCGATGGAAGTATGCATAAAAATGGCTCCTCTGCGAATTCATGAGGTGAAGGAGCATCTTAAACTGGATTAATAGGCTCTGAAGCAAGAATCAACATGTGGAAGCGTGTTTCTTTCTTTCACGTGTGCATACAGGAAGCTGCTGCAGGACTTTGAGGTGTGAAGCTGTGCATCTCAATCCGCTCAGGTGAGCATGTGATGAAGCGCTAACGCTCTGTGAAGATGGAAACGCAGTGACATGCCTATGAGGTTATTATTTGTGCCACCAGAAAATAAAATTGAATTGAAATGTTGAATTTGAAAAGCATGTAATGGAATTTAATGTTTTGAAATTGAATTTTTTTTTTATTGAATAATATTTTTTAATTGAATTTGAAACCGCATTTTACTTCTGAAAATTTAACCCGTTTCATAGTTACATATTTTACAATCCCCGAAAAAAATATTATGGAAAACCTTGTTTTTAACCTTGTATAACTAATGAAAACGAAACTTTTCAGAAAAAAGAGGACTTGAATACAAGGCAGCCAACGATATCTTTAAATGACAACAATCGGACGTGAGAAACATTTCTACGAGGTGTATTCATTTTTTAAAGTTTAACCACAGCTCATCTGGAATGACTGGGGAGATGGATTTTTTGACCAATACTGCAGCCAGCCACCAGGGGTCGTGCTGCTGAAATTGAATTCTGTGTTTTTGAATTTAAAGTATTCAAAAGAGGTGAATTTTTATGGATATAATACAATTTAAAATTCAATTTCAAAACATTAAATTCTCTTACACATCATGCTTTTCAAATTCAATAGTTTAATTCAAATTGCAGCAAATCTTGCAGCAAATATGATGATCTGTATGAAAAATCTGTTTAGCTTCTCTGTCTTTTAATATCATAAAATGAGACATATTTCCAGACTCGTGCAGCTCACATGAAGTCCAATAAGACCATTTTTGCTAAAAATAAGACCTAACCACCTGCTGTGGATCCCACCCTGTCATTTAAACCAGCGCAGAAAAAGAAAAACAGGATGAGACGAGTGGAATAAAGCAGCTCTGGGTGTTAAATTCTGAAAGTCAGCAGAGTTTATGCAGCAAACAAAACGCTCCTCTGAGTCCAGACCACATTAGCATTTCCCAACACCTCGGATTGTTGCTCTGACTCCTTTTGCCTCGCTCCCGCTTTTTGAAATGCGAACATCAAACAGGACGGGCGGACACAGCTTATCACGGTGGCTGCGTTTAATCGGGATGAGATAACTCCGGTCAGTCCGGATATGAACGTTTGAAGCTGCCGTCGTTGTGACATGAATCCACCCTGAAAAAAATCCATCGCATCCGTGACACCCGTGTGATGGCTTCACAGCAGGGGGGGCTCTGCTGCCTTAACATCAATGAGGAGGAGGAGGGTCTTTGAAGGGTCTGTGATCTGGCACACGGTGAAGAAAACATGAATTCAAACAATCCTGTGAATAATTGAAGACGGAGCAGAGGATTCATCCTTCTGCAGGTCTGACGTCAAAGTGTTTACACATCATCGTTGGTAGATGGATGTGCAGCTCATGGTTTATCCACTCCAAACATGAAAGTTTAATTAAGCGATCTCTTCAGATGTGTGAAATTAGACTGTGATTCTGGAGTTTATCAAAGAAGCTTCTGCGCTAATTTCAGCTCCACAAGACTGCAGAGGAAGAGATCTGAAGTCGAGCTTTGAGCTTTGTTTTTGGGGAGCTGTCATGTCATCCTTCTTTTTTTTTTCTTTTTCATTTGTTTGCCTGAGCATCGACTGACCATTTGAAGCCGAGGCGCTTTATATTCAGCATTTACATTCACCAGCTTCATGAATAGAAATGTAATTTCTGCCTTTAATGCGTTTCCCTCTTCCTGTATTAATTCGGAGGCGGTCGGAGACTCTCAAAGAGCTCAATCAGCTCGCTGCGCAGGCCGGCGTGGAGCTGCATCAGAAGCAGGAGCTGTAAGAAAAAGCGAAACAAGTGAAGCACCCAGACCTGGAGTGAAAGTCGGAGTCTGTACTTCTGCTGTTTGGATGTTAAGCGAATTAAAACGCAGACTCAGAGTTGTGAGGAAATCCAGCTTAACTGAATAAACAGCCTTAAAGAAGAAGTGTATCACAGGATTAAGGTGGTTTCTAAATCGTTTAATGAATTAGCGAGTCTGGAGTCTTCCTGTGGCTCAGTGCACTTCCTGTTTTAACTCTCCCATCATTCATAGCTCTCCCCACCCCCTCTCTGCTCATCTATAATTCAGTGTGAGTGCGCTCCCTGACACCACGCTATTAATTAGTCTTTTTGTTCATTAAAGGCTCGGCTTTTAGAAGACCATCATGTTTTATTTTACTTTTAATTACTTTGTGCGTTGGCAGCTTTCTATTTCTAAGATTTATGTTCCTCAGGTCCCGACCGCCGTCCAATTAGAAGCAGATCTGTGTGTTTATGAGGAAGGAGGCGGGGGAGCAGCTGAGGCGTTCAAAGACTGCAGCTTCACACGTGATGTAATGAGATTAGCGCCGCCTTTGAAATGATCGTCAGTTCCTGCGGGTCAATTGATTTGCCATTCAGTTTTAAAGCACCCCGAGGCGCGTGATGTGTGAGCGCGCACGCCGTTAGATCTGTGTGTAGTCTGCGGGGACGCTTCAGGCGACAATCAGACATGAGACAAAGAGATAAAAACACACGTTAAGCTCACGCTGATCAATTAAGCAACAAATAACAGATTTATTTAGATTTATTCGAGGGCCACGCTGAGGGAAGTGAATCTCAGGCGACCTCGGCGTGAGATCAGGCCGTGAAACAGCGAATTAAAGCGTCTCTAAAAGTGACGGCGTATCCTCTCGTAGAACAAACCCTGCTCTATTTTCACCCCCACATCCTGCTGAACTAATTCCCCTGTTGTTTCAGGCTGAGCTTGTTTTCAGGCCTAGTTAATACTTCATAAAAAAACAGTGTGAAGCCAAAACTGTGGCCTTTCAGTGACTGTCTGCAGTTGTTATATATTAAAAGAGATTTCCACCGCCTCAGCCCACTCAAGACATTAAAAATAACATGCACCGCTTTGAAAAATTCACCTTCAGACACGACTGCTGGAAGCGAGCCGGTTCCTCCAGCTGTGAGGACGATGGGGAACCGGCTGTAACAAGGCCCAGACTTAACGTTCCTACATAAAGTTTCCCAGCGTGCATTCTGTTTCTGCTCGTTTTGTCGGACATGACGCAAACGTCTTGCTCTGCCGCCTCATCCCCCGAACTTAAAGTGACACTTAAACGCCCCGCGTGGAGCTGCTCAGGTGTCTCGTATCAGCAGGGGACGCCTCCTGAATGCGAGGCACGCCTTTTAATTATTCCTGCAGTCATTAAGAGTTGATGAACTTCTGCGGCGAGCTCCGCTGAACATCTGTGGCTCTGCAGAGCGGAGACACTGCAGCCATGTTCGGCTCGTCCCCCTGGAGCTGCTGGAGCTCTGAGAGGAGCCGAGGTAGGAGCGAACCCTGCTGCATGACTTCTCTCTGACTCTGCTCATCCTCAGCAAACTGCAAGTGGTGTTAAAACAAAATCTGCAGCTTGAAACATTCGTCCCTGTGGGTCGTACTATCACAGGAGGTAGCTGTTGTGCTAGAAATGATATTTTGTCAGTAACATCTGAAAATAAATCTTGCTGTGAGAGCTTCCAGAGCTTTAAAACTGAGATTTCTTATGTTGCTGAGCTCAGTTTTCCTGCATCAAAATTAGGGATGCACAGATGTGAAAATTTTGGTTGATACCGATATCGATATTGCAGCAATGGCCGATATTTACCAGTATCAATATTGGTATAAAAAAAAATAACAATCTGAGATGATGTGTCGACGTAGCTCAGAGAGAAAGCGTGACTCAATCGTGAGAAAAGACGACCATGGAGAGGATCAGAGGATGGAGCACTGAGATGATTTTTTGATCAAAAACCAGAGGAGAGACATAAAAAAAAAGAATCCACTCTTTTTAGGTAGTTTTGTGTTCACATAGTTAGAGAAAACAAGATTATTTGGGTCTTGAAAGATCATTCAAGATGCGCTGAAAATAGCTAGCGGCTGATGAGTGAATATCGGCTGATATCGACATTGATACTGATACTGACAACACAGTCGTGAGGAAACTTGTGGGACAGGATGAAAGCAGGAGACACATCTGGTCATCCTCAGAGTTACGCCTCCCTCAGGAGCTCCTCGGAGAACCTCCTGCAGCTCCTTTTTTTAATTAGACAGGCAGTCTGAGAGGCTCATTTGCAGGTCAGACTCACCTGAACTTGTTTGATCCTCGATGGCCCTGCAATGTCAGGACACAGAAATGAAACACCTCCATGCAAAACAGGCAGAAATTGGAGGTTTTTGCTCATTAAATTTGGCTCGTCGAGGCGCGGGGCATGTCAGAGGGGATCGTTAAATATTTCCCTGAATATAAATCAGCTCCGACTCTTGAAGCAGAGTTTTTGTTTGTCAGGTACGGCGGAGCGTGATATCCCCGCACCTTTCATTAGTATGCCATGAAAGACGTGTGGACATGAGGCTGAATGGTGATCACAGCGAGGTGCTTTAATGCAAACAGGCGCTAAGAAGCTATAATGCTATGCAAACATGCCTCTGCTGTCATCAGGCTTAGTGCACCACCTCTGATATCTTCAGTTAATTGAAAGTAAAATCAGATGTACTGATGCACGTGTGCAGCTCTGCATCAGGAGATCAAGGTCAGAATCACCTGATTCGCTCTTTTGGCTCATTCAAAATCTTCCTCCAATCAATCTGAGTCACTTTCAGAAAAAACACCTCTCTGACTTTTTGTCCTCAGGGGTTACGACCTCTATTTGATCCTTTTATTCCCATCACCTCTTATCGCCTCCTGGCTGTTGACTCAGACTTATGATTTCATCAGTAATCCTAAGACACCCACCTGGTTTCCATCACCTCTCCTCAAAGCGCAGGGTTGATTTCGTGCCGTAGAAACACAAAGAACAGGAAAGGTTACTTAAAAGGCCGCTCCAGCTGAGAACACACAGAAAGGCCTGACAAACTTCATCAACACCAAGTGAAAACCAAGCTCAAACAAACTCTGGAAACGAAGGAGGAAGAACACGACGGCACATTTCCTGTTGAGCATCAAAAGCGCTCCCTGTAACCTCTCTTCAATACAGCTATTCATCAGCGTCAGGGTTGTGCTCTGGTCTCTGTCAACACCGCTTCACCTTCACAAGATAAAAGACGCTCGTTTTCTCTGTCATTGTCTCGCTATTGAACGTCGCACGCTCCCTCCACGGGACGACCTTGGCCCACCTGAGGTCAGCGTATCATCACGCAGCCGGGGCGTTTAGCCAGCCGTGGAAACTCTCGGATGCTGGAGTCTGGAGATAACACCTGGATGAGCTGGTTTCTCTTTGCAGATGCGTTCCTGACTTTAGCTCGATCAATCAGAGCTGTGTGGGGCGTTAAGCTGCAGGTGTGTCACTAATCCCAAGCTACAAGTGCTGCAGCATTAGGATGAATCTGCTGCAAATTGGATGTTGCAGAGCGGACGGAGCTATCCGCGCTCCTGGGTTAGATTGCTTCTCCACTGTTCCTCATTAGAGCACAATCGCTTTGGGCTTCACACCGGACAGGCAGGCAATACGACGCTGTTAAGACTGGAGGATCCGCGGGGCAGAAATTAGAGGCCGTTCACCGGCTAACACTCTGAAACACATTAGCAGCAGACAGGCGCAGCACGGCAGGGGAGACCTGCTGGGCAGCTAAAAGCAAACAAGACACTTTAAAGTGGGAGAGAGTGGCTTTGTTTGCTCCTCTCCAAACCACCAGTGAATTCCTTTAGAGGTCTAAATGCTCTAATAGATGGAGGGATGGAGACAAAGTGACACTAACTGACATCAAATCCAGTGGAAAGTAGTTTGATCCAAAGTCGTGGTGAAGAATGAAAGAGGAGAAGAGGCAGAACAGCAACTCCTGGAGCAACTCCACACGTATTAGCTCAGAGTCCCCGAGTGTGAGATTATTTATCCAGAGGACAGTGACGGGAGGAGAAAGGGATGACATCCGCTAAAGATCATGAATCACATCCTGATCTCTAACGGGATTATACGGTCTGACTGCGGCTTTCGGAGCCAGCAGAGCGAAGCCGCGATGATGACACTGAAGCTTATGTTGTTAAAGTCGAACAAAGTGATGCCGGGTCATTCTGCTGCTATCACGACGATACAGTCGGGGTTGACAGGAGGAATCATCATTATCTGCGTTGTTTTCATCAGTAAAATCCAAAGTTCACTCTGCATACAATCGTGTTCGAAGGAAGGAGCTGAAACTAAAGTTAAAAAACAAGAAACATCCTCAGAAACTTTTCTTTCCATCCAGTCTGAGTGTGTGTGTGTGTATGTGTGTGTGTGTGTGTGTTGAACTTGTAGATAGCATTGAATCTTGAAAAAGCTCCATCCGTTGTATCAAACAGGTGCAGTATGGGGGAACTGTAGTGCAGTATCAGAGGAGTGGAGGTGTTTGAGTGATTGAGGAGGCTCCGCTGTGTGTGCACACACTCCTTCACCTCCTCAAACCACCGTCTTATCTGACGCTCCTCTGGAGTGGGAGCTTCAGGAAGTTTGGGGCTGGTAGACTCACAAAGGCCCGTCACTTTTTCTTTATATAGTCCACAGCCGGTCCAGAATATAGATCAGGTTGCGGCACAGTATCTGCTCCTCTGTTCTGTCCTTCAGAGGCGAGGGGAAGGACAGGAAGACGACAGAGGGAGGAGGGGGGAGTATCTTTTCCACCCCTGGAAAAAGTTGGAAAAAGAAAACAAAGTGAGACATTTTTGAAAGCATTGATTGGAGAGAGGAGAAACCTAATAGGACTTGGCAAGAGGCACAAACATGCCCTTGAAATATCATTTTCATACACTTTTCTAAACAGAGTGTCTGGGGGGACAGACGCTCAAGAAATGTACTTCCTAAAAACTGCACTTCCTTTTGTGATGACACTTTACGAATTTCATCACACTTAGGTAATAATTAGACAAAGTTTTTTCTTATTCTTTGAAATTACCCCCAAAATTTCATGAGAAGAATTTGGTGAAAATTAGCACATGACTTCTGGACAGATTCTGTTTTGCAGCAGGGGCGGCGTTAAGGGTGGGCCTGCGGGTCCCAGGCCCACCCTAAAGTTTTCTATTGATTCAATTTACTTTAATTTTTTTAATCGTTTCAAAAAGAGAATTCTTTGTTAGCGGTGCTCTGTCTTAGTGAAATGAGCCATGCTTTTAGCTTGTTAAAAATAAAAAATTAAAAGATAGCTGAGTTACGAAACATTTATCATGATGTGGGCGGGATCAGAACATCATCATGGCAAAGACTGTAGATTTTTATTCATTTTATGTTATGTTACCACCACCAACACCATAGCAGTGCAGCCTACTGGTGCGTTAGAGCGCCACCCTTTGGTCAGTACCATTGACTCATTGCAGATTGATCTGTCTAATGCACAAAAGAGTCATAAAAAATGCAATTAAAGTGGGAATAAGCAACCAAATCATCTTTAAAACCACACATAGAGGCTATGAAGCTAACTTCTGTATTCAAGAGCTAAGAGCTCTCTGGAAATAGCAGAAACGTTGGTACTGAGAAAAGAAAACGTAAATTTCAAAGAAACTGGAGAAAAACCAGTAACCTACCAATTGTGACTTGTGGCAATGAATTTGGATGTTATTTTAAAGAAATTATGTGCTAATTTCAAAGAAATAAGAAAAAACGTTGTCTTATATTACCAGAGTGTAAAAGCGCTACCCCTTTAGCGCCCTCTTGAGTCTCCTCCCTCCTAAAACTGGAGCTCCAGCTCAAGGTCAAACACCCTTTAGTCCCTCAGAAGATAACTTTACCGAACATTTACATTCTCTTTGAGTATAATCCTTTAATTCATGTGGTCAGACAGAAATAATACTCTGACTTTGCCCTTTAATCTTTGCAGTTATTAACTGCTGCATGTTTCTGGATGTTAAACACTTTATTTTAGCTCCTCTCTCCCAGAGTCAGGAGGTCAGTTTTCCCTCGGACAGAGATAAGGCAGCTTCCCCCCGTCAGCGCTCGCAGAGGTCTCTGAGCGTGCCCGATAACGCCGCACCTGCGTTATCTCTCATGTTAAAAGCCCTCGCCTTGTTAGCATGCTAAATGATGGATCGTCCTCTCGGAGTAGAAGGGGCTTCGGCTCCCCTGTGGCTCTGAAACCCTCGGCGCCCTGCGAGTCTGATGATAGATTACCCAGCCTCTATCTGCGGCGGCTGATTATTCCGCCTCTATCATGAAAGCTAAGTGCGAGTGGGGATGTGATCGCCTTGTAATGTGGCCTGAAATAGCTTGATTATGCTCAGGTCCATTTTTATCCGGCTGGAGAACACACTGCACAGTCTGTTTGTGCACGTTTTGGGGAAGATGGAGATGGCTGTCACTTACATTCTGCATTAAATCTAATCAACAGTGAACATGACAGATATTAAATCTGCTCCTCATAACTTAATCAGGGAGAGTGACCTCTTTAAAGCGTCCATCACAGCGTTATTAAGCCAACAATCACTCACACAGTAAGAAACTAATTACAGGACATTCTTTAAAGCAGGAGGGAGGGGCTCTTTACACCATAGTCTATTATCACAGTCATTATTAATGAGCACAGCTGGACGCATGAAATCATAATAATTCAGTGTGAGGTCTGACCTTCAGCTGGGAGTGACAGCTCAGATAATCTGATGACACACTTGGCCTCTTTAGTCATCAGCGTGTGGAGTGGAAAGTGTGTACAGTAACACACCTAAAAGACGTTTTCTGATTAATTTCTGCAGATACAGTGGGAAAAATAAGTATTGACTCCATTCATTGCTCCGTCAATTATATGAAGTTTGGAGAAACAACCCCATGCCTTGATGCTTCCACCTCCAAACTTCACTGTTGGTGTAGTGTTTTTTGGCTGATGTGCAGAGCCATTTCTCCTCCAAACATGGTCTGTAGTATGACAGCCCAAAAGTTCAGTTTTGGTCTCATCTGACCAGACAACATCCTCCCAGTATTCTACAGGCTTGTCAAGATGCTGTTTAGCAAACTTTAAACCAGCTTCAACATGCCTTTTCTTGAGGAATGGAGTCTTGCGGGCTGAGCGTCCATAGAGGCCATGGCGGTGGAGTGCATTGCCTATTGTTTTCTCTGTAACAATTGTACCTGCTGCCTCCAAGTCTTTCTGGAGCACTTTCAGGGTGGTCCTTGGCTGGTTGAGTACTCTTCTGACTATCTTTCTGACTCCTTGGTCAGAAATCTTCAAGGAGCTCCTGCCCCTTACCCTTCATGAGGTGTGTTATCGCACTTAATTCCACATAATCATTATTTATGGCCCTGAACGTTGTGATTTCTTTTCATGTGTGGGTTTTTTGAGTTAATACCAATGTCTGGTAGCAGCTTTGGAAATAAATTTAATGATAAAAAAGTTCAATACTTATTTTCCCCAACGTATTACGGTAAAATGCTCCTCGAAAACATAATTTTGGTATCAGAGAAGACGCCTAATAGAAGTGTTGAAGCAATGTTGGAAAGAGAACAGACATTAAGATTCCAGAGAGGAAGAAAAAGGAAATTTATTAAGTTCACATTTCTTTATCAAATCTGCAGCGTGGTGATAAAAGCCGGCTGTTCCTCAGCGTTTCTGCAGAGCTGACAGCTGGAGTTCCAAGATTTTTTCGCTTTCCAACATTGATGTACGACTCTAATAACTCTGTGAGGTGAGCAAAATGCAAAATATCGTTTCTGAAATGCGGGAAAACAAAAGCAGACATCTTTTTCATCCGCTGAGGTAATGAGAGGAGTATCTTCTTCTCCACTTTGTAGTGTCAGCTTTCACCAGAAGGAGTTAACATCTTTACTCTTTTTATGCCCGGAGGGGATTTCACCAAAGACGATGTAAGAGGAGGAACGCTGGGAGATAAAAGTCTGCTTCTCTTCGCAGCGACTGTTCGTAAATCAGACCGAGCAGATGAATGCAAACTCCAAATCAGCGATGGCAGGAAATATATTAAACAAATCTGCCGTCGTTTAGCATCACGGAACGAGAGTGGGTGATTCAGTTTGATTGTTACAAGAATACGATTACAGACGCACACACGGGGGTTTTTGGTTTCATTAGCAACGTTAGAGCAGAGGCTGCAAGGGGGCGAGGATGCTTCATCTGACACTTAAAGGCAGAAACTTTAGGAATCAGCTTCACTTCCTCATTCCTGGTGAGATAACACGCTGCACACGACTCCACACACGACTCTACACACATGTCATGTGTTACAGGAGCTGTGAGTCAGAGATAAACAGGTACATCTGGAGAAAATCACCCTCTTATTGAGCTGTGAGCGTCGCCCCGCGGGGGGCTGATGACGACTCCTCTTCCTCTGCATCTTCATCCTCTTTTGTTGTATTAACAAGACTTTACATGGAGCTCATGTCAGCTTTGTGTGTGTGTGTGTGTGAGCATGTGTGTGTGTCGAAATACATGTCTCTAAAATCAGCAGCAGTAAAAACAAGCGAGAGAAAATCTATAGAATTATTCATGGAGACTTTTTTTTTTATCCCTGCAGAAAGATGACAGCAGGAGGCCTCACACACACACACACACACACGCTCACACACAGAGCGGGAGAGGGCTGCTGGTACATTTGTGAGATGAGAAAATAAACCGAATCAATATCCCCTCTGTTGATGCCGTGTGGCAGAGATTGATACTCGGCGTATGAAATATGCATGCAGCTCTAAATCTGAAAATATTGTTTTAGTGAAGCGGAGCCGTTCGGCTGCAGCAGACTTTGAGATTGAGTTACAGGCAGATGAGAACACACACATCTGCATGGTAGCGTAGCTTTGACCTCTGACCCCTGGGTGTTGGAGTCAGGAAGCCCCTGATCTTCCAAACTTTGCAGAGTTGCATGAATGAAAAGCGTCTTCTCCCCCAAAAATCCAAGCAATATTTCTAAAATGAAGCATATATCTCCCACCTGTGAACACACCTGTAGCTGCAGCCCTGCTGTGCTGAGATAAACCTCGATATCATCAGCAGGAAGCCTCCCAGTGATACTTTAAAAAGATACACCCCGCCTGTTTGATAGCATCAGTCTGCTAAATGAAGAGAGGCTGATAAAACTGGAGGAGACAGCCTGGGAAAAACTCAGAGGATGAGCTTCTGGAGGTGGAAACTCTGATTTCAGAATCCTGAAACCTCAAGATTTCATCCAGATGTGGCTCGAAAGGATCCTCCTGGTTGGGTATTGTAGTTGTTTTTGTCTGGCTCTGAAATTAACTCACTTTTTCTGAATTCCCCGTGCAGCTCTCCAAAAAGCTATTTGAGCTCAAAACCACATTCCTTGTTGTGCACTTAAAAATAATGCCCACGTTGTTGTCATAACGGGAGATTAATTATAATCCTCTTCAGACGAGGGTCCTGACGTCACTCAGACTTTTTAATGGGAATAAATCAATTCATGGGAACAGTAAGCAGATCCAATTGAGCTTAATTGTTCTCCATAAATGAGGTTCATTAGCGAGCGGAGAGCACAGTGATGCTGCAAAGGCATATTTCTGTCACAGTCATGCATCCTTCAGTTTGATTTAACCAAACACTGAAGGGCAATTTCAGAATAATAATAAGTGTGATTGTTTTCAGGCGGCCGTAATGAAATATTTGTGACATTTAAATCTGTGTCAGCTCAGATTTGTTGCCAGGAGACGCGGTTTTGCGGAGACGCGGTGACCTTTGACCGGCAGAAGTTGATCAGGGAGGAGCGGAGGGAAGTGAGGAGGGATGGCTCGAGAGGAAGTAAACGCAGCATGACATTTTGATTCCTGCGCTGATAAGTTGACATTATTCGTAGGTGTCACTAAAAGCGGCTGAAGGTGGCAGGAATACGGTGGATATGAAAACTTTATTTGGGTGATAAAACCCTCTGAATCCTGAGGACACAGAGCCTCTAACACACGGGAAAAACTGTGAAGATTACCTTGACCTCAAGGATCCCTTTCCTTGCATCAAGAAGTGCAAGAGTCCCAGCTTCCCTGGAAGACGCTGTGCTTCCTGCATGGTCTGAACTCTCACTAACAGTCACTATGACGCTCCAGCTCCCCCCACACACATTATGAACACACACTTTAACACACAGAGAGCGCCCTGGGCTGATGGAGTGTTGGGGAGGATCAGTTTAGTGTTTACTTGTGTTTTCTGGTCAGGGGTGAGAGGAGCAGAGACGCCCCCGAGGGGGGTGAGGCGCTGCGTGAGTTAATGTTTCACATCCAGCAGATTAAGAGCGAGCCGGCAGACGTCAGGTCCGAGCAGACGCCGGGGAGTGAAGGGTAATGGATCAGAGAAATTACTTCACGCTCAGTTCGGGAAAGGAGACACATTGGACCACAAAAGCCTCTCAGAGAGCTTCATTAGAGGGCGGCTGCTGCAGCATCACTGTCTGCCGAGGCATTATGGGGGAGGCCCGGTCCATCCTGCGGCTGATAAAATCCATCAACACACTTTCACTCTGTCTGCTTTACTGGAAAGACTTTGAGAGCTTCTGCAGCAGACTCCACGTTGATTTGAATATTCAAAGCAGAGCTCAGGTTTAGATTTCAGAGATGTTCGCATTTGATGAACTGAAGTTTCTGTTTTCTTCAGCTCCTCTGTTTCTGGTCACCGACTCCCTGTGAGCTGAAGGGACTCCTCTTCCTTTCAGGATCAAGATATCAATCATTGAGCGATGTGAGAGCGCCGCAGGCTGCAGACACTCTGAGGATTCAGACTCTTCCTCTTTCAGGACATCAGGTCATTAGAGGAGGGAGGCGCAGTGGGAGCGGAGGAGAGTCTATTGTGGAAGATTTGACAATGGAGCCAAAATATCACCATCACCCCGGGCTCAGCAGGAACAGGAGATCAAACCGGCTCAGTGAAAGAAGCAAAGAGGTTACAGAAGGGTGTCCTGGTGGTCCAGCAATCTGTTTTGAGGAGCTGGAGTAAGCCCCGCCCCTTTCGTTTGACAGACAGCACCATTTATGATCTGTTACATTTATTCCCAAAGCTGCAATTCAAACAAAATTTCTACCAGACATTGGTATTAACTCAAATAATCCACACATGAAAAGAAATCACAACGTTCCGACTTGGAGGCAGCAGGTATAATTGTTACAGAGAAAACAATAAGTAATGCACTCCACCCCCATTGCCTCTATGGACGCTCAGCCCGCGAGACTCCATTCCTCAAGAAAAGACATGTTGAAGCTGGTTTAAAGTTTGCTAAACAGCATCTTGACAAGCCTGTAGAATACTGGGAGAATGTTGTCTGGTCAGATGAGACCAAAACTGAACTTTTGTAGGTATTAGATGAGTCTCAGTTAGCTGTTCAATACTTTTTTCCTGTGTTATTGTACTTAATTCCACATAATCATTATTTATGGACCTGAAAGTTGTGATTTCTTTTATGTCTGGATTATTTGAGTTAATACCAATGTCTGGGAGAAATTTTGTTTGAATTGCATCTTTGGAAATAAATGTGATGAGAAAAAAGTTGACGCGTTCAATACTTATTTTCCCCGCTGTATGTACGACTATTATTATCTTTATGTCAATACTGGAAAGAATGACTGGTAGTTAAACTAGTCTGGCGCATTTAAAGTGACGAAAATGTCTCGATCGAGTTTCCCTTTAACTAAGTTCAACCAAAAGTTGAATGAAAAACTTCTGAATGTGTCACAGAAACGAGAGATAACAAATAAAAACAACAAAGCAGAGTTTAAACTCTCAACCCTGAGCCACTGGAGGGGAAACCGCCGCCCGGTGTTCTTGTTTCAGCCTTTCTTCTTCACAGCGGCGCGTTGTTGAGATCAGCGGCGCTCTCCAAGGTGCTGATCCTGCAGCTCAGAGCAGCTGAGGAGCTGTCCGTGGTGCTGCTTTTCTCCTGCGCTCGGTTCATCAAAGGTGAGCGTATGAACTGTTTCGCAGGAGAGTGTTGTCTGCAAACCCGCGTCTGCGTCCACGGCTGTCCCTTCAGAATAAAAGCCCCCTGACTGGAGATACGAACGCATTAGAAGTCCATAGATCATACGTAGCCATGATGGACTTTAAATAATGATGAGACGTATCAGTGAGTGACGTTCCCCTCATGTGTACTCACACTGGGAAATGATTTTCTAGCTTTATCTGCAGCCGTGCAGTCAGGAACATTACAATCACACTCTGAATACCAAGCAGTTGCATCCCGCTGCCTCGCAGTTTCATTAAAATTCGAGAGTAAAATCCCAATTTGCATTTTATTTAATCAACTTTCAGTTCCATAAAGCAGTGTGAGGCAGATTAATGCGTGTGCGGTTCAACATTTCACTCTCCGGATGGCCAGCCTCTGCTCTTTAAAGAGCCGTCTCCATGTGTGCTTCAGTAAACTCATTTAAAGCACATGTTGTTCTCATAAAAGGTCACCACATGAAGCCATAACTCAAATCAGATGTTTGGGGAATAATCAGAGAGAGCAGAGGAGACGCTGTTTCAGAATGAGATGAGAAATGAAAATATTCAGGAAGAATTAAAGGATTGAAGTTTGCACTTTTTGTAACGTGAAAAACAAACAAAAACAGGAAGTTAAAGCAGAGGTTCCCTTTTTCTGCTGCAGCTATCACAAACCGATTCAGCTGCTCCAGCACTTTGCATGTCTCTTTCAACCTCTGCTGCAGACAAACACACTCGGGTTTTTGTGGCAGCTGGGTCACAACATGTCGGAGACACCTGCAAAGCACCGAAAACAAAAAGAAGCCGTCTGCTCCAGTCTGCAGCGAGCAGCTTTAAGAAGAAGGGAAATGTGAAGCGTACGTGGGCAGCACAGACAGCTGTACTGATTCAAATCAAGCACGTCTCCGACAAAACAGGTTCGTGGGAAGTTAATTTGTTGCAGCAGCGATGTTTTGTGAGGAAATGTACTCGCTGCCTGGGTTTCCACTCTCATTTTCATCAAGTGAGGGAAGTGTTGTGTTTATTTACAGCACAGAGGTGCTCGGAGTGGATGGTGGGCGTGCAGAGATCAGGCCTCCGACAGCACGGAGCAGAGTTCACATCCTACATGTCGAGTTAGATTCAGGCTCCAGGAGCTCTCAGGTGGAGGCTGGGGAAAGGTTGTTGTTTCAGGTTGATGTTAACGATGTTGTTGCTCATCCTTCAGGTCGGTGTTGACAACCCTGAGTCAAGTGACGAGCAGGAAACGTGATGCAAACTTTTTAATTTGATTGATTTGAAACAACCTGGCACAGAAAACTGCTTAAATCTGTCTGTGGTGATTTTAAACTAACGACCCGAACAAAAAGGGAAACAAGCAGATTTGACATGAAACCAGCAGCAGAGTTGAATGAGCGATCAGCGTGGAGACACCTCGAGTGAGCAGCCTCACAGCCTGGATATTAAATCAGCCTGTTGTTTAAAGGAGCTCATCCATCAGCAGACAGGTGTTCAGG
The DNA here is from genome assembly GCF_033239565.1 of Halichoeres trimaculatus. Taxonomy (NCBI): domain Eukaryota; kingdom Metazoa; phylum Chordata; class Actinopteri; order Labriformes; family Labridae; genus Halichoeres; species Halichoeres trimaculatus. Next base: position 7,215,857 of record NW_027437202.1, read on the forward strand.
TGTGTCTGCTGCACCCCGAGGCTCCATCTGCAGAGAGCGGGAACAGAAAACAAAGGCAGCCGCTCCCCGGGGCCCCCAGGAGTCTGTTTGTCTCACGTTGATTTCAGGAATAACTCATTTGAGCTTTGTTAATGGCTGCAATCAATAACTGAAGACTTCCTGTGTCAGAGAGAGTCTCAGCGCGGCGTGACGTCGCTGCCGCAGCGTCTACAGAAAGAAACTTGTACAGTCTCAGCACTCAGGTTGGGTTTTTTGTGGAGTTGAAGTCATGAAGTATTTCTCCTCAGCAATGCAAAGACATTCGTGCTTCCTCCCCGATGGAGAGCCAGATGTGATGTAATCGAGTGCCTGAAATGTCAGAAGTGTGCCGCTGCAGACGGACTGAGAGGATTAATGCAGTGGCTCTGAGCCATGCAGTCAGTTTTGCTATCATGACCTTGTCCACGAGCTGCCAGTCAACTCAGACCTCCGAGGGGTTTCCGCTTCCTTAGCCGAAGCCGATGCCACGTCTGTCACGCCAAAACTCCTCCTTCCTCGCAGCAGCAGCCTGGGGGATGGGGGTCCAGGAGTGACAGGTGCGCAGCAGAAGGAGGAATGAAAGCGCAACGGCCCTGCACCCTGAGTGAGCGCAGTGAGGGATTAGAGCCCCGAACTCAATCAACCTTTGCTGGATTTCTCCGTCTGAATTAAGAAATTCTGCAGATACAGATGAAGGACGGATTCAAAGGCGCACAAAAAGTTGATTTTCTCATTGTGCAGCCGGAGGAAAGCGAATAAAATAAATCACATTAGCTGCCGCTGAAGTACTTGACACTGGTGCCCAATTAAGATCTGCACGGCCTGGAGCACAGAGGGCGCTTATAGCGCTTTAACAGCAAAGATATGAGAAAAGCAGCACGTTCCCTCTTTGATAACCTTGTTTTAATTATGGTTTTACACAACCGTCTTCTCACCTCGCGCTCTCACTGCGCGTTTAAACCAGCCTCCGCAGCCGGGACCCCGTTTGTTCACCATAACGACAGCTTTGAACTTGCGGGGAAAAGTATGCAAAAATCTCTCCCTTTGATGCAGAGCAAAGTGCGCTTATTAAACAATTAGCATAGTTATTCTGGCGGTAATCACCCAGAGAGGATGCAAATCGGCAGGAGAGTTTAAAAATAGCGCTGTTTGAAAATTCTCTGCAAAGTGTTTAATACCTGACAGCGTGCCCAGGGGCAAACATCACCGCTGTGTCTCTGGAGTAGCTGTAAGAGGCAGATATATATTCATAAAAGCAACAATATAATGTACTTCTGCTCCGTCTTTATTGCTCAGCTTCTGTTCTGTCACAGAGGATTATTAATGTTGCACAGAAGCTTGTTTTCAGCATCGGGAGCATTGCCGGTGGGAGGAGGACATGACAGGAGCAGCTCTCTGGCTCGGTTAAAGACGAGGAAGAGGAGTTTTAGCTTACATCTCACACGCTTCAACATTACAGCGCCAGTCTCCATACCATTCTGATATAACATCCCGCTTTGGTGTTCAGACGCTCACCTGTCAGTCACAGGTGTGTTCAGACGCTGAGGTGTGAAAGCTGACAGCTTCTGCAGATTTTGTTTACCTCGAAAAAGAAACGCAGGAATGTGATGCACAGGAAGGAGGAAGGAGCTTTATCTGTAATTCACAGATTTTACCCAACTCCACTGTCAGCGGGAAAAAGAAGAGGTGGAGAAGAGTTAAAATCATCAAACACTCCTCCACCTGTTTCCTTAATCCAACAGTAAGGACAGGCAGGTTATCCTTCAACTTGTGATGTCACAAGTTGAGCATCAGATTGTTATCCAATACAAACATAGGCGAGTATTTCTGGATTATTTTAAAGCATATCAGATTCCCTGATGAAAGACTCGCCACTTTTACCCGACCTTCAAATAAAATCCCAATCCTACCCCTGGCTACCACTCCCTCATCCTCAGACCTCTCTCCTCTTTCCTCTTCAAGTCTTTATCTCATTTCTGATAAAAACAAAGATGTTTTTCTATCTTCAAAGCAGTCCCCTGATACTTCATATATTTACAGTACAATTGTTGGTAAGAGGTCTCAAGACGGCAAAATATTCATCCTCTGCTGAAACAGAGCGTCCCTGATGAGGCATGAATCATCCACCCACCGTGTTATGTCAGATTCAGTAAAGAAAGAAAGTCGACGTTTCATGAATAGAATCTCCCCCCCTCCCCTTTTTTACCTCCCTCTGTTCCACTCGTCCTCCCGCTCCTCTCGTCTCATTTTCCTCAGCGTTTAATGTTTAATTTAAACCTCCAGAGCTGAGCAGAATCAACAAGAGAGTGTCACACCTGGAGGTACAGGAAGCTCCACAGTGCCCCCACATGGTGGAGAGGGGTAGGACACCCTCCTCCTTCTCTTCCTCTTTGAAAAGGACAAAAGCATCATGTTTGCATTTGGTCTTGAGGCTGTCAGTGGAGGGGTTTCTACCCCCTGTTTCTATCATCAGACAGACTCAGGAATAAAACACAGGATGCTGGCTAAGGTAGAGTACAGGTGGTTCTGTCAGTGTGTGAAACTCTCAAGATCTGACTAACATGACACTCTCAAAGCACCAGATGCACCCAACTCATACCACTCTCCAGAAACACCTGACTCATACGACATATGATGAACCCAACATTCCTGATAAGCCCGAATCATTCAACTCCCCTGACGCACCCAAATCACCTGACGTATCCAACACACCCAACTCTCCCAAGGTACCCGATTCACCTGATCCATCAGACTTATACAAGTCACCATGACGCACCTCACACGCCCAACTCATACAACTGACAAGACTTTCCAGATGCACCAGACTCACCCTACTCACCCAACGTAGCCAATACACCCAACTCTCCCAAGTCAACCCCAACACACTTGAATACCTGACACACCCTACTCACCCAACTCTTCCAACTCACAAGACTCACCTGATGCATCTGAAAAACCCTACTTACTCAACATAGCCAATGCACCCAACTCTACCGACGCATCGATTCACCTGATGCACCGGACACACCCTACTCACCTGACTTGCGTGACTCATGGACTCACAAGACTCACCCTATGCACCTGAAGCATCCCAACTCACCCAACTCACATGGCTAATTAACTCACAAGACTCACCCTCTCATCTAACTTGCATGACTCATGGACTCACCCACCGAACCCAACTCACCCGATGCACCTGACACACCCAACTCACCCAACATAGCTAATACAGCCAACTCTCCCAATGTACCATATTCAACTGATGCATCCGACTTATGCAACTCACCCGATGCACCTGACACACCCTACTCACTCAACATAGCAAATGCACCCAACTCTACCAACGCACCTGATTCACCTGATGCACCCGACACACAAGACTCACCCTACACACCCTACACACCCTACTCACCCCACTTACATGACTAATCAACTCACAACACTCACCCTACTTACCTGACTTGCATGGCTCATGCACTCACCCGCTGCACCCAACTCATACAACTTACCCTGGGGCACCTGACACACCCAACTCACCCACCTTATACTACTAACAAGACTTCCCTGGCACACCAGACTCACCCTACTCACCCAACATAGCCAATACACCCAACTCTCCCAATGCACTTGAAATACCTGACACACTCTACTCACCCAACTCACTCAACATGGCCAGTACACCCAACTCTACTGATTCACCTGATGCACCCAACACACAAGACTCACCCAACTTTCATCACTCATGGACTAACAAAACTCGCCCAACTCATACAACTCACCTGACTCGCCCGACTTCTTCTCGCGTGAACAGCAGTTAGCTAGAAAAATGAGTGTGACCTTCAAGCTCATGATAAAGACATTGAAACCCTTTCTCCTGTTTCATCTTTGAGAAGTATTTTCTCACATGTAGAAGAAGCATCCATCACTTTCCTCCATTTTTATTGTTTTCAGGTGCCCCTCTATTTGTTGTTGTATCCGTGTGCCCTGAACCTAAATATAGTCTGGATCCACGCCTGGGCGCAGCAGGAACAGTTCACTCACAGCTGGAGGGGCTTTGCTATGTTTAGTCAGGAAGTCGTTCAGTAAGTTGTCATTACTCCCTCCTCCTCCCCCTCCTGTGACAGACAGCTGTGCAGAGGGGAGAGTGGAGGAGGGGGGGTGTCAGAGGTATGATTATAGGCGTCCCTGTGAGCTCCGACAGAGACCCCCCACACCGAGAGGATTTCACACTCCTTTAATCCTTTATCATTGACAACATCTTTATTAGTGCGCTGTCACTTCCTCTTAGGGAGAAAGGAACGCTGAAATATGAGAGTCAGGAATGAGGTCTGTGCTGGATGCTGCTGGGATCAATACGAGGGGCTGCAGGTAAAGACTGAAAACCTCAGAGCTGCAGGAGGCAGGGGCGTCTCCAGAGGGGGAGCCGCTCTTGTTTCCTTAGAGGGAAAAATATGGTTGGCACATCAGAGCACAGATTTTATTTGTTGAATTATTTGAGCACGTCAGTCGTCGCTTCTCTGATGTTTTCCGTACATTTCCCCGATAAAAGTTTAAATTAAACATGATCTCTGGGTGTTTATTTGAACAGCAAACACACACTCTCAGCATGTTCACTGCTGCCTTTGACCTTTGTGCTTCAGTCTGGTTTTATCTCCACACCGCCGGCCTGCACAATATGTCTTTCATGCCACTCCGGGCTCTCCACGGCTTATCAGTCGCCGCACAGAATAATGGAGCAAAAAAAAGCTCCTGTTTGAGATTGATAAAGGAAAAGAGAGCGTTCTCGCCATCAAACTCTCAGGGCTTATCTGAGACGCTCGTCTGGAGAGGTGGTCTGATGTTTGCTCTGAAGAGCCCGTGACTGTTCGGCGAGGAGGTGCATTCAGTCCCCTAGAAACATCAGGGTGCCTCCTCAGACGCCGGCTCCTCCACAGCCAACAGACGGTCACGTGATCAGAGTGTAAGTGAAACAATGGCTGCTCTGCGACAGAAAAAGGCCCTGAAGTGACACAGAAAGCTCAGCCGGAGGACGGAGTGTGAAATACTGCAGAGTGGGCTCGGAGGGAACATCCATTTTGAAGAAAAAAGTGAAGCAAACACTGAAGCTGTCGGCTCTGCAGGTTGTGTCGGGTTAGCTTGATGGTAAAATGCTGTTTAAGATTACAAAATTAATTCACTCCACTCTATTTTAACACATTCAGGGTCAAAGAGGCCTGTATCCTTTTCTTTGAGATGAGGAAACATTCAGTAAACAAAGATTTGACTCGGATCTGTCTTACATTTCTGTCTGCAGACTTAACAGTAGCTGCTGCTCCTTTTCCACATGTTTGTTTGTAACCGTGTCCAAAGAACTCTGGGAAAAAAAAAGCAGTTTGGGCCCAAATTGTTTCTATGATTGCAGAGAAACTCTCCCAGCAACAAATTGCAGGAAAATTGAAAATGTCCGATGTGGCAGCACAACAAACGGCGGGTGGATGTTCACAAACAGGTTATTGTCGTCCAGGATGAGCGAGGGATACAAAGCCAGGATGATTGGCAAACTGCAGCCTGAATTGGAGCAGCGTTTACTGTTCTTTGTAGGAGATTCAATCAATCAATCAATCCTCGGAGATGACACACAGGTAGAAACTCTCAGACGTCTGACTTGCACAGCATCTTTGCAGAAAGAGGAGGCACTTTATTCTGGAGAGGCTTGTTTTCCCCTTCTGGCTTTAAATGGAGAGGAAGTTTATTTATTTCCCAGTGGGACAGTGAGCCTGAATGTGCAGCACAGCTCCAGTATCTGCAAACACTCTCAGAGCCTCCAGCAGCAAGAAGCTGGCAGTTCATCCTCAGCAACAGGGATGCAGAGAGTTCAATACATGGTGTCGACTGCTTTGGAAAGATCAGGAACACGATGAAGCTGCTTGTTTGTGAGGAAAAAAAAAGGAGAGATGTAGCTGTCAGCTTGACTTGAACCAAGAGTTCCAGGTGACAAACCTCTCTTCTGTCCACTGAACCACAGAGGCCACAGGTGTGTCAGTGACATACACGAGTAATCAGTAAAGAGCCACCTACGCTGCACTAAGCTGATCCTCCTCAGCTCACTCTGTCCTTCTGCTCCTCAGCGGTGAAGGTGGCTCAGTGGGGAGAGCTGAGGGCCTTCAATCAGATGACGTGGGAGCTATGAAGAAGCTGTGTGAACCCAAGGAGGAGTTCATGACACTTCACACACTCGTAGGTGATAGTTGACTGCAGAGATTAATGTTACACTTTCTTTGTTTCTGTCATTTTTGGCTACATGCAATACTCTGATTGTCCACAAGAGGGCAGACTGCATGACAAGGTCAACCTGATAACACCTGGAAATCTTCAGTCTGTGACTCATTTACAGTAAATGAGAGACAACAACAACAAACTGTTCATCTCTCTGCATGAGTTTCACCACTGTTCAACTTACACAAGGACAACTTTCAAGGCAGAACAGAGTGAATGGAGATAACTTGTTAATGCTGGGTTGAGATTTTCATCCTCTTTGTTTCTGTATTTTTGCCACTTGAATAAACCTGATTTTCTTCAATTACAGCTTAAACTGGTGAAATAACGTATACATGCAGCATCCTTTATTGTCCACAGGAGGGCAGGATGCATGCTTCAGAAGATCTGACAACACCTGGAGATCTTCAGATCTTTAGACTGTAGCCTTCAAGAGGTTTTGCGTGGATAATTCTTTGAAATCTTTTGCTCTGCAGATGGAGGAACATGTGTCTCTCGTCATGAATTTCCACCGACCTTCAACTTCAACCAGGATGGCTCTCAAGGTGACACAGAACAGGGTGAGTGTTTAACCCCTTTTGTTTCTGTCCTTTAAGCCTCTCAAATGTCTTATTTTGAGACTTTTACACCATCAGAAAGATTTTAATTCCCGGCAAAACTAGATAATAAAGACAGATACATGCAATACTCTTAATGTTCCACAAGAGGGCAGAAGGCACAACAGAGTTGACCTTCTGATAACCTTGAGATCCTCAGTCTGTGACCTACATGTGGTTTTTTTATGGTTTATTCTGCAGTGTTTCAAAAAGTTTACTGTAAAGAGAAGCTGTTGTTACCTTCAAGAAAAAAAGAAGCAGGACTTTTGGAAGATCCTCAATCAAGGGTTGAAATTAGTTCACGTCATGAGACTCGTCCACTGCTCTACCTGCCAGGTAAGAAGAAGTGTTGTTGATCTTGACAATGAAACCAGAAGCTCAAGAAGTCTTAAGATGTTAGACGGGTACAACTCTGTGCGAATGAAATGTGGAGTGTGTGGGTTCCTAAAACTCATAACTAAAACTTGCGTTGAGTCGTGTTCCGTTGCGTCAATTTCTTGTCGCGACTTTCCGTCACTGCTGATTCCTACAATTTCAACTTAACGCTATCAAGAGCAACATTTAATGCTCTCAAAACACTTGGAGGCCAACATTTTTGCTGTAATTTACTGTCAGCAACCAGCTCCAACCACCTTTAACTTCCTATCTCGATGCTAACTAACGTCTCTTTGCTGTAAGAGGACACTTTGATTGTATTTCTCTAGGAGCCGCTCTCAGCTTTATCACCTGTTTTACACCCTGCTGCTGCCGCTGTAACTCTGTCTTACACCCTGCATACACGAGCAGGCATCAGTGAACAATAATTAAACCCTGAATTAACAGCAGCGTGCCCCCTCACTAAAGGATGAGTCAGTGATTATCTAATGAGCACGCATCCGTAGAAACTACTTCATCATTATCATCCAAACATAGCTGTTATTATCTTGTGAAACTGTGGTTGTAAAAAGCAGTTATTAATCAAATTTACACGTCGCTCACATCACACGTCTCTCAGAGGAGGAAACAAGGACAAAAACAACACATCAACACTTACTTGGATTTCTCAGTGGAAAGACTTCCCAAAAGCTAATTCAGATAGTTTCATGTAAAGTGTAAAAGCTGTGGTTCCCTGAGTTTAAGGAGAGAATAAAAAGCTCTTTCTCCTGATTACTGAAGCCTTTAAGATAAACTCAGATCATTAGCGGATATCAGTGAGCACATTATATGCTAACATAATTATTTAAAGTGTCACTCATACAGATAGCTCTCTTCCCCTCTCTGCGTTTGACAGACAGCTTCAGACGAGCGTCGGCCGTATCACAGTCGAGTGCCTGAGACTTTCACAGCTTGAGGACGCGAGTGCAAATGTTAGGGCACCTCTGTGTGAATCAAACACATCTTTATTCCACTCGTGCTGCAGACACACTCACCGCATGAATACTGATGGAGCCGCTCTCCCCTGCATCGCTAATGCCCTCACAAAACTTAGCCTAGCTGCATGTGCAAATCAGGAAATCTGAATGATGTTTGATTAAAATTAATGTCCCCGTGTCACACATTTTATTCTTTTTTAAACAGCTCTGATGTGCAGATTTGCAGAGGCTGAGGCAGAGTTATGTCAGTGTAAAATACAAATCCGTTGGACAGACAGGACTTCAAAGCGAGCGCTGCGACTGCACCTCGAGCCATATTTAAATTAATAAGTCCAAAGTAGTCACAGCATCCAGGCAGAGCTTCATTCCTCTGACTGTGAGAAGTGCTCTGATGGCTGCTGAGTCAGTGAGGACTATTTTAAGGCTCTGTTTGAGGCACACATGTCTTCAGTTTCCTCTTTCAGCCCCCGTCAACTCTTTAACCCTGGATCCAAGTATAGCCCAAACAGCATGACACAGCTGTTTGAAGGAACCCTTCACTCATGTGGGTGCTTGGGAGGAATTATAAAGTCAAAATGTGCTGGATGAGACAAGCTCAAAGATGCTCCAACAATATTTTTATCTTCAGTCAAGGTCAAATAACTTTGTACATCTATGAAATGCTTTAATACCCAAATGTGTTTAATATCCTACTCTCTGCTGGAGCTACTTGCTTACACGTGAACCAGACCACAATATTTTTTTTGCATAACTATTTATTCTTTATACAATTTGTGCAACTCCACTTTGTTGCAAAAAAAGACATTAATATGTTCAGGAAATGTTGGTGGTAACATGACTGGAAATAGGTTAGTTGTGATAACTCTTTGACCCACGGTTTGTAAGGAGAGAGTCAGTACATATGTTAAAAAAAAAAAAAAAAAAAAATGCACATCATAATTTACATTATTTATCAATGCCTAGTGGTATTCGTATTTTATCTTATTTATTTTATCTTATTTTTGTGCACACACCTGTCCTCACATCCTATTGGTTGAAGCTCCAGGACGGCTCCGTTCTCATTGGCTGCACCTTGTCAACATGCAGCTCCTGTTCTCTGCCATGTCAAGGTGCAAACAGCCGTTAACACTACACCGGAAGTACAAACGTTTAACTAGAAATGTATTTATTAGTCTTTCTTAAAATATTTTATATCAAATATCCCGTCCTTCAAAGCCTACTTATATATTTTGTAACACATATTGAGTCCTTTCGGTTTTAATTTTGGTGTTTGTTTTCCTCTGTTATTGCCGTAACGCTGTTTGTTTAGCTTACGTTGAAAGTCTCGACCGGAAGTGACTTCACGCTGATATTGTAGTTCTTCCTGGTTGATGTGGACACAGGGAAGAGCAGCGGGGTGAGGTCTGTTGTTGTGTCTGGGTGAATAATGTTGAAACCGGTCAAACTTTAGCGGGATTAAGGATGGAATACACCCAGCAGTTTATGTTTTGAGTCTCTTTTTTTTATTCCGGAAGTACATATTTTGTTCCGTCTTCTTCTCTTGTTTTCGGTTAATTCATACCTCCACAGCTGCGGTGCATCTCCTACTAGCCCACTATGGATTGTTAGCTGCTAGCGCTATGTCTGTGGTTATTTATGAGCCAAAATAGTCCCCAAATAGTCCCGTAAAGAAGACATGGCGTCCTCCAAAGCGAAGGTGGGAGTCCACAGTGAGACGAACTGTGTGAAAGAAAGTAAAACCAGCGGTAGCAGTGCAGCTGGAGAAACATCACCAAATAACCGGATATACTGTCTGGATGAGCTGGAGACCGTGGCCACAGTGGGTGAGTTGGAAAACATGACAGAAAATAAATCAGAGGTGATATTTTAGAAATGTGGGGACATAATAAAGATGGTGCTTTTTATAAATCATTGAGAATAGGCACTAGATATGTAAATTTTGTGTTGTTTTTCACCCCTGTGTTGCATTGTGGTATATTAATATGGGTAATTCTGTAACTTTATTGCATTAATAACTTCAGGTTTCATCAGGGGTGTTGTTAAGGATTTTGGGGCCCCTTTAACTCAGAATGTAGTGCAAGGATTAGTCTGATTTTGTGATATTAGCAGTCTTGTACTGTAATATCTGCAGTAATGTACAGGAGAGCAAAGGATTATGGGGCAAAATTTCACTAATGATATTGTAAATAAGGAAATACTTATACAGTAACTTACTCTAACATTCACAGCAGCCTTTTTACAGTGCATCTTTAATCCTTTAGTGGCGTCAATGTGTTAGATAAACCTGCAACAAGACAGAACACACAATCTGACCACATTACAAACATCACAGACAGACATATTGATAACAAACGTACGTTTATGTGCTATCTTATCATGCAGCTGAGCTTAAATCAGGATATCACTCTGTTATCAATATTGACCCAGTTCCACGCGACCTCCTTCAACCTTTATCATCTCATAGAGTGTAAACACCACAGCTCCATAAAGGTCAGTCCAGCACAAGCTGTTCAGTGTCCTTTAATTCATGGAAAAGAGAGCTTATCCTGATGCAAATGTTTGGGCAGCATCCTCAGAGAGTTTGTCACACGAACATGTAACACAGGATGCATCGACGTCATGAACTGCACTCGTGTTGCAATGATTTGAGATTTCGAAACATGTCGGAAACATCTCGTGACTCATTTTTTATGCTTTAGAAGTATGACAGCAGAGATTTGATGCGTTTAATCTCACAAAACATTCTTCTGTGAGAGAAACAGTGTTTTCACCAAGTTTGGGCAGTGAGTGTTTATTCAAACCTTAAATTTAGAGTTTCACCTCTGCAGAATTGAAACCACATAATAACCCTTGGAGCTAGGTTTGGTATATTTTCAGTTTCGTCCTCACACGGAGCGTGCAGGACAAACCCCAGCCTGTAGCAGTGACTAAGACGCAGAGGAAAGTCAGAAAGGTGTGTTTGCAGGTCGGTTGGCGAAGGCAGCATTCAGTGAACCTGACAGGTGAGGATGAGTCCCGCCTGCAGGGAGTCATCGCTTGAGTCATGGAGTTGCACAGGAAATACTCAGGGAGGAACTTTTTAACTGTGTGCTGAATATTTTTTTTCATCCTTTCAAATAAAAGTCACCTGCAGAAAAAAAACACATTAAAAACAACAACTGAAGACGAAATCTCAGTATTACTAAACGTGTAAACGTGAGTCTTTCTGTTCTTTCGGACTTTAATCAGCTTCTCCTGTAAAACAAACAGATTTTAGAAAATCATGCGAAAATCCGTCGTGATTTGCACGTAGACCTGCTCTGATAGTTTGTGTTGGTTCAGCTGAGCTAATATTTACTAAAAGGCTTTAAGGAGGGATTAATGATATCCGAACAGATTAATAAAACAACTAACAGAGAAAATCCAGCAGAGATTAAATTAAGAAGAGAGGAGCTGCAGAGAGGAGTGATGGAGGAGGAAAACTGTTTTACAGTTTTAAAAGAGCAAATATCAACAATCAGTCGTGGCAGAAAAGATGCAGGAGCTGTCACGCTTAGCTCAAAGCATGGAAGGGAAACCAAACGAGAGGGGTCTGGAGGTTGAAGAGAGGTCAAGGAGATTAGAGATTTAAGCCGTTTCCAGTCCACGCAGGTCAGAGCTTTTTTGATTAAACAACGCAATTTGCTTCTCTCTTTATGGAAGTCTTTCTGCAAAGCATGATGCCGTAAAAACATCATGGGAGTGATGGAAAACGATACAGAGTGACGACTCTGCAGCCCTCGAACCTTTCTCATTAATGGCGTCAGGCAGATTTAACATGCTTTGTGACTTACAGCCGTGTGATGTGCATTAATCTACACGCTGAAAGCCGGCCGCGAGGTGTGCTGCAGGAAGAACACAGAGTGCATAAAAATCCAATTTGCAGAGTTTTGTCTGATGGGAGGGATTTAGTGCAGAAAACAAATCAGCTAAAGCTCTTTATCTGCCTGCTGTTGTTTAATTGTCATTGAAATCAGGAGGGAACTCTCCTGTGCTGTTAGATTATTCCTCCTGACCCAGAGAGCACCACTCGAAGGCCCCCGTCCTGCCACGGCAGCTGCAGGACATCATATTCAGGGGTTCGGTGGACGGTCTCATTAAAGTTGCATCCTCACACAGCGAGAATTTGAAGACGAGCGCGGTGTTTGTTTGTTGTTCCCTCGTCCCAGAAAAGTGAGCAGGTGGAAGAGGAGACAGGATGACCCAGTTTTCTGAGCATCACTCTGAAAATCAACCGGCCATGTCTGGGTTCAGCCTCATTGTCCCGTCCTGGTTTCTGATGGCAGCTCAGGAAGCGCAGAAAGAAAACACACGGGTTATTTATACTGGTGATAAATGTCTGTTTTCAAAGTGGCACAATGCAGGCTTTGAGGAGGTGAAATGTTACACCTGTTTGGTGCAGATCGTTACCTGAGCTCTTTCTGTGCAAATAAAAGCCAGAATTCATGCAGCTCATCAGAAACTTGTATTCTGTTTCAAAAGCTGCAGGATGCACAGAGACATCCAGCCACACCGCTCAAAAACATCTTCAAAATATGTTTGCCTGAAGTTTCCCGACAAGGAGAGTTGAGCAGTTCACCTGCCAGCAGCGACAACAACCTGTTTCTCAGTTTCTATGGAAACACCACAAGTCCTGAGACAAAGGATTTTTGTTGGTAAAGAAAGCCGAAGAGTGAGACAGCCGGCATTTCATTAGGGAGTTTCAGCAGCTCAGTGTCTGACTCAGAGTGTCTGCTGTGTCTCATGTCATCATCAGGCATTAAATGTTTCCCTCAACGCCCATCAACAGGAGCAAAACACAGAAATGTTCCTGCACGGCTGGAAATCCTCTGCCCATTTTCTCCTCTTCTTAAAAGCTGAACTATTTCTTCCTGATCGCCAATTCTTCCTCATCTGCAGGCCGAAATCCTGAGCCGAGGCTGACATACTAACCCCTATCCCTCGTCTGCAGGGCTGAAAAAGCTGATAGTTAAACACAGAGAGCGCTTTTCTTGTCTGCAGTCAGCCCGCCTCAGGAGGACCAGACCGTTTCTCTCCTGCTGTTTAAAAGTGAAACTAAACCTTCACGTGGAGCCCTGCGGCGATCCGTTCATTTTGTTCCAATAAGCAACAGATAATTACAGCCTGTCATCGTTCAATCTGCGCCAAACAGGAGCCAACACATGAACACGCATCAATCATCCAGAACATTAAACCAGTGACAGGTGAAGATGGTGAAGTGGGTCATTTCGTTCCACCTGCCCAGTGCTGGTATGTGGATCAGACAGGAAGTGGAAATCCGCTCGTCGTCCTGTTTTAAATGGTTGAAAAGACTCATTGTGGAGAAAATCAGAACCTAAAAGCTGCTTCACAGAACTTCCTCATTCTGTTCACACTCGGCGCTCGCCAAGGACGAGCTCAGACTCGTGTTTGGCAGGAGGAACGCTTTGAGTGATGATTGCAGATCTGAGAGTTTTATTTCAGTTATATAACGAGAATCACGAGCAGTTGCAGATGCATTTCATGTCTTCATCGTCGTATATTTTCCAGATTGTTTGCCTGTGTGACGAGGATTTGTTGTTCTGCTGTGCACCCTCTGATTGTTTTTACCGCCCCCTGCAGGCACGGGGACATTTGGCAGAGTCTTCCTGGTGAAGGACAAGAAGAGCAGGAACTTTTTCGCCCTGAAGCAGATGAAAATCCCCGACGTGATCCGACTGAAGCAGGAGCAGCACGTCCACAACGAGAAGGAGGTGCTATCAGAGGTCAACCACCCCTTCCTCATACGACTGTGAGTACAACCCTCCACCTTCCATCTGAGTGAATATTCACTTTTTTTCGCTTCACTGTCTCCAAGAAAATGAAATCAATCGCAGGCTTATTCTGGAGGAATCTCCATAATATTTTAGATTTCCCTGCTGATCCAAATCCAATATAGTTCCAGGAGCAGGTTCTCACACCAGGAGACCCTGGATCACTCGCTCTGAGCTTATTCTGCTTTAATAAGAGGCTATATCTGTGTCTCCCAAGCTTAATCTTTACTTATCCCTGAGCAAATTACTTCCTGTTTACAAGTTTGGGAAACAATTTCCTTAAGCCTCCCGTTGAAGCTTCAGGGAAGATTCAGTCAGGATGTGATCTATTTTTAATATAACACGTGTAAAATTAGGAGCCTAAACCTTAAAGAGGCTGTGGGAAGCGATGCTCTCTGCAGCGTATCTTCAGATTGAGCTGCAGAGAAGAGGAAAGGCAAAAGGCTGTGTGTAGATAAAGCAGCTGTGGAGCACAGAGCCAGTAATCGTCTTTCTGGCCGGCAGCCAGCACTTATGGAAAACACTGGAGCCTCCTCCATCTTCATCAGTGACACAGTCTCTTGTTTTTATTCCTCTCGAGTGCCCTTACAGCTCAAATCGCTGCTGCACACGAATCCAGAGCCCAGCAGGAGATAAAAGGGTGTGAGAGTGATGCAGCTGCTTATTTTATCTGATTTCAACGAGTCATCGGACGCTACTTTCACACTTTAACCCTCTGCTAGGAAAAAGCTTTCAGACTGAGCCTGAGGATGTTTCTCTGTAGCCTCTTCAGCTGAGTGAGGGGTTCCTCAGGGTTCATACCCGGGTCCTTTGAAGTTTTGAAACTGACGTCGAGCTTTCTGTCTCAGGTTTTGGACGCACCATGACGAGCGCTTCCTCTACATGCTCATGGACTACGTGCCAGGCGGCGAGCTCTTCAGCTACCTGCGCAGCCGAGGGCGCTTCAGCAACGCCACCGGCCTCTTCTACACCTCAGAGATCGTCTGCGCCATCGAGTACCTGCACTCCAAAGAAATCGTGTACCGCGACCTGAAGCCCGAGAACATCCTGCTGGACGGGGAGGGACACATCCGCCTCACCGACTTCGGCTTCGCGAAGAAGCTCTCGGACAGGTAACAAAAACTTGGTCGGTGAAAGCAGAGTGATTTATGAAGACGTTAGACAAATCAAAGTGGCAGGGAGTGGACTGGAAGTGAGGAAAGAGATATAAAAAGAGCCGTAAAAATCAGTTAATAAATCTTCCGTGAACATGGAGTTTAAGAAGGGATTTAAGAGATGATATTGATTTTCAGTCTGAGCTCAGACAGCTCCGTCTGCACACACACACACACACACACACACGGCTGAATGAAAAGAAATGCGAGTTCTGCTTTGAATCCAGACATCACGTTGGCCTTTTCTTCTTACCTTCAAGAAGCAAGAAATAAGAAAAATGGAGACAGATGCCAGGAGTTCCTCAAAACGAGGCCTCATTATCTGATACTTTACACCTTTAATCACTTAATAATGTAAATAAAAGAGGCTCAAACAGAATTAAAGTCATGAAATTAATCAGAAGTTGAAGAAATAGTTAGTCAAACTCCATCACGTTGGAGAAATCAAGGCTGCTCTTGAACTACAGTGAAGCTAACACGCTTTTTGTTGCATTTCTGGGATGTTTTCCCTCCTCTGTCACATCCCTCTGCTGTGTGTGTGTGTGTGTGTGTGTGTGTGTGTGATGGCAGTCTCTGCTGGCAGCTCCTCTGTTTGATGTCTGATTGACTGTCAGCAGGAATGGAGCGTCTGAGCATCTGTCAGTGTTCGTCTGAGCTCGTACTGTTCCCTCACTCTCAGATTTATCCCGAGTGTGCACGGCGAGGATTTGGAAAAAAGTCCAGATTAAAGCGGAGGTTAAACTTTAAAGAAACACATCTCTGGTCGTCATCGTCTGGAGGTTGTGTGGCTTGACCTCCATGGAAACTTTAATGTCCAGAAAAAGATAGATTTAGCTCTGACTTTGTGAAACTGTGAGTGCGGTGCAGCTAAACCGCTCCATCTCCAGGTTTTCCACGACCTCGGGTCAGAGCGGCGTCACACTAATGAAGCGTTAGCTAAACAAATACTCTGAAAGCACACATTCCTGATGTGAATCCTACCTCCACAGTTTACTTTGCAATCATGGAGATGAAAGGTAAACACTCCTGTGACCTTTTAAGATTCCTGTCTGTGAGGATTACAAACCTTCTCTTTGGCGTTTGTTCAACTTTGAAGTCAATGCGGACAAACAGGATGTTTCACAGCGGGGCTGGATGTTTGCAGCGTGTCTGAAATGAGCTCCAAAACAGCTCTCTGAGGCTGGGATTGGGGTTGTGGGTCTTTTTCTTTTGGGGAAAGTAATCTAACAGTCTCACTTAGCAGCGTTTGGAGAGCTGTGCAGAGGTGTGAAGGTATTAAAGTCTCCTAAAAGCTCTCTGGCTCTGTGTGAGTGTGTGGCTGGACACATTAGTGTGGCAGCTGAAGTAGGACTCCCACAACTTTTCATCTTAAAGACTCCAAATCTGCAGAAACAGAAGCTCTCCTGTACATCCAGACGTCCTGTTCTGCTGGAGTCGCTGAAAATCCGACACACTCCTCTGGGACTTCACTCCGCTCTCTCCTCTATCGGTGCGTCTGAAGGACAAATCTGATGCTGTTGAGTGTGAATGAGCTGGAGGCCTCCCGGCGACCTCGGCAGAATTGCGACAGAGAAGCGCTGAAGACGTCTTCTTCTCTGCCGCGCTGTTTCCGTCTGACCCCCGCTGACATGTAAACATCATGGAGGAAGATTACATTTCCTCTCCGCGCAGATGGGGCTACATTTCTCTCTGATGTGACTCACTTACACAAATCGAGGGCAGCCGAATCGCCTCAGAGTCTGAGGACCAGCACCAGCTCTTTTTTATCTGCAGAGGATGCTGCCACAGCGCCCCCTGCTGGCTGAGACGATCACTTTAAATCTCCTTGTGATGACACACGACGCTCAGAACAGCAACAACTCCCCCTCTTGTTCCCCGTCCTCTCCCCTTTTCTCCCCCTCCTCATCGTCCTCCTCCAGGACCGACATCATTTCCATACAAATTACTGTCACCATAGCAACTGGCCGAAAGAGGTCATTACCCAGGTGATATCGGTGACAGACGACAACGAGGAGGAGACGCTGGCAACGGGCCAAGTGCTCTTCATCGGAGGACGAGTGGCTCCCGCAGAGAGGAGGAGAGTGAGCGGTTCACTTCCTGTTATCATTCATGCCCGTCCTGCGCCGCGTTTGCCCTCGTGACTCTCTGAGGACTCTTCCTCTTCTTCTTCTTCTTCTCTGTTATTCCATCAAAAAGGGAGCAGCTTTCAGAAAATGACTCAAGAATTGTTCCTCGGTCGTCTCTAATGTTTACATTCATGAAAAAGAAAAATCTGGAAAATGTGAGAGGAAAGATTGTGTTTCTGTTTGCAAACTGTCACTTAGATTTATTCACTTGGGTTTCTTCTTTGTCCGTTTCTTGTGATTTTTCATCTTTTTGTCATCTTTGCATTTGGAGTGGATCATTTGTTCGTCATGGACACCAAACTGGTTTTGTCTTCTGTGATATTTTTACTACTTTTGCTCCTGTGTTTGTCTGGAGATCCTACATGTAACCATGGCTGCATTGTTTACATGTGAAATCAGCTGTTAGCAGCCTGTAGCATGTCAGTGCTAACTGGTGCAAGGCCAGATGTTTCCCACAAGGTGAGGGATGACATGCTGGTTGTAGGAAGTGACGACATCCACCTGTCTGTCCATCCATCGTTATTGGGAACGTAAGATCTATCTCCAATAAGATGGACGAGCTAGCTGTGCTAACCCAGCAACAGAGGGAAGAGGCAGTGTAGCATCATGCTATTCACAGACATGGCTAACGGAGCATACACCAGACACTTGGGGATAAATAAAGTATTTTCTAGTCTATTCTGTTCTATAAGGAGGACTCTGGTGGGTCAGGTAACAGGTGTAGATCACTTTACATCAGGGCTTTTCTTCCTCGTGACACCAGAGTCTGTTTTCGCTCAGCGTATACTTTACATACATGGATGTTCACAGAGCGTGCGAATGCTATCAGGTGTCAAACAGCCGACAGGTTCAATAAAGTCTAGTGTTTAAAAAACACTTTATTTCCAAAAAAACTCAAATTATTCTCCTTTGTTTGTCTTCAGGACCTGGACTCTCTGCGGGACCCCCGAGTATTTGGCCCCTGAAGTCATCCAAAGTAAAGGTCACGGCCGAGCGGTGGACTGGTGGGCTCTGGGGATCCTGGTCTTTGAGATGCTGGCTGGGTGAGCACTGCAGAGAACACACACACACACACACACACACACACACTCACACACTCCACCATCCTACATCAGGCTGCAAACCTGCATTGCTTTTCATCATGTGATGCATTTGGAGTTGCTCACCACTAGGGGGCACTGTCCTCCACCAGAGCAGACAAACACGGTTGATTCAGAATATTCAGGAAGGATCTGAGAGTCTGACTGTGTGAGAGATCAGAGGAAGAATTTCTCACACACACACACACACACACACAGGTGAAAACTCCACACATGAATCTTTGAGCTCCACTGGAATAATGCGTCCTCTAACCTGCGCGGCGTTGATGCAATCCACAGTAAAAGTGTGCGCGCCGCAGCAGAAGAGGAGTTATTCAATTAATAGAGCCGCTGTGATTGTCTCCACGCGGGGAATCTTTCTCTTTGTGAGCTTATTGGATTCTGCAGAGCTGCGACAAATTAGCGAGTGAATGGGAAGCTTTGTTGTAGGCGAGAGACAATGACGTGGATCCCCTCTGGGAGGGTTTATTTATGCTAACGCTCGCCGTCATTCACAGTGAATAATAATCATGTGTGATTGGTATTCAGAGAAGGAGGCCTGAAGACGCAGATCGACTCAGGCTGATGTGAGTGTTTCAGAGACAACAGGTGGGAATCAATAACTCAGCAGGTGATTCATTAAAACAGCTGGGGAGATTATTAATGTGACTTTTTGGTTCGTACACGAGCTGTTCTTGAAGAAACCTGCTGAATTCAGCCGCGTGCATGAAGCTTTTCAAGCTTTTTCCGCTTCAAACTGCAGCTGGAAATAAGTTTGATGAAAGCTGAGCTGAAGCCAAAGCGAGTACTTCAGATGTGTCAGATTCTGCTTTCCTCCGTGAGGTAAATAAACCTGATCACGCTGATTTTCGGGGCTTTGATTGTCTGTTATTTCGCGGCTCCTTCGCCCGTAAAGGTCACCGCTCCGCCAGCTCGCTGCCTCTGCATCCATCTTTTTTATACGCTGCTACAAAAAGCCATGGATTTGAATTAGTGGAAGGAATGTGACCTTCTCCCAGCATTCACCGGGCTGACTTTGAAGTCCTGGCACAGAGAGGGAGCGACGTGTCCAGAGAGGAGGAGGAGCGGGGGGAACTACTGTACGACCCCCGACACAAAGAGCTCTCTTCATCTCCACTATTGTGTTCATCACATCCAAGAATGTAGCAGCTGCTTCTTAAAGTTAGATCATCCTCCTCTCGGGTGAAGTTGAGAAAACATTCAGGGAGGGGTCAGCGCCCCCTGAGGGGGAGGAAGAGGAGGAGGAGGAGCGCGAGCTCCATAATCCTCCCTCCAGGGCCAGATTTCTGCTCCTAATGGAAACCAATCCTCCTGTATATGAGCTGAAAATCTGCCTCCTGTATTTATTTTTACCCTCCAACCAGATCTCCTGCTGCAGCCGGTCCACTCCTCTGCAGCTCCGGGTCACTTTCATGCTAATAAACCAAAGAAGTGCATCAAAAACTTCCTTAAAAACTCTATTTGGTATTTTTTAATCAAAGCACCCTGATTCCCAAGCTCGATTTTCTGGATTGGCGCCTTAAAAAGAACCTCACCTCCTTCCTCTCCCGGCTCTCCGGTCTGTCCTCATCCGCCCCACCTGAGAAGGAGCGACAGCCTGATGATTAAAGATGGAGATCCTGAAGGAGAGCTCCGTCTTATTAAAGCAGTCTGTCACCCTGAAGTCCAGGAGCTGGAGGAGGTTAGAGAGAGATCACACAGCTTCGCTCGGGGACTCCTTCCTCTGACATCTGTGGGAACTTTGAAGTGAAACTCAGAAAGCAGGAGGAAATGCTCAAACCTGCAGCTTCATGAGTGACAGTGTTAGCGCTAAAGTGACAAAGTAACTACATTTAATTGTGTTTGAGCAGAGAGCTCTGTAACGTTCCTGTTATGGATTCAATTTTCTTCAGAGAAATCATAAATTCAGGAAACAGTTCCCTCACATCGTCCTCCCCCTCCAGCCTCACTGACCCACATTTTCCATCGATGACAGCAGTCTGTGGTGCTCCGCCAGCTCCCAGACGCCCCCGTCCCGCTGTCTCCTGCCTCTGGAGCTTTTCAGCGGGCAGGCCGAGCAGCGTGTGACAAACCGGTGCGATTATTCGCCTGTCTGCTCCGTGCGTAATGCGTTCAGAGGCCGGGCCCATTATGTAATTTGTGGGTAATGACTTGTCCAGGCCGGAGCGGGGAGAGGGGAGGACGGGAAGACTGGGAAAGCATTCAAGAGCGGGCGGATTGTGTGTGGTAGAAACACTAACAGTGGCACAACAAAGGCTGCTCTGTCTGCAGCACACACACACACACACACACACACACACACACTTTGCATGTACACTCTTACCTGCATCTTGCATCATCCTGTTTCTGCACACGCCTGAGATGACGTCTCTCTGCCTCCATAGGTACCCACCATTCTTTGACGACAATCCTTTCGGGATCTACCAGAAGATCCTGGCCGGAAGACTGGAATTCCCACGCCATCTGGATTTCTATGTCAAGTAAGCTGCAGACGCCGGGGCCACGCTCGAATTACACGAGTCTGAAATCTCTGAGGCCCAAAAACTGAATCCTGAACGTCTTTGCATGCTCTGCTTTTAAAACCTGAGTGTTTAAGAGAGGTGAGAGCACCCTCTCCTCGCCGTGAAAACACACCGTGTCTCAGGGAGGAGGAGGATGCCGTGTGTAGGATGTGGAAAAATCACAGTTAGGCTGCAAACATCAGAACAGAAAGCAGATGTCGAGCATGGCGTCGGTTAACACTCCTCGTGTTTCAGTGACATCTCACCTCCTCTTTGTCTTCAAACGTCCGCGTACGAGGGTCTTTAAGTGCGTTAACACGGGGACAACGAGCTCCCTGCGGCTAATGACACACCCGGCTGATTCGGACCACTCACAGAGCAGCTGGAGGGCGCAGGAATGTGCCAGATTACAGGCCGAGCCGGGCGTGAGTGCAGCACACATCCTCACACTCTGAGCCATCCATCTTAACGCCAGCAGACAGACAGGTCTTTAATATTCTGACCATTTATATCACTCACGCCGCACACACTCATAAATCAGGCGGGGATGAGTCCCAGCGTGACCCGGTGGTCGTAAAATTAGTGACGGATTTGTGTTAACATGGTCGTCACCTGACCTTACGAACTCAACACGACCTCTGCGTCCTCCTTAGTGAGCTGGGAATCCTCCGTAGACGCCCTGAGGTGAGTTAAATCCCCCTGGGTGTTACGAAATGTCACAAGAAGAAGAAATATTTTTGTTTTTTTGACACTTCTGGATGCTCTAACACTTTCTCTGTTCCCCCAGAGACCTCATCAAGAAGTTTCTGGTCATCGACCGAGCCAGACGGCTGGGCAACATGAAGGTGAGTTGGTTAGACTCTCCGTCTCCCTGCACACATGGCACCTCATACCTTCAGAAGGTGGTTTGACGTCACCAGACTGAGGGAAAGAGAGCTCCACATGGATCCAATTAGTCCCGTTTAACAGGAGCGTGTTGTTGTGGAGCAGGACGTTTGCCTGCGCGCTTCTGTTTGGAATATGTCTGACTCGTAAACTAAATATTATTAGCTGATAGTAAAAGCAGAAAGATCCAGTTGTTTTTACAGTCAGGGGGAAGCTGTTTGGGAAATTAATGAATGTTGTCGTTTTGCAGAACGGAGCAGACGACGTGAAGAAGCATCGATGGTTCAAGACGATCGACTGGGACGCCGTTCCTCTGAGGAAGCTGAAGGTGAAACTTCAGATATTAAACAACAAAACTTTTAATTTCACTAAACCAAACAGGTTTTTCTAACTCTGGAACAAACACTTCCTGTCTCCACAGCCTCCCATCCTTCCCAAAGTCTCCCACGAAGGCGACACCTCCAACTTCGACGTGTACCCTGACGAGGACTGGAAGAAAGACCCTCCTGTGCCTCAGAAGGATTTAGAGATCTTCAAGAACTTCTGATCCCCCTCCTCTTATTTATTATCAGAGTAATCCTCAGAATCAACGTATCCAGAAGTTTCAGGAGTGAGTCTCGCGGAGGTCTCATTTTATCCGTCGTAACGCCACCTCCCGCTCAGAGACAAACTCACTGATAGACTCTGTGACGTGTATCACACCACAGTTTGCTTTTTATACTTTATTTATGTGACTGGAGTCGCTGTTTTTTGTTTTTTATCATTCTCTGAGCCTGCTCATATGCAAAAAAAGACTGTTACTCTGTCGATCAAGGAGAAAAGAATCAGGTCTTTTTTTGATATCTTCATGTTTGAATCTTTTATCTGTTTTTAAAGATGTTCACGCGGTCATATTTAACGTGACTCCACACTGGTGCTCTCAGCTGGCCAGTACTTTAAATGACTGATGTGCAGCTTTCGGCTCTTTATACCACGAGTCGGCTGCTTTGTGTGAAATGTGTGACCAGTAGCACTTGTAAAAAGGTGCCTTACATCACCGTCGGATGGGCATAACGTCGCAGAGTTACAGAGAGATCACTTGAAACGTCAGCGCTTCCCGCAGGACGAAGAGGACGGGACTCTGCGGAGAGCTGAATGTCTTCACTGTACACTCTTCTTCTTCTTCTTCTTCTTCCAGCTCTACCGCTTCCTCTCTGCAGCCTCCTCACAGACTCTAAATCTCCTACATCCCAAAAAACACTCCTCCAGGGATTAAAGCGGACTAAATGAAGCAGGTTTTCAACAATCTTCAAGCTGCGTTAACGTTGACGGAGTCCTGAGCCGGTTTCAGCCATAAACAAGCTGCAGACGAGAATCCATCAGCTTCAGCTCATCACATGTTGTTGTTGTTTCTGGGACAATTATGGCCTTTAAAATAAACTGTCATGATTTTGTTTCCTGCTGTTGAACTCCACCGTGGTTTTGTAATCCTCCTCATGTTTGTCTCCTTGCACAATCCCTGCGTCACGACCCTCGCTTTGTGTATCTTTCACACGGTGCTGATGTTGGTTCAGTTTTCCACCCACAGTTTTGAGGACATCTCATCGTCCGTTGCCTTTTTTTTCTTGTTGCATCCTTCATGTTGTTTTGACACGGCGCTGACATCCTCCTGTTGTCCGCAGCGTCTCGTTACCTCCGTGTTTGTGTGTGTGTGTGTGTTGTTGTTGCGTGACTCTTCAGGAGTAAACACTTGAAGCAGCAGAGTGTGTTTGTGTGTGTCTTCTCTCAACAATGCAGAGCTCGGTTTGTTGGATGTTTAGCTGGACCTGAGCCTCGTTTTTCAGTGTTTTCATCCGTCTGCTGCCAAACTCGCCCACATCCACCAACAAACAGGAAGTTGAGCTGGTTAGTTTTCCTGATCTCTCAGAGCAGCCGGTCAGCACTGAAACACACAACAGTCCGAGGAAGAATGAACATTTTTACTGATGTTTCTGTTATTTATTGATATTAAGGCTTATATCTGTGATAATATAAAGGAATAATATCTACATGTCTCATGGACTTGTGTAAAATGCTTCAACTCACATATCTGCAAAAAAACAACCTCTCATTGATTTGTAACCTCACTTCCTGTATCATCTGTACTCTTTTCATGCTGTACGAAAGCTTCTTCACGTCTTCCCTGATTCTACGCTTCCTCATCATCTGCCTTTCAACTATTCCTCCTTTGATTTTTACCCATAATGCCTTTGACCATCCAGTATATCTCCCTTTATAAACTGAATAATGGAACTTAAAGCAATGTCATGTTTGTATGAACTCTTCTCGTGGAAGTAAAAAGAAAAACATGCTCTCTTCTTCTTCTTCTCTGGTCCTGTCTCGTCTTTTCCTGTGCTCTGCTTTTCTTTCTTTTAAAGTATCATTAGTGTTGTTTTTTTCTCCCATAATCCTTTGCTGTTTACAGTAATATACCAAAAAGTAAAATTTTTATTTGAGCGTATTTTTGAATTTTCAATATTTTTTGAAAGTTGGGAAAATTTTTCCAATTATTTTTTTTTCCTAAAAGTTTTGGGGAAAAAAATTAGAATAACTGAAAAAAAATTGTAAATTTTTGACATTTCAGTATTTTTTTTTTTTTTTTCAAATTTCTGAAATCTCAAAAATTTACCAAAAAGACCTCCCCAGGTAAGCTCCTTTTGTAAATGATTTTTCTTTTCTTTTCTTTCTTTAAAATTTTATTTTAGCAAATTTATAAAATTTCAATATTTTTTGAAAGCCGGGAAAATTTTTGCAATTTTTTTTTTTTTCTAAAAAAAGTTTGGGGGAAAAAAATAAAAATTACTCAAAAAAATTTAAATTTTAGGACATTGTTGGCATTTCAGTCTTTTCTAAATTATTTAAAAAAATTTGAAATCTTAAAAAATAGAACTTTAAGAAAATATAAATTACATTTTCTTTTAATTTTTTTCAAATTTCTTGAAATATCCACAAAAAGAAAAGGGAATTTGTGTAAAATTTCTGCAAATTTATCAAAAATATTAAACTAAGAGATCATTATCACAATTTTATACTTTTTTTTAAAATCTTGTTTTGATCATTTTTTACTAGGTTTTCCCTGTGTTAAAAAGTTTATACACTTTATAGCTTTCATTGCTTACACAAAGTTGATTTTGTGGCTTAGAAAAAATCAACACTTCATTATCGGAGTGTGACACAGTCATGATGGATTCCTGAGGACTTATTTTCCTTCATTAAAGTCAGACTCAGGGAGACTCTGGAGCCTGATTACGTCCTCTTTCTGACCACAGATGAATCTGGGAAACCCTGAGTAATCCACAACCCCTGCACTGCACTCCCTCCTCCTGCCATGTGAGGGCGTCTGATTCTCGATCTCTTTAACGAGTGTTTGGTGATAATTAAACCGTGTCTGTGGTTCCACCGCCTCCTCAGGAACCCTGACGCTGCGTTTTCCAGCAGAGGTGCGACTGTGTTCCCTACAGCTTCCCTCGTCTGCTGCTCCTTAACTCTAATCAGGTTATAATCCTGTTTAACCTGGATTACAGCTGATTCATGAGCTCTCATTTCCTCTCTGTGTCTGTGAAATGTGAAGGGGGGTCTCTGCTTTCAGAGGAGACCTGACTCAGGGTTTGGTCTCTTAAAGTCTCGCTGTTGCGACACCGTGGAGGTTTGGGAACGTGGCGATCTAATGGTGAGATAATGAAAGTCGTATGAAGAGCTTTCAGGATGAATTTAGAGGAGGAGATATTTCCCAGAAGGCCTTTGTGCAACTAGACAATCAGGAGGAGAGTGCACTGTAAAAAAGTTGCAGTAAGTTTTTGATGAGTCTGGGTGGTTTCTCACCCTGATGACAGATTAGACATCATTTAAAGTCAAACTGTGTTTAAATATAAATCCTCTGACGCGGCCTCTTTAGAGTCTTTTGTCTCCGTGGAGCTCCACCCGGCTCAAACAACAGGGTGCGCTTCTTCTCGCTCTGTGATATCTCTAATGACAAGTCAGGTCGCGTCAGGAGAGGACTGAGGATTCCTGTCATCAGCGAACGCACCGCGCCCTCCGAGATGACACCTAAACACATCACAACGACCCCCCCAAAAGAGACTCCAGATGCTGACTGGATCCTGATGTGGTCTGATTCTTGAGGTTGCGGCGCTGCAGGAGCCTGATTGGAGCAGCTTCCGCTCGGCTCAGCAGCTGGGCCGCGTCCACCATCTCCTCTCCTCTCCTCTCCTCAGCCTCAGCTGCTCTCCTGACCTCTTTACCCAGAAACAAACGTGGGACGATGTGTGTCGACGTCTTCTTGGCGCAGGAGACAGGAAAGATTAAACATGATGACTGTAAGAGCAGAGAGAGGTCGTCCAAACATTCGCCGGTGAATCATCCTCACTTCTGATAAACTGGACGTCTGCGGCCTCTTGCTGGTCTGCGCCTGTCCCTTTAAGAGTCCTGAATCAGCAGGCGAGGTAGACTCTGAGTGATGCTGGCCTGATCCAGGATCTCGTCACCGTCCTGAGGGAGCATGAAAACACACACGGCTGTCATCACGTGAATTATAAGTGACACACACACAGTGGAGTGTGTTTGTCTGCGGTTTCTGCTCTCTGTCTCTCTGTATTCATCAGTTTGTCCTTTTTTCCCAGGTCATACGAGGCCGAGCGTCGTTTTCCTCCTCGTCTATACGTCCTGGTTTTGATCAGAAGCTTCTTTCGCCCTCCAGCAGCTGAAACCACTTAAGCATGATTTCATCCTCTCTGTTTTCTTGACTTTACGTCCACAGATCCTTTTCTCTGCGTACGTTAAAGTCCCTCTTTGTTTTTATCCCTCAGAGGCCTCCGTATTTAGCTAACGAGCCTTGAGCAGATGTTTTCAATCAGCAGCTCAGGTGTGACTCAGTCACCTCGATAAAAGTCGAGCAGAGAGGGCGGATGTCTGTGAGCTCTAAACCTGTCGCTTTGAGCTCCTCAGCGCCAGCTTTAAGCTCCATTTCTCAGAAACACCTCACAGGTGGAGGAGAGTTCTGAGTCTAAACCCATCCATCCATCGTCTCCTGGATCCAGAGTCTGTTTCCTCAGCTGTGGTGCTGGATCTCATCCAGACCGTTTATCTTGACCTGGAAAAACGATGCTTCCAGAAAGCAGTGAGGAGAAAGAAAACTAGTGAAAACTTTTGGAGGATGATAGAGAGTTTACAGGAGGTCACGACCCCTGGCGAGGAGAACATGTGAGGTTTTGTTAAAGAGGCTGGAGGTCGTGGAGTTTCTGTCCTCAGATTGTAAAGCAGTTTGTCCTCCGTGTCAGCTTTTTATTCCTGTGTCTCCACACCTGTTGGTTCACGGGGAGTGAAAACACTCCTGAGGGGAGCTCGAGGATGAAACCCTGATCCTTTTCCCCTCTGCTGCCTCCTCGGCCTCCTCTCCTCATCCAGATGTTGAGGATTTCACCCCACAACTTTTTCCAGGCACCAGGCTTCCCCTGGTGTTTACGTAACGTCCGATCCGGCGTCCGTTCGAGCTGCTGAGTCGCTCGGAGAACATGCGAAAGCCACATGTGTGACGGAGAGATTTACAGCGTGTGGAGACTCGTACAGTCGGATGTATTCACACACAGCTGGTGTGTTTTCAGGTGTGCTGCAGATTTTACAGTTAATTACTGACAGCAAGAAGCCAATGCTGTGTTTTCCCAGTGAGCTCCTGCAGATTTTACAATAAAACGGTGTTTAAGTACAAAAAAAGGCAACTCCCAGGATGGTTAAGTCACTTTTAAGCTGCTCTGTATCACTCCAAGCTAAACATCATGAAAGAAAGAGTGAGTGCAATAAATCTTTAAAAGAAAGCACCAAGCCTCTGTTCTGGCTGTCTGATTAAAGCCACCACACTTCCTCTGCTGATATAAAAATCACTGCTGACTGGATTTTCCGACTGTTTTTTATAGATCGTCTCAAGCTGCTGCTTCTTTAAGCGATTGCATAAATAAGTCTCAAAGCTGGGAGAGGATGGAGGAAGTTTCGCTGAAGCTGTTTTCCTCCTCGTGCGCTCACAATCTGCAGCGTTTGAGTTTAGAGTGATGTTTGAGAGGACATCGATCTCTCAGAGAGCTCCTGAAGTGGCGTTAAAGTGCATGCATGGGGGGGTTGTTTGTGCAAAGCCCTCTCATTAACACTGACTCATATCTGCGCAGCATGCTGCAGGGAGCATGCACAGACACAGACGTGATAAAAAAACAGACGTGAGCCGCCTCAGGGATGTCATTTTATCAACCTGGAGCAGATCTGATTTTTTATTGGGCTTCACTTCCTGCCGTGAGATCAGGATGAATTCCTTCTCGTCCTTCAAATATTTCCTGAGCTGTTAGCTTTGGCCCCTCAGCTTCTCCTCCTCCTGAGAAATCACCATCACATATTCACGCTATCATCCTCAGGATCGCTCTTTGAGTGGCATGTTTAGTTTGGAGGTCAAAGGGTCACAGGGGGACGGTTAGCTGAGGGCCGGAGCCTCCAGCTGCTACTGTCAGTGATCACACACCTGCACCAAAACCACATCAGAGGACGGTCAGAGAGAGCTGAGTCTGGATGCAGATATCTGCGCATCCTCTGCTTTTATTAAAGGTTTTTGCAACAAAATGGGACAGATCTTTTTGTTTTACTACTGTAAACAGCAAAGTATAAATAAAATCGACTAAAATGATGCAGCTTTTCCTCCTTCTCTGTGTCTTCACTCCACATCAGTCCCTTTTCTCTGCAGCTCCTTTACTTCAGCCTCAAATTTCCTCCTGATTCTCCATCCAGCTGTTTCTCAAACTGTAAACTTTAGCGGTAAATCTGAGTCCTCATAGTTCCAGTATGACTCATCTCTGAATCCCAGCAACACTAACCGAGCTTTCTCACACTCAGCAGATTAGTCAGGACCCCAAAAAACTCCAGACTCCTCCTGTTGCGCCTCTGCAGCGCTGCAGAGACGAAACTTCTCTCACTTCTGCGCAGAGACCCGGAGCGAGCAGGGGATCAGGGCTTTAACCCCAAACTTTTCACCCTCAGGACTTTGCTTTCCAGCTTTTTTTCTCCTGTGCGCAGATTTTAAAGTTTTCAACAAGAATTCGCGTAAAAGTTTTTTCTTTGGTTTCGTTTCGTGCGCTTTTTTTCACTTTCACGTGCGCAAATGGAATATTTGGAGTCCCCAAAAGAGAGGATATCACGCCTTTAAAGGTAAGAGCATCCTTATTTTATTTCACTTTTTAAGGCTGCAGTTATTAAATATTTAGAAAGCATCTTGGCCGCGCTCCAACGTGCCTAATCCATCGGAGTTCATCCATTCATGCGGAGATGAAGCCGCACAAAAGTGATGCAGAGTGTGATCAGGGATCCGGAAAATCAAATTAACCCCTGATAGATGAGCTGAGACCCAGTTTTGGTTTTAATCCAGGAGTAAATCCGGTTTCTCTCGATCCAAAATAGCGCTTTTCTGACTGAAGAGGTTTAAAGACAGCTGCTCCTCCCCGTGGAAAAACATGGACCCCTTCACCCTGCGCGTCCTCCAGACTCTCCTGGTCCTGCTGACCCTGTCATCGGTCGCCAGTGCTCCCTGCCCCCGGTCCTGCTCGTGCCCTCAGCCCACAGAGGTCCACTGCACCTTCCGCTCCCTCCTCACCTTCCCGGCTGCTGTACCCAGACACGTGGAGCGCATGAACCTGGGGTCAGTGAATCCTCAGCTGGCGTTTGTTTCACTTTTTTTTCACAACGAGCTTTAAGTTTTCTTACATGTTGTTAAATATTTCTTCCAGGTTCAACAGCATCCATCAGATCACAGAGAAATCCCTCTCTGGCCTCAGGAAGCTGGAGCTGCTCATGGTTCATGGGAATGACATCCACAGCGTACCTGATGGTGCGTTCAGGGACCTCACATCACTTCAGGTAAAAGATGAAACCACTTAAATGTTACATTCTGGAGCATGCAGAATGCTTATGAAGCTGCATTTGCTCAAGTGTCCAGCAGGGGGCGACTCATACGAAGTCTGCTCTGTCTCTGTCCTGCTGCAGATGCTGAAAATGAGCTACAACAAGCTGAAGGAGATCAACAGACACACGCTTCAGGGTCTCTGGTCCCTGACCAGGCTGCACCTGGACCACAACCGCCTGGAGTTCATCCACCCAGATTCCTTCCAGGGCCTCACCTCCCTGCGCCTCCTGCAGCTGGAAGGAAACCGCCTCCAGCAGCTTCACCCAGCCACCTTCTCCACCTTCACCCTGATGGGACACTTCCCCGTGTCCACGCTGAGACACCTGTACCTGTCGGACAACGGGCTGACCTCTCTGCCCTCCAGGCTGCTCGCCACCATGCCTCAGCTGGAGAACCTGTACCTCCATGGGAACCCGTGGTCCTGCGACTGCAACATGAAGTGGTTCCAGGACTGGTTCAAGACCTCACCAGGTGAGCCGTGCTGGGTCAGTCTGAGACTTTAAAGGGGGGGTTTCAGGAATCTGTTCAGACTTTCTGTGACAGTGCCGTGCTTCCTCCTCCAGGTGTCCTGAAGTGTAAGAAGGACAGAGCGCTCCCTGGTGGTCAGCTGTGTGCCATGTGCTCCTCCCCCGGGCACCTTCACAGGAAAGACCTCCAGGCTGTGGAGAACCTGGTCTGCAGCAGCCCCATCATCACCTCCCCTCACAGGACTTCTCCACCAGATGAAGTCCAGAGTGAAGTCCTGACCTTGGAGGACTTCAGGGAACCTTTTGGGAACATCTCCATGGGGCTGACGGATGAGCACGGGAATGAGGTGGAGCTTGAGTGCAGCCTCGGCGAGCCCAGAGAGCTCAGCAGGATCAGCTGGGAGCAGGTGGACCCGCTCCATCTCACCTCCAACATCAGCTTCGCCGTGGATCTGGAGTGCTCGGTGGACAGAGAGAGATACGAGCGCCTGTGGAGGCTGATCGCTTACTACAGCAGCGTGCCGGCTCACTTACAGAGAGGCGTGATGCTCAGGAAGGAGCCTCATCCTACATACGTGTACAGACAGGACTCAGAGAAGGATGCTCAGTACTACACCGGCGTCAAAGTCAACATGATGACGCAGCCTGCGTGGCTGATGCAGAAACACGCAGGACTCCAGCTGAACAGACTCCAGTCGTCAGCGCGGACGGTGAAACTGATCCTGAGCTCGGATGTTTCTGAGACGGTGGAGGCGGAGCTGGTGCGCCGACAGAGGAGGACATGGGTGATGATCGAGTCCACGAACACGTCTCGTAAAGCTTTGAGTGCGATCCTGGGAGGGCCGAGTCAAATGGACTGTAACGTGCAGAGCTCTGGCCAAGCCGTCGTCCGCTGGGTGCTTCCAGATGGCTCCAAGGTGGCAGCTCCACACGGCAGCTCAGACAACAGAGTGTCTGTGTCCAGAGAGGGCCGGCTGGTGATCCGAACCGTCAGCCACTCTGACGCAGGAATTTACTACTGCATCGCTAAGGTCCAGGGAGACCTCGCTGTTTCCCCTTTCCATCTGAGCGTGCAGGAGCCGTCGAACTCTCCTCCAGGAGACGACTCCTCAGTTACACCCGTTGAGGGTTTTGCAGGGAGCGCTATTTCTCTACCGTGCACTGCCTCTGCTTCCCCTGACGCTGAAGTGGACTGGATTTTACCCAGCAGCAACATCGTTAATGTGGGAGCCAACTCCTCAAGAGCATCCGTCTTCCCCAACGGCACTCTCTACATCCCACAGAGTCAGATGTCAGACAGCGGTTTTTATAAATGCGTCGCTATAAATCAACACGGTGTGGACACGCTGGCTGCAAAAGTCACAGTCGTCAGAAGGCCGGGGTTAGTGAGACCTCTGAGGAAGTTTCCTGCAAGACCCCAGTCAGCTGCAGGGGTCAACACGCAGATCAAAGTCCCCACAGAGGGCCTGGAGGAGGGGTCAGGGGACGCAGAGCCTGCGACGAAAACCCCAACAGACGCCACAAGAAGAAGAATCCCAGCAGGCGTCGCCCCAGGAAGGAGGGGCGTCCATCCTTCAAGGAATGTTTGGCGCAGGCCGGTGCAGCGAAAACCTGCAGGATCCAGAGATGAAGACAGGAGGAAGGTTAATGTGTCGAAGACGAAAATCGATCCGGAGAAATGGGCCGACATTCTGGCTAAAATCAGGGACAGAAACGCTCAAAATGCAGCAACCACAGAGAGGAGTGTGACCGAGCCGGCGACGACAACACAAGAAGCGTTTGAGGGATCGGCTGAGGGTCTGCAGGAAAAAGAGGGACAGGATGACTTTGCAACAACACACACATCACATGACAGCACATCAAACAGCTGGCTCAGCGTTCAGGCCACAGCAGAGCCAAACACAGCACAGACTACATTTAATGTACAACATACAAGCAGGGATATGCACACGGCTTCAAACGGCGTGCTTCTCCTCCCACAGACCACATCTGGGCCCCTGCACGCTGTCACTCCCTGGCAGCCGAACACAAACACAGCGAGCAGAAGCCTCACAAAGGCTGTACACGAGAAGCAGAGCACGAATACAGATGTGGACGGAGACACAACAGCTGATCAGTCCAAGACAGCAGAGAGGAGAGAGGGTATGGATGAGGTGAGCGCCGCTGCCAGCTCGGATAATGACGGAGAGGTTTCTGTGAGTGGAAGTGAAGTCATCTCTGAGGAGTCAGAGCCAAACCGAGAGGAAAATCCATCAACATCCCGGCCCCTCGCTCCGCCAAACAGCACACCACATCCTGACCTCACAACAGCATCTCCAACAACAACGCTCACACCTCTAGCGACGTCGTCAAGACCTCCAAACTCAAGGAGGAGGAACGGAGGGCGCCGCAGGAGGCCGAACAGGAGGAAGCAGAAGCCGAACAAACCCCAACACGACACGGTCACCACAGCAGCTCCACACAGCACCTCCGCTTCCACCACCCCTGCTCCAACGACGTCAGGCAGACTGAGTCACACAGAGAGCACAGAGCACGACGACAAGCTCTCAATACCATCCTCTCCCCCCGCCACAGAGCGCAGCCTCCAAACCGGAGCCAGACCACGCTTCGAGAGCACGTCAGCGGCGCCATCTTTTCCAACGTCCTCTCCAAGAGCAGGTCACGGAAAGACGAGTGCTCCAACAGCCATGGGAACCTCAGAGAGAGCAGAGCTGGATGAGACGCTCACAACGAGTCAGGGGATAGTTACAGAGCAGAGCCGCCCTCCACCTGCTCAGCCCTCAGAGGAGGGTGTGAGAGAAGACCTCAGACCTGCATCCAGGGAGTCCTCCAGGGATCTGCAGACTGTGAGTCCAGTACAAACAGATGTGAAGCTGAACCAGTCAGGCCTTAGTTTGACTGATAAAGATGGAGAGACGACCTCAGCTCCTTCTCTGATCCAGCACGCAGCAAAGACGACTTCTGGGTACGCCGTCAGTACACAGAGCGAGTTTTTCACAGGGGGTTTGGACACAGACGTCACCACAACGATCGCTATGATTTCTGCAACTCTGCAGGAAGTGAAAGACGTAAGCGAAGAGTTAGAGGCAGAAGTGAACCGTGAGCCCACAACTCCCAAGCCTGAAGTAACTTCATCCCAAAAAGCTGAAACAAGCCCGTCCCCGCCGGCCACCACTACAGAAGGCGCAGGACAAACCACCTCAGAAACCCTCCTCCAGTCCACTCCAACTCCAACCCACCACAACCTGTCAGCAAAACCAACATCTGCATCCCTGAAAGTCACCACAGTGCAGACAAAGAAGCCGACAACCCCTCCAGCCTCAACAACCCAAAGTCGT
The DNA here is from genome assembly GCF_033239565.1 of Halichoeres trimaculatus. Classification (NCBI taxonomy): domain Eukaryota; kingdom Metazoa; phylum Chordata; class Actinopteri; order Labriformes; family Labridae; genus Halichoeres; species Halichoeres trimaculatus. The sequence continues at coordinate 7,249,407 of NW_027437202.1, forward strand.
GCACTCACAGAGAGACTGACAACAAACACTCAGGATGCATCCAGAGAGCAGGTACCAGGACCAGGACCTGCTCCAAGAGGGAAGCCAAGGATAATGAAAAGTAATTTCCAGACGGTCTCTGTGAGAGCAGAAACAGATGCTCAGCTTCCCTGTGAGGCTGACGGGAAGCCAATGCCCTTCCTGTCGTGGACCAAGGTTGCCAGTGGTATGTATGAGTCAGTCTTCTAACTCAGCAGTCTGGACTTTCAGGTCCTTTTCATTCTTTTCTCACAAATACAGAGACGTGACGCAGACTCAATTAACGACAAATCCTCTTTTTCCATCCACACAGGGGCGAGTATAGCTCAGAACACCAGGGTCCAGAGGTACGAGGTCCATCCGAACGGGACTTTAATCATAAGGAATCTGCAGCCCATGGATGGGGGTCAGTACCTGTGCAAAGTCCAGAACCAGTACGGCTCAGACAACATGCTGGTCAACCTGGTGGTCCTGTCCCAGCACCCTCGAGTCCTGCAGCATCGGCACAGAGACGTCACGGTGCACCTGGGAAGCAAAGTGGACCTGGAGTGTAAAGTGGAGGGACACCCCACACCACGAGTCACATGGGTGCTCCCTAACCACGTCCATGTGCCTGCAGCACCCCTCGGCGTCCTCCCTCAGCAGCGTGTGTCCGTACTGAGTAACGGGACCCTCCAGATCAGCCAGGCCGCCTTCGCCGACAGAGGCATCTACAAGTGCATTGGCAGCAGTGCAGCAGGAGCTGACACGGTCTCAGTCCGCCTCTACGTGTCAGCGTTACCGCCTGTGATCCAGCAGACTCCTCAAGAGAACACCACCCTCCCTGAAGGCAGCACCGCCTTCATCCACTGCACCGCCACGGGAGCCCCCCAGCCCGCCATCCGCTGGCTCACACCAGATGGAGTGCTGGTCTTTGCTTCCCAGACTATTACCGCACGCAACCTCAACGTCTTCCCCAACGGGACCCTCAGCATACGAGGACTGAGCTCAGGGAATTCTGGGAGATACGAGTGCTCAGCCAGCAACGCCGTGGCCTCCAGTAAGAGGACGGTGAACCTGAGTGTACGGAGGAAGCCTACCTCTGCTAAAGCCACCATCACCTCATCATCTCCTCAGAGGAGTGACGTGATGTACGGGGAGAAGCTGCTGCTGGACTGCGTGGCGACTGGTGAGCCGGAGCCGCGGATCATGTGGAGGACGCCATCCAAGAAGCTGGTGGACGCTCAGTTCAGGTGAGGAAAGCAGCGTCCAGGTCCTCAGAGGTCACACCCTTAGATCTGTTAACATCTGGTTTGTAAAAAGCTCTTCTTTCTACTTCCTGTCCAGTTTCGACCCCAGGATCAAGGTGTACTCTAACGGCTCCATATCCGTCCTGTCGGCGGTGGACTCGGACAGCGGCGAGTACCTGTGTGTTGCTCGCAACAAGATGGGTGACGACTACATCCAGCTGAAAGTCAACGTCCTGACCAGGCCAGCAAAGATCAGGCAGAAGCAGGAGCAGTCCAGCCAGGAGGTGGTGTACGGAGGAGACCTGAAGGTGGACTGCGTGGCCTCTGGTCTACCAAACCCAGAGATCAGCTGGGCGCTGCCGGACGGCACCATGGTCAACCCGGTGAAGCAGAGGGATGGAGCAGGAGGAGGGCGCAGCCGCAGGTAGAGTATCTCTAACATTTTATCCTTATTCCTGTGTGTGAAACGAAAACACAGCCGAGGCTGAGAGAAAAGAGGATTAGAAGTGACGCTCTGTTTTTCTCCAGCGTCTGCAGAGCTGCGAGTAAACAGCCGCACCAAAACACATCGAATCAAAACAAGGTGCAGATTCTCAGAAAGAGAAAAACAACCGAGATGGGATGACTTTATTAAAGTGAGATGTTGATCCTCTGAAGTTTACGACGGATTCCTGAAATTTATGTTTCAAATTAGAGAAAAATTAACAAGATGCCGCGTGTTGCAGAAAGAGACGCTGAAACTTCAGGACAGTTTCTTACACTTTGATTAAAAACAGAAAAGACTCAGAGAGAAAAACAAACACTCATTCATGAAACGTTCACTCTCCAGGTACGTGGTGTTCGACAACGGGACGCTCTTCTTCAACGACGTCGGCATACCTGAAGAAGGAGACTACACCTGCTACGCCGAGAACCAGCTGGGCAAAGATGAAATGAAGGTCAGAGTAAAGGTCAAAGTTGTTTCTTCCAAACCACAAATCCAGAACACAGACCAGAGGACCATCAAGGTCTTCTACGGAGAGACGGTGACTCTGCGATGTCACGCCAAAGGGGATCCGCTGCCCACCATCACCTGGATTTCCCCGACAAACAAAGTCATCTCCCCCGCTTTGGACAAGTACCAGATCCTGGATGATGGGACTTTAGTGGTTCAGAAAGTCCAGCGTTTTGATGGAGGGAACTACACCTGCTTGGCCAAGAACACCGCAGGACAGGACCATAAAGTCACCAGGCTGGAGGTGCTGGTGACGTCTCCGGTGATCAACGGTTTGAGAGGTGACACCAACACGGTCAAGGCCGCTGCCGTCCAGGATCAGAGGAGGTGGATCGACTGTGTTGCGAAAGGGAAACCAAATCCCCGGGTCATGTGGGTCCTACCAGGGAATGTGATACTTCCTGCTCCGTACAAGAGCACCAGGATGACGGTGCATCAGAACGGCACCTTAGAGATCCACTCGCCAAGGAGGACGGACTCAGGGCAGCTGGCGTGCATCGCTCGAAACGAGGGCGGTGAAGTCCGGCTGGTGGTGAACCTGGACGTGAGGGGACACGTGGAGAGGCCCCAGATTAGAGGTCCCAGAACAGATAGCGTGTCCCTGACTGTGGGGAACGTCATGACTTTGAACTGCTCCTTCGAGGGTTCGGCTCTACCTCAGGTCACGTGGATCCTCCCCAGCGGCGCTCCTTTGCAAAGCGGAGCTCGCTTCTCAAAGTTTTTCCACCACCCCAGCGGATCTTTGATCATCACCAACCCGACTGTGGCTGACGCCGGCATGTACCGCTGTCTGGGGCACAACGCTCGCGGCCTGGCTGAGCGCATCATCACGCTGTCTCCAGGGAGGAAGCCTGAGATCATGAACAGGTACGCCTCTCCCGTCAGCGTGGTGAACGGACAGACTCTCCTGCTTCACTGCCTCACCAGCGGCGAACCCCTCAGACTGACATGGACGCTCCCCAGCGGGGTGGTCCTCAACCGGCCGCAGAGAGCAGGACGCTATGCCGTGCTGCAGAACGGGACGCTCGCCATCCAACAGGTGTCTGTCTATGACAGGGGTTCTTACGTCTGCAGGGCTGCGAATGAGTACGGCAGCTCGATGCTGACTGTGTCTGTGATCGTGATCGCGTACCCTCCTCGGATTACAAACGGCCCTCCCTCTGTGACGTACGCCAAACGTGGAGTCGCTGTTCAGTTGAACTGTGCAGCGACCGGGATCCCCAAAGCGGATGTGGCGTGGGAGACACCTGATAAGACTCGCTTGGCTGTGAGTTCGCAGCCGCGGCTGTTTGGGAATAAATACCTGCATCCACAGGGCTCGCTCATCATCCAGAACCCCACGCTGAGAGACGCTGGTGTTTACCGCTGCACGGCCAGGAACGCCATCGGCACGGACTCAAAGGCAACGTTTCTCAATGTCTTCTGAAGACTTTCACTGACCCTCATGGTCCTCTGCCATACTGTAACGCCCGAGCAACTGCCTTTTCAAAGCAGGTGATGTTTTCATGATCAAATGTACAAACTGCTGTTCAAAGAAAGATTGAGTCGAATCAACAAATCGTTCCCGATCCAAACCGCCGAGGCTTCCCGTGTTGTTGTGGTTGTCGCTCAAAATCAGACGCTGTATCCAAAACTCCCTGGAGGAGGCGCCACAACATTAAACATCCTTTAAATTGAGCACACCTGCTCTGCAAACATCTCAATCTAAAGTTTGACAATGACAGATTCTGTCACGCTGTAAAGAAACTTTAAATCCTAAAATCTTAACTTAATAACAGTTTATTGAAAAACTTTGCAAAGATTTTCCTGAGTTTGAACTTCTAATGTTATCTTCATTAACTTCACATCTTAAAGGACACTTCTGGTGGTTTTAATCTTCTTGAAAAATACGCAGAATGCCCTTTAAAAGTGTTTTCTGTATGTTTCTATAACTGGAATCAGATATATATTTCACTAACTGTGAGGAGTGTGCACATTTTAATCTGCTTCAGAGAAATGCCGAGTGCTTTTGTGTTGTAAATTATTCGTCTTTGAAAGACTGTGATGCAAAAACATATTTTAATAAAATATTTCCGCTTGTTTTTACGAATTCAGAGTCGAAAAACGCCACATTTGTCTGGTCGAGGACGGAAAAGTTGACCCGTAAATCTTTGGAAGCGCAGAGAAATCTCAGACTTTATAAATCTTCCTGTAATTAAATGAGTCAAAGTGGAGTTTTTTCCCCCTCAGCTGGCCTCAGAGAGCGGATCACAGATCAAAATGTGAGAAAAAACCAAAGCAGAGCTTTTATTGAAGGAAGTAGGTCACCATCACTCCTCAAACTTGCAGCCATCCCTGTGGGAATACAGCGGCGGCCTCCACTTCCAGAGAGGAGAAACATCTGGAGCGGTGAGGAAATCCTGAATTAGTTCAGCCGATCCAAAGTCGCAATTTGAGAAATCTCTGTGACTATTTTTTCAACGGTTTCTTCACCGTGCAGCTTGTTTGTGATGCTCTCAGCTCTCCTCTTCCTGATGAAATCAACATTTCCACTGCGCGTCCTGATTAGTCTGCAGTGATGCATGTTTTCCCCTCTCAGCCGTGACCTCCTTGTGTCTGTCAGTGACCCAGAACCTGCTCATTTACAGTTTGGAGGAGCTCACATCTTGTGCCCACCTGTTCGCTCTCATTACTGAAAGAGACAGTCATCAGGGTCGAGAAAAAAAACAGCCAGGCTCTCTGATGTGCTTTTTCCTCCGCTTATCGGCTCTGACTTAAGATGCTCTGAAAGCCCTAAAGCACAGGAACTCTTTAAGGGATTTGTGCTCATCAGGACGTGTACGGTGGCCAGCGAGGGCAGAAAGAGGAATGAGCGGATGCAAATTAAAGGAAATGAAACACAGCATGCTCTGCGCTCGTGATATACGGGCTGTTTTTGACAGCTGTCTTCAGGAACGTCTGTAAATCCTCATCACGAGTCTGAGGGATTATGTTGCTAAATTAAAAAGAGGTGACATCTTTAAGTATTTTAACACCCAGCATGTGAGAATTTCTCCCCAAAGCAGTGATTTTACTAATATTTCTCATCCCTTTCTGCTTTTTTGCAAAGAAAACTGCGCCTGCTGTAATCTTCTCCTTGCATGTTAATGTCCAGAGACTCCCTCCTCAGCAGCTGTACAGTCAACTTTGGACCTCTGGATCGTCAGGGTGTCAGGGCAGATGTGAACATTTGCAGGCCAACTCGCTCCTCGTTTAATTTATTCAGCCTGGGTTTGATAGGATTTACTAAATCGATGTTCTGGCTGTTGGTTGCAGAAAAACGCCGGCTGTGAAATCCTCCTTTACGAGTTGGGAGATAACGAATCGACGGGGAATGTTCCTGAAGATGCATCTGTCTAATTGTGTGAGTCTGGTTTTGGTTTGTGGCCCAGTTTCTCAAAGGGCCAGCTCCACCCAGCTGCCGCGCCACATCAGGAGCCCTGAAACGAGAGCGGAGCCCCTCCGCAGCTGACTGTCATTACTCTGAAATCCCCAATTACCCCCATCGCACAAATTGTGGGTCATTAGGATGTGGAGCCGCCGGTTAGTGCTGATCAAATTAGCTGAACGGCTTTGAGCATGAATCAAAACACAGGCATCAGCTACCGCACATGATGAAGAGGAGGCGGGTGGAGACATATGGAGGAGTTTAGGATGCTCTGGTGTTGATGTGAGGCTCGTGCACATCCAGACGAGAAGTGTTTCCTCAGCGAAACGCTCTCACAGGTCAAAGGTGGAGGAGCGGGGACTAGTTTTCAGGTGTGCTTCGGTTTCATCCAGATGAAGGTAGATTTTCTTGGAAGCACAGTTTGGTGTCAGTTGCTCTCCGTCTGAACAAACAGACTGAGGCAGGACGGTGAAATTCTTCTGAGGGCAGGAGTCGGACGAGGAAACCAAGCTCAAACATTTCTCTTGTGAGAGGACGAAGCAGCAATGTTTGAGGCCCCTAACGTAAAATTTAAGCCACTGTTTAACAGGTGACATTTTTGTAAATTATTAAAACTTATTAAATATTAATCTTATTAAAAATGTGTACACATGGAAATAAATCTAAATCTAAATGTTGAATTGCTCACCAAGTGTAAAGCTTAATGTTTAGAAACCATGTGAAGTAGGCAGGTCAGGGCCTGTCCACACCTGCAGCTGCAGTCAGCGGTGTGGGCGGGGCTCCATGATCTTAGGGAACTGCAGGGAGTGTGGACAGGTGATGATCTGCCGACTTTGCAAGGTCCAACATTTAGATCTAGATTGAGATTGACATTGTACTTTAGATTTATGTAAATCCTTTTATTTAAGCATTTATATTAAGATTAAGTATTGAAACCTGGCATTAAGATTTAGATTTGGATTTGGATCCTACATTTAGGTTTAAATTTAACATTAAGATTCATAATTTGTATTAAGATAAAGTATTTATATTAAGATTAAAGTTAGATTTAACATTTAGACTAGGATGTAAAATAAAGATTTATTTTTTAGTTTAAAATTTAAGTTTTAGATTGGATATTTTATTAAGGTCTTACATCTAGATTAAGATTTAGATTTAATTTAGAAGTTTAATATTTAGATAAAGGTAAGATTTAGATCCAACATTTAGATTTAGACTTAACTTATAGACATGGTTTTAGTTTTTAGACCTAGTTATTAAATTAAGATTTAATTTTAAGATTTATTTTAGAGGTACGTTATTAAGGTCTGACATTAAGATTTAGACTAAATTTAGTTTGTAGTTTTGATATTTAGATTAAGATTTAGACTAAGATCCAACATTAACATTAAGATTTAGGTTAGGTTTGGAAGTTAAATATTTAGTTAAATATAAATATTCAATATTTAAGTATTTATCAAAAAGTTTAGATTTAGATCCAACATTTGGATTTAGACTTTACATAGAGATAAAGATGATTTTAGATTCAAATTTGGTGTAGATTTAGATTAAGTTTTTGAAAATTACATTATGTCCCACACTTAGACTAAGATTTAGTTTAGATTGTAGTTTTAATATTTAGATTTAGATCCAACATTTACGTTTAGACTTGACATTTAGATTTGTTTTTTTTGTATTTAGATTAAGATTTAGGTACATTTTGGATTTAGTATTTAGAGTTGGTATTTTTATTTAGCATTTAGCTTTAGCATCTAGATTTTGTTTATAGTTTTTGATATCGATTCTAGATTTAGATTAAGATTTATTTATGTGTACACATCTTTAACAAGTATAAACAGCTTTCTGTTTTGCATGATGAAGGAAAAATAAGCTAAATGTGAGAAAAGTGACTGAAGTTTGACCCGCGGCGCCCCATGCCAATGTGGGAGTTTTAACCCTGCAGTCCCCTGAGCGTCCACTAGCTCCACTCTTTAAATACATGTCACTCTCATCAGTTCATTTTCTAAAAGCACTCAGATTATATTTAACTCGTCACCCTGCCTTTGATTATCTGCCGCTGCCACCTTGGTGGATTAATTGGTTAATTAGCGTCTGCAGCCTGTGTTGACACACTTTGTCACTTCCTGCTTGTAATTACAGCGAGGAGGCCGACATGAATGACTCCGCCTGGCTGACAGGTCGTATTTATGTCGAACAACAGGCGACGCAGAGGCTGGATGAGACTGCAGACTGCCTGATAATCAGCCCTGAGAGATGCTCCGTGTGGGGTTTCTCTGGATACGGGACTGAGCAGATTTACTCCAGCGTCTTCCTCTTCCCACGCTTTAATCTGGGAGTTTGAGTCAAGAGGAGGTTGCTTTTCAGAGCATCCTCCATCAGACTCCAGCTCTCTGTTGCTCGCTGGATTTGGATCACTCAGGAAACTGTTGACTGCACTCACACCTCCATTAATCTGAGGGGACGGAAGAGCCACAGCGCCCCCTGCTGCACGCTTCAAAACATGACGCAGGGATGAATGTGAGCACAGGAACACATCAGAAAACTGTTTTTATTGTGTTGTAGTTTGGTTTATTGACACATCTGAGCGAAAGCTGAATTTTATTGAGTTCTTCACAGAGTCAGTTTTTCTGAAGAGCGAGAGGTCAAAGGTCAATCCAGGAAGCGGTCCAGCATCCTCTGAATGTTGTGGAAGGCATCTCGACCCAGATAGTCGGCCTGCCCGATCTCCCACTGCTTGCGATGCTCCAGCTGCTCCTCCTCCGTGACTTCCTCCGTCTGCAGCGAGGAAGAGGAGGAAGAGGAGAATAACAAAGCAGTCTTCAAAGAGAATTCATCGCCGCAGACATCAAGCTGTCTGCTCAGGTTCAAGCTCTCGGCTCGGCGTTTTAAAGATGAAGACTTTGGGAGGATTGTCATTAAAATGGTTTTGAAGCAGCGCTTTGAACTAACCTGAGCTCTATGATTATTAGCGTCTAAATCGGCTCTTTAATCTCTGATCTGAGCTGTTTGTCTCATCAAGTTTTATGCTTTAGTTAATGAACAAAAAGTTTGATGATGAGGCTGTAAAAAATGTGAAAAAGGAAGAGTCATACTTACGATATACGTCTCAGAGTCTGAGGCCTCATCACTCCCTTCTTCTTCTTCTTCTTCCACTTCCTCTTCTACTTCCTCTTCTTCTTCAACAACAGGTGGCTCCTCGACCTCCATCCCCTCAGGAGCTCTCGTCTCCTCCTCCTTCTCCTCTTTCTCCTCTTTCTCTTTCAGTGGCGTCTCCTTATCTGCGAGAGGAACCTGCAGGAAACATAACTCTGAAGGTTTAAATCTGTGTCACTGTCACTGCGCAGAGCGTGATAACACGGCTGATGTATGCCTGTCGCTCGGGCTAATCTTACAAACGTGTGTAAACATCAGGAATGAAACAAACGAGAGGGACGCAGCTCAGAGGCCTGTGTGTGTGTGTTTGTGTGTGTGTGTTTTCTGCAGGATTCAGACGCAGTCAAGCAGAAAGTCTCATAAATTAACCGTCCCTTCTTCTGGAGCCAACAAGAGCCACTCGAGCCGCCTAATAACACGCCGTAATCATCACCGTGATGCATTACAAACACAAACAGCTGTGCTCAGAAGGTCATTCATTACCGCTGTATCGATTAGCAAATACTTCTAATGGATTCACAGAGCGTGTGTCGCTTCAAAACCAACAGATCCGCTCACTTTCTCTGGTTCAGGCGGTGTCTGGAGCCTCTGGAAGGGCAGGGAGAAGGGCGGCAGCACAGATTTGGGGTGGTTCAAGATTTTGGGGACCACCACTTTGGATTTGAGGCTGTCCACGGTTTTTCTAACCACCACTTTGGCTTTGGTTTTGGATTTCAGGATCTGAAAAAACAGGAGAGGATGTTGAGTGCTGGGAAGGAGACCATGTGTGGAGTTTGGCGGCGTGTTTTTCTGCTCTGGCCAAACTCTGCAGAGGCTTATGAGACAGATTAACAGAGCTTCAGCTAAAGAGGAGGAAGTCATCATCAGGGAAATGTGCTCGAGTGTCAGATCATTTGACCTTTCTGGGTTTCTCTTTGGGCGCTTCCTCCTTCTTCTCAGGTAGAGTCGACTTCACGTAATCGTTGAACTCCTTCCACCACAAGGCCAAAAACTGGGTCATGGTCTCTGAGCCGCCTCCGCCGCTCTGGATGCTGGAGTTCCAAGGTTTCACCGAGCCGATGAAGTGGACAATTTTTGCGTTGTGGCCAAACCTGGAAGAAAAACTTCCCTGTTATGCAAAATAAAAGAGGAGAAGCACAAACAAAGGCACAGAGTTGCTCTTACTGCTGGAAAGCGGGGCGGTAGCTGTAGATGGAGCTGGCGCTCAGGTTGTAGATGAACGGCAGGTGTTTACTGATGTTCTCAGTCGTCCAGCTGCTGAAGAAAGAGTTCAGCAGGCCCTGGTCCCCTCCTTATGTGAGAAAAAGATAAGATCAACAAACGTCGAAGAAGTTGATGCAGATTTGTAAGAAATCAGCTACCATCGAAGCTGCCGTGCTCCAGGGCGTGCTCCAGGAGGGCGGCGTGTGTCTCCAGAGACGGTTTGAACACAAACACGCCCGAGTTGAAGCAGTCGGGCCATCCTGGATCAGGAGCCGCTGACAGCTCCTCCCTCTGGAAGAGGTCGTCCACGTTGCACAAAACCTGAGAGGAAGAAAAACCTCAGATCAACCTCGTCCCTCTTCAAACACGCGTGTCCCCTGACATGAGAACATGTTTGTCCTGAACAAACAGAGACGGACGCCACGATGACAACATGTTCCAAACACACGCTCAGACCTCCATGTTCATATTGATTTCTATAGGATGAGGTTTGACTCTGTGACCGACAGTTCAGAGAGTGAAGGTTGGATTCAAAGAGTAAATATTGACGGATGTACAGATTCATGTTCTGTATGATCTGTTTGGCTCGCTGGGATTAAAGACGTCAGACTCACGAGTGTGTCAGCATCCAGGAAGACACATTTGCTGAACTGGGTCAGAGTCCAGCAGTGGATCTTAGTGAAGGTGATGCCAAGGTCGGGGCGTCCCAGCAGAGCCAGGTTGACTCTGTCCTGACTGTCCATCAGGTCCACCAAGACCACCTCGTCGAAGACGTTCTGGAGGGCGCGCCTGGTGAGGCGTCAGAGAGCGGTTAAAGACACACCTCACGCAGAAACACGCACAGGTAAGAGATGAAACACACCTGGACTGCTCGGAGACGTTCGGCGTCACCATGATGACGATCTTGCGAGTCGTCCTGTGACGTCTCAGACTTCTGGCCACCACGGTCGCACCTTTACAGTACGAGTCTGTGGTGACCAGAGTGACGAAGGCCTCACCTGGTGGGAAGACGGGTTGCAGGAAGTGGTTTTTAATATTGATATCCACAAAAATAAATTAATTAATTAAGATTACACTCTTTGAATGCAAAATGAAATGATTAAAGGGACATTTCACCAAAATAGACACAACAAAAAAACAAATCACATCAGATTGACTCGGTTTCTGTGCAACATATGAGAAGATTTAAAGTGAAAAGTGATAAAAATAGATGAATTACAGACTCTCTAGCTCAAAGATCTCAGCTTTCTGAAGCTACTCTCTTAATAATCAAACCTGCATGTTCAAATCTGCAGCTTCACCCACCTGACATCGCTGTGTCTTCAATCTGCAGAGACTCCAAGCAGGCGCTAGCTTCAGTTTCCTGCAGCTGTCAGGAGGGTCCAGGTGCCAGTCCCATCTTCACTCCTGATCCTTAAATACCGAGAGGATGAGGAAGTGTCCGACGCTGCAGCAGGAAGTCACATCCCCTTCTGTTTTTATCTGCAGAGCAAAGAGAGGAGCTGAGGCCCGCTGCGTCTGTCTGCTGTTTGCTCATCTGGTCATTCAACTACGCGGAGGTGAGCTCTGAAAAACAAACTGTGCCCCTGTCCTCCTGTCCTCCTGTGTCTGTCTGCACTCTGTGTTAACTTTCACTTTCTGCAGCAGCAGAAGAGGTCAGATTTTACTCTCCAGTTTATAAATGAGGAAACAGACAAACTGTACAACACCACTTTATTTCACACACTTTAAATCAACATTCACCGAATCATCTGAGCTCAAACACCTGCAACACATCAGAATATAAAAATAGACTTCACATAGAGATGATGTTTTTACGCAGAGCAGCAGCAGCAGCAGCATGGGGCCTGAAGCATCTTTACACGTTAGTCTGAGTATTTACAGCTCATCGTGTTTTAGGCTGCAGCTCTTCTACGGCAAGCAAGAAGCGTCAAAGCTGCAGAGGAAGGTCGAACAGGAAGTGGATTAAACTGACAGGAGGAGGATGTTTTTAGACGTTAAAAGCAGTAAACATTACAAAAATCTTCCTCCTCTTGTTTTTTTCTTCGTGTTTGACCTCAAAACTCAGCGTAGAGTAAAATAACGGATAACATAAACCAACTGCAAACACTCGTCTACGTCTTATGAAGTCATCTCTGTGCGCCTTTGAGTCTTTGAATGTCTCACTTTCTTCCTTATTGCACTTTTCTTTCTTTGTCGCTTTGAGATAACAACATTTTAAGGACGTAAACGACGCACGGAGACGACTTCTGCAGTGCACAAACTTTAAAACCGACCCCGACACATGAACACAATCTGATACTGAGCGTTACATTTTAATACATGATACATAAACATGTCTGATATCAGCTTTTAAAGCTCCTTCTGCTGGATTTAAACCCAGACATGACTGAATCCTGGATGCACATCTTGCAAACACATGATTTAAATTCTACGGAAGCCCAAAGGATGCATGTGCATTTGTTGAGTTTCATCTGAAAACTAAAGTTTGTTCATCTTAACAGGAAAACTGAGGAAGCTTCATGCGTGTGTGCATGTCCTCTTTGGGCTTCCGTAGCACATTCTGAACAGGTTTAAACAAACACAAAGAAAGTCAAAGTTAGAGGCAGACATTGCAGGGACACACAAAAAAAGAAACGCAGACTTGGAAACACTTTTTCTTTAAAAATAAAATCTATTTAGGGGATTTCATGAACAAAAAGGAACCAAAGGGAAAAAATGGAAAAGTAACAGAATGTAAAACTATCTAACGTAGCATGTACAGAGCAGTAATCTGTTGTAGGACACTCTAAATAAAACCACACGTAGCAAAAAAATGGAGGAACAGAAAAATAAAAGATGTTCAAGTTGATTTTCAGACCGAAGAAGAGAACAGGAAGTAAAAATGTCCAGACTGAAGATGACACCTGACAGGTGTGAGGAGGAGGAGGCAGACGGCGTCTAGGACGTCCTGAGCAGGTTACTGAAAACTGAAACATGAAGACACAAAAATCAGCAGGTTTAGAGACAAACTCATCCTCAAACTCCAGCTTTAGAAATAAACTCACGTTGATTATCATTCTGACCGCCGCGTTGGCCTCCTTTCCCCATCTCTGGATCTTGACCTAAACAAAAAAACACATCAGCATCAAAAACAGCATCACACCTTCTTTTTTTGTCACATTTAAGAGTAAAAACTGTGTCCTGACCTCCCTGGAGTTTAAAGCAGAGCTTCTTCTTCTGGTACGCGACGTAACTGGACGCTGCTCCTAGAATAGCCACGCCCACCGCGCTGACGATCCCGGCGATCTGTCCGCCGCCTGCTTCTGCAGAAACAATAATGATATAAAATCAATGGAAGCCTGTTGAGTACAATCTGCAGCTGCCATTACTTTATTCTACCACAAGGGGGAGCTCCAACTCTAACTTTAACTTTAAAATCAGATTGACTTTCACTGACTCAGTTTTCCAGAGCAAAAGCAGGAAAAAGTGAAGTAAACACAAAAAAAAAGAACAACATAAGGGGTAAAAATGTCTCTGAGGAGGGTTTACACGACAGAAACGCAGGATTAAAACAGGAACACACCCAGAGTGTCTCACAGGGTGGGGCACAAAGGGATAAACACACTATCATACACTCATGAACAATAACTGCAGCTGTGTTTCAGAGTGTGAGTCATCCTCAGAGGTGTGTCTCGTGATTCAAACTGGGCGTTGCCTCTGCGATAATTTAAAAAGAAAATAGAAAACTTTTGCAGCTTGAAGCGTCGTGCATGTTTCTGACTCTCTCTGCACGCTCTGTTTCTATTTATTCCCACAAATCAAACACACCTCGCATGCCTTCACACATTTTTATTATTTCTCATGACAGAAAATTTAAACCCCTAATATTAAAAGCATGTAAAGAAGCTCACACCTCAGTGCTGGATGTGTCAGCAGACTGGACAATGTGAAGAATGTGCAGGCTAACGCAGGCTAACAGTCTGAGGAGGATCACAGGAGCCTGCTCTGAACCAGGCGTGTCCACACATGAAGTAACAAACTCCCCACACACACACACTCACAAACAAAGAGCCTCCTTTAAACCACGTTTAATTATATTTTCTGCTACATCAGACGCTTCTTTTCCCATCATGTGAGCGTCCTCAGAGCTTAAATAAAACCCCAGAAAAACAAGAGACACAAGGGAGAAAGTAAAGTCCAAATAAAGGTAACTTTAGGTCAAAGTGAGCACATGCATGAGTCTTAAATTAGAGGGTGAGGAGGAATGTATGATCACACCCATCATAGGGTGTCTGGTCAGACTGGAATCTCAGACTCAGCTTTGTTTAATTTATTCCAGTTCATCCTCACATGTTCAGTGAGTGTGAGACTAAAGCTTTAAAGTTAGCATTAGCAAACTTTTTCTGTTTTTCTACCAAGCTGCTGCTGCAAGATCCAATCTGAGCATGCTCTGTTCCTCTTCTGTTTCAGAGCAAGATCATCATCATCAACCTCACAGACTCCCTGCACCCGTTCAAAGAGCACAGGTAGGACGTTCAGTCTAATCTCACATTCCTGCAGCCAGAGGTCAAAGGTCATCCTCTACGTCAGCTTTAAAAACCAGCAGTATCAGTAACAGAGTCTCTCTAAAGCATCTTTAACTCCATCCAATCACAGTCCGTGTGTCGTGGAAGCGAACGCCATCAGGGTAACGCCTGCAGTAACTCCATGGCCCTCTCTAGCAGAGGAGCCAGCGTGTGCTTTAAGTTTGAGAGCCACACATAGAACTCCTCTGGCATGTTAGCATTTAGCATCTTCAGGATCTGGCCCCACAGAAGGTCTGGATCTGCAACGACACACAATCGAAGCAGGGGTTTAAAAACCAAACCAGCCGAGGGGCCACGACATGAAGAGCAGACTCCAGCCAATCAGAGAGCCCAGATTTCTACCAAACCAAAGTGATGCTTTCAAGCAATGAAGTCCGCTTCCTCTAGGACGCAAACACTCCCGAGGTGTGGAAAGAAATGTAACGACCTCCACAGAGACGCAGACAGGAAGAGACAACACAAAGACAGGAAGTGTAAGAAGCAGAGGTGGATTTACCTTGAGGCTGATCGGCTCCGGCTGCAAGGAAAACAGAAACACATCAGTCGCTCATACGTCTTTAAAAAGGTGAAACAATCAGTTTGATGCTGGAGGAGGGTAGAAACGTACAGTTAGGGTCGTATCCTGAGTCGTATCCTGGGTTGGATCCGCCTGGAGACGAAAGAGAAGAAGAAAATTTACGGTTTTGTCCTCAAAGTTTTGGTTTTTATTCTTCTTCTTCTTCATGATGCAGAAAGAAAAACCAAACATGTGGCTTTCATTACGCCGGGAAGTCTGTGGCTTTTTATCCAGTTTCTGTCTCTCGCTGGATAATTAGTGACTCACAAAGAAAGAAGAGCTGCAGACACAAAGGACAGAGCCACAGTTCGCGATTCAGAAAAAGGAAAAGTTTTGAATCCTCCGTGGAGAGACGACATTTTGGATTTTTGGAAAACTCGTCTAAAACCACATCCGGTTTAACACCTCCTTACATCAGAAGAAAGAGTCTGACACTATTTAAAGCCCAAAATACGTAAAAACAGCCCCAGGTTTAGAGTTACGGGGACTCCCCTTCATGATCAGAGACATCAAGAGCCACAACTTCCCCTCAAACGTCTCAGAATGTGTCAGCATCGCCATGACAACAAGCAAATATTGTCAGGGAGCTAAGTCTTACCACCTCCTGACCGACCTCCATCGGGTTTGTATTCTCCTCCTCCTCCTCCTCCTCCTCCTCCCAGATTGAACAGATCAGAGTCGTCGAACGTTCCTCCACCTTCACAAGAAACAACATGAGAGTTAAAGAGATTAAACTCACATTTCAACGTCAAACTAAGCTTAAAAACTCACCTCCTCCACTGGGCGGAGGGTTCACAGCAGGTTTATCCGGTTTGGGCTTGGGGTCTGTGGACACAGAGACAAATCCACATCAGGGGTTTTATGAAAACACGAGGAAAGGATCACAAAAGGAAGGCTGTTAGAGGGATGAGAAGTGTTACCTGGGCCCAGAGCGTCCTCCAAGTCCAGCCCAAATCCTGCACAAAGACAAACACAGACAGTGAGACATTAAAGGATTAACTTTATGTTCCTCAGCTTGAGCAGAAATCTAAAACACACCGTCATCTTTGGGCTTCTCTGGGGCCTTTGGAGGTGGTTTGGGTTTTGCAGGTGTTGGTCCTGCAGAGAATAAAGATTTAAGAGTCTGACACTTTGGTCTTTTAAAGAAACTGTTTCAGGAAGTTTTGAGGAAATAAGAGGACAGTCACTCACCAAAGTCAAAAGCATCTAACAAGTCCAAACCTGGAAGAAAACAACAGGAAGTCTTTAAAGTTTGGATGAAAACAAGAAGAAGCTCAGAAATAAGATAATGAAATGCACAAACCATCATCTCCTCCTGTCTTCTCCGGGACCTTTGGAGGATCTTTGGGCTTTGGAGGCGTTGGATCTACGAGTCAGGAGATGAAACATTAGCTGAGGTCATCCTTAAATCTGCACTGCATCATGACGAAGACGTGAAACCAGAAGGTGGTCACAGACGTTACTCACCTAGAAGGTCATCGAGGGCATCAGACAGGTCGAATCCTGAGCGAGGAGACAGAAGAGTTAGAGATTGAGCCTGAATGTGTGAGACAGTCACTGATGTGAGCTTAAAAGAGAAACTTTCTTCTCTACGGGTGATAAAGTCCCTGTGTTTGTTTCTGAACTTGCAGATGTTTCACTCTCTGTGGTCACTCATGTGTCCTGTGTTTGCAGGGAGTCACTCATGTGTTTATCTGGTTGCCGTGGCAGCACAGGCTGAAACAGTGAAGCATGAGTCACTCCTGAGCACATGTTTGGGTGATCCTCTGTCTGCAGACGTGTGTCCATCACTTGGATGAATCTAAATCCTTTAGTTTGATCCTGAATCAAACTTCCTTTTTTTTATTTATAGGAATCTGACTCACTTCCCTTTTTCTGGATTTCCAAGCTCTTCCAGAAATTTCAGGCGTGCAAACCGCTCCCAAAATATGAACCGTCAAATAAAGGGATGTGAGAAGAATCATTCATCACACGTGAGTGGGTTCAGAGACATACATCAGAGTGCGTGCCATCCACTTCTCATTTACATGCCTGTGGTTTACTGTGCCCTCAGCGTCGTCTTACAGGAAGCAGAGCCTCTCAGACAGACAGAGAGTAAAAGCGCAGTCTGACTGTGTTTTTACTTTATGTGAGAGCTGTAATGTATCCATCAAGAAGCTCAGGAAGACTTTTCCTTTGCTGTATGAATCTTTAATGTGCTCGATGATGTCATAAGGGTGTTAAAACCTGTGCTCATATCATCATAAAAAACATCAACAGGATGAAAAAGGATCACGTGATGTCGGCAATACACACGTGAACCATACGCTGTAAAAAGTTTATTATAAAAGTATTCCCAGTATCATCACTGCAGTTTTTTCCCACAATCCTTTGCTGTTAACACCTATAAACCAAAAAGATCTTCCCAGATCTTTCTCAAAGTTTGATTTTGGCTTCAAATCGGAGCTGTAAGGCGTCGTGCAGCATCTTTTTCATGTTACAAAACATTTAAAGACGGGTGGATAAATTAACTGGGAATCTTCCGCCATTTTGATTCAGCTCATGCATAATCAAAACGCTGAATCACACATCTGTGAATCATCATAAAAAGAAGGATAGTGGAGTTAAAATCAGAGATTAAAGGAACATTTCGGATGCTAAAAAAGCCAAAGACTTTTTTTTTTACTGTATTTTAAGAAAAAGTCAAAACTTTCATGATGCAAAATGCAAAACAACTTGTAACTTGCTCCAAAACATCACTAAATAAATCTCTTCTTCTTTTTTCCCCTTCTTTTGGCACTCTTGTTCCCCCGTACATGCCTTCTCTCTGACTCAGCTCTTGAACATCATGAACTTTTCTCTGAGCTGCTGATTCCTGAAGTTAAACCTCTCTTAAAAGACCAGGAAAAAAGTTTTCACTCTAGTTTTTACTTGACTTGTAACAAAAACTTTGACTCTTTGAGATTTTCCAGAGTTTGACCTCAGCCAACCTAACATGGGGTGTGTTTGGTTAGATAACTGCTTCAAACTGCCCTGCGCCACCTTAAAAGGCATCAATGCACAACACAATAATAACCAAATGTCATCTGGTCATCGTGTCTAACACTAAAATGTTGAATAGATGGGAAGAAATCTTACCTTCTTGCGTTAAAGTTCCAGAAACCAGTAGAAGAAGTAAAGCTATCCTCAAAACAAACTTCATTCTGACTAACTTTTATTCCTCTTTCCCAAAGAGTCACTTTGATACCTAAATAAAGCCGTGATCCCCCTCTCCCTCTGTGTGTCTGAGAGTATAACTGAGGTTATTTCTGCCCCGCAGCGCAGCGCAGCTCCGGTGTCCTGTTACAGTTTGTTGTGAACATACCGGGTGTGGCAGCTCCAGTAGGGGCGTTACAGGCTGGCACACGGGATCTCACATTAACCCTTATGCGTGAGAAACGTGCGGAGGACTACCAACTTTTAATTCAAGCAGGAAACGCCCATAAAAAGTTCAATTCATGTCACGTGGCGCAGAACTTCATCTGCGAAACGCGTAATTTAAAGTTTTCTTCAAGTATCGTTTAAAGTACACACTTTTACCACCCATGACGTTAAAATTAAATAAAAAATAACTTATTATGACATTCGGCGTACATATGGGCCTTTTTTGCAGATTGAGTTTTCATGAAAAGCAACTTCTTTGTCCCATTCTTGCGTTTTGGCGGCGCGTAAAGGCGAAGCACGGCGGAAGTTAATTCAGCTCTAAGATTGCAGTTTTTCCAAGTTTTTACACTCTTTTATTAAAAAAGAGTCCCGCCGAATTAATTCTTACATCTTTCTAAGTAGTGTATGCAGAAAATTATCCAACTAGAGAGTAAGGTTTGTCTGTGAGGCAGTGAATTCTTCAATACACCAAGTTTTAGAGGGTATTCTGAATGGCTTTTTCTAAAACTTTAAATCCAGACTTTTAGGACAAGCAAACCACCATTGGTGATATTTTACTCATTAGATAATCACACGACTATGTCTGAAATACATTTATGACTTTACAGAGTGTAATAGTTGGAGGTTTTTATGATATAATTCTGCATGGACCTCCCTTATTCACGAGAAGTCAGTGGGAGGAGCTGCTGCGTAAAGGTAATTAAAGGGTGTGGACTGATATGCTAAACTGGACAAACAGTTTATTCTGAAGCTTATGCGCCATCTAGCGTTTTTAGGTTAAAGTTCAGCTTTTGACTCAAATAATAATAATAAAAAAATTAGAAAATGAGAACTATTAAAAATACTTGAACTCTTCTTCATGAAAAATAGAAGCACACAAAGTGAAACTTTTATATCTTTATTTAGAGTGATACAGAATCTCTAAAAAACTTTTTAGTCATCCCCAAAACACAGCAGAGCCAGAGGATAAAGTATCCTGACGTCATTTTTTCAACAAATGGAAAAACTGCTGATGAAGCTCATCTGGTTTTCATCCTGCAGCTTGTCCCCGTCTCCTCTGAAAACAAAGAAAGTTTCCATCAGTCAAGTCAAGAGGCTGAGAGCAGAGCGGTTTGATCATTAAAATGTGTTATTACTCACAAACTTCACTCAGCACTTCAACGTTCCACTTTTACAAAGGGCCTGCATGATCTTCTCCTCCGTCTTCATCACCGAGTTCAGCTTCTGGAGCACTTCTCTCTCAAAGTCTGAGGAAAAAAGTTTAAACGACGTCAAAGACAGAAAAGAGCGGAGTAAATCATTTGTGCGGTTTGGGTAATAACTTTACCTGAACCCACTGCATCCTCCAGATCGAAGCCTCCTAGGAGAGGAAAGATTTTTATTTAATTTTTGATTATATTAAAAATGCAAAGACTTGATTCTGTTGTGTGACTCACCTTCTGCAGGTTTTGTAGGTTTGAGGTCTGTTAGAAGAGAAAAGTAGCACAAGACTTAAAAGCTTCTTTAAAGCTGTTGTGTTTAACATTTTGCCCTCTTGGGTGCAGCAGAGTCCAGCGCTTCATTTCTTTTTCTGAGTTTCATGATGTCATTTGAACATTTTCTAGATATTTTCAGTAGTTTCCAAAGTTAAAGGAGCCTGTTTCAGTCAGGTAAAATAAAAAAAATTTGCCTTAATGGGCTTCCATACCAAAGTGTCAGAGAAGTTTTACCTTGTACAGCGTCTTCCAAGTTAAAGTCACCTCCTCCTGCAGGCTTCTCGGTTGGTTTGGGTCCTTAAGAAGAAGAAGAAGAAAAGAGAGGGTTACTTTAACTCCTGATTAAACAAAGCAAACTGCAGCGCTTTACGCTGAGGAGGATCTGACTCATCAAAATCCTCCTTATGGATCTGAAAGTCTTGAGAAGTGGCTCACCAAATCCTGGGATGAGTTTAGACCAGTTGATGTCTCCTGTTTGAGGGAGACGTGAGAAATATTACAAAACAGCGCGGTCACAAGACTTCCAAGATCCACTCCCACGACCCCGTCGCAACAGAAAAACAAGATTTTAATCCTGTTGTGAAACTTCTGTTTCAAAACTCAGGGAGGGGATCTTTGACCTCTGACCTCGAAAATCACTAATAAGCTTTTGTAGCATCTCTTCTTTAGATAATTAAACAAATAATTCAGAATGAAGTTTTTCTGGAGCAATGCCTGAATCTTTTTAACTAGTTTCAGTTTTTTCATGTTTTTCTCCTCTCTGTAAAACTTTCTGTTCGACTTCTGCAAACTTTTTAAAGTCAGAAAACACAGGACTGATTTTTACCTGCTGCTGTTCCACAGAGCAGAAAGAGAAGGACGGCGATCCTCACAGCGCTCTTCATCCTGATGCTCCCTCCACGTCCTGCAGCAGCTCAGGTGAGTGTGACCGTCTTCCCACCTTTTAAAGAGCAGAGCAGGTGTGGCTGAGTTACAACATGAGTTATTGTGAAAAACTGTTGTTGAGAATCAGACGAGCTGAGACAAACAAAGAGATTAGAGGTAATAGAGACTCTGAACCACAGTTTCTGAAAACATGATGAGACATTATCTGTAATCCTGTCTGAAACACGGATAATTTAAAGCGTTTTATTTGAAATTCTGATGCTGAATGTCAGGCAGGCTGGATCTGTGCCCCCCTGTGTGACAGCACGCCATGATAAATGGCTCAATGAGGGGCATTGATCCCTGAGAGACAAGAAGTCTCTGTCTGAATAAATGAGTTTTTAACAGCCGCTCATAATCCTTTTAAAGCAGAAGAATCCAACTGAGCTTGATGAGGTGAAGAAAGATTCAAACCAACCAGAGCTCCGAGCTCACGCGCAACCATGACTGCCTCCACCAGTCGTCCTCTTCCATGTCCACAGGGCTTCAAGGGTCCATATGACGTGGTTTCATGTCAGCCATGGTCTGTGCATGGACTGTGGTTATTGGAAATGTTAAGTCCGGAGGGAGTTTCCGTCTTGACCAAAATTATTAGATAAGGCAAAATATTCATAGGGACAAAGTTGAGCCTTCAGGTTTGCTGCACATCTCATTGGACCAAGTCAGGAGTTGACGAAAGTTGACGAAAGTTGACTGAAGTTGTTCATGTTTTTGGGCTGTGTGGTCTTAAGTGACGTGAAGGACAGAGAAGGAAGGAACAACTAATTCGGATTTAATCCAGAAAATCCAGAACTAATCAAAAAAATAAAAAAAAAGTTCATTTTTTTTCCTGCAGCAAAAAAAGAAAATTCAGCTTTTAAACTCATAATTTTGACCTTTTTTTAGGTTGATTATCAAACAATAAATAAATAAATAAAGTTAATAGACTCTGTTTTGACTACCTAATCTTTGCGAGTTTGTTTGGCTGAATTAATAATTTAATTTAAAAAAAAAATCAAATAAATTAAATATTACATTAATTGTATCCAGTTGTGTCTTCAAAGGAGGTTGTTGTTGAAGTGACTTTAAAGCTGTAATAGAAAATGGTTTGAAATGCTATCAGGCAGTGTTATGACACTGATGTTTCCAATCAGGTTATTTTACGCCAGTATTAGTCATAGTTAGTTATAAAACAGCCAATGAAATAGTATTTTTTGATAATTAAAGGCAGTTAAAGGTAGAAATTTCCCTCCACGGTGACTCCATCCACCGCTTTAAACCACAAACAGAACAATGAATTCATTCACAGGAGCTGAAGGGGTTAACCTGAAAGTCCACAATACAAGATCTTTTGTGCAAACCGCTAATCTGCATCATTTTTAGCATTTTTTTTTACCCATGTGACGCGGTTTACAGGGGGCGGAACTAAAGTTAGACTAATCCCTTTTATGCTGCGGGCCGGAGCCATTAGAGGGAAGCACAGTCGGTTGTCAACAAGCGGAGATGTGGCTGCTGTCGGTGGTCGTTCCTCTCATCAAGCTGTATTTCTGCGGGGCGAGGGTCCTCTTCTACCAGATGTTCAACAGAGCTTTTAAACTTCCAGGTCAGAGATTTTTATTCATCACGAAAATATTTTTTTTTCTTTTTCGTTAAAAATTAATTTCGATTTTAATCCGTGCGAAATTCTCCAGATTATAAACCTAATTCATGCACGTAGCTGAAATCGTATTAGTCATCTGTAATAATTAATTCATATGTGTATTAATGTACATTTTCTGTTTGATTCGTGGATTATTTTCATCTCTGAATTAATAAATGAGCTAAAATTGTTTGTTATTCTTTCAGATTAGGCTTTCATAAAAGGGAATGTTAGATTATAAATAAGAATCTTTAATCAAATCTCCCAGAAATTTTTAATTAAATATGTAAAGAAAGGAAGTTCAGTTTGCTTTTGAAAAGCATCTTCTTTAGGCTACTTTTCTTCAAGTGTTTGCTCTTTAATTCTTTCTTTCTTAAAATTATTCAAACTTTATCATCTTATCAAGATAACTAAAGCTCATTGTCCTCCAGGCTAAAGCTACTCCCCGTTGATGTCATGCGCTGGAATTACACAAAATAAATACAATTTTCATGTTTTTTTTGCAAAATCAAAGGAATATTTCAGTATTGATATTATAATTATTTCTGGATTATTCAGGAAATGTAATGCACCAAAAATCAGAATGACTGAGGCGATCAAAAGAAAAGAAGTTTTAATCAACGCTGAATCAAAAGTCAAGCAGGTCTAATGGAGCGATTTTAGACATGATGAGAAGTTTTGATAAGCCCCGACTGAAGTGTTAGTGTTTGTGCTTTTACTCTTCTGCGTATGTAATTTAGATCTTATCCGTGAAGCAAGAATATGTGTTTTATCAAAGCCTCTCATCACATAAAGAAGCAGTTGTGTTTTAACGTCGGGTATTTTACAATCTTTAATCTTTCCAAGAACTCAAGCAGTTTGGGAATTTCCTGGGATTTATCGACATGAAATGTTTGGCATATTTATGGAGCAGAATTTCCAGTTTGGTGGCCTGACTTGTTAATGTCAGCATCGTGAAAAGATTACAGCATTTAGGAATTCCCGCTGAAATAAAAGTTAATCTCTGTTGTGACTGAGCGTATCAAATTTCTGGTAATGACTTTGTGTTTTATTCTAGTCTCAGATCTCAACCTAATCTGGTTTCTTGCCTGCACCAAAATAAAGAAAAAAAGTCCATCTTAAAAAATGTATTCTATGTTTCTGTCAACACCTACAAACATTTATCTCATACTCTTGTTAGGTACTCAATAAGTGAAGGAACCAATGGAGGGTAAAAGTTCAGGACCTTCGTGCTCAGGCCTCAATCTGGTCGCACACCCACGAGCAAAAAGCAAAGTGTGGAAATACTTTGGCTTCGACACGGATGCAGACGGCTGCATATTACACTGGAAACGGATTTACTGTCGAGTCTGCATGAGTCAAATCGCTTACTCTGGAAACACGTCCAATCTGTCGTACCACCTGGAAAAGAACCACCCCGTCGAATTCAGCGAGTTAGTGAAGAGTAACACTGATCAGATGCGTGAGGCGTTCGCCTCGGCGTTCTCCAGGATTAAGACCGAGCCTTCAGGTTTCCAGGTTCCCTCAGGGGGACATGTTCAGCAGCAGCCCCAGGATTCAGGTCTGAGGCCGAGTCTGAGCTTCGAGAACAGACGACACAGTGACCTGACGGCTGCTCTGCTCAGCTTCATCTGTGAGGGCTTGTATCCTGTATCTATCGTCGAGGAGCGCACCTTCAAGACCTTAATGAGCACCGTGGATCCTGGGTACTCTCTTCCCAGCAAAAGCGACGTGGCAGTCAAAATGCTCCCTCAGATGTATCACCGTACCCGGGACTTGGCTTTCAGCGAGCTTGCTGGAGTCGTGAGTTGTGGTGTTACGACTGATCTTTGGCAGAGCCGGACCCAGAATCGGACCTACATTTCCCTCTCCATGCATTCAGTGAACTTCAACGGCTCAGCCGGCTTCTCTCTGACCAACAAGTGCCTGAAAACGTTTGAGGTCCAAGAGGACAACACAGCTGAGAACATCACCAGAGCCATGTACGAAGCCTTCGTCGAATGGGGGATAACTCACAAAGTTGTCGGCGCCACCACCAACGGTTCAGTGGACATCGTCAAAGCCTGCTCTCTTCTGGAGTTATCCGTGGAAATGCCATGCCTAGGTCACACGGTCAACCGTGCGATGGATGAAGCCTTCCAGCTGCCCCAAGTCGACAGCTTTCTGGGTTGTTGCCGCAAACTTGTTGACCATTTCCGTGAGCCGACGATGTATCTCCTGAGGGACAAACAGCAGCAGCATGGCCTCGCCCAGTCGCCGCTCCTCACTGACAAGGGAAGGTCTTGGTTGGCCACACTGGCAATGTTGCAAAGGCTGAAAGAGCAACAGGTTGCTGTAACAGCAACACTCATGGAGAGCTCCAGCAGCCATCACACCAGCTTCGATGGACCCAACTGGGCCTTGTTGGAGGGCTTGATCGAAGTCCTCCAGCCTTTCAAGGTTGTTGCCGACATGATCACTTCCTGTCGATATCCGACCATCAGCATGGTGCGTCCTGTGCTCCACATGTTGATAAACACCACCCTCAAAGTGAAGGAAGGGGACCTCAAAGAGATCAGCATGACCAAAGAGGTCATCTCAAAGGTCCTGTCGAGAACGTACTCCCAGAATTCACCACTAGCCAATGAGATCTCGACTTTCCTCAACACTGCTACCTTCCTGGATCCACGGTACAAGAAGCTGCCCTTCCTGTCGGCTCAGGAACGCACCAAAGTGGAGAACAACATCATCGAGGAGGCCAAAGCCATCCTGGAGAAGCAGATTGCGGAGCGACCGTGTTTGGACGACTTCTCCTTGGTATCAGACGAACCACCGTCCAAGAAGCAGACGCCTCAGCGAGAATCTTCATGCAGCAGCGCAACTCAAGACAACCCTCTGGCAGCCATATTCTGCCAGTCTGAGTCCGACCAGAGCCAGGAGGAGCTGCACGCTCAGGTGGTCGAGGAGCTCAGCAACTACAAGTCCCAAAGGGTCCTCGGTCTGAACGAAGACCCCCTGGTGTGGTGGTCGAGTCATGCGCCCTTGTTCCCTACCCTCCCGAAGGTGCTGCAGAAGTACTGGTGTGTCCCTGCGATGAGCGTCCCCTGTCACAGGCTCTTCAGCTCCTCCGGGGCGGTTCTGTGCGGGAAAAGGAACCGGTTGGCTCCGGCTTTGGTGGACCAGCAGGTCTTCTTGTACGAGAACTCACGGAGCTACTACGAACCTGAACCATGTGAGGATGATTTGGACAACGTGTCGCAGGGAAACTCAAGTCTGGGAGCGCCACTGGAATGACTGACCAAGCAGGTTATGTTCTTGATTTGGAAAAGTGAAATTAGCAAAACACAGAACAAGCTAATCTAATAAATCTGTGCTAACTGTCACTTCCTTTGCCTCTGTTTAATCTTGTCTTGTTTTTCTGGTGCTCGGTTCAGTCTCTGCTGAATATTTATTCCAGTTTGTTTGGGATGCATTTGTAAATAACTATTTTAAAAAGGATGAGTTCAAAGAAATGAATGCCTGTTCATGAATCACTGAAGTAAAGACTGTTTTTCAAACGTTCATGACATTTGTCGAGTTTGGTGGTGTATGAAGAGTCGTGATTGGTTCTTGGGTGCACAGCGTTCTCACGTGGTCCCGTCTCTCCTCCTGCACAGTCCTACCAAAGCAAAATGGACGGGTTGCCATTGTGACTGGGGGGACCAGAGGAATGGGTTATGAAGCAGCAAGACACCTGGCGAGCCTGGGCATGCATGTTTTCATAGGTAGGCTCTCATCCAATCACATGCCTGCAGACACCCTTACACTTTTAATTAAGATTTGTCTAAGATTCAGCTTCTTAGACGACTGATAATCTTCAGGATGCATTGATAATGAGCATCAACTGAGGAGACATGGGTTAGAAATAAGATGACATTCTGCTGGACTTCTCCCCACCTCTGATCTCCATCACCTCCAGTTGGAAACGAGAGAAAAGAAGGAGCCGAGGCCGTCCAGAAGATTCATGACGAAGGAGGCCAGGGGAAAGGTAAACACCTGTGTCTAACTCTGCGATCACCGTATAAACCTGCTGTGTTTTTATATGCTTCCTCTTTGAATCAAAGCCATAATCAAACATATTAGTCAGGATAATAACCAAGCCTTGAGGTTTTTTTTTAACTCTGATGGACTGTGGGCAGCTCTGAATGGAGCTCATTGAGGATTCAGAATTTAAAAGCTGAATCTAAAACTGTAAAACCATGAAGGCACACACCGCTCTGTTTCACTCAGACTGTGTCTAAAACATCTGAATGAAAAGTCCTTCTTTATCAGAGTCTTTAAGGAGTTAAAGCCCTGATTTAGTTAAAGGGCCTCGTGAATTAAAATACCTGCAGAGGCTCAGACTGCAGCCGGATTAAATCTGTAATCCAGGAGGCCACGTTCAGGCTGAGTAGTAAAATAAAGATGCATCCTTACTGATGTTTTCTCCTCTCTGCAGCTGAGTATGTGTACGTGGATCTGACCTCGCTGAAATCCGTGCGACAGTTCGCGCAGACGTTCAGAAGCAGAGGACTCCCCCTCCACCTGCTCATCAACAACGGTAACAGCTCCCCCTGCTGTCAGTGCAGCTGCATGTCTCATTCACGCTGCAGCTGTTTAAACGTGTGTTCATTCCCTGCAGCCGGCACCATGCTGGTCCCTGAGTGTCAGACTGAAGACGGCTTTGAGTTCCACTTCGGTCTGAACTACCTGGGTCACTTCCTGTTGACCAACCTGCTGCTGGACATCCTGAAGAAGTCTGGGGGGCCGGGCCGCTGCTCCAGGATCGTCAACATGTCGTCTGCGACTCACTACGCTGGGATCATGAACATGGAAGACCTGAACAGGAGGTGAAGATCAGTTTTAACACTCCTCTTTTATGTTACCTCTACAGCATGTTTGTGAGTTTCCCTTTTTTTTCCTGTCTCCAGGAAGTACTACAGCTCCCATGGTGCCTACGCTCAGAGCAAACTGGCTCTGGTCCTCTTCACCTACTTCCTTCAGGAGCAGCTGAATGCTGGTGGATACCATGTGAGCGTGAACGCCGTCGACCCCGGGATGGTGGACACAGCGCTGTACGACAACCTGTGGACCCTCGCTCAGATGCTGAAGAAGCCGGTGGCCAAAATCCTTTTCAGGGTACGGATTTATGAGACTCACATCTCTGCATCTGTGTGCATGTTGCTTGTTTTTCCTGATGTCTCTTCTTGCATCCTCAGACTCCAGCAGAAGGCGCCTCCATCGCCCTCCTTGCTGCAGCTGCCTCTGAGTTTGAAGGCGTCGGGGCTTGTTACCTCTACAACGGGGAGAAGAGGCCGTCTGCGGAGGTCTCGTACGACACCGAGCTGCAGGCCCAGCTGTGGAAGAAGAGCTGTGAGCTGGTGGGACTGTAGGAGGCCTGTCACACTCTCTGCAACCCCAATCAAACACTGACATATCTGAAAGAGTTACAGTTTCAAGCCTGTTTGCTCTTCTGAAGAGTCTGAAGAGGCACAGAATAATGCAAATGTGTGTTTGCCTTCAAGAGAAGAAGAATGTAAACAGTGTTAAAGTGTTGATGCAGTATTTTACACAGAAATGATCTTTTAATGCACTGAACCAAACTTTCATGTGTGATTTTTTTCTCCTAGAGCAGCTCACATCAGGAGATCAACTTTATGCCTTAATGGTGCAGATTTATAAGCCTTTATATTTGTGTTTCCGTGTAAACTCTTGATCATGTTGTCCTTCCTGTTTTCCAATCAGATGTGAAATGTGTTGATTATATTTTGCACTTAAATGGCTCTGATGGCCAAATTGACTGATGCCTTATTTTGGAGATTTGAAATGTTTCTTGTCATAAGTCTGAATAAACTGGAAACATTCACAAGTCGGACTCCTCTGTTATTTTATTACTGTTTTTATGTGTGTTCCTGTAATGACGCTTTACATCCAGCAGAGGGAGCTGACGCCATCTGAAACAAAGAAGAAATAAAGAGTGAATACTTTTGTTGTTGTTTTTCAATGTAGGTATGAAGTTTTACATCCATGAATTTGAATCTGAGAAATATGTTTGAAAAAAAAGATTTATTTAAACGTAAAAAAAAAAAGAAACATTTTCAGATTTCTCACTTTCTGTTTCTAATCTCTCCTCCCCTTTCCTCTCCTCCTCCTCCTCTTCTTCTCTCCTCCCAAACTTCAGCTTCACTCTGAAGAATGGAGAAGAGGAGTGAGGAGCAGACGGGTTTCCCTGTCAGGGTCTTCACTCTGCAGGAGGAGGAGCAGGAGGAGCACATGGAGGAGGTCAGTCAGTCACCTGATCAGGTTTGAAGCTGTGCTGAGATTCACTTTAAGGTTTCTCCTCAGGGATTGTTCTTCTTTGATTTCCCTGCAGGAGGTGAGCAGGGAGCAGCAGCTCAGCGTCTGCAGACAGAGAGGAGAGGAGGAGCTCACCGTCATCGTCACATCAGGACCGGGCGCTCAGGAGGTCACCGTGCAGGACGGTAAGGTCACACATCAAGCTTCTGTGCTATCCTTTAATAGTTATCCTAAAGCTTCCTGTGTCTCTCAGCCAGCAGAGCTCCAGTCTTTCAGTTCCTGGTCTCCACAGAGTCTGAATGCTGCCAGGTCGGGGGTCAGTCCTTCCTGGTCTCTGTGGACAAGCTGAGTCTCCTGCTGCAGTTCACAACACCATCAGGTCTGCAAACTGTTTCTCCTCTGACTTTCTTTCAAGAACTTTCGCATGCACAACAGAAACAGATTTCTTTATTTCGCCAGATTTGAAGAACTTCCAGCAGCAGCTGAGGAGACAGAGGAAAGGAAATGAGGATGCAGAGAGGAGGAGTGATGCACAGATGCAGAACTTCCAGGTTCGTTCTGCCTCTGAGGAGCTAAAGATGAGCAGATGAATGAAAGGAGGGTTTAACTTCTTATTTCTGTGTGTGTAGTTCCACAGCTGTCTGTCCCAGCAGCAGAGCCTCCTCCGGGACTACCCGAGGATCGCCACCTACCACAGAGCCATCCTCGACAACGAGGCGGACTTCAGAGACAAGGTCACTGACTGTCTTTCTTCTTTTTCACCTCTTATCATCCCTTCACTAACTCCTCCTGTCCCTGTAGGTGGTTCTGGACATGCGTTGTGGTTCTGCCATCCTCTCCTTCTTTGCAGTCCAGGCTGGAGCCAGAAGAGTGTACGCCATCGAGTCCAAACCCATGTCCAAGTTCACGCAGGTTTGTCCTCTGATCTGCTGTTAGTGTCTGAAACTCTGGATCCATTAGAGCGATATCATGTGTGTGTTGGCCGTCATAGAGCCTAAAGAGAAACCACAGCAATGCTCTCAGCAGAACACACACACACACACACACACACTGAGTACATACATCACATGCAGAGCGTGGCATTCTGGGGAGTTAATGGGTTGAGGCAACATCTGGCCCAGAGTTCAGCAGGATGGGGGCTGCGCTCAGACCCAGACCGGTGCATGAGCGTTATATCTGTGCTGAGCTGACCCAGAGTGAGCCTCTGCATGTTTGGTGTGCAGATCCTGGTCCAGAGTAACTGCCAGTCTGAGCGGATCCAAGTCCTGGAGGGCGGCGTGGAGGAGGTCACCTGTCCTGAGAGCGTGGACGTCATCGTGAGTGAGCCGATGGGATACATGCTGCTCGGGGACAGGGTGGTGGAGCGCTTCATACAGGCCAGAAGATTTCTCAAACCCACCGGTATGAGGACAGAACGTCAGACACCATGAAGGTTAACTTTGGATCATGATCTCTCTGAAACTCACCCCACAGGTCTGATGTTCCCCTCCTGTGCTGATATTCATCTGGCGCCCTTCACCGACGAGCAGCTCTACTGTGAACACCATGCACGAGCTGCTTTCTGGTCTCACACACACACACACACACACACATTTACACAGGCGTAAATCCATGCATGAGGACGCAAACACACTGGCGCCCTTTCTTTCTCTACTCTCGTTTCCCAGCTTGACCTCAGTCAGGCGTGTTTCCTGTCGGGTGTAAAACGCTCCAGTTCAGTCCAGTCCTGACTCAGACAAACCAAAAGTTCCTCTGATATGATCTGCAGGCCGATAAGTTCGGACTTATAATCAAACTTTGCATTAAATAAGATGCTTCCTCTGTTTGTTTGTGCACCGTGCACACTGCATGCACCGTGTGTGTGTTTACGTGTGCGTCCTCCTGCTGCACCTCTATGTGCAGGTCAGGCTCAGTCAGCCTTGAGGAATGAAGGTGAACTTTAAGCATCCACTCTAAGACCTCAAAGCACAGACTGATTTTCATCACTTTAAATAACCTCTTTCTCCATTCTCCTTGCTTCAGGCAGCAGTCGAACTTCTACGGCGTGAACCTGAGCGCTCTGCACGGCCCTGCGGTGGATGAGTTCTTCAAACAGCCGATCGTGGTGAGCAGAGAAACACGAATCAAGTCGTCTTTCGAGAAATGTCCCACTGAAGCTGTCTGTTTCTTTCAGGACTCGTTCGATGTTCAGATCCTGATGGCTCGATCAGTCAAACACAGCATCAACTTCATGAAGGTTACAGAGGAAGATTTACTCAGGTCAGACAATCCAGATAAAAGTTTGGGGAAAGAAACTTTTAGATTTTTGTATTTAAGAAGCCATCAGAGACACCTAACGTGTGTGTGTCACAGAGTGGAGATCCCCTTCGTCTTCTCTCTCCTGCAGTCCGGTCTGATTCACGGCCTCGCCTTCTGGTTCGATGTGGCCTACCTGGGGTCCAAGTAAGAACCTCACACCTGTGATGTGCTGCTTCGTAAACAGAGACCACGACTCTCCCTGTCTCTTCCTCTCTTCAGGTCAGCTCTTTGGCTCTCCACGTCTCCCTCCGAGCCGCCCACCTGCTGGTCTCAGGTCAGGTGTTTGCTGCAGACGCCGCTCTTCGCCAAGCTGGGACAGACTCTGTCAGGAACTGTGCTGATGATCGCTAACAGCAGGTACGACTGTGGAGAAACTCTCAGTTTGTTGTGAGAAACTGTGTAAAAGAAATAACTCTTTGTTTTGTGCTGTGCGCTGCAGGCAGAGTTATGACATCCACATCACAGCCACAGTCGACCAGTCAGGGTTTAGATCTGGAAATGTCCTGGACCTTAAGAACCCTTTCCTCAGGTGACACAAGTTTCCTTCCCGATGCGTTTCAATCTGTACACTCAATTTCAACCTGATATTTAGCTCAAAGCTCCTTCATACTTTAACTCTCTGCTGTGAATCTGTGCAGGATACCGTCCTGGTTCCACTGCTAGAGACTCCCAGACTGCTGGACTCAAGGGGACCTCTCCTCCTGGATGCACTGAGGTAAAACTGTAACTTTAAGACTCTAACTCCAACTCTGTAAAGTTGAGTTTTGTATCATTGTTGTGAACATTTCTTGTTTGTGTGTTTCTTTCTACAAAGGAAGCTCATGAGGAGTCATGGAACGTTGAATTTTCATTCATTTCACTCTGATATCTTTTGTTTTTATGTCACATCATGAATAAATGATTTTCAAGTAATTGTGCAATTTTGTTATTATTTTCTATATTTATCTCCACAAATGAGGCATTTATTAATCTTTAATTGTACTTAAGACTGAACAGAAGCACGGTGCTATGAAATGATATCATTAGGAGCAGAAATCTTACCCAACAATCATTTTTTTGAGTCTCATCCCTGAAAAGTGAAATAAAAATAGCACTAAACTTAAGCCAAAGCTTTTCAAAAAATGACAAATAGGTTTTAAAAACTACAAAACTCAACAATTTTAAAGCTAAATCTCATATTTAATGAAAATGTATCATATTTTGTATCAAATATGAACAATTTGTGGATATAATGGTTTTTAGGCCACTAGGGGGCAGTGGTGCGACACGGTGAACTCAAACCGCTATTTAACCGTAGAAGAAGAAAGAGCCGGATGTTGCTGCAGATAGTTCAATGTAGCTTAATTTCTGCTTTTAAGCAGAATAATTCTGTTTTTTTGTTCATTAAACACTTTTTAAATCTGAGGAAAGGGTTTAAATTATTTACTGGGTTGATTTAAAGCACTGCGCAGGATGCTGGCGACCGGAGCTGTGAGTAAACACGACCGTTAACTTTCCAATTAGCTCGTTAGTTAGCAACGAGCTAACACACAAACACGGGCTGTTCGCTTCTTGTTTCCTGATGTTTATCACATTTATCTTTACGTTTGTACTCTTCTACTGCTTAAAGGAAGATGTAAATGAGTCAGGACATCACTGAAACACTCAATCAGGATGTAATTCTGGTGTTTTATGGTAGTAAATAACAGAAGGTGTTGTATTGATGATTCTTTTCCTCCTCCAGGCTGTGACCACAGCGCTGGCTCAGGTGGACAGAGAGAAGATCTATCAGTGGATCAATGAGCTGTCAAGTCCGGAGACGAGAGAAAACGCCCTGCTGGAGCTCAGCAAGAAGCGGGAGTCTGTGCCCGACCTCGCCCCCATGCTGTGGCACTCCTGTGGAACCATCGCTGCCTTGCTACAGGTACACCAGCAGGTCAAACATGTGCAGCTTCGAGTCTGAATCAATCACAGCACAAATAGTAAGTGTTCTGTTTAATCGCAGGAAATCGTCAACATCTACCCTTCAATCAACCCCCCAACACTGACAGCCCATCAGTCCAACAGAGTGTGTAACGCCCTCGCCCTGCTGCAGTGTGTGGCCTCACACCCAGAGACAAGGTACCAACACACAGCTCCATCTCTGTGCAGACTGAGCGCTGGTGAGAGTGGAATAACAAACTTTACTTTGTTGTTCTCAGGTCAGCATTCCTGGCTGCTCACATCCCGCTCTTCCTCTACCCGTTCTTACACACTGTCAGCAAAACGCGCCCCTTTGAGTACCTCCGCCTCACCAGCTTAGGAGTCATAGGTGAGAGGAAATGAGAAGAC
Organism: Halichoeres trimaculatus; assembly: GCF_033239565.1. Taxonomy (NCBI): domain Eukaryota; kingdom Metazoa; phylum Chordata; class Actinopteri; order Labriformes; family Labridae; genus Halichoeres; species Halichoeres trimaculatus. The sequence continues at coordinate 7,282,855 of NW_027437202.1, forward strand.
GAAGAAAAATAAAAGAGAATTAAAAAATCTTGTTTATGTTTTGAAGATCTAATCTCATTGGTCCTTTCCTGCAGGTGCTTTAGTGAAAACAGACGAACAGGAAGTGATAAACTTCCTGTTGACCACAGAGATCATTCCTTTGTGCCTTCGCATCATGGAGTCCGGCAGCGAGCTCTCTAAAACGGTGCTCCGACTTATTCTCACATTAACCACATCACTTCACAGTAACTTCATTTCCTGTTTTTAAATTTGCTCATATTATCTTTGTGCTTCAGGTTGCAACGTTCATCCTGCAGAAGATCCTCCTGGACGACACGGGGCTGGCCTACATCTGTCAGACCTACGAGCGCTTCTCTCATGTCGCCATGATTCTGGTGAGTTTGTTTACATATTTCATGTTAGTGTGCCAACTTTCTTGTGGTTTAATGCTGACGGTTTGTGAATCTGTTCTTTAGGGTAAAATGGTCCTCCAGCTGTCCAAAGAGCCATCAGCTCGCCTTCTCAAACACGTGGTACGCTGCTACCTTCGCCTCTCAGACAACTCCAGGTACGTGAATCAGCTGATTGTGACATCATTTCTTAAAAAGCAGGCCTGTTATCCATCTGGGGCCAGTGATTCTTCAGTATTTTTTTCTTACTGGTGTGTGTGTGTGTGTGTGTGTGTGTACAGGGCCCGTGAAGCCCTTCGTCAGTGCCTCCCCGACCAGCTCAAAGACACCACCTTCGCCGCTGTCCTGAAGGAGGACACCACCACCAAGCGCTGGCTGGCCCAGCTGGTGAAGAACCTGCAGGAGGGTCAGGTGACCGACCCGCGCGGCATCCCCCTCCCTACGCAGTGACACTCCTCCTCTTCTCCTCTGTGAGGAACACCAGCACACACCTGCCTGATGACGGAGGAGCTGCCTCTGTTTGCATCAAAGACTTTAAAGATGGCGTCTGTTCTGGAGTCGGGGACGACGTTCTGATCTCAGATCATCATTAAACTGTTGCACAACGAAAAACCGTTTGTCTCTGACTCATTTTGTTGCTTCATTCTTCTTCTACTGTGAAAAAATAAACAGATCTGTTTATTTGAATCGGGAACAGATCATCAGTTATTCAAATGTGTTTCTTGCTGCACAGGTGGCTGATGGGTATTGTAGTTTCCTCATTTACTGTGAGGGAGCCCCTCCATTTAGTGCTCGCTCTGTGTGTGTGTGTGTGTAATCTGAGCGGTAAACCGACCTGCAGCCGTGGATTATTAATGATCAGAACCTGAGAGGAAACACACACACAATCTGAATAATCTGTACGCACAAACTTCTGACTCTGTGTGTGTGTGTGTGTCTCAGGTGTGTTCATGATGTCAGGTGTGGCTGATGTGTCGGCGGTGTGACGCTGACTGTCTCTGGTGTGATGTCCTCGCCTCGTGTCCCGGTGTCTGCGCGTCCTGCAGAGAAACCGTCCTGATCAAACTTTGATGAGTTCGTCTTTGTAACTTTAGATGCAGAGCCAACCTGCAGCAATGCATGATGGGACAGATGTGAAGACTCGGAATGGAGAGAGGAGTGCAGAATATTTTGATGTTTTTATCAAAATACTCTGCGAAAACTTAAAGATAGAATCAGGGATGATTTTTGATGATGATTTTTTTTTTTTAACTGTTACGTTTAATTTTTGAGTTTTCTCCTGTTGCAGAACGTGCACCATCATCCTCAGCATCATCATCCTCATCCTCATTGAGTTCAGCTGGATAAAAGCCAACAGTTGAGGGAGGAGGAGGAGGAGGAGGGGGAGGGGGAAGGTGGGAGGCGGTCCAGGTGAGCGTCACTCTGAGCTGACTGTCTTCAGTTGTTCTGCAGCGAGCCGTGCAGAGGATCAGAGACCGTCTGATGTGACCCTGCAGAGACCAGGACTCGGGGATGATCCTGAAACAGGTCAGACTCTCACTTTTCTCACTTTTCTCTTCTTTTTATCTGATAAACTTTAATTACGGAAAAAAACTGTCTTACAGTCTGCTTCCTTGGGAATTTAACGCTGCTTTTTAATCGGTTAACTCCTTTATCTTTTTTGTTTTGGCTTTTCCCCGTCAAAACTCAGTAGTTGCAATGATAAAAAAAACTCCCTCATCTTTTGAAGTATGTTATCTCATGACTGTAAAACCAGAGATAAACTAATCATAAAAGTGTCAGACCTTGTTGAAAACCACATTGTTTCCTCGTGAACCTTTGCACTCTCTACACAAATAAATGGCTGAGTCAATTCAGGTCATTAGTGAAAGGAATTCTGGGAGGATTTTTGGAGATTATTTGGCTTAGAGAGAGACAGAACAAAAGTGCAGGACAGCAGAAACATAACAGAGCAGAGACAGAGCGCCCAGGTCAGATTAGTGAGCGCGGCTGCAGGGCGGAGCAGCTCTCCAGAGCAGAACAACACGAGGGGTAAAGTGTGTGAGCAGATCCACGCTTCAGATCGTTCACAGAGGAGAAGAAGCTCTGTGTGAAGATGAAGGATGGGGAGTGATCTCTTTTAATCTTCTTCTCTTTAGATGGCCGACAAGTGAGATCACGACCGATGGCTTCCACAGGAGGTGGCCTCCGTAAGTTTCACTTTCCTTTTCCAAACATTGATTTCCAGCCACCCACACTCTGCTTTCATAACTCCATCCTCCCCTGGTCAGGGATCCGGGGGGACGACAACCTCCAGTCCATGCTGGTGGGGACGGTGATGAGGAAGATCAAGTCTCGAACCTGGAAGAAGCAGCGCTACTTCAAACTGCAGGACGACTGCATGACCATCTGGTACCAGTCCAAGAAGGCCGGGAATGCCCACTCCACATGTAAGACCTCATGATGCCTCATGAGAAACCTCCTGACCTCTGTGGAGCTGTGTCCCCTTCACCTCTCTCTGTCCCCAGTTTCAGTCGGTGATGTGGAGGCGATACGAGAAGGACACCAGTCTGAGGTTCTGCTCACCATCGCGGACGAGTTCCCCCCTGATCGATGCTTCACGGTGGTGTTTCGTGGACGCAGGGGGAACCTGGACCTGGTGGCTGAGTCTGCAGAGGAAGCTCAGACGTGGATCACGGGGATGAGGAAGCTGATCGAGAGCCTGGAGAACATGGGGGAGCGGGAGAAACTGGACCAGTATCTTTTTAAGATATCTGAGAGCTTGTGAACATTTAACTCTTGAATGTGAGTTTCCTTTAGCGGTGAACTCAGATGGATTGGCGACTGGTTCAGGAAGGCCGACAAGAACAACGACGGGCGGATGAACTTTAAGGAAGTGCGAGATTTACTGAAGATGATGAATGTGGACATGAACGAGCACCACGCTCATCGACTCTTCACAGTAAGAGATTTTAATCAGTGATAAATGTCGTGACTAAAGCCTGTAAAATCAAAGTGTGCTCTCATTTCTTCCTGAAGATGGCAGATAAATCCCTGTCAGGTACCCTGGAGGACGACGAGTTCGTACTCTTCTACAAGATGCTGACCCAGCGGGAGGATGTGCTGACCATTTTCCAGAAGTTCTCATCAGACGGCCAAAAGTTCTCCCAGAGCGACTTGGAGGACTTCCTGCGAGAGGAGCAGCTGGAGGGCGGCGACATCCAGCAGCACGCCAAGATACTCATCGAGCGCTACGAGCCCTCAGACACAGGTGAGTGAGTGAGTGAGTGAGGAGCACCTGTACGCTGCTCTGCACATTCGACATGAACACACTCCTGATTCTGTTCACAGCCAAGCTGCTGAACGCCATGACGTTTGACGGCTTCCTGATGTACCTCGGCTCGTCTGAGGGGTCCATCTTCAACCCACAGCGGCGAGGCATCTACCAGGACATGACCCGGCCTCTGAGCCATTACCTCATCTCTTCATCCCACAACACCTACCTGATGGAGGACCAGCTCCGAGGGCAGAGCAGTGTGGAGGGATACATCAGGTTAATTAATCCTCCTCTGTGATCAGCAGGCTTCATTAATCAAACTCATCAGACTCATCCTGAGTGATTAACTCTGAATATGAACCCGACACGACCTCTCTGACCTCTCCTGTGACCCTGAGTCCAAAGATTGACCTGGTTTGTGTTTGCTTTGCAGGGCTCTGAGTCGGGGCTGCCGCTGTGTGGAGGTGGACTGCTGGGATGGAGCGAACGGCGAGCCCATCGTGTACCACGGACACACCTTCACCTCCAAGATACTCTTCAAGGACGTCGTCAGCGCTGTGAGCAACTACGCTTTCAAGGTAGGGTCATCTGTGACTGTTTGCATCCAGGTAGTAGAGCTTTAAAGCATCACAGCAGCACACGTTAGCCAGAGATTTCTCGATTTCTGGGACTTGTTTTTTGTTTTTATTGTCCTGTGATGCTCCAGCGACTCAGCATCTCATTGTTTATTCATGAGACAGAGTACAACCGTGCGACAATAATCCAAAAGCCTGATAAAGCGAGCCAGCCAGAGATCTGCTGCCAGCTTGTCAGAGTGTGCGGTGTATGAGCATCTGTCTGCAACTGAATATCATCCCTCATGACCCCTTGTTCATCCAGCCAAGCTCAGCCCACAGGTGTATGGCAGCAGGTGTATTAGCTTTCCCCGATGATAATGCTGCAGTGTTGGATTACAAACTCACCCTCCCTCTCCTCTCCTCTGCTCTCCTCTCCTCTGCTCGTCCAGGTCTCAGAGTACCCAGTCATCCTGTCCATCGAGAACCACTGCAGCATCGAGCAGCAGAGAGTCATGGCCCAACACCTCAATCACATTCTTGGTGACAAATTGTTGAAAAGCACCCTGGATGGAAAGCCCCCCAACGGGCTGCCGTCCCCTGAGGTGAGCGTAGAGTACACTCTCAGTCAGAACAGGACACTGAATAATTCAACGCTGTAATATTTCCCCGTTGACATGATGGAGAAAGTTATACCCATGACTGACTTGGTGTCATGTCTTGTTTACCCCCTCCTTGATACGTATGGCACGTTGTGTTTTTCGCCCCCTCAGGATCTGAAAGGAAAGATTCTCCTAAAAGCGAAAAAGATCGGCGGCCTGGAGGAGAGCATCAACGGCATGGTGGAGGACCCCCTGACCGGAGAGGTCAGCGATGAAGACGAGGCGGCTGAGATGGACGAGGATAACCTTCACAGAGAGAGTATGCGGCGCAGGCTGAAGGTGAGTCGACCCAGACGGATTATTACAGTCTGATGAGCCAGTCAGGATCCTCTGTTTCAGACGGATGAGGCAGAACAGGAAGTGGGTTTTAATGCATGGATGGAGCAGCGAATACGGGCACTCCTTTTGATGAGGCACTGAGTTTACCCCACAGATGCATTTAGTACTTTTCCCTCTCTGCTGTGATCACTGTCACGCTTTTCCACCCAGCGGAAAAGAGTTGTATAAACTGCTGTCACCCCTCATGAAAAATCCAGAGGATTGAAGGGCAGGGAGCAGACACTGGGTGTTAGATAAGGTGATCTGTTTACACTGTGAGAGCAGAGAGAGGCTTCATCAGCGAGCTAACCTTCCTGACACTCAGCCGCTCTGATCTGAGGTGAACTCCACCAAACTCAACAGGTGGAGGCTTCTCCTTTCTGCTCCTCGTTTCCCACAGTTTGAGACGCAGTTAGTGTTCAGCATCCTGCGGTGAAAGGGTCCACATGTTGAAGCTCCTGATAAAATCTGATCAAGATCTGAGAGCAAAGCGGAGAAGAGGAGGGACTGATTGATGATGATAAACCTCCATCCTGAAATACAGGTCACAAAATGCAGCTATAAAACATCTGTGGAGGTGTCACTCCATTTTTTTCCAGAATATGAAAAAAAAAGTCATCTTATTTTTTTCTTATTTATTTTTATTTATCATTTTTTTAATGTGGATATGATGCCTTTATTTGTTTTTTCATAAACTGTGCTTTAACTTATCCTTAACTCCACATTAGCTCCTGGATTAAATTTCAAGTTTTAGTATTTGTTCATTTTTTTAAAGAGGAGTGAGACTTCAGAACAAACCAGCTTTGATTTCTCCTCATGGGAGTAGGTGTTGATATAACAAACACATTTATTAAATTTCCTTTAGTATCTGCTCACCTGACCTTAACACACATGTAGCATGAAATACAGGTCACAAAATGCAGCTATAAAACATCTGTGGAGGTGTCACTCTGTTTTTTTTTTCAGAATATGAAAAAAAAGTCATTTTAGTTTTTTTCTCATTTATTTTTATTTTTATTTTTTTATGTGGACATGATGCCTTTATTTATTTATTGAAATGGCACACTGAAATGGCACACTGGGCCTGCTGTCAACACGGTCATCAGAGGTGAGGCCTGTGGTGCCTCTGCTGCTGGTTTAGGTGTCCTGCTGTCTGGTAGACGGGGGCAGGAGGAGGCGCTCTGAAGCCTGATCAGCTTTCATGTGGCAGGCAGGCAGGCGTGCATGCAGAGATGCTCTGTTGCTGTTGTGCTCAGGACGCCACACCTCTGGAAGTCACCCCACCTGGCAGCGCACCTGCTCCTGCTTGGCATCGAGCTCCGGTATCGCTTACCCCCGATTCAAAAGCAGGTTTCAGCGTGCCAAGAGCTCCCACCCATGACGGGATTCCTCAGGGTTTACCCCGTCACTGGTGTTAAACTCTGTCTGCTTCCATCCTCAGAAGTCCAAGCAGCGTCTGTCCAAGGAGCTGTCGGACTGCGTGGTGTATTGCAAAAGCGTGCACTTCAGCAGCTTCAAACACTCACGCATCCACTCCAAGTTCTACGAGGTGGCTTCGTTCACCGAGTCGAAAGCTCGCAAACACCTGAGAGAAGCAGGTGGGTCTGGTCTGGAAGGTGAGGCGTGATTACTTGTTTCATACTTTCTTAACCTTGCATCTGTTTGTTTCAGGAGCTGAGTTCGTGCACCATAACTCCCGCCAGCTGACCAGAGTCTATCCCAGCGGCTTCCGAACAGATTCCTCCAATTTCAACCCTCAGGAGATGTGGAACGCTGGGTGCCAAATCGGTGACAGCTCAGAAACACATTTGTTGACCTACCTGTGTGGCGTTCTCATGAGTTTTAAACAAACCCTGTGTTGTTTCTGCTTCTATCTTCAGTTGCGTTGAATTTCCAGACTGCAGGGGAAGGGATGGACCTGAATGACGGGTTGTTCAGGCAGAACGGCGGCTGTGGCTACGTCCTGAAGCCTCCTTTCATGTGGGGAGCGGAGAAAAGATTTGACCCTGAGACGGCTGAGAAACGAGACGGTTACCAACCCATCGTCCTCACCGTGCAGGTGTGAACCGCACAGACAGGTAGACTGCACAGCAACCCTGTGTATCTGTGTTTACAGCGTGTGTGTTTCAGGTGATCAGCGGCCAGCAGCTCCCAAAAGTCAACATCAAGGAGGACTCCATCGTGGATCCTCTGGTGCGGGTGGAGATCCACGGCGTTCCTGCAGACCAGAGCAAGCAAGAGACCAGATACATCGACAACAACGGTACAGGAGTCCCAGAAACTCTCTGACTCAGTGAACAGGAAGCAGGTTAAACAGTTTACTTTCTCCTTCCTGCAGGATTCAACCCCGTGTGGTACGACACTCTGCGTTTCACCATCCACGCTCCTGAGCTGGCCATGGTGCGCTTCGTGGTGGAAGACTACGACAAGACGTCTAAAAATGACTTTGTGGGGCAGTACACGCTCCCTCTGAGCTGCATGCAGCAAGGTGAGGATGGGAAACTTTAGATGTTGTGTATATAAATTTCTACAGGTATAAATCAAGTGCTTCGGCTATAATTGCACTCTGTTTTGTGTTGCTAGGTTACCGTCACATCCACCTTTTGTCCAAAGATGGAACCAGTATTCCTCCTTCCTCTTTATTCGTGCACATCAGGATCACAGAGCTGGAATAAATCTGTGTAAATATAAAGAGACTCGTCTCCCTGTAGAGAATATTCTCCCTAAAAAAGTATTTATTACGTATTTATTCGTATTTATTATGACCCTCACATGATGTGAAAAATTACTGCGCCAAATGTTTTGTTGTTCTCGTATCGTATGCATGTTGTTGTGTTTGTTTATTGTAGCTTGTGTTCCTGTGATCCAACTGTTTCATGTTCTGTGTCGTAAAGGAGAACGTGCCACCACTAAGTTCAGATCAGGGCGTAACGTTTCTGTGAGGATTTTTGTTCTTTAACAAACTTTAACTCCTAGAGTTCTCTGTTTTGACTCAATTTAATTTGCAAAACTTAAAATTTAGGTTCATAAAACAGATTTTTTCAAAAAAGCCTGGCACAAAATGCAAAATATTTTTCTTTAATGAAATAAAACTTTAATAGCTAACTTTTAAGTCAGCCCAGTGTTGGTTAAAGCTACTGTAACACCTGTATGCAGTTACCTTTGTGTTATGTATATATTATTAGTTGGTGTAAATGTGTTTTGATATGTCTATTTTTGTATACATGTGTTGTAGTGGTGAGTAGGTTGTTTTTTATTGTGGAGAAGCTCATATTCAGTTGTCAAACAAATAAATAATGTGATTCTCACAAAAAGATGCAGGAGTTTTTATTTTAACCTTTATTTTTTTAATTATTCTACCGATGTTGACCCTTTAGCATCTTTTTTCAGTCCAAAAAAATCAGTAAGTATGAACTTTTTCTTACGTGTCTCTTACTGATGATGCACTAGGTGGTGCTGTCGCAAACATCAAGGGTTTGAGCCATTTTCCAGTCTTTAAAGCAAACGAAAAAGTTACCTTCCAAAATAAGGGTACAAAACAAATTTAACACTGTAAAAATCCATACTAACGCAGATAATCCACCACAGTCTGATTTAATTTATGCTTTTATATCCTAATTTAGTGATACATAGTAAAAAATACACCCAAACTCAGTCTAGCGATAGTTTTAGAGGAGTGTTGTGTTTTATTTTGAAGGCAAAGAACGTGTACTTCCGGTGTTAGCCTCCCATGCTGTGTACACCGGGGAGCTGCAGCACCTCTGTCTCAGTGTAGTGTGATTTAAAGTTATTTCGCTGATATTAAAATGGTTGGAAAGATCAAACACGTCCGTCAGAGGATCCACCAGGAAGCGGTGAAGCTGGGGAGGCCAGGAAACCCAACACAGAGCCCGGGATCGGAGATACTATCAGCGGGATCAGAGAAACTTCCATCTGCCTCGTTATTCTCCATAAAACCTCCGATTCTGGAAAACAAACGGAGTGACACCTCCACAGATGTTCAACAGGTGCGTTTTTTGACCTATTTCTAATGATGGATGTGTGTTAAGGTCAGGGGAGCGGATACTAAAGGATAGCTGTGAAGAGGGATTGTTATTGTCAACACGTTCCCCCATCAGGGGGAGCAAAACTGGTTTGTTCTGAAGTCTCACTCCTCTTTGAAAAAATGAACAAATACTAAAACTTGACATTTAATCCAGGAGCTAATGTAGAGTTTTAAGATAAGATGAAGCACAGTCTATATAAAAAAAGGAAAAAAAAAGAAGGAAAAAAAAACTAAACAAATACAGACATCATGTCCACATTTAAAAATAAAAAAATTAAAAAATATTAAACAAAAAAAAATTAAAAAAACAAAAGTAAGATGACTTTATTTCATATTCTGAAAAATAAAACGGAGTGACACCTCCAAAGATGTTTTATAGGTGCATTTTGTGTCCTGTTTTTCATGATGGATGTGTGTTTAGGTCAGGTGAGCGAATACTAAAGGGAAACTGTTAAATGTGTTTATGTCAACACGTTCGTTATTAAACTTGTTTTAATTCAATATAAAACTACTCGGAGGTCACTGTTTTCGTTTAAAAGGTTAAAAATTTAATCCGGAGTTATAATAATTTTAATTTTTAGCCAACGACAGTTTTTCTCCTCACTTACAGTCCTCAGAATGCTCCACGATCATTCTGACCATCTGCTTATCATTAGTGTTTATTTAACCTCATGCAACTATGGCTTTCGCCACGAGAGGGCGCAAATCCTTCTCAAAAAACAGGGCACAAAATGGGCATATAAAATATCTGTGGAGGTATCACTCCGTTTTTTCTTCAGAATATGAAAAAGTGTCCCAAAAGTGTGAACAACGTATGTAACGTATTCTTCATAAAACCTCTGGTTCTGAAAAAAAAACGGAGTGACACCTCCACAGATATTTTATAGACCCATTTTGTGACCTGTTTTTCATGAAGGATGTGTGTTAAGGACAGGTGAGCGGATACTACATTATTCTATGGACTAATGTGCTTAAAACCGATAAAATGCAGCTGTTAGGATTCGACTGTCTGACCTGAGTTCATGAGGATCAAACCGCAATAAAGCGATATAAAATCTATTTTTTTCCATTTAAAACTACGAACAAAAAGTCTCCAGGTCTAATAAGAAAAGTATAGAGATAAAATCAGAAATATTCCACTTTTCGTTTCGCCGCCGAAGTCTTTCGCTCCTCACTTTTAGTCCTAATACAGCTCCTCTATCACCCTCAGCCCACCTCCCATCTGCTTATCATTACAGGATTTATTCAACCTGCAACTATGGCTTTGGCTACGAGATGGCGCAAATCCTTCTCAAAAAACAGGACACAAAATGGGTATATAAAAAATCTGTGGAGGTGTCACTCCGTTTATTTTTTCAGAATCGAAGGTTTTATGAAGAATACGTTACATACGTTGTTCACACTTTTGGGACACTTTTTCATGTTTAAAAAAAAAACGGAGTGACACCTCCACAGATATTTTATATGCCCATTTTGTGCCCTGTTTTTTGAGAAGGATTTGCGCCCTCTCGTGGCGAAAGCCATAGTTGCATGTTGAATAAACACTGTAATGATACGCAGATGGGAGGTGGTCAGAGTGATCGTGGAGCATCCTGAGGACTGTAAGTGAGGAGAAAAACTGTCGTTGGCTAAGAATTAAAGATATTATTACTCTGAAATTAATATTTTTAACCGTTTAAACGAATACAGTGACCTCTGAGTAGCTTTATGTTGAATAAAAAGAACTTTGGTAACGAACATGTTGACATAAACACATTTAGCACCTTCCCTTTAGCACCTTCCCTTTAGCATTCGCTCACCTGACCTTATAATTATACCTCATGATTAGCAAAAACATACAATACGTAATTTGGTAACCACGTTCGTAGGCTATGCAATAAACCGCTCAGTTTGTAAATTCGTCAAGAATTTAGCGAGTTACGAGTGTTTCAGTATCGTCGGCGGCGGCTAAGGGGGGCAGGGGGCTGCTGTGTTGCGTTGTACTGTGGTTGAAGGTAAAGTGAATGATTTATTCCTTTAAACATACGTCATGCGTAATTTCCCATTGATTCACAGCGCGTACAAGTTAGCTAGCGTTTATATATGGCTGTAGCAGCGGAGCACAGCCTATCGTCGCCTTCTCATGATTGGACGCCATGCTCAGCCAATCAGCAATCAGCCATGGCACAGCTATCCGACGCCTTCTCCTGATTGGTGCGCAAGCTTAACGCAAAGCCTGGCCAATCAGCGACCAGCTATGGTATGACTATCCGCTGCCTTCTCCTGATTGGTGCGCAAGGTTTAACGCACAGCTAAGCCAATCAGCGACCACCTAGGGGATGACTAGCCGACGCCTTCTCCTGATTGGTGCGCAAGGTTTAACGCAGAGCTTAGCCAATCAGCGACCAGCTATGGTATGACTAGCCAACGCCTATCCCTGATTGGTGCGCAAGGTTAACGCAAAGCCTAGCCAATCATAGAACAGCTACAGTCGAGCAAGTCCTCACCTCTTCCTGATTGGTTCTCACGATAAACCAATCACAGAAGGGCGACGGCCGACCGTTTCTAAATGCGGAAACGGGTGTGAGGATGTTCGTGCAGCGGGGCTTCGTAGGCAAATCCCGGTAACAAGGTTAAATATTTATATAAAACTACTCGGAGGTCCTTGTATTCTTTTAAAAGGTAAAAAATTTAATCCGGAGTTATAATTATTTTAATTTTTCGCCAACGACAGTTTTTCTCCTCACTTACAGTCCTCAGAATGCTCCACGATCACTCTGACCACCTCCCATCTGCGTATCATTACAGTGTTTATTCAACCTGCAACTATGGCTTTCGCCACGAGAGGGCGCAAATCCTTCTCAAAAAACAGGGCACAAAATGGGCATATAAAATATCTGTGGAGGTGTCACTCCGTTTTTTTCCAGAGTATGAAAAAGTGTCCCAAAAGTGTGAACAACGTATGTAACGTATTCTTCATAAAACCTCCGATTCTAGAAAAAATCGGAGTGACACCTCCACAGATTTTTTATATGCCCATTTTGTGTCCTGTTTTTTGAGAAGGATTTGCGCCATCTCGTGGCGAAAGCCATAGTTGCAGGTTGAATAAATCCTGTAATGATAAGCAGATGGGAGGTGGGCTGAGGGTGATAGAGGAGCTGTATTAGGACTAAAAGTGACGAGCGAAAGACTTCGGCGACGAAACGAAAGTGGTTTAGCATGCAGTAAAGAGTTATTTAAAATTTTAATCACGATTTTATTAAACTGACGCTGAAATAAGCTTTTGGGCCATCGTACAGGGATTCATCTTTTGCTTTTACAGAAATTAAGTGTTTTGTTATTATAAAAAATGCGATATTGTTTTATAGGTGCATTTTGTGACCTGTTTTTCAAGATGGACACACACATTTAGCTACTTCCCTTTAGTATTCGCTCACCTGACCTTAACACACATCCGTCATGAAAAACAGGTCACAAAATGCCCCTATAAAACATCTGTGGAGGTGTCACTCCGTTTTTTTTTTCCAGAATTTGAAAAAAGTCACCTAGTTTTTTTTCTAATTTGCAGTGAGTGATTGTTTTTGTCAACACGTTCCCCCCATGAGGAGAAATCAAAGCTGGTTTGTTCTGAAGTCTCACTCCTCTTTAAAAAAAAAAGAACAAATACTAAAACTTGAAATTTAATCCAGGAGCTAATGTGGAGTTTTAGGATAAGATAAAGCACAATTTATGCAAAAATAAATAAAGGCATCATGTCCACATTAAAAAAGATGGTAAATAGAAATTAATTATATGAAAAAAAAATAATTAAAAAAAAACTTTAGAAAAAAACTAAGATGACTTTTTTCATGTTCTTAAATAAAAAACAGATTGACACCTCCACAGATGTTTTATAGGTGCATTTTGTGACCTGTTTTTCATGATGGATGTGTGTTCCCCCCATGAGGAGAAATCAAAGCTGGTTTGTTCTGAAGTCTCACTCCTCTTTGAAAAAAATGAACAAATACTCAAACCTAAAATTTAATTCAGGAGCTAATGTGGAGTTTTAAGATAAGATGAAGCACAGTTTATGAAAAAATAAATAAACAAATCATGTCCAGATTTTAATTAGATAAATAAATATTTTTAAAAAAATTAAATGACAGATTTTTTTTCACATTTAAAAGTTTCTGCAGTGCAAGGATTTTTTTTTATTTGGTTTCTGTGCATGGAGGCCCTTAAGTGTGAACAATCTGAGCACAACATGAAGAGTTTTAAACTTTATTTTGAAAACATTTCAGACTGTTGCAGCAAGCCCCTTTCCTTCTGGGATCTTTGCCGGCACCAAAATCAGTCCAGAAGCTCTGAAACAGACCCTGAAGTTTGAGGAGCCTCCAGATGTGCCCACAGCTGCTCAGAAAGGTAAGATCATCATGTTACTATTCAGTGTGGTTGAAGCCCCTCATTCTGTGGCCACTAGCTGGTGCATCAGAGCTGAAATAATCCTCCTCCTGCAGGTGAACAGACTCCGTTGAGGGCTCTTTGGAGGGTTTCTGAGCCCAGATTAAAGCTCCAGGGAGTCAGGGTTAGGGATGCACAGGGTGCTGCAGGTGTGAGGCAGTGAGTGTGTGTGAAGAAGACGAAGAAGAAGAAGAGATGGTGTGGGCTGAGTTGCTATGCACGCCATGCTGCTCGGAGCCCTCAGCAGGCGAAGCGTGAGGCTATTTTTGGAACAGCACGGTATAAATTTAGCTCATGCATGAAATCAAGGTTTAGCTGCATCAGAGTTCCCTTCTTTCAGCTGGAAAACTCCGAGGATGCTGCTGCCTCTCTGTCATCACCATGGCGTCCTCTGCGATGAGTGAAACTTCAGAAAAAGAAAAAGAGGAGTGTGAACTTAACAGATCATTTCAAACAAAGTCCACTTCCTGTCGTCCTCTGACAAAGAGCTGCGTCTGCAGTCTGATTAGAGGTTCGGTTTCACTCGCAGACCCCGAGGACAGACCCTGACTCCTCTTTACTTGGAGGTCAGCTCCCTGAAGACCGCCCCCTTCCCTCTCTTCCTCTCCATCACACAGAGATCATCTCAGACAGATAATATCAGCTCTCCCGTGCTCTCTGGTGTTTTGTCTTTGGCTCGTCTCTGTTTTTTCTCTCCTCAATGAGCCGCTTCAGCCGCGCAGAGCTGTCATGTTTCCTCTTCATCACCACGCCGCAGCTGCATGCATGAGAGCAGCAGAGCGTGCACAGGGAGGAGGAGGAGGAGGAGGATGTGGATTCAGTGATATAACATGTCCGGATTATTATCCGCTCATGTGATGTTCCTGATCAGCGCTCTGGTGTGATGCTCCAGCAGCAGGACGTCCCTCTGACAGCGAGATCGATCAGATCCTGTCCTGATGTGACGGCTGCTGCTGGTGGAAAGGAGGCCTGTGTCCTCTTCACGCCTCCCTGACGGTAAAAAGTGGTGACATTCACGCCTCATTAAGCGGGGATGCAGACGTGTGTCGCTGTTACAGACCAAAGAATAAAAGCTAATCTTTAAGTCGCTGTCGTGTAAACTCCGCCTCTTTATCTTCTCAGTCTGAGGATGCTGAGGAAGGTGAGCAGGAAGTGGAGTCGAGGCGGGCAGGTGAGGGTGAGGGTGGTGTGTTCAGGCGTAATCACAGATATCTGTTTCACCCAGCAGCAGGAAGAGGATGCCCCCGACGGGAGCAAAGTGGTGGTACACCCCCCTTTCATCAACACACACACACACACACAGAGTGAGAGGGATCAGATTCCTCCTCCTCCTCCTCCTCCTCCTCCTCCTCCTCTGCCCACATGAGCAGCAGATTTCTATCAGAGGCTGTCGAGCAGCAGGAACACGTCTGTTTGTGGTGAGAGATAAAGACGAGCCTGTCAGGACACAGCGTCTGACGCTCTCCTCCTCTATTTGCATATTTTAAAGAGTGTGTTGTCCACCCTGCCTGTTTCTGACTCCCAACACACCCAGCAGGCCGCCATATTTCTATCATCCTCACACACTGCTGCCAATCTGAACATAACGCATTTCTCCTGAGGAAGTCCTGACCGCAGGGGGCTCCACGGTGTGTGTGTGTGTGTGCTGATAAAATGTCAAACTTCAGGAGGATTTTCCTCGAGGAAGGAGAGACGAGGTGACACATGAGGCTTTTAAAAATCCTCCGGGTTTGTTTTGTGTCCACAGGTCAGGAGGAGAGGAAGCTGAAGTCGAAGAAGGAGAAGATGAAGGAGCGGAGGGAGCGATGGCTGCACAGTGAGCTCACCGTTTATTATTATTTATCTGATCCTCTCTTTGGTTTAAGCTTAATATCGCCTCTAAACATCTGCACAATCATCCCTCTCTGAGTGTCTCTGTAATTATAACTCCCATCAGCTCTGAAACCAAACTCTTCTGCTGAGGCCATCAATTCCCGGGTAACTGGACACAGATCCTGTGCAGGAGGATAATTAGGCGCTAATGGCGCTGCTGAAACCAGAGAGCGGCTCCACGGCCGACGCTTTCAGGAATTAAAGGAAATTAGAAGAAATGTAGAGAATGGAGGCTCAGAGAGGGCGATGAGGATTAACAGGAAAATCTGTGACATGTGACCTCTCTGCGTCCTCTTCTCAGAGATCAGCTCCATCAAACAGGCGAAGGAGCGACAGGCGGCTGAGGCGCGGCGGCAGGCCACACCCGTAGTGGGCGACATGAGGCCGCTGGCTGAAGCGCTCCCCGAGCTCTCTCAGCTCATCGCCCCCGCCGCCAACACGGCGCCCGCTGCTCGCCGCAAGAGCCGGAAAAACAAAGTGTGAGTGTGTGACCTCTATAGAAAGTGTCAGGTGTTTGTGTCTCTTGCTGAGCTTCTTTAAATGTCTGTTCACGTGTGAACCTGCAGGCCGGTGAAGAGGTCGTGTCCCACAGACTTCAGTCAGATGAAACAGACGCAGAAACGTAAACTCCTGTGAGTCTGAACTCCCTCCTCTCTTTGAGCATCCTGATCCTCCTCCTCTTTGACCTCTGACCTCTCCTCTTTCCTGCCTTCACAGAGAGGAGGAGACGAACCGCTTCGGCGCCGCAGTGAAGACGCTTTCAGCCAAAATGAACCCTCTGGCCGACATCGGCGAGCAGCTGAAGAAGAGGATGAGGCAGGAGGAAGAGCAAGGCCCCAGCTAACAGCAGCAGCTGACAGAGACTGAACCAAACGGCTCACAGATAAAGTCTTTGCTCCCGCTCGTTATTTCCAAACAAAGCGTCCCTGTTTCCATCAACGCCCACCCGAGCGCTCCCACTCCTCTGCTCTCAGTTTCTCCTCGTCACGCTGCTGCAAACACGCCGTGACTCATCGCCGATCAACGCCTCTGATGCGTGTAAATGAACATCTTGTCGGAGCGACGCGCGGATGCGGTGAATGAAAATATTTTCAAACTGTCAACAGGGAGACATCAGCGTGTCACAGATACTGTGTGCGCAGCGGGGTTTCTCTGAGACGAGGAGGCGTGTGTGAGAAATAAAGTAAATAAAGTGTGTGAAGGTGTCTTAAGGTGCCCAGTGTCATTTTACCCCAAAGAGTCTGAGTTGTTTGTTTTTCTTAATTAATCCCTGCTTCAAACCCTTATTTTATAACTTTTCCATCAAAGGAGGTAGAGTTTTACGTCTGTTGTCCATCTTTCTAAAAGTTTTCCCTCGTGAGCGTGTTATGGTCCCTTTAAGAAACTTTTTGTGGGGTCAAGTTACCTTTAGAGTTTCATTAAGTCTTACTACACTGCAAAAACTGAAATCTTATCAAGTGTTTTTGTCTTATTTTCAGTAGAAAACTCCTTTTTGAGACTCAATATGAGCCAAATTCACATGACCAATCCAGAAAAATGTCTTGTTTAAAGTTATTTAAGGACTGTTCGTAACCAGTAAAAAAAATCTGCCAATGCAACAAGAGAAAAGTTACTTGTATTAAGACATTATTCTAGTCTCAAGGAAATTTTCAAGCATTTTTCTCTTGCTCCACTGGCAGATTTTTTTACTGGTTGCAAACGACTCAAACCTCATTTTTGTACTCTGATAACTTGAAACAAGACATTTTTCTGGATTGATAAGTTGAAAGTGGCTCATATCGAGTATAATAAGACAATTTTTACTTAAAAAAAAAAGACAAAAACACTTGATAAGATTTCGTTTTTTTGCAGTGTAGCATCAGTTTAACATGTGTTTAAAAATCAGATGTAAATCCCCTAGAATTATGTTTTGTTTTGTTTTTATTTTAATTTTTCAGTTCTGAAAGGCAGACATCAGGACGAAAACAAAGAAAAATAATAGAATTACCTCTGTCGTTCAGTCTGTCTTTTCTTATTTAAGTATAAGGAACTAAGTTTAACCACAGAAACCACAATCTTAAAAAAGCTAATTAAGGTCATAAAGGGTCACAAATTCCCTTGATTGTCACCTCCACAAAATCTGTTTTAACCCAGTTACTCCACAGTTTAACAAAAACATCTTTTTGCAGATGTAAACAAAAATTAACCCTCTCCATGGCAAAAATATCATTTAAAACTTCTCTAGAAATAGATTTTTTACAGGCAGAGGTCAATATGCCATAAAGGCTTTTATCTGTATTTCTTATTTAGGAATCAAAATTTCCTAAAAAAAAAAAATAATAAAAAAAAAGTAGAAAACTGTAGAGGTATTAGTGTCTGTGTTCCTCCATAAACAGTGTCAAACCGTCTGCAGTAAACATGTAAGGAGATCTGTAACAGATAAAGAACCCGAGCCTCACTGGGAGCTTCGCTATGATTAGATCAGAGGTAAGAAAAACCTGATCAATACAGGGATCAGAGCTGCTGCAGCCCATTAGGACTCATTAATAATTCACAGTACGGACAGTCATCAGAGCAACCTTCAAATTAACCCAAAGCAACACCTCCTGGATGTTTTCACCTGACACAGGTGAGGCCAAACCTCCTCTACCTGGTCGTTGAGTGACGTGTTGTGTAATTAAATCATCCTGCATTCCTGTTTCTTCACCGGCTGATACTCGCTGACAGAAGAGGAGGGAAGACAAACACAGACAGGAAGAGGATTAAAGCACCAAGCTGCAACACGCTCCTGAACGCAGCACGAAGACAGCTCTGTGTGTGTGTCTCTGTGTGTTTTTCCACCACAGGAACTAGAATCTAGATTTAGTTCCTGGGACTTTTGGTCGTAAAGCATCTGGAGTGACTTTAAGTTTCTGTTTCAGTGGAGTCTTCTTTGTATTTCTCACACAGGCTCTCCAGTGTGTGTGTGTGTGTGTGTGTCTGGAGTCTTTTCACAGCGTCTGATTTACACTGACTCATAATCAACGCACACACGCACACGTCTAACACCTGCGCCGTGAATAATGAAGGGAGGAATGAAAATAGCAATGAGTGTTTGAAATCTCAGCGTATCTGCTGAGCGCGTCGGTGACTAAACGGAGGAATCGTTGCTGCAGGGTTTACGAGTCACTGAGTCAACCTGCACGAGTCCCAGACACACGTGCTGAAATATTCCCGGAGTAGGGCTGAGTTTTTTAAAACCCAACTCTAATATTTGATTAATAAAAGAAAAATCTTAAATATAAATGTTCCACATGCTGTTTAGGACCAGTTTTTGTGCCATTAAAGCTCCTCTGTGTCCAATCAGCGCCACTGTGTTGGTGCGTAATGCGCCAATGTGCGTCCTCGTCCCTCTGCGCCCACCTCTGCTCTCCTGTCCAATCACAGCGCAGAGATTTCGGAGCAGTGAGGGAAGACCTCTCCTGGCTCGTATCTCTCAGCGATGCCGTGTTTTCTCCTTTCCTCCTCCCTCCCTCACCCCGCACAGCCCCGCTCCACCATTAGCGCGTTCTCTGGAGTTCTGACGCCGCTGCAGCATCACCACCGGCACCGGGGACGGTTAACGGACTCCTCGGACCCTGTGACTGGAAGGGGATCTACTCATCAGCTTAACGTGAGTTCCCATTAATGGGTTTCTTTCATATTTTCTCCTCTTTCACTCGAAATCCCACGTTAAGCGCGGCTGTCGTCCTTTAAGTCTGAACTCCATTCAGAAATCAGTGTATTTAAGAGTTTCTCTCGGTTAATCGTTAACACAGAGTTCATGAAACACCTCAAAGTGACAATTTGACTAAAAAAGGACACTGTTTAATTCGGCGGATTTATATTGCTCAAACAAGCTGCTCTACTGGCTTAATTAGAACTTAATGAGCGGAGTGACGGCGTTACTCCACACAGCGCCGCCGCTTTATGTGTGGGTAGGAAAACAACAGACTTACGGGTGTGTTATCAGATCTGCTGCTGCACTGTGTTCTGTGTGGACGCCGAATTAAAGCCTGGGTCTAGATGAATCAGAAAACATCCTCTTTTAAATCACAACTTCACTAATTTTGTTTTTATTGGAGCTTTTCTTGAATTGGATACGTTATAAATGGGGTTTGGTGTGACTTTGGGTTGATGTGTGAGGAAGCGCTGCAAGCACGACTGCTGCTCAGAATAGTGTTACAACAATTATGACTTGTTTCATAATATGAGAGTAAACAGTGTGTAACATTGCTGCTGAATGATATTATTGTTTTTCTTAGTAAATCAGCTGATTTTGTGTTTGTGAGTGACACATCTCTTATTTACTTTGAGGGAGATTTTGGGGAACAAAACTTAGAAGATGCTTTTGTTATTGTTTTGTTATTGTGAGAAAATTAGATGATGCATTGATGAAACACATCAGTCATCGTTCACTTTGCATGTCTGCAGGAAAAGTGTCAGACTTCTGCACGCTCACTGTTCCTCCTCACAGTCTTATCCTGGAAACATGTTTCAAATAATCCAAGCTGAAGCGAGAATAAGTTAAATTTCCTCTCCATCTGTTTGTCTGGATCAGCTCTGCTCTGTGTGTGAGTGAGTGTGTGTGTGTGTGACAGCCAGTGTTGGCTTCAGCTTAATGGACAGTGTGTGCAAAAATCAATCTGACGCCACGGGGGCAAAGTTAGAACGACTTTGATACTAATGATGTTGAGGCTGATCCAGCCTTCTGCGGACAGAGAAGATGGGATCAGAGGGAGATGGGTGGTGTCAGACGGTTGTCATGGGCGTTGAGGCCTTGACGGGGAGGCCTAGGACGTCAAACTTCCAGATTTTTACACCAGTGATTAAAAGTGTTGAAGAAAACTCTGCAAACTTAACTCAAATTTGATCATTCAGACTCAAAGCTTCCTGCGTTTTTTGACTGAGGCCTGCGTCTCACAGAGTTCATTATGAAGACACATCAGAGTGTGTGGATGGGTGTGTGTGTGAGGAAGCAACCCCCTTAGGCTGCAGCTGACTCTGTAAATTCATTTGTGCTGCGATTACTTCTGGCCTCTGCACGGCTCGCCTGGACTGGCTGCGGGCTCTTGCTGCTCGCTCTTGTCTCCCACTTAGCCTACATGCTCAGAAATAGAAGAAAACAGGCGCAGGGTGGAGAAATACTCATGCATGAGGATTTTAAAACCAAGTTTTTGACGATTAATGATCCTCTTTCTCTGATTGTGACATGTTTTAGTCCAACCTGTCGTTTGGAGGCCGCAGCATCCCTCCTGACAGAGCATAGAGAGTTTCATCCTTTTGTGTTTTCATATTTTAATGTTGGGTGAGTGTGTGTGATCTCATCCTGATCTCACAGCAGAAGGTTTCTAAAGAGAGGCTGAGATCACACCTTCAGATGTGAGAATGAGCTGCTGATCCAGCGTCTGCAGGTGAGCAGATATTTGCAGCATCTGCTGACGCCGTGGAGTCAGATTTTAGGAGAGTTAGAGGTGTGAATTTGATGATTCTGATGTGTAAATCCGACTTTTCCAGAATCCTCCGTCTGCTCCCTGCTTGAATTTTTCATCCGTCCTCTCTTTGATGAAGACGCCGCTCATTACAGGAGTCAGACTCTGAATCATTTATCATCTCACCTGCTCTCTGATGTCCTCGGGCTCAGCTGTGAAAGGTTTTAACACGGCTGTTTGAAACCTGCAGGGATGTGAATGAATGAATGAATGAAAGCATCACTCCCTCTCGCCCTCAAACAGCAGGTCTTTATTCAACGTGACCTCTCTGCGCCGTCTCCCAGGTCCAGCTCTCATCCCTCTGCCCTCGTTTCGTCGTCCTGTCAGAAACGATCACTGTAAGACTGGCGCTCGACTCTGCAGAGTTTATGTCCTGACTTCACCTCTGTGCGTCCGACATCCACCTCCAGGCTGCAGCAGCGCAGACGGAGAATCTTCCCAGCAGGCCTTGAACGCCACATCAGCTGAGGGACTCATTCCCTTCAAACTGGATTTAATCTAATCTGCAAAAATCAGACTCAGTGTGTGAAACTGCAGATTAAGATGAAGTGTGTGTGTGTAAGTGTGTGTGCATGTGATGCTGAAGGTTGCAGGTACGTGACCCTTTCTGCAGCAGAGTGTCCCCCAGGGGCCTCCGTACTCTAGTTTCACCTCCATGTCAATACAGCAGGGGAGTGAGAGTGGGAGGGTAAATGGTGTCCAGTTAATGTGTGTGAGTGTGTGTGTGTGTGTGTGTGTGACAGACGTTTCACCGCACAGAAAGAGACAGCCAATCGAACGGCCTCTGTGCCACCGTAATTCAACAACGCTCCAGGGACTCATTCAGCCGAGTGTCTGCCGAGATAAAACCTCCGACATGCTGATAAGGAGGCTTTTATTTTGAAGGAGACTCTGCACTTTCTGTCAAAATAAGGATGAGTTCAAGATTTTAAAACCTGATTTTAAAAACTTGACTTCAGCACCAGGAGCTGTCCTCACTTTCCCGTGCAGGATGAACTTGGCGCTGACTCTTAAAACCAGAAGCTCAAACGTTTTGCATCATGCATCATCCTCTGAGCTGCACGATGATCCAACAGGGATGTCTCAGCTCCAAGTTTGAACAACAAACCCGGCTCAGATTTATTTTTACTCCTCGTTAGTGAATCTCTGAGGTCTGTTAGCCGTCAGCGTCAGGGAAGAAGAGTGTGAAGACAACAGAAGAAGAAGAAGAAGAAGGATTTTCTTTCTCTTCTCCAAATCCCAGCACACACAGACGGATGAGGAACACACACGAGGGGGATGTCTGCAGCCTACTTTCATATATTTGCATATTTTTCAGAGGAGAGAAGGGGGTGATGGGACAGGGAGGGGAGGAGGCGTAAGGAGTCTGACAAGGACAATCCAGGGAGGTTTTAGAGGGAGAAGTGTCAGACCTGGTGCACCAGTCTTGATCCCGGCGTGGTGAACGTGGCGATGCAGCGGCGGGGTCGTGTGTGCAGGAGCTGCTGCCGTAGAGGAGGGGGAGGGGCTGCAGAGACAGGTGGGGGAGCTGCGTCTCATCTGTTCTCTGAGATCACCTTCAGAGGGGGGAGATTAGGTGTGAGCGGAGCTGCAGGAGTGTACCTGCAGCGAGAGAACAATCTGAGGAGAGGATGCAGAGGCCACACACACTCACACACACACACACACACACACACACACACACACACATCCTCTGTTAGAGGTGTTAATCTCAGGTCACCCACACCTTGCAGGGGTGTGTGCTCCTGTTTCAGAGTGTTAGCATCACCTCTCTAACTCCTTCACCTCTGCACCAGGACACAAAGTGCTGCAACTTATCTTAAAGGGCCAGTGCGCCTATTTCTCAAGTTTCTTGTTTTTCTTTAAAGAGGTGTTAAAAGAAGTCAGGGGTAGTTTTAATTTGTCTTTGAATAACTTGTAAAAAAGGTTGCTGCAAATTTGAATGAATCCCACCTTCCTTCATCTTCCTCGTGCTCTCCCTCCCTCAGAGTTTCCTCCTCTCAGCTCTGTGAGAAAAACCTGTCAGCGGATCTATTTTTACTCCAGAGAGCGCTCCTGATCTCAGCTCTCATCGTGCCTCTGATTCTGTTTGAGCGGTTTGTGAGGTTAAATCACGACCGGTTATTCGTCAGGTGTGCAGAGCACCTGTGGATGTTGTGCAAAGTCTCCTCTGAGTGACGTGTTAATGAGACTATCACCCCTCTTCCATTCAGCCTCATCGCACTCCTCATGTGTGTGTGTGTGTCTGTGTTGATGTGTCTGTTTCCTCCTGATAACGCCGTGATGAAGGTGAAGATGAGGAAGGAGGAATATTAGCTCATCTTTAGTGCAGTGGCATGAAACACCGGCTCCATCTGCAGGCTGCAGGCTGTAATTACAACCTGATTTTGAGATAGTTAAGTCAGATTGTGTGGCTTGTGATAGACTGTATGTGACCTTTGACCTCTTGGGGTCTTCCTCTTTAATCAAATCTTTTTTTCTTTTTCTTTCAGCTCTCCCACATCTTCCTTGTCGACACCTCACATCCTCAACGGGGGTCAGAAAACAGGTCAGTCCACTTCCACTCTCTGCACACTACATTTCCCATGATGCCCCTGTGCTTTTAAATTTAAACTATCTGGTCTTCAAAGCTTTCCCTTTAGATTTTAATTTTTAACACAGAAGAGAAGTTAAACAAATATTTTCTTACACATATACAAAAATAAAATTCGGCTTTTTAGGTTGTAGCTCCTCTTTTTGCCACAAGAGAGCAGTGCTGTCTTTAAAATGAGTTAAAGCAGATGTTTGCTGCTGTGTTTATTGTGTTTAAAGAGGAAAAGCTTCATTTTTTAAATAAATTCTGTTGTTTTATTGTTTATTTTATGATAAAAATGCAAAAAATAAAAATAAAAAATGACAGATTAAGAACAGGAAGTGATTTTTTTGTAAAATAATCCAACACCTGGCTGCAAATGATCTGCCGTAAAATTTGCAGAAACCTTTTTACAGTGCAGAAATTAATTTGAATACCTTTTAAGATGTTTCTTCTCCCTTTGCATTGTGGGAAATGTCTTTTAAATCACTTTTTAACCCTCAGTAACGTCGTTCCTGGGGTTTGGTGCACATTTCTCAGTCTTTCCTAAAGGAGAGAAGGATAGAAACAAAGGAGGAGGAGACACTCAGTCTGCTTTATGACAGCTGCCTCCCAGCTCCTCCTCCTCCTCTTCCTCCTCCTCCTCCTCCTCTACAAAGTTATCCAGACGCTCAGTGTCAGGGTGTAGTGTTGGGCTCATCAGAGCCTGCAGGCGAGCTGAAGGGAACGCTCCTTCCTCATGGCTTTGCTGCTCGATGTTTCTCGCTCTGCGGCCGCGTACTGCTGCCTGATGCGCCGCCGCTTCAAGAGGAGGAGGAAGAAACGCTCGGAGAGGAAAGGTACGCGGCTCCCAGACTCCTGACAGGCAGTGAGAGGGGCAGACGAGGGGATGTGTTGCAGCAGGGACAGGTTGTGTGAAGTTTGAAGAGAGCTTGTTTTTTCTTTTCTTTATTCTTCCTCATGTTTATTTCTGAATTTATTAAAGAAGAAGAATTAAATGTCAGGATTAGGGCGTTGAATTGTGCTGAATGATAAAAAACATCCTCACAGATATGATTTCTTTAAGCTGTTGCATCAAAGTGAGAAGATCTGAAGCTGCACAACTTCAAATATTCATTTGAGATCTCTCCTGCTCGTCATCAAACATGGAGAATAAATCTGAGAGTTTAAGTTTGTGCAGAAATAATTTTCTGGGGTCAACTTTGATTAAGATTTGACTGAGATGAAAGTGTGTAAAAGATTTTTTTTCACTTAGAAAATGATGCATGATGAGATTTATTTATGCACTCTGCAGCATTTCTCTATTTTTCCCCACAATCCTTTGCTGTTTCTACCTGAAATAAAGTTAGTTTCTGATTTTTCAGGAAAAGATTTATAAAAAAGTTTTTACTGAGGAGCATGTGTTGGCCCCTGAGACCCCGACCCGCTCTGCTTCATCATCTCCTCATCCTCCTGCTTCATTAGCTCTGTCTGCTAACGTCTGCTAACATTTTCACATGGAGAGCTCTCACAGCTGCCATTAATCCTGCTCTTCTCCTCCTCTCTGGAGAGTCACATTTCCCTGCTCCTCTCAGAGCGGCCTGTAAACACATTAATGTTTTTAAAAAGCAGGGATTCTGGGTAATTTGCATGCAGGGCAGGAGGGGAGGGGAGGGCGGGTGAGGCGGGTGAGGAGCCCATCATTCCCGTGTCCCTGCTAAGCGGCGTGTTGTGAGATGAACTGAAGTGTGAGTTTAATCTACTGGGAGCAAAAGTGAATTTCAGACGAGCTATAAGCCGATGTGCTCTGTGAGGCGTGGACGCCACGCCGCCGCCGCTCAGGGACGTGTGTGTGTGTGTGTGTGTGTGTGTGTGTGTGTGTGAGCTTCAAAGATCTGTGTCTGTCTGCTCTGTGATGTGGAGGAGCTGATACAGACCCCTCCTCCCCGTCCTCCACCCTGACTCTCTGCTGATAACCCGACTCCCATCTGAAACCTCCACACACACACACACACACACACACACACACACACACTCAGAGGTGAGGAGGCAGCTCTTGTTTTACTAACACTGACTTTTAATTGAAGCAGATTTCAGCTCAGATTGTAATCTCAGCGCCTCTCAGAGTGATCAGATTAAACCCTGAGCGCTGACAGCAGATCACTCCGTCCGTCTGGAGTGAAGAGGAGCGTATTTACACACCTTAATCTCACCTGTCAGGTGTCAAACCTACAGGAAGTGATTGTAAAGATGTAGAGTATAAACTTTTATATGTTGTCATAACTCTCTTTAACTTTCTTCCTCTTGGTTTTCTCTCCTCCTCCTCTTCCTCCGCTCTTCCCCTGGCGCACGCTCTCATTTTCATTTAACGCTAGCACAGGTAGCCCGCGCCTCCTGGGCCTGAAAATTGCAGCTGACTACCTCCAGGAGAGGAAGGAGGGAGGAGGGAGGCTGGGACAAGGAGGGAGCAGCGGTGCGGGGATGTTCCCTCATTAGAGGACGTCTCTTTACGGCGTAATGAGAAATAAAAAGCTGCAGTTCCCTGAGCGTCCACTAGAGTCTGTTCCCAGCGTAAATCACTCCCTGTAGAGCTTTATGTTAACTCTCTTGGAGATATTTACTGTCAAGAAACTTTCTTTCCTGGTGTCAGACTCAGGTTGTCATCCTCGCCCTCGCTGACCCTCCTCCTCCCGACTCTCTCTGCATCAGCGACCTCGCTGAGCACAACAGATGGTTATCTCCGCTCACCTCGGCCGCGTCTCGCCCAGTCCTTTGCTATCTCCCTGAGAGAGCGCGCTCGGGGCTGATGTTGAATTTCACACCCCACGGCCTCGGGATTAGAGAGCAGGAGCTGACGGGAGGAGGAGGAGGAGGAGGGATGGAGCTGAGTTCCTGCAGATACAGACTCTGCTTTCAGTTAGCTTCTTAACGAACATGTTTCTGACTGATTAATTAGCATCTGAGCGGTTTATTCTAACATGGAGCTCTATGGGGGCTGACTCACTGATCAAACTGGCTCTAGTGGACGCTTTAGGAACTGCACTGAGCGCCACTTCTTTCTTTTCTGATCATTTCTGAGCCATCCTACCTCAGGTAACCTTCCTCTCCCCTCCATTAGAGCTTCCTGTGGTCATTTTTAGAGCTCTATGAAAGTGTGTCCTCTGCAGCGTGGAGACACAAAATCCTCTTAATTGCTTTACCTTCAGGACGAAAGCGCTCGCCTCTTTGCCCCCGGCAGAGAGGACACTACGGCGGTTTGAATCGCCAGGAAGGGGGGAGGACGGGGCGGCGTGATGGTCTGCATGGACGCCCTGTTGGTTAAGTGAGTCACATTAGCGTGCTGAATTGATACAGCGCTGCTCGGCCCCTGCAGCTACAGCCCGGCCACACGGCAAATTAAAGCCGTCATAAAGATTTCACAGAGGCGCTGTGAGATTGTGGCCTCACAGTGTCCTTTGGAGGCAGAGAGGGGTTTTTATTTCGTGGTTCAGCACTAACAGAGAAACAACCAGACAGGAGGAGCTGGGAGAGGTGTTGTCAGAGTCTGACTGCTAACTCCTGCAGATTGTGATCTGATTTCTTGTAATCTGTTGAAATGTCACATTTCCAACTTAGAAAGATGAGGTTATTACGCTTTTCATGTTTACCCCCTGAGCTGAAAAGGTCAGACTGATATCTCCATGAAGTGAGCAAACTTTGCAGACATGCCTTCGTTTGGGAATCACAGGTGAAATGTCACCTTCAGATTGTGTCTCCTCCGTCACACCTCACTCCATCAGGGTCCAATTTCTCCTCCTCTCAAAATGTCATTTCATGGGGACAGAATAGGGTTTGTGTGTGGAGCGCCGCGGGCCGTGTTCCTGTCAGCGTCACACGTCTGAGGCTTTTCCCCCTCCTGGCTGTCTGCTTCTCTTCACCATCGATCCGTCTACATTACACCTCGCGGAGAGTCCTCTGACAGATGTTTGCAGCTGCAGAAATCCATTTATCCCTGTCTGCTCAGTCACCTCTGATGTCCAGACTCTGTGTGCTCGTTGACGGGGTTTCCTGATGGAGGCGAGCACCCGCCTCAGGAGGCAGAAAGTTCATCATGTATCGATCTCTCGTGCTTTAGCTTATTAACAAAGAGTGATTTTTCTGAGCCACCCATCAGTTTTCAGATTGATTTTGTCTCAAAGCTGAATATTTAACGTTTTAACAAGGTTATTTAAAGGGACAGTCTGTTGTTTTAAGTTTAAATCCTCCTCAGAGCATCCTGAGAGTCCCAAACCCTCCAGAAGTTTGTGTTTCTGTCACAAAGCGTCCTGATAACTACATTTGTTGACATTTTACTTCCTCTGAGTTAATTTTCTCGCTCCATTATCTCAGGGAGAGAAACCTAAGCCCTGTTCTCTCCTCGCCGGCTCACACAATAGAGCCTCAGACGTCTGATAACTTTGTCATTTCTGATGTTTGCAGCCGCACAGCTGAGTGGCAGCAGGGAGGGAGCGTGGAGTCTTTCCTGTCAGTCCCTTTTGGCTCCTGGGTTCACGCCGTCCTCCCTCCAGAGAAAAGCTGATTAGACTTTTTCTCTGGGTCTAATTGAGTGTGGCGAACAGTGAGAACAAACACGGGTTTTAACGCCGGGAACATCACAGAAGTTTGTGAGAATGGGCTCAAATCTGGAGCACAATGTGGACGGGAATAACGCACGGCTTTGGGGAAGTTTGTCGACGAAGAGTGTTGCTGAAACAGGAAACGTTAGTGACAGTTTCCTGACTGAGTCTGTCTTTCTGTGTCCTCCAGGTCGACTTGGACCCAGAAACCAGCAGAGGCCGCTCTCTAGGGAGGGGGACGAAGCCGACACCATGAGTGAGTCTCTCCTGGTTTGTTTACCTCTGATGAGAAAGTCCAATCCTCTCTGCCGGCTCAGGCGGGTTAAACCCCGGGTCAGAGTGTATCTCCTCCTATTTCACCTCTTTTTCTCTCCATAAAGCCGACCTGGATCATCCTGAATCAGACTCTTTCTGGGGTAAAGATAAGATAAGATTCATAATTTGTTGTTTTAAAAGCAGAGATCAGGACTGACCTGAGGAAAGAAAACAAACACTCACACCCACAGATATTCGACCTTGCAGTTTCACGTCTCCAGTAATGTGAAGGAGAAGATTTCACTGAACATTTCTGTTTGCTGACTAACAATAACAGTGTGTTCCTCCTCCCTGCAGACCTTTAATCAGCCTCTCTCTGGCTGCTCGGGTTTATCAGCCATTGTGTTTGAGTCCCGTCCTCCTTTAGCACGCTTGTTTTTCCCTCCACAGCCCTCCGCTCGGCTCTGCCCGTCACTGTACTCCGTGCTTACTCCGTGGTTAGAGAGTGAGTCGTTTACAGTGGAGTTAGAGAGTGGTTTCCTGTCTGCTGTGTTTGGCTTTGCTCGCTCTCCTTTAAACCTGCTTCTTTAGGATGTTTTCTGTCCTGAGCACCCAAAGGAGTAACCTACACAGCTTTTGCTGCAGGATGTTATAAATGAAAATTTACACTGGCCTTGTTAACAGGGTGATGTGTGTTCCCACATCGAAGGACAGTGAAAGAACTGCTCTGACTTTTATTTGAGATTCGCTGGTGAAGTGCTCCTAAAGTCATCCTGCAGCCAAACAGGGTCCGGTTTAGGAACACGGATCACTTGTTCAGTTCGAAGAGAGATGAATGAATCTCTGAATTTTACATTTACAAGATCCTGCATCGAAGGCTTTGTAAGTTACTCTTTCTGGGCACCGCAGGTTCGTGCAGCACAGACGTCAAGGAAAACCGCAACCTGGACAACCTCTTCTCCAAAGAGGGGGTCACAGCCGAGGCTGCTCAGCTCCCCAATGGGAGCGCCGGGGGCGGGAGGAAGCGCCCCCTGGAGGAGGGCAATAACGGGCACACGCACTCCAAGTACAAGCCCAAGAAGCGTAAGAAAGTGGCCGGGCCCATCCTCCCCAAGAACGCCCTCATGCAGCTGAACGAGATCAAGCCGGGGCTGCAGTACAAGCTGCTCTCTCAGACCGGGCCGGTCCACGCGCCCGTCTTCGTCATGACCGTGGAGGTCAACGGTCAGCTCTTTGAAGGATCGGGTCCCACGAAGAAGAAGGCCAAGCTGAACGCAGCAGAGAAAGCCCTGCGATCCTTCGTCCAGTTCCCAAACGCCTCTGAGGCTCACATGGCGATGGGTCGGACTCTGTCGGTCCACACAGACTT
Source organism: Halichoeres trimaculatus (assembly GCF_033239565.1). NCBI lineage: Eukaryota > Metazoa > Chordata > Actinopteri > Labriformes > Labridae > Halichoeres > Halichoeres trimaculatus. The sequence continues at coordinate 7,312,629 of NW_027437202.1, forward strand.
CACCTCAGACCACGCCGACTTCCCTGACATGCTCTTTAACGCCTTCGAGACCACCACTCCTGTGGACGACCCTTTTTACCTCTCATCCAACACCAACGGCTCCTTCTGCTCCCTGGGGATTGAGTACCCGCTGCTGCCCTCCCCGATCCCGAACCTCATCCAGACCCCCTTACCTCCTCCCGCCTCCAGCTTCCTGTCCCCAACAAGTGGGAAGAACCCAGTCATGATCCTCAACGAGCTGCGGCCGGGCCTCAAGTATGACTTTGTGTCAGAGAGCGGGGAGAGTCACGCCAAAAACTTTGTGATGTCTGTGCGGGTGGACGCCCAGAACTTCCAGGGATCCGGGCGGAACAAGAAGCTGGCGAAGGCGCGCGCTGCCCAGGCGGCTCTGTTCGCTCTCTTCAACATGCAGCTGGATCAGGCTCCGTCCAGACAGCCCATACCCCGAGAGGGGCTGCAGCTGCACCTGCCCCAGGTAAGAGGTCACAGTCTTCGTCTCAGCTGTTTGACCTTTGCTCCCTGACTCGTGTCCAAACATCTCCCCTCATGCTCCTCCTGCAGACTCTGACTGAAGACGCCAAATCTATTTACACGTGAACTAATCCCTGCCTGTAATCCCGGCAGGGCGATAACAAAGCCTTTATCTTAATGAGCATCTCCCTCTGAGTGCTTTTCAGACTGTTCATTACAGCAGCCTCTGGAGTCGCTCTCAGAGCAGGCGGCGGAGCGGAGATCGCTCTGTTTTAAGCTGCCTGTCATTCACACCGCCGCTGCTCTTTAACTGAAATATTCAGATCTAGTTTGGAGCAGATAACAGGAGCTTTGTGTCAAACTGTGGCCTCATTGTTCTTCTTTATCTGCCTGATTTTAACTTCATAAAAAGGCTGCTGCACATTTTCCTGTGATCCCTCCCTCTCAGGTGCTGGCAGACGCCGTCTCCCGTCTGGTCGTGGACAAGTTCAGCGAGCTGACGGAGAACTTCACCTCCCCGCACGCTCGCAGGAAAGTTCTGGCAGGCGTCGTCATGACCACAGGTAAACTTTAAAGCGAGGATCTCCACAGAATGAAGTGATGAGAGGGATTTTGGCTCCGGCTGGGGCGCTTTGAGAGCTCACCTTTTCACACACAGACGGAGATTAGAGGCTAAATCTGAAAAGTCAGAGCCAAGGTCGTCGAGGTGTTCTCCACAAAAAGATGATAAATAACATTTTAAACTCCTCTTTGATCCATCAGAGAGTGGGATGAACTCACCTGCTGTTTCCTCGTGTCCAGGTTCAGACGTGAAGGAGGCCGAGGTGATCTGCGTCTCCACGGGAACGAAGTGCATAAACGGGGAGTACATGAGTGACAGAGGTTTGGCTCTGAACGACTGTCACGCTGAGATCGTGGCTCGCCGCTCGCTCATCAGGTTCCTTTACTCACAGCTGGAGCACTTCCTCAGGTGAGACCTTCAGGATGAATCCGTCAGGTGTAAACGCCCCTGTCAGGATATCTGTGAGGTTACGCTTTCTGTTCGCAGTAACCACGAGGAGGAGCATGAGAGGTCCATCTTCACCCGCTGTGAGAACAAACACGGCTTCAAACTGAAGGAGAACGTCCAGTTCCACCTCTACATCAGCACCTCGCCCTGCGGGGACGCTCGCATCTTCTCCCCGCACGAAGCCGGAGTGGAGGGTGAGGAGGAGGAGGAAGAGGAAGAGGAGGAAGAAATCAGGCGTGTTTCTGTGACGTGAAGCTAACTGCTGGTTTCTTTCTCTTCTTCCTCTCAGATCAGGGGGATCGACACCCGAACAGGAAAGCACGCGGTCAGCTCCGCACCAAGATCGAGTCTGGTGAAGGAACCATCCCGGTGCGGTCCAGCAACACCATCCAGACGTGGGACGGCGTTCTGCAGGGGGAGAGGCTGCTCACCATGTCGTGCAGCGACAAAATCGCCCGGTCAGTGTTCATGTGTGTGTGTGTGTGTGTGAATATCTATAATCCAGCTCTAGCACAAACCTCTCCTCTCGATAAAAGCCGCGCTGCAGAAGCTCTCCACGTCTGGAGGGTGTTTTTGAGCTCTGCAGCAGGACGCCTGATGATTATGTGCATGTTTGAAGAGGCTGAATTATCTCTGCAGTCGCTCCGCCAGGTGTCATCGGGCCCGCCGTGCTCTGATTAGGCTGCCTGATGAACCTGCAGGAGGCCGCTAACAGCTCAGGACTCCTCTGAGCTCCAATCAGATCAGAGTTTCTCTCCGCGCCGTCGTCCTGAAACCTTTGGCTCTGTCCCCGTCAGGTGGAACGTGGTGGGCTTCCAGGGCTCTCTCATGTGCTACTTCACCGAGCCCCTCTACTTCTCCAGCATCATCCTGGGCAGCCTGTACCACGCCGACCACCTCTCCAGAGCCATGTACCAGAGGATCACTGAGATCGAGGACTTGCCGCAGTCCTTCAGCTTGAACAGACCTCTGCTGAGCGGTGAGAGACGCACGAATGATGAGCTGCATCTTTCTGCCTCTCTGCATCACTAACATCGATGTGTTGTGTCTGTGCTCTGCAGGGATCAGTAACACCGAGGCTCGTCAGCCGGGGAAAGCTCCAAACTTCAGCGTGAACTGGACGGTGGGGGATCAGGGTCTGGAGGTGATCAACGCCACGACGGGGAAAGACGATCTAGGTCGACCGTCCAGACTCTGCAAACACGCTCTGTACAGCCGCTGGATGCGCCTGCACTGCAAGGTAACACTCCATCACTCTCTGATGCTCCGAGGAAGAAAAACTGTTAAAGATTTTACAAAGAGTGCATCCTCTGTCTTTGCTCCAGCTCTCCTCCACCCTCCGAATCAGGACGCCGAGGCCCAGCAGCTACCACGAAGCCAAGCAGGTGGCGCTGGAGTACCACAGCTGCAAGCAGACGCTCTTCAGAGCCTTCCACAGAGCCGGACTCGGAGCCTGGGTGAAGAAACCCATCGAGCAGGACCAGTTCTCTCTGAACACCTGAGGTTGGCCTCCTGTGGGTGCTTTTTACTCTCTGAAACAGTTTCCTGGAGGAGTCCGGCTCAAACCAGATGTCAGAATCCGAAACATCTCCTTCCTCTCAGCCAGCACTAAAAACCGTGATTCAGTTATGCAACTTTTTCTAACACATGTACAAAGAGACGTGTAAAAAGACCTCATTCAGCATGTCGGATGAAACCAAACCCCGTCTTTGTGTTGGATTATTAACGTTAGGATCTTTGCGGAGGCCAGTACAAATCACCAAAGATGATGTCAGACTTCAAGATTGTTTGAATCCCTTCTTTCCACGTTGGCTCACCTGTTTCTGTTTGTCTCCTCAAACTCCTCAAACACAGGGTTAATTTAACGCTTTTATTCACCGTCTTCATTCTTTGCTTTTATTTCTGTAGCTGTGTCTTTGAGCATGTGCAGACCTGTTTGTTTAAACAGAGAAACAAAGACGGGTTCATGCATTTGTCGTTGATTTGCACCATGTATTATATCCAGACGCTGAGGCCTGGTGCATGAGCTCAACCTGTAAAGCATGAAAATCTAAAATATGTAGAAACTGAGTCACTGGTTGAATAAAAAGCTACAACAGAAGATTTGTTTTTGTGGTGTTTTAAACCGAAGGTAAGAGAAAGACCCAAGCCATGATCACAAACCGTGCGCTGAGTGAAATCTACACAGAGCCGCTCTTCTTTTGTCGATGTTGACACAAAAATCCAAGCGGCTGCTCTTTATCTGCCGCCATCTAAATCTGTCCTCTCCTCCGTTGCTGCACTTTCAGGCCTTTTCCCTTTGAGTCGTATCAGCCACCTGCACCTGTGCAACATGAGAGAGACGGCTAATCTCGCCGGGGATTACCTGTCCCCTCTGCATCACCGGGGGGACGACCTGTGCACCCCTCCTGCTGCAGAAACATGTCGCTCTGTGTTTTGCACATGGGCAAAGTGTGGCCTCAGTTTTGTGGGCGGTGGGATTTGTGTTGGGCAGAGAAGAAGGGGAAAGTGGGATTAGCGAAAACTGCCTTCACTGATTCAGCTGTAGATTTTGTTTCCTTGGAGACTGAGGAGTTTAAAGAGACATCTCTTCATACCTGTTAGTAGTTTACACCTGTCGCCTCTGTTTGGCTCTACAGGTGAGTTCACAGCAGATCTAGACTCTCTCCTCCGTCATGAACTGAATATTTCAGCAGCTCTGGAGCCTGTCGGAGTCTTCTCTGCGGCTCGGTGGCTGAGGTTGTCCGTCCATTAGGATGTCTCCTCATTAGTCTCGGCTCAGCTGCTCCCCCGGAAATCAAACTCCATTAGCAGCTTAATGGTCCTGTGTGGGGACGTAATGTAGGTACAGTACGCAGCAGATGGTGGAGACACAGTCAGACCACAGTTTACTGTCTCTTTAAGAAAACACAATGAGAACTTTATGGTCCAACTTTTAGAGCTGCAGCTCACGCGTCTTCCCATGATCCTTCAGTTCTCATCATGCAGTCAAGCGTCAATATAAAACCTGTAATGAACAGCCTCTGCTCACGTAATTCATCACTGTTAATGATTTTCAGATTCAGTCAGAGCCTCATGATCAATAAGAGGAGAATCAGATGGATGAATATCAGGTGGAGTGTTGATTCAGGTAGCATCACCACTCAGTAACCTTCCTCTCTGTCTTCCTCGACCTTTCCCCAGACTGGGATTAAATCATAAAGCATGTGTTTACATCTTCTGGCTCTAAATACAAACGTCCCCCCTGACAGAGCCTAACAGCTTTATTTCTCCACTCTGACACTTCTTTTCATTACCATGCTCAAACAAAAGAAATAACATCCCCAAGATGAGACAACGTCACCAACAGCAAACCCACATTAGCATTTAAATGTATGTTTGACCTTTCTGTCAAACAGCCGTGATTCAAATGTCACAAAGTTCAGATAAAGCTGTGACACGTGTGTGTGATATGTGTGATATGTGTGACATGTTCGACAGCCATGACAGAGTTAAACTGCAGGAATATTTATTTTACTCCAACACAGTCTGCTGCAGCTGATAGGACTGATATGACGCCTTTTAAAGGACGCTCTCACCTGTTTCTGCAGCAACTACCTGTCTGCCTCACTGTGAAATAATCATGTGTGATACATAATTCATAAGACAGCTCTGACTCCAGCTGTTTGCATGATTTCAACAGGATTAATTTACACACTAATGAGGAATAATAGATGAAATGTCAGAGGTTTAGTAAAGGCATGAAAACAAGCGTACAATTGTTTGCTTATTGAAACATCACGCAGTCTGTTAAATCACTGAAGCGACATATTTTGTTAAATGAAAGCAGAACGCATTTTAATCACTTTTCCAAGCTGCTTATTTTTCTGTTAACTGATTAAACATTGCAGCCACATTGAATCTGTTTTCTGAAACAGGTTTTCAAACCATCTGCTGGTGAGTTTCACAAGGATGGATGTCACCATGTTAACAAGGAGGGAGGAAAAACACCACCCTGTCTCATACAGAACAAACACATTAAATGGTGATATTAATTTAAATTTTTGTGAAGAACATGTCTGCCATCTAGTGGTTGCATGTGCTTACTGCAGCAGCTGTACTTTAAATTCTAGCAGTGGATAGAGAGTTTTTTGACTCAAGATACCTTTCATAGAGGAGTGTTTTTTGTCATTTTGCTTCTAAAATGTAAAAAAATATTTGAAGAATTAAATTAATAATGTGATGTGAAACACGTGCAGATCAAAATCATAATTTTGGAAAACAAATCTTGCGTTGCAACAAGACAAATCGGTTTCAGTATGCAATAATACACGGACAGGTATTTAATATGAATAAGAAAAATCCCTTTTTTCCACAGTTATTGTTTTGGAAGCAAATACTTTCCTCCTATTGGCTGGAAATGATTACGTCACGGCGCACTGTTTGAAATACGGAAGCGACGCGTGTTGTTCTAGAGTAAATAACAGCGTCGTAAAACTCGCTTTTTACCTGCTTTTTTGAGGTATCAGCATTAAAGGGAGACTCAATCAAAAGGTAATTAATTACTCTACTAATTTCTGTTGTTTATTTTTTCATTTGAGGTTAGCGTTTAGCAACAAGCAGCGGTTGGACACGTTAGCTGTGATGCTCGCAGTGTTAGCTCACAGAGCTGTCTGTAAAGTTTGAAAAGCCAGTTCCGGTGCTGATTTACCAAAACTGAATGAATAATGTGTGGGCCCATCAAGTGAGAAGAACCTCAAGATCGTCACCTGTAAAATTTGATAAATTTGTGTCAGTGTGTATTAATGCAACTGCCGTAAATCGTTAAATATTGACGTTTTTAAGGTGCAGTTTGGAGTCAACTTTGCTGTCAAACTGACGTGTGCATTTTGTTCTGCCTCCTGCAGTGGGATCAAACAATGGAGCAGGTGAGTCCATGCGTTCACTGTAACGATGCTATCATCATCAGAGGCTTCTGTGTGGAGGGGAGGGCTGCAGAAACCTGATCACCTGTTGCATCTCATTCAAGAAAGGCACCAAGGTGCTGCAGTGGTTACAGTGATGCTTAGGCAGAGCGGAGTTTGTGCTCTTAAAATGGAAATGGACAGCAGGACAGCTCAAGCCAAAAATAAGACATTTGTTTATTTGTGGACTTTCAGACAGTTTCAGGTAGAGCTGGAGCTGCTGTGTGATGGTGAGTGTTGGATTTTGTGTGTTTTTCATCTAATTTCTTTCTGTTACAGCAGGAGCAGATCGAGTGGGACGATGTGAACAAACTCCTGCAGCATCATGGATTTAAGCCAGTGTATTTCGCAGATCCAGTGGAGAATAAGAACCTTAACGGTAAGAGTTTCATTAATGCTGGCAACATTTGTACTATTGCATTAAGACTAATAGGAGCTGCTTCTTCTATTCTTTTTTTTACCTTAGAACTTGTTCTGCTGGACAAGAAGTCAGCGGTTGAGATCAGAAACACTTTGAGGACAATGCTCAAAGACTCAGAAAGGCGACAAACACTCATCCAGGAGTTGATCAAGACCAACAACCAGCTCAAGTAAGTTGTGAAGACGATATGTGACTGAGTTTAAACAGGTGAAGGTCTCTGCAGAGGGAGCATACCTGCAGTGTGTAACAATGGCTGCTATATGTTGGCATCTCTTTAATAATGTATGTGCTGAGTGTTGACCAGCTGTCCTCCTGTCCTCTGTCATAGAGATACACCTGAGTGCAGGTATGAAGAGTCAGCTTGGTGGGGGTTAATGACAGATGATAGATGATGGATCGTATTTCTTTTAGAACCAAATGAGGCAGTGATAAGCACAAGTGAACGACACTGTCTCACTGTCATTCTCCAGAGAGGACGTCCAAGATCATATGAGCCGAGCAGCTCAGCAGTCTCAGAGGATCTCAGAGCTGGAGGGGTTACTAGACATGGTTAAGACCAGAGTCCAGGACCTGGAGGACCGCTGTATCGGGAAGGCCGCCCAACAACAAAGCCACAGAAAGCAGCTGCAGGAGGAGGCACTGGAGGCTCAGGTCTGCCAAAGAATGCTCTTGGTCTTTTATGCATGTGTGTGTGCAATACTTGTGATTTAAGGATGTTTAAGTCTGAGACTGTTCTTTATCCAGATGCAGTGTAAGATTCTGGAGCAGAGGTTGAGTAAACAGCGTGAGGAAACGGCTCAGCTTCAGAGGAAACTTTATTTCACCATCAAAGAAGAAGAGCGGCGATCGGCTCGACAGAATCAGACCTTCCAGCTTGTTGTCAACAAAATCAGCCAGCAAGAGTCTCCAACAGAGCAGCAGTGGGTTTCCTATTCGAAGCACTATCTTTTCTGACAGATCCTTCAAACATGTCACTGTTTAAGTTTGAATTGAGTTAATTTGATTGGATTCTTCCTCTGCAGGGTCCTGGATGTGATCGACTTCTATGAGACCAAAATGAGTCGGCTGCAGGGTGAGCTCAGGTATCCAACAAACCAGCAAACCACATCTCATCCCAGGGATTTGAGTGGCCAAATGGATCAGAAGCTGTTCACTGAGCTCTGCTGTCTAATCCTACACAGGTCGGTCAAAGGAGAACCAGAAGCTTCTCAAGTAACCCCCGAGAGTAAAGTCAAGACAGCACCTGGCCGAGTTTCTAAATCGTTTAAAACCATTCTCCAGGTAAAAAAACCCACACTTTTCAGATTATTCTGCCACCAAACAGAACAGCAGACTGTGATCGTCTGTGTGTCCTCACAGGCGTATCAGGAGCAGCAGAAAGGAAGCAAAACACAGATCGTTGAGCTGAAAAAAGAGGTGGAGCGACTTAAAAAAGAGCTGGAGTCCAGGTGTGTTACTGTGATAACCTTCGCCTGAGTGATGTCACTGCCATTCAGTGTCCATGCTGACTTTATTTCTCTGTGCAGACCCCCTCTCAAAGAAGTGAAGTTCTACAAACACAAGCTACGACGGCTGGAGATTCTGCATAAACAAAACAACACGAGGTGAGATGCATGGTGCATTCAGGTGCTGTGATAGAATCATGTAAATAAAAAACTCTTTAAACTAATTTAATCTTTGCAGGTTGTCTAAGGATGAGAGCGAGCCAGACATCAGTGAGAGCGTCACTGACAAGTGTTCAAAATATCACAAGGTCAGCTTCACCTCAGTGCTTCAGTTCATGTTGTTTTCTAAAATCTGCAGCTCGTCACTGATACCAAAACTACTTCCTGTTCCTAACTTGTAGCTGTTGGATGACATCAGCTCTGTTTTGATGAATCCCAAAGCTCCATTGCAGCTGCACAGGAAGAAACTCTCCACTGCAGGTTTGGAACCAGCTGAGTTTCAGACTCTCCTCCCTACACTGGAGGTCTGGGCTCAGCAGCTCCACCTGCTAAAGGTAAACACCATCTGCACAAACTCAAAGATGCATGAGTTTATCTGAGAGGGTGGTGATGAATGTTTTGTGTTTGTAGGATCTGCAGAAGAGTTTGAACACGCTGAGTGTCAGACTGATGCCCTGGCAGACGTCTGATGGAGGTCAAAGCGCTGCAGAGGCGGTGAAGGTAGAGGACATAATGCTGCAGGTGGACATGATGCTGGAGAACGCTTCAACTGAAGATGAAAAAGTACAACTCTGCACAAATTGAAGCATTTTACAGCCATGAGAGCTTCTCCTTGTGAATTAAACAGCTTCTACCTCCTTGGCTTGTTCTCCAGGTCCTCAGGAGTCCCACTCGGTTCACTCTGGGCTCCATGGTGTCTCACTTCCAGAGACTGTTTGACGTGTCTTCACTCAGTGGGGTTTACCCCCGCATGAACGACGTCTACACCCGACTTGGAGAGATGACGAACGCCATGAGGAACCTGAGAGATCTCCTGGAGCTAGGTGACCTCTCAAGTTTCCTTTTTAGAATAAACATTACAGTGGATAGTAGTGTTACAGATAAATAGGATGTTGTTGTTTTTCTCCAGACAACAGATCCTCTCCTGCTCAGGTGGTGAACCAGGTGTCCAGACTGGTTTCCACCTCCAAACAGACTTCAGGGCTGCAGAATCTGTTGGGAGATGAAGACATTGACAGGTCTGTAAAACAGGAAGCACAAAATTTTCAGCTGCTGTTGCTCAAGGATGTAAATTAATGCATGATTTTGCTTTTCAGCATCATTGTGAAAGTGAAGCAGCACGACGAGTTCTTCCCTGCTTTCCACGCCTTCGTTGTTGACATTTTGGACACATTAGGTAACAATAAATTAGCATTACAGTCGTGTGTTATTTAAGGTGCAGTTATTGGAATTTTGCTTCATTTTTGTCTGTGTTTTTTTTCTTTTAGGTGTGAGTCACTTGGATGACATCCTCCCAGCTGTGAAGTCTCTGAAACAAGCCGCTGTATGATTTTTTGTGAGTGTTCACTGTTGGCTGTAAAAATGTGTGCTTTGTTTTGAATATAAAATTTTAAAAAAGGATCTGCAGATGTTATTTGTGTTTCTGTTATTTAGTAAAATGTCGCCTCCCCAGCAGGTGGCAGCAGTCATTAATTGTTTGAGAAAATATGATATCTATCCTATTGTTATGGTGGAAGAACTAGTTTTGTGATGCTTTTTTCTTCTGTATTTCAAGAACGCTTCACTTCCTTTCATTTGAACTGAAGTGGCTGTGAATCACTGATCTACCTGCTGAGGAATTACCTGGCTGACTCAGGTGGGTGTTGGGTCAGACCTGTTCAGTCCTGTTGTGCAAGGGAGCAACCAGCCCAGGTTTCCACAACAAACATTTTTTAACATAGCATTTTAAAATGATGCCACATAAAAGAAGCTTTATTAAAACAAAGGAACACAAATGTACTTTATTTCTGTTAGGTCAGAGAGATGTTTTTCACCCATGATTCATTAAAACCCTGGGGGAAGGTATTTTTCTTATTTTGTATGAACAACACGTAGTTTTATATTTTGAACTAGTCCCAGACAGGCTGAGTCCATCTGAAACGGGTTTAAACTTTTTCTGTATTTAACCACTCTGTCATATAAAAACAAATTTAATAGATGTGACGTTTTTTGTTTATCTCCAAGGTTGAATTTTTAAGAAATATATGAATATTTTAGAGTATTTTTAGGCAGTAAACTCTTTCTTTTGAGGCGTTCACTGTTCAACTCCCCCCTCTCACTCTGACTGTAAATGGTACGCTCCGCCTTAAGGCCTCTGTTGCTAGGAGACAGAGAACGCCTCGAACATAGAAGCAGAGCGCAGGGAGGCGCTTTGCGTCACTCCTGAGATCTCTGAGCACCGTTAACGGGTCTACTCTGAGCATCTCTGTACCGGGGATCAGCCCGTGGATAATTCGGTGAGGGGGGGCAGCGTGTTGACACCGTTATCACACCGTTAGAGCCTCGAACTCTGAGAAAGTTCGGTTAACAATGGCGGTGGAGTGTTCTCAAGAAGCGGTTCTGGATTTCCTCCGGGACAGAGACGGGAAAGTGAAGAACTCGGACTTAATTGAACACTTTAAAAACGTTTTCCCGGATGATCCACAGAAGAAAGCGGCTGTCCGGAACCGGTTTAAAGTTTACGTAGACACCGTAGCTTACGTCAAAACCGAGGATGGAGTGAAATATGTCTGCATGAAGAAGAAATTCCGAGGGTCTGTGAAGGTAACAGAGAAACAGCCTGCAGCTCAAGAGGTGAGCCGTGATGACGTAGTAGAGGACCCAGCCCCGTGCACACCTGGCTCAGGATACGGAAGTGACAGCCAGGTGAGACTTCCGCATGTTTTCTCTCCTGTAAACATTCAGCCTGAGCGCAGGAACAGGAGTGAGTGTGAGGGGTCTGTCTGTGTGTTACAGGGAGAGAAGAGCAGCTCAGGTGAGATGGGGAACAGAGGAAGTTTCCACAGGAAGGAGTCCAAGAAGGAGCATCGAGACATTCCGGAAATAACTGTGATACAAGCATCGCCGCTCCCTGCAGATGGATCCATGTTCAACCTGCCCGAGCCTGCAGCGAGACAACCCACAGGACAGGTAGACCCGGCCGGACAGGTGGAGGCGCTGTCTTTAGAGGGCCTGAGGGAGGTGGAAGTGGTGAGGAGACGGGGAAACGCGGAGGATGACGAAGACACACACAGTCTGTCAGGCAGTGAGGGAGCCAGCTCTCCAAAAGGCAGCAGGAAGCACTTCATCGAGGTGATGATGAGCAGCTCGCCTCAGGTGAGGCGCAGCATGGTGTTCAGAAGCTCAGTCCACCTCTCCTCCAGGAGCGACAGTGACTCCGCCTCCATGCTCTCCGGTCTGGAGGAGGACCGGACTTCAGTGGCTCTGGATCCTCTGGAGCATGAGTGGATGCTGTGTGCATCAGACGGGGAGTGGGGCAGCTTGTTCCCACTCCTCGCCACTGAGCCCAGCCTCCTTCTGAGGAAGGACTTCATCACCGGGTTCACCTGTCTGCACTGGGCCGCCAAGCACGGCAAACCTGAGCTCATCGCCATGATCATCAACTTCGCCAAGCAGCACAGCGTCCCCATCAGCGTGGACGCTCGCTCCAACACGGGGTACACGCCTCTGCACGTTGCCGCCATGCACAACCACATGGAGGTGGTGAAGCTGCTGGTGGGGGCGTATGGTGCTGATGTGGAGATCAGGGACTACAGTGGGAGGAAGGCGTGCCAGTACCTCACGGACAGCGTCAGCGTTGATATCAGGGACATCATCGGAGAGTACGACTCCCGCTCTGAGCCAGAGAACTCACAACCCAGCGAAGGAGCTCGATGGAGGTTCTCCAAGGTTCTCCAAACCAACCTGAAGCCCCTCAGGCTCCTCCAACCAGAGGACTGTGACTCTGTGGACGGCGAGGAACGACCCCCTAGAGAGAAACCTCTTAGGCGGAAGTCCTCCCTCAGCAGGATGAAGCCCAAGCTGCAGCGGCTCCGCGTCAGGACGTCCCAGATCCTCCACAGCACCTCATTCAGGGACCAAGAGGAGCTGGAGGGCTCCACAAGGGCCTCCTTCAGAAACAGACCCAAGACTCATTTCTTTGGGTGAACTTGGACTGGTTCAGGACAGACAGTTAAAGGGCTATTCTGCAGCGTAATCCCTGATGAATCAAAAATGAACTCACAATCTGACAGTCAGATTAGTCATCCTATGTTCTGATTCCTCCGTCCATCTTTGCACTTTTAGAGGCTTTTATTTTGAAAAGATTAGGTGTAACATGTGGACATTCCTGGTGCCATGGCTGCAGGTCAGCCTGCTCCTCTTTATCCGCACACAGCTGACGTTAAATCCTCGACCTTCAGTCCGTAATCTGGACCAAAGCTGCAGATTTCTGCAACAAAAGACGTCGGATCATTAACCCTCTCGAGACTCAAAACAGACTTTTTTAACTGCTTTTCATTCCTGAAGAGTGAGCAGGAACCACAGGAAGTGTGGAAAGAGGTTAAAAGAGTTATTTGTATGATAAGTGAGAAAGAAACGCTGGAAGGTGTGAGTGTTTTTAGGAAATAAGGGCGTCTTACATAATGAACTCTGTTACACAGCAGGATTATCAATCACACTTTTAATCCCGAGCGCTCTGCTGCGTGTCAGGACTTGAGTTATTGCTCAAGTTCCTGCTGTCGGGTTGAGTTAAGGCTCTTACCTGGAGAGGTGTGCAGGTGAGTTTCCATGATGTCACAGACCCAGAGTTCACTCTGCTCTCTCTGGTTTTTGACTCTGATTAGGTCAGCTGTGTTAGACATATTTTATGACTCTTTGCACATTTTAAAGCAGCTCTTAAATACATGTTTCAGTCTGATGTATATGTGTTTACACTTCTGATTTGTTATGAAAAAATTTGAATGACTCAATAAAAAAAATCGTGCACTTGTATAAAACACAACGTGTCTGATCTGATTGGGCTCAGCACAGTTTAACTTCATAACTGATGTTTATCTGCTCCACAGAAAGCTGAGAGAGCTTATACTGCCACCTTCTGGCTAACATCAGTGACTTGTGCAGAGAGGTGAGTGTATGTGTGTGTGAGGATCTCATAACCTAGTCTATTAATACACAGTTGGTGTATACGTCCTAGATACATTCAGGGGGTCATGCAGAGTTTAACTGCAGATATATTTGTGCGCAGGGTGTTTAATGCCAGTTTGAAAAAGAAGATTCAGGCGATTCACATGTGACTGACACTTTATTGATTTCTACTTTGTGCCCATTTGTTTAGATCATACAAAAAAAAACACATATCCAAGTGTCTGCTCAGAGATGGGATTCAAACACTTGAAGCTTTCAACAGAGATTTTTCATGACGGGACAGTTTTGACACCTCCCCTTTTCGCTGCTGGAGCCTCGCAGTCAGAGTGTGACGCCCTGCTCAGGTGTTAACTGCTGAGAATTAATGTCAGGATGACATCTGAGGCAAGGACGGGAGAAATCCTGTGTTTTCTACGTGTGTCTCTGTGTTGGAGTGTAGCTGCTGCTGGGTTTATATGGATTACATGACGGCCTCGTACAGCACAGTTTGGCACAGACTCATTTCTATATTGAATTTCAATCTAAGCTGTATGCACCTGTTCTTCATTCCCACCCGGAGACAGTGTGTCCTCTAACCCTGAGTCCGGATAGTGTGTGTGAGAGCTGCTCAGATGTAAACTCCAGGGTCTGAAATGCGTCAAACAGGAAGCCTCTCTGGTTAACTGATGAGTTTGTGGTCTCAATCTCTCATTTCAAGTCTTCTATGGTCCCATGTAGAGTCAGGTTAAGGAGAATTGGGCCACATTAGATAAAAAAAAAAACAAAAAAAAAAAAAACAGAGAAGTGTGTAAGCATCAAGGTTTGTCCCACATCTATATTTTCTGCTGAGCTTTCAGCACACACAGAGCGACTGCCGTGACCAGTAAGACTCCAGCGATCAGTCCGATGCGAACCCACGGCAGGTTTTCCCACTGAGCAGACTCAGACGTGGTCTCTGAGAAAGGAAGCAGAGTTAATGTTGATAAACACTGGGTGTTATCATGTGTGATTGTTGCTCACCTTCATCTGGGAGTGATGTCATCATCTCATTGAGGGCCTCCATTGGCTCTGACTCTGTGGTCTCTGCAAAACATGATGCAGTTACAAGTTTTAGTGTTTTCTCTTTTATCCAACCATCCCTCTTACTGAGTGAACATCACCTTTTGTTGGCTGAGTGGAATCTTCTAGAAACACAGGGATAATTTCAGGAGAGGATGAGGTAGTTTCCTCATCTTTTGGTGACATCGTAGGACTGTTTGCGCTGGGAATCCAGTCGTCTTTTGGTGACATCGTAGGACTGTTTGAAGTGGGAATCCAGTCGTCCGTGTCTGTGGCTGTTGCTGGAGCTATAGAGTTAAAGGAGTCAGGCCTTTAATTTTGTGAGAAGATGTGTTTTGGATCTTTAACTGAAATGAAAGTTACCTGTGGAGAGTTTTTTCAGCACAGTCAGTTTGATTCTGTCCGGTAACCCCGGCCGAGGAGACTCAGAGTCCCTGGAAATATCATCAGAAATGATGCCTGACCTTTGACCCCACATGTATCTCTGCATACTGTGATGTTATTCTTCAAAACAGCCAAACACTGACCCAGTTTTGTACCAGCATCGATACTCTCCGCTGTCATCCAGCACAGTGGGGCTGATTTGAAGATGAAACTCTTCCAAAGTGCCGAACAAGGTTTTAAAATGATACAAGCTGTGTGGAAGGAGATCATCCTGGGAGAGAAAACACATCACATCAGAAATCCTCTCACTCCTCTTTGTGATCTTACGTTTCGTACCTCCAGCTCTGTTGAAACCAGAGTTTCTCCGTCCAGGGTCCACCAGCTCTGCAGATCGCTGTGTGTCTGACTCCTAGAGATCCGCAGGAAGCATTTTAGCGTCAATGTTTCACCTTCGAAGGCGGTCAGTTGGCGCTCAGCAGGGGGGTCTAGAGGTGAGAATGAAGGTAAGACAGACCACCTGCACAGTAAAAAGGCTGCTGCAGATTTTACAGTGTCTCACCTTTCACTGAGAGCCACACTGTGGACACAATCCCTTGTCTCTGTCCCTCCCAGATGCACAGATACGCCCCTGAGTCCCTCAGCATGGTGTGGGGAAGACGCAAAGACCAGTCTCCTTTCCGGAGCCGCTCCTCTGACGGCAGCTCCACCTGAAACTGGAGGGAAAGTAGGGTGTTATCAAATTCTGAATTTATTCCTGTGTTGAATCAGGCAGCTCTAACCTTTGAAATGTCCTCCTCTCTTTGCTCCCCTATCTGCACAGTCACCACCTCCTCCCCCATACTCGTCTCCCAGTGCAAACTCCCTTCCTCCCCCAGGAAGGCAGAACCATTGCAGGGCAAGACGGCCGACTCCCCGTACTCCACTTTGAGGTTTAAAGTCTGCACCTCAGGGATGCCTGCAGCGAGAAAAGTAAAGCTTTGACTCAATTAAGACTTTGTATCATTATGCGGTTCTTCCAGCAGAGGGCGCTCTGACTGTTATTGATCACCTGCAGCAGAGAGGGATCAAAACCAGAACCACCAGGATGATGAATTAAACTCACCCAGTCCATTCTGCAGACACACAAACATAAGCAGCACACACGCAGGAAACATCATGTCCTTATATGGAAATGCTGAGTTCAGGGTCCAATCCACTGAAGGAGAAAATACTCAGAGTGAGAATCTAAACTGTAGGAACATAAACACATTAAGCAAGATGCATTTAAAGTCCCTCTCTGTACTTAGCACACAGAAAAAATCATAAGTGAAGCCATCTTTCACTGATTATTGTCATGTAGATTTAATTCAAACTGATCAATTTACAAACTTAACCCAGATTTGAAACACTCACAAAGCTTCAGGACAGACTTTTTGAGTTTCCACTGGGCTTCAAACTAAACACATCTTTCCTTACGTTAGGTAAATAAATAAAAAAAACTTTCCTCACCATACAAAGGTCCAGGTTTTAACGATCCGCTGAGCTCTCTGTGTTTAAAATAACTGCAGGTGCCTCCAGTGCTGTCAACTCTCCCATTACAGGACAGGCGCTAAATCTCACTGGATGCTGCCTTCAGGCGCTGCGGGACATACTGAAACTACACTGCGAGGAGGTCTACTGATGTCTTAAAAAAGGTCTATTTTTAATACTTAAAATAAATGTGTTTGGTGTTTTTGTTTATGTTCTTCACATGGCAGCTTTGGTCCTCCATATATATTCAAAAAAGTTAGTATTATTTTTTTGATATATGAATATGATATTAACTCCATAAAAACAATGTATGATATTTAAAAACACCCTTTCTGATCTTTTTTTCTTATATAGAGCTTTACATGTTTTTGTCCTCAGAATACAATGTTTATTTTTTATTGTCTGCTTCACTGAAAACTTTAAATAAGAGTTGTTATAAACTAACAGTAGAGATACAGTGGATTATGTATGATAAATGTATGTATGTATTTGCAGGCAGCAGATCAGTTTCCTGAAACTCTAGACTCAGGGGCTGTGCTGCCTTCATGCTCAGTAACTGCACGGAAATCACAATTAGCACTCCTGTGGTGTGTTCAGGTGCTTTTTACTTAGTTATTATTATTATTATTATTATTTCAAGCTGAAAATACATAGGATGAATAAAGTATATGGCCCCAACAAGTGATCTAATATCACACCAAACGGTCAGATGAGAAACAACTGTAGATTTGTCGCCATCTAGTCACGTAATGACGTTGCTGCACGTACAACTATTCTTTTTTTTATTATTTCAGCGTTCTTTATCCTTTCTCTTTCTACAGTTACTTTTTCAACCCCACATCGATTTTTTTTTTATCACTTAATTCGTATTAAATTTAAAACATTTGATTTAAACGAGTAAGATCTGTAAATAGTACATTCAGATAAAAAAAAGACGATAAAAGTGTATTTTTGCCCCCTTTTGCTATTCTTATTTTACAAGTTTTTTTTTTTTTTTTTTTTTTTAATCATATTTCCGATCGTTGCGTCATCTTCAGTGGAGTGGAGACGTATGACATAATACGCAATACTTTCCGGTTTACGGTTTATTTTCACTTTCGACGTGACGCATTTCATTTCTCCATCAAAAGGTCATTTTTACGTAAATGCATGTGTTTTAACTCTTCAGGAAATCTGCTTTGCTACTTTAGGGTTAGTGTTGTCTTCTTGATCTCTAAAAGAAGCAGAATTCTGACGGTTTCGTTCAAACTTTAGTGAAACTCGGACTCGGCAGCCGCCATGTTTGATTTGGGAAGAGTAAATATTGAAAAAAAGAGGAAACTATGTGTGCCATGGGGAAGTTTGGTAAAAAGCTGTTTGTTTATGACTGTTGTTAGGGATCAGAAGCTGTTCCTGTCTGCGCCAGCGCGAAGCTGAGAGGGGAGGGGGCGGAGACGATCTGCAGCTCTGCCCGGGAATGAGCCTCTGAATGCGGATTCACTGCGTCCAAACGGCCGCCGCTGGAGAACAGGTACCAGGTGCATGTGTAATATCTCCAAATAGATTTATTGTAATGTCAGGACGAGGGAGTCTAGGATCTACTTTGATTGATATGTTGCAGCGTTGCCTCAACACTTACACAGTCACAGTGAGTCATCAAGTATATTTACACTTTCATGCAATGTTTCAACACTGAGCTTCTCATTTTTAACAGTTTAAGTAAATAAACACACTGGTTGAAGCTCTCTGGCTCTATTGGTGCATTTGTGGTCAGATCCTGGTTTGTTTACAACCTATTACACTTTTATTGTCTCCATAGATAAGCTGGAAAGTTTTTTTTTTCTGCTCAGGTTAGGATCAGGACATGTGGGTGTTCCTGTAAATGGTTAACTTACCTGTGGAAAATACTGACACAGTGATCTTTATCTGAAACATGACACTTAGCTTTAGATTACAGGCTAGCAGACCTTCCAGTTTCATGCCATATGGCTGACTTATGGGTATAACTGTCTCTAATACCAGTTCAGATATGTCATTTCAGATTGTTTAAAAGACTCTGAGCTTTAGTTTCAAATCATCAGGTGATAGAATAATGGGGGTGGTTTCTGTGAAACCAAAGCTCACATCCTGCAGTTTCCTGTTCAGTTGTATTGTATCATGTGTGATTTTTTTATAGCAGCTTGTGGGATGATTTTATATCGTTTTACAACATTACATGATAGTTTCCAGAGTAAAGGTCTTTCTTTGGATAGCAGAAGTTTGTCGTCTTCATGTGAGGTAACAGGATGTTTGTGAAATTCAGATTTCAAGGGAGCTCCATCATCAGTAAAAGTGCATCACAAGGTCTGGATAAAAGCAACACTGGCATGAAGGACTGAGACGTGTGTGGGAGCAAGATCAGCATGAATCAGTGTGAAGACCATGAAGTTCAGAGGTAAGACCACGACCTCTATCTGCCCCCCACTCAATTATTCTCACTCTTATGTGTGTGTATGTGTGTTCTGTTAAAGACCAGAGCAGCAGTACACATCGGATTCTTCCAGAACTGGACCCAGCTGTGTGTCCCTCAGGAGTGACCAGTCAAAGCAGCACTTTACTGACTTTAAACATGTTTCAACTGAAAACAAAAGCAGACAGAAATCAAAGTAAGGTCTCTTGAGGTTGAGATTCATCTTTTTGTGATGTGTCTTGAGCTCTTCACCTCACACGTCCTCTCTAACAGGATGAAGAGGAGTCCAGACTCAGCTGAATGCCATCCCAGCTGCCTGTCTCTGAGGAGCAACTCGTCAAAACAGCACTTCACTGATTTTAAACGACGATCATCCAGTGCAAACAAAGTGAGAAGGAAAAAACAGTAAGTGGGGATTTGTAGCATCGTCTGAGGTTTGGTAGCAAGCTTAGGTCCAGCTCAATACAAACTGTAACTTTTAGATGTGCAAAAAGAGATGAAGTGCTTTGAAATGTTTGTCTCACAGGATGACGAGGAGACCAGACTCTGCTGAACCTCATCCCAGCTGCGTGTCTCTGAGGAGCAACACGTCATTGCAGCACTTCACTGATTTCAAACTACAATCATCCAATGAAAACAAAAGCAGAACTAAAAAACAGTGAGTGATTCTCGGAGGTAAAATGCTGAAACAGAAAAAGAGCGCTACGTTAGCTTGACGCTCTTCTTTCCTTTCGAACAGGGTTAACGGGAGACCAGAATCCAGCGAAGTGTCCTTCAGGAGCAGCAGGTCAACGTGTTCCTCTCTACAGTGCAATTTTCTACACCACAGAGTCGACCAGCATCACCGTGAGGCTCCCTGTGATCCAGCTTCCTGTCCGAATCAAACCCCCCTGGACTCTATATTTACGGTCTGTACGCTAAAATGTTTTCCCATGAAATCTGCCAAAAGTCTTCAATCTGAAGTCTGGTTCTCTCATGTTTGTTTGTTTGACTCCAGCTGTTGGAGCAGAGTATGGCCACTTTCACTGGGAGTGAACTGAAGAGGATGAAAACAGCTCTCTATTCGGATCTCCCAAAGCAGAGCGAGGATAAAGGAGGGGTAGATAACGAGGAAGCAGAGCAGTGGAAGATTTGCAGAGAGGCCTTCCTGAAGATAACTGTTTTCTCCCTGAGGAGGATGAAGCAGGAGGAGCTGGCTGACTGTCTGCAGAGAAGTACGAGGATTACTCTCCGATATCTTCTCTTTTTTGCTGTTTTTGATGTCTGAATCAGTAATCAATGTTTTCATCCAGGTAACCCTGTCCCAGTTTATCAGCATAAACTAAAGTCAGACCTGAAGAAGAAGTTTGAGTGTGTGTTTGAGGGAATCGCCAAAGCTGGAACCAAAACTCTTCTGAATGAGATCTACACAGAGCTCTACATCACAGAGGGAGGGACCGGAGAGGTCAACGAGGAGCACGAGGTCAGACAGATCGAAGCAGCATCCAGGAAACAAGACAGAACAGAAACAACCGTCAGGCAAGAAGACATCTTTAAAGGTTTACCTGAGAGAGAGGGACCAATCAGAAGGGTGCTGACAAAGGGAGTGGCGGGCATCGGGAAAACGGTCCTAACACAGAAGTTCACTCTGGACTGGGCTGAAGACAAAAGCAACCAGGACATCCAGTTCACATTTCCCTTCACGTTCAGAGAGCTGAATGTGCTGAAGGAGAGAAAGTTCAGCTTGGTGGAACTGGTTCATCACTTCTTTCCTCAAATCAAAGAAGCAGGACTCTGCAGGTTTGAAGGGTTCCAGGTGGTCTTCATCTTTGACGGTCTGGATGAGTGTCGACTTCCTCTGGACTTCCACAACAACCAGGTCCTGACTGATGGTACAGAGTCCACCTCAGTGGATGTGCTGCTGACAAACCTCATCAGGGGGAACCTGCTTCCCTCTGCTCACCTCTGGATAACTACAAGACCCGCAGCAGCCGTTAAGATCCCTCCATGGTGTGTTGACATGGTGACAGAGGTCAGAGGGTTCAGTGACCCTCAGAAGGAGGAGTACTTCAGGAAGAGGTTCAGAGACAAGGAGCAGGCCAGCACCATCATCTCCCACATCAAGACCTCCAGGAGCCTCCACATCATGTGCCACATCCCGGTCTTCTGCTGGATCACTGCTACAGTTCTGGAGGATGTCCTGAAGACCAGAGAGGGAGGAGAGCTGCCCAGGACCCTGACTGAGATGTACATCTACTTCCTGGTGGTTCAGTCCAAACTGAAGAGCATCAAGTATGAAGGAGGAGCTGAGACTGATCCAGAGACGAGGTGGAGTGAGATGATAGAGTCTCTGGGGAAACTGGCTTTTGAGCAGCTGCAGAAAGGAAACCTGATCTTCTATGAATCAGACCTGACCGAGTGTGGCATCAACATCAAGGAGGCCTCTTGGTACTCAGGAGTGTTCACACAGATCTTCAGAGAGGAGAAAGGACTGTACCAGGACCAGGTGTTCTGCTTCATCCATCTGAGCGTTCAGGAGTTTCTGGCTGCTCTTCACGTCCATCTGACCTTCACCAGGTCTGGACTCAACCTAATGGCGGCAAAAAAAGCATCAACCTACCATGGATCTACAGTTACACGGCTCTACCAGAGTGCTGTGGACCAGGCCTTCCAGAGTCCAAACGGACACCTGGACTTGTTCCTGCGCTTCCTCCTGGGTCTCTCTCTGGAGACCAATCAGAGTCTCCTGAGGGGTCTGCTGACACAGACAGGAAGTAGCTCAGAGACCCATCAGGAGGTCATCCAACACATCAAGACTAAGATTGAAGAGAGCCCCAGTCCAGAGAAAAGCATCAACCTGTTCCACTGTCTGAACGAGCTGAAGGATCGTTCCCTGGTGGAGGAGATCCAACAGTCCCTGAGATCAGGAAGCCTCAACACAGAGAAACTGTCTCCTGCTCAGTGGTCGGCTCTGGTTTTCATTCTCCTTTTATCAGAAGAAGATCTGGATGTGTTTGACCTGAAGAAGTACTCTGCTTCAGAGGAGGCTCTGCTGAGGCTGCTGCCTGTCGTCAAGACCTGCAAGAAAGCTGTGTGAGTGGAGCTTTATCTTCGCAAAATCTCTTTAATAAAAACAGTTCTCTATTAATGGTTTCCTGTTCCTCTGCAGGCTGAGTGGATGTAACCTCACAGAGAGAAGCTGTGAAGCTCTGTGCTCAGTGCTCGAATCACAGTCCTCCAATCTGAGGGAGCTGGACCTGAGCAACAACGACCTGAAGGACTCAGGGGTGAAGACACTGTGTGCTGGGCTGAAGAGTCCAAACTGTGCTCTGGAAACTCTCAGGTCAGAAACACAAATGGTTTCTTCTTCTGTTAATCTGACACCTTCAGATGATTCAATGTGTTGTTCTTGTTCTTTGCAGACTGTCTGGATGTCTGATCACAGAGGAAGGATGTGCTTCTCTGGCCTCAGCTCTAAGCTCAAACCCAACTCACCTGAAGGTTCTGGACCTGAGCTACAATCATCCAGGAGACTCAGGTGTGAAGATGTTATCTGCTGGGCAGAAGGATCCACTGTGGAAGCTAGAAACTCTGAGGTATTTACAGATAAGGAAGAGTCCTCTTTAGTCTCCTGCTTGAATTAAAAACACTGGATTGATCCTGCTCTTCTTTTCAGGGTGGAGCCAAGTGGAGTCAAATGGTTGACCCCCGGTCTGAGGAAGTGTAAGTGTCTTTTTAATCCGACAGAATAAGCAGCCTCTTATGTCAGTGTTTAATCATTAATCTCTCCATCAGATTCCTGTGCAGTCGCCCTCGATCCAAACACAGTCAACAAAAACATCCAGCTGTCAGAAAACAGCAGCAAGGCCTCATATGTGAAGGAGGATCAGCCCCATCCTGACCATCCTGACAGGTTCGACCGCTGTCCTCAGCTGCTGAGTAAAACCGCTCTGAGGGGCCGAGCGTACTGGGAGGTGAAGTGGACAGGACGGACTTCTATCTCGGTGTGTTACGGGAGAATCAGCCGGAAAGGGGACAGCGAGAACTGTGTGTTTGGGGAGAATGAGCTGTCCTGGAGGCTGATCTGCTCTGACGGGGGTCGGTACTACGTCTGGCACAACAACAAACGAACATCCATCTACTCCCTGTCCACCCCGTCTAACCCCAACACGGTGGCGGTGTTTGTGGATTATGCTGCCGGCTTCCTGTCCTTTTACAGAGTCTCATCAGACTCCCTGGTCCACCTCCACTCCTTCAGCTCCACCTTCACTGAGCCTCTGTATCCTGGGTTTGGGTTTGGCTTCTTGGCGGGTTCCTCTGTGTCTGTGAGCTCTGAAGGACAGAGAGACGTTTTGGATTAGTGTAAAACAAAGTGTTTGAACTTTTTGCAGCGTACATCTTGTTTTTTGTGCAGTGTTTGTCCTTAAAATTTTAAGTATTCCAATACCAAAGTGTGAAAACTTGTAGGCACCCTTCTCTCGTGAATTCATTCCCAGTAATGTGATGAATAATTTAATATTAATGTGAAATACAAAAAGACACAGAATGAAGGTGCAAGAAAAAGTTCCTGGAACTCATATAAGTGTTTCCACTAATCAGTATCACGTCATTGTTTACCTAACTACACCATTATCCCATGAATGTGCTCCTAAGACATAGCAGAATGTGTTGTAATGACCCAGTGTGGCCACAGGATGGCAGTAAGATCACTTCTTTATTTGCCGACTTTACTGTTACATTTCCGACTGAATCGCAGTGACTGAAAGTGACCACAGGAGGACAGTGATCATGTTGAATGTGAAGTTTATTTTACAGACCAACTCTTTTTATATTTATCTTTTCTTATTCATGAACTCTTTGTGCTGTTTTTTTCTGTGAAGATGTATCAATAAAGTTTCCCTCTGCAGAGATGTGCTGTTGTGCTTTTTCGTAAACAGATCTGAAGTCAAAGTGTTGTTTTGTTGAAATTCCAACTCTTGCTTTTTGGTTTAACTGAGAACAGACGACCATTCATGCCGCAAAGGTCAAAGGTCAGTTCAGCCATGTGGAGGGGATGTGTGAGAAGAAGAAACCCTTTAAAAACCTGAGACCAGAGCCACACAGGAACCAGAACGCATCCAGAGATCTCCAGCTCCAGGTCGACACTTCCACATCAACATCCAGGTAAAACCCGTTTTTTTAGTGTGATTTAACTCGGAGAAGATTCACTGATGTTCATGTTTTAAGACTGAACTCTGCGTTTTTTATGTTTTTCTGTCTTCAGCTGAAACATGTCAAAGTGTCTCCTGCTGAGCGTCTCCATCCTGCTGTCCATCCTGCTGCTGATTCCTGCAGGTAAGCGCATCAATTACAGACACAAACATTTTTTATTATGGGTTTGTGATTATGTTTACAATACGGGATATCTGTAATAAACAGCCCTGAGAGGAGCAGACAGGAAGCTCTCGCCTGTTTTCTCACCTGGTTGTTATTTTAGAGGATCTGTGCTGAAGATGACTGAGCAATGTGAAAACAAACAGAGAGGATGTCTCACTCTGACTGATTTTCTCTCCTCAGACTTTAAAGACGTTTTATTCTCTTGAAACATTCTCCTCATGACTTTATGGTTTTAATCTCTGTTTTCAAGTCTTTTTTCTTTGTGTTTGTTTCAGGTGCGGAGGAAGATTCAGGCAATGCAGGTGAAGGTGAGCATGCACTGAATTTTGTGCCACCTGTACCTGCAGGTAAACATCACACCTAATGAGTAACCTGTTCCTTTAAATCCACTTGGTTTGTCTCTTCATGCAGACGGGCGTCAGAAGCGCAGCGTCCCAAACTGGGCCATGACCTCTGATGATTTCTTCGGCTGGATTGAGGAGCTCAGGAAACACGCCGGATATGAACATATCGAGGAGCTGGCTAGAACCTTCTGGGCTCATTTCCCCTCAGCAGACCGGCTCGGGTACGGAGTCCAGGAACCTGAGGAGTGATGCCAGTTGTTTGTTTGCTCTGTCTGAATAAAAAACATGTTTTACAGTCTTAAGTGTCTGGTTTTGTTTTCTATCCAGAATTTTGTGTCCTTTTAGTAGACAGGAAGGATTTTTCAGCCTTTATTCTCCTACAGATTAATTTTCCCTGAACATTTTAAACTCTTAGACTCAGACTTTTGTGATCTTTGATTTTATGCTTCTGTGGTTGGAAAATCAAACTTTCATTCCCACCTTTGGTCACTCTTTCCTGCATTTTTCTGACCTTTTCTTGCACCTGTTCCTCTTTTATTATCACATATGAGTTCAGAGAAGTTGTTATAAACTTTAGGTGTGAGCACAACTCGATTTCACAGCACCTTGAGTCCAAAATAAAAAATCAAACTGATTAAATATTCTTTTTAAATCAAGAAGTAGGCCCAAATTTAAGATATTTCCTCTCCTAAATGTTTAAAAGGCTGTAAAATACGCTCTTTTACTGCCCTCCTGTGGTCAGTACCAGTAACTACAGCTCTTATCACATTAGTTACTGATGTTAAGTTTCTTAATTGAGCTGTATTCATCAATGGCATGAACTCTAAGCTCACAGCTCACCTGTTTACCTACTTTCTCTCCAACCGTGTCGTCATGTTCTGGGCGTTTTCTTTTCATGACCTTATATGGAGCTTCCTCCGGAGTTTGTTGTCAGCACGTGACTGCTCTCCCTCTCTGTCCTCACTTCCGTGTTTTTTTTTTCACTGAGTTTGCCATCAGCCAGACTTTCCTCTCCGGTCTGACTGTGCTTCATTGAGCTCTAAAGACGCTACTTTAACCTCTGATGAGGAAGAAACATCAATCGAAGATGAAGACTACACCAGAGTGATCGCTTCAGACACCTAGACAGGTGAGTTTTTCTCTCTGGGAGCCTCAGATGCCCAACGGGTGTTCCCGAAACTCTATTTTCTTGAAGGAGGAGTCTAAAGATAGAGGAGAGCTAACCGCTGTTCCCTTTCTGACTGCATGTTGCAACTCTGCGTCTCTAATAATAAATAATCACCGCTCTTTAATACATGACGCACACACTCATGGTTACATCAGCTGTCATGGTGAGCATGCAAAGAAATCTCAGCTTTTGTTTTGAATATTTATTATCTGTAAAATCTTCCAAATATTTGTTTATGAGGTCTTGCAGAATTTGTTTATCCTCCTGAAACCGAACTTTAAGCTCGTCGATCATCGTCGATCGTTAGAAATAACCAATTTTCTCAGTTGTCCTTCAGTCCTGTAGTTTCATACTTTTGTTTCTTCACTTTTCTGTCACATAAACTGAAATCTTTGTTAAAGTTAGATTAAAATCTGTTTGGGTGTTGTTAAGCTTTAACAATTTGAGCTGATTCAATCTCTCAATTGACTGTAAAAGAGCCTTGAGTCACTGTTTATGCTGCTTATCTTAGAAACTATCCGCTGATAGCAGCATGAAGGGATGTAGAATAACAGAAGGTTAATCATCAATGGAGCAGAGGGATGTAAAACGTGAAGGTTATTAGTCTTATGATAAATTAGTTTATAATCTTTATGTTCAGATGAGGCAAAGTTCAGGAGGAAAATTCCTCCTGATCTGAAATACGATCCCTCTTGTTATTACCAGAAACAGAATGTGCAGACAGAAGCAGCAGAAATCCCCCTCTCTCTGACACTTGCAATGAAAAATGTCACCACAAGACGGCGCCACATGTTTGTAAATGCTGCAGAGTTTATTTATCAGTTTGTTTCTCTGACAGGAAAGCTGATCCATGATCCGTTGTGAGTCCAATAGGACACCTGTCATTTCAAACATGTAAGTGAGTCAGAGTGTTTACTGAGCTAATCTGATGTGTATCAGTTCCTGTGTCCAAACAATAACAAAGAGTTTGACTCTAGGATCTGTGAAAGATCAGACTCCCCTGATCCTGGATGTGGACCTGGACCCAGCTGCCAGTCCTGCTGTCAGTCCATGTCTGATCCCATCATGTTTAAAAAGCAGTTCTGCTGTCCTAAGAAGAGGTGAGGGACAATCAAACAAAGCTGAAGATCAAAAAAAACTTTGCATTTTCATCATTTTCCTTTGTTTTCATCAGGTTTCCACAGAAGCAAGAGTCTGGATATGGATCTGGGTCTGACTCTGGGTCTGAACCTGGCTGTGAGTGCTTCAGGGATGACCAATCAATGGCTGATCCGATCAGCTTCAAAAACAGACCCTCCTCTCTTCAGCGGTGAACATTTATTTTCTGACACGTTTAAGAAGACACAGACTTGATGTTCTCCTTTAGGGTCGTTTTTAAAAGTCATGATCTCTCCTCAGAGTCGACCTTCAGAGCTCAGAGCTTCCCATTGGTCTGTCTGCTGAACAGCATCACCTGGACTCCATATTTCAAGTGTGTGCATGGACACATGGAACAACCTTTGCATCTATTCTGCTCACAACAGCCTGTCTGTGAATGTTTCAGTCATTCTTGATTCTTGTTCCAGACGCTGGAGGAAAGCATGGTCACTTTTGTGAAGAGCGAGCTGAAGAGGTTCCAGAGAGCTCTGAGATCAGATCACCCAGAATGCTTAGGGAGTCAGGGGGAGGATGAGGAGGCGATGGACGGCAAGGACAAAGAGCTGAAGAGGAAGATCAGAGAGACGTTCCTGAGGATGACCGTGGATTTCCTGAGGAGGTTGAAGCAGGAGGAGGTGGCTGACTGTCTGCAGAGCAGTAAGAGCATTTATTGAAGTATCAATTGCGGTACTGTTATGCAAAACTTCTTGTGTGAGTCATAAGCAGTGACGCAGGTGTTGTACCTGACCGAAGAGGGGGCAGGGCTTGAAGGACAGATAACTCATCCGTCTGCATTCCAGCCCTCATCTATGACAGAAGACGTAATAATAAGGGAAATTGTTTTGCATCGGTTGGATGATTCACACCTTTGAAAATAAATCCTGACATCATCTTTCTTGAACTTTCAGAATCTCCAGCCATGTGCCAACTCAACCTGAAATCCAGCCTCAAGCAGAAAAGTCAGTTCCTGTTCGAAGGCATCGCCAAAGCAGGAAACCCAACCCTCCTGAACCAGATCTACACAGAGCTCTTCATCACAGAGGGAGGGACTGGAGAGGTCAACGAGGAGCACGAGGTCAGACAGATCGAAGCAGCGTCCAAGAAAGCCGTAACCATGGAGACAAAAATCAGGTGTGAAAACGTCTTTAAAGGCTTACCTGAGAGAGACGGACCAATCAGAAGGGTGCTGACAAAGGGAGTGGCGGGCATTGGGAAAACGGTCCTAACACAGAAGTTCACTCTGGACTGGGCTGAAGACAAAAGCAACCAGGACATCCAGTTCACATTTCCCTTCACGTTCAGAGAGCTGAATGTGCTGAAGGAGAGAAAGTTCAGCTTGGTGGGACTGGTTCATCACTTCTTTCCTCAAATCAAAGAAGCAGGACTCTGCAGGTTTGAAGAGTTCCAGGTGGTCTTCATCTTTGACGGTCTGGACGAGTGTCGACTTCCTCTGGACTTCCGCAACAACCAGGTCCTGACTGATGGTACAGAGTCCACCTCAGTGGATGTGCTGCTGACAAACCTCATCAGGGGGAACCTGCTTCCCTCTGCTCACCTCTGGATGACCACACGACCTGCAGCAGCCAATCAGATCCCTCCTGAGTGTGTTGACATGGTGACAGAGGTCAGAGGGTTCAATGACCCTCAGAAGGAGGAGTACTTCAGGAAGAGATTCAGAGACGAGAAACTAGCCAACAAAATCATTGCCCACATCAAGACCTCCAGGAGCCTCCACATCATGTGCCACATCCCGGTCTTCTGCTGGATCACTGCTACGGTTCTGGAGGATGTCCTGAAGACCAGAGAGGGAGGAGAGCTGCCCAGGACCCTGACTGAGATGTACATCCACTTCCTGGTGGTTCAGTCCAAGAGGAGGAACATTAAGTATGAAGGAGGAGCTGAAACAAATGGTCTCTGGACCAAAAAGAGTCGGAAGATCATCATGTCTCTGGGGAAACTGGCTTTTGTGCAGCTGCAGAAAGGAAACTTAACCTTTTATGAGTCAGATCTGTCTCATTGTGGCATCAACATCAAGGAGGCCTCTTGGTACTCAGGAGTGTTCACACAGATCTTCAGAGAGGAGAGAGGACTGTACCAGGACCAGGTGTTCTGCTTCATCCATCTGAGCGTTCAGGAGTTTCTGGCTGCTCTTCACGTCCATCTGACCTTCACCAGGTCTGGACTCAACCTTATGGCGGCAAAAAAAGCATCAACCTACCATGGATCTACAGTTACACGGCTCTACCAGAGTGCTGTGGACCAGGCCTTCCAGAGTCCTAACGGACACCTGGACTTGTTCCTGCGCTTCCTCCTGGGTCTCTCTCTGCAGACTAATCAGAGTCTCCTGAAAGGTCTGCTGACACAGACAGGAAGTGACCCAGAGACCCATCAGGAGGTCATCCAACACATCAAGACTAAGATTGAAGAGAGCCCCAATCCAGAGAAAAGCATCAACCTGTTCCACTGTCTGAACGAGCTGAAGGATCGTTCCCTGGTGGAGGAGATCCAACAGTATCTGAGATCAGGAAGCCTCGCCACAGACCAGCTCTCGCCTGCTCAGTGGTCGGCTCTGGTCTTCATTTTACTGTCCTCAGAGAAAGATCTGGACGTGTTTGACCTGAGGAAGTACTCTGCTTCAGAAACAGCCCTCCTGAGGCTGCTGCCTGTGGTCAAAGCCTCTAAGAAAGCTGTGTAAGTGTCCACAGGTTTGAATGTTTCCAACGTCCTGCTGTTGAATCAAATGTTGGTTAATTCCTTGTTGATTCCTCTGCAGGTTGAGTGGATGTAACCTGACAGAGAGAAGCTGTGAAGCTCTGTGCTCAGTGCTCGAATCACAGTCCTCCAATCTGAGGGAGCTGGACCTGAGCAACAACGACCTGAAGGACTCAGGGGTGAAGAAACTGACTGATGCTTTGGAGAATCCAAACTGTGCACTGGAAACTCTCAGGTAGAGTCTTTTGTAGATTTGACCCGCTCTTTGTTTAGAGTATCATGACTTTGAGGCTGTACTCACAAACACTGGCCTCTTCTCTGCAGGTTGTCAGGATGTCTGATCCAAGAGGAAGGGTGTGCTTCTCTGGTCTCTGCTCTGAACTCCAACCCGTCCCACCTGAGAGAGCTGGACCTGAGCTACAATGATCCAGGAGCCTCTGGGATGGAGCAGCTTACCACAGGACTTGAGGACCCCAGACTGAGCCTGGACACTCTTCTGTACGTTGATATCTGTGTGCATGAATCACGAGGTTTAAAAAAACTGGTTTCATGGATTCATCTTCTCCTTTCCCTCTTTCTCTCTTCCAGATTGGAGCCAGCAGGGTCAGAGTGGTTGAGATCAGGTTTGAGGAAGTGTAAGTGTTATTCTGGTCGACTCTGGAACATTCTGTACACAAACTGACCTCAAACGGTTCAATAACTCAGAGCTTTCTTTGTTCCCTCTTTCAGATTTCTGTAGCCTCACCCTGGATCCCAACACGGTTCATAAATTCCTCAGACTGTCCGAAAACAACAGAAAGGTGACTGACCTGAGAAAGGAGCACCCGTACCCTGATCACCCGGACAGATTCGACTACTGGCCTCAGGTGCTGAGTGACCGTGGTCTGAGCGGCCGCTGTTACTGGGAGGTGGAGTGGGAGGGGAAGGTTTACATCGCTCTGAGTTACAGAGGAATGGGGAGGAAGGGGGACAGCGACGGCTCCAAGTTTGGAGGGAACGATCAGTCGTGGAGTTTGACGTGCACTGACGGCGGCTTCAACGCCTGGCACGGGAACAGCGGGACGCTCATCCCTCCTCCAGCCTCCATCTCTCACAGAGTGGGGGTGTACGTGGACTGTCCTGCTGGTATCCTGTCGTTCTACAGCGTCTCCTCCGACACGTTGACCCACCTCCACACCTTCAGCACCACCTTCACTGAGCCCGTCTATGCTGGGTTTGGGTATGGGGTGAAGTTGAACGCTTTTGCGTACCTGTGCCCGCTGTAGACTGGCAAGGACCATTGACTCTCTGGTTGTTTGCTGTGTGTGTTTGGTTTGTTAGACACTAGTGTGAATACGGTTCAAATCCAAACAGAGTTGTACATCCCGTCCACTCCTCTTCTTCACTTTATTTGTAAGCATATCCCAGTTTGTTGATGTTTATACAGTGACTGTAAAATGTAAATAAATATGTGTCTGTGTAGAAAAGTTCGTCTTAAGGCTTAAAAACGCCTCATGTATGTTAAAACTCTAAGCTTCTGTGTGTTTAAGTTGTTTATTTATAAGTGTAATTTTTGTATATTGTTGTTAAATATATTTTGAACAGTGATGGTGCAGCTGTTACTCATTGACTGACATTAAACAGAAATAAAATCCTCTCATGAAAACTTAATGGTGGTTTTTCTTATTTTTCTTCACTGTGGTGTTGTTGCACTGACGCTCTCCGCCCCGCAGAGGGCGCTGTGACCTTATTTTACTCTAAAAGTGAATGAAACACATCAAATCACACAGACTTTCTATAAAAGAGTTTATTCTTTCAACAATCTGTCAAAGTTGAATCTGCTGATCGGATCGTCCTCTTCAGCCCGCCTCCACAGGTCACTGATGAGGTCACCGCGTCCAGGTGTGGACCCTCCCTCACCTGCAGACCTGAGCTCAGAGTGTTTACCCGCGCCTCGTGACGAAAACATCAAATGTTTTGGACCTGGAAGAAACTACATAGGATGATTCATTCGACACATTGAGCTGTGAAACAGAGAGTGTGTAAAAATACACACAACACCACACTTTGCTCACAGGAGGAGGAGGAGGAGGAGCAGAGAGGAGTAAGTGCAGGAGAGGAGTGAAGAGAAGGAGGGAGCACATTGCAGCACACCCGTGCGTAAATGTGACCAAACCCCTTCCTCTCCGCGTCTCAGTCCGGACCTCCTGTCTCTATCGGACCCGGTTCCTCCTCGTCCTCGGTGTCTGGACTCTGCTCGACCCTGGAGTCCAGGGTGTCTCGGCTCGGCGCCCTCCTGCAGGGTTTGGGAGGAGCGCCGGGGAGCTCGTCCCGGTTCCTGCCGGGCTTCGTGTCCACCTCCGGGGACGGTCATGGCGGCTCGGAGCGGAGGGAGAGACGGGGGTCCACCCGGTCCCGCATGCCGGTGATGCGGGGTCTGATCGCGCCGCAGAACACCTTCCTGGACACCATCGCCACGCGCTTCGATGGGACCCGTGAGTACACCTGTATACACCTGTAATGATCCTGTTTATTGGGTTAATCAGCTGAAAGTTGAAAGTGAAACCAAATTGAAATGAATGAGTGAGGGCAGGGTCCTCTGTGGTGGAGGATTCTGGGTGTTTACAGGATCAGCTGATGAATCAAAACATGTCAGTCAGAGATTTTTAGTCTGATTCAAACACAAAGAATGACAGACTTTATAAACACTACAAACTGCTCTCAGAGTGTGTGTGATGATGTGTGTGTGATCTGAGCAGAGTCCTAACCCCTGGTTGTGGTATAAGGTGTATGAACAGCAGCACGCTGAGTGTGTGTGTGTGTCTGTGTGTTTAAATCACATGCTGTTAGATGTGTGAATGCATTCATTATCATCTCTCTGCTGTGAGCTGTAGCTGTCACTCATTTAGAGGTTCACTTCAGTCCACTGTCAGCTGCACAGCCAGACCTCTCATTGTTCTTTTATTTCTTTTATTTTTCTCTAACTGGAAAAATCCACAGCGTCCAATCACCATCAAACTCTCCCAGCATCCTCCTGGTTCAGGTCTGCAGCTCGCCAGTCGTTCACAATGTGTCTGACCTTCTGCTGAAGATTAACGATGGCGCTAGCAGCTCCCCCTCACACACACATACACACACTAACACACACACCGTGCATTCCTGCAGCACAAGATTCCCAGAGGGATCCTGCGCTCAGAGCATGATCCCATTACCTCTGTGCTGTTTGTCATTACAGAGTCGAGGGCTGGACCTCTGCTCCCTGCTCTCCTCTCTGATCTGAGGCCTGAAACGCTGTGTGAGGAACACGTGAGGCGTGCTGTTATTGAAACAGGAGTGTGTGACCTGAGTGTATGATGCACACAGAAGCAGGATGTATCACCTCCATCAGGTGCACAGATTGAATTCCTGTCTGGGTTGGTTGGTGAAATTCTCGCCTCTGCTTTTTCATCAGGATCTTTTTCTAACAGCTCATCGTCGTTCTTTGAGTTCACACCTTCCCCAGTGGAGCATCTGGACTCCTTAGACGTTCCTGCAAAAACCTCAATCACCATCCAGTGCATTTCCTGTTGTAACACTTAACTCCTGACACACATTTAAATCACTCACTTTATGTTTTATCTCCTATTCTCATCTCCTAATCTCTCCCGTGCTGCAGAAATCATGCGTCCGACACTCAGCCAATGACAGCTCACGTTGTCAGCCCCCATCTGAAGTGTGTTTGTTGTGTTCCAGGTGAAATATGACTTCCCATGATCCTCCACCAGCCTGAGCGCGGTGGTTCAGAGCGAGATCCGCTTTATGAATGACTGAATTATTAAATTTTATTGTTCTCACTTCATCTCCATGCAGAGCCACGCTCCTCCAGTCTCCGTCCACGCTGCATCATCTATCATTTATTCTGCTCCCTCACCTTTATTCCTCTCCCTCTGTGCGAGCTGCAGTCTTCACATTATTTCATGGTCGCCGTCTTAATGACCTCAGAGGAATGAATGAGTCTCCCTCCGAAGCTTGTTCACTCCTTCATGAATAATTCAGCCTCAGGACTCCGCGGTCGAGCCTTTATTTGAATCGAACCTGCAGCTCTGATATCGTTTCCATTGATTTATTTTTTGCAAAGTGTTTCAAAACTTAATCAAACTCCTCATTCAGGTTCCTCTCTTGTCTCCTTTGTCCTCAGACAGTAACTTCGTCCTGGGTAACGCTCAGGTCCAGTCCCTCTATCCCATCGTGTACTGCTCTGATGGTTTCTGTGAGCTCAGCGGCTTCGCCCGTGGCGAGCTGATGCAGAAGAGCTGCATGTGTCACTTCCTGTACGGCAGCGAGACCAGCGAGCGACTCACGGCGCAGATGCAGACGGCTTTGGATGAACGCCGCGAGTTCAAGACGGAGATCATCCTGTATAAGAAGAGCGGTGAGACATCATCAGTCAGGCTGTCCAGATTAGGTCAGATCTGGGTGCAGATTATAATCTGTGGCTCTTGTGTTCAGGCTCCAGGTTCTGGTGTCTTTTGGACATCGTCCCCATAAAGAACGAGAAGAGTGAGGTGGTTCTGTTCCTGGTTTCTCATAAAGACATCACAGAGAACAAAGACCTGGACCACAACGATGAGTCTGAACCTGGTGAGAGAAGATAATCTCTAATCTGTGCTGGAAGACGAATTAAACATCTTCATGTCTTTGTGGTGATTTCCATGTTCTCAGATGAAGAAACCGGTCTGCAGGTGCGTCCGGTCAGTCGTCCTCCAGGATTCGACAGGGAGCGCCGTCGCAGTCGAGCCGTCCTCTACCAGCTGTCAGGACACCTGCAGAGACAGGACAAGAGCAAGAGCAAGCTGAAGATCAACAACGTGAGCTGCGTCTCCTTCTGTCACCTCCTCAGTCTGTGCGGAGAGCAGCAGCAGGAGGAACACCATCCGTAACTCAGTGTTTCTTTTCAGAGAGTTCTTGGAGCCAACGTGACCCCGATCCCTGAGTACAAGGTGGCCCACATCCAGAAATCCCGCTTCATCCTGCTCCACTACGGTGCGTTCAAGGCCGGCTGGGACTGGCTGATCCTGCTGGCGACCTTCTACGTGGCGGTGACGGTGCCGTATAATGTCTGCTTCACCACGGTGGAGTTCAGGGAGGATGGAGGTTCGGCGGCCAGGAACCCTCCGAGCGTGAGCGACATCCTGGTGGAGATCCTGTTCATCATGGGTGAGGAGCTGGACTGTGCCGTGAACACACAACCCAAGCCTTCTCTGTTTAACCTGTGTGTGTGTGTGGGTGTGTGTGTTGCAGACATTGTGCTGAACTTTCGTACGACGTTCGTGAGCTCGTCAGGTCAGGTGGTGTACGACGCTCGCTCCATCTGCGTCCACTACGTCACGTCCTGGCTGTTTGTGGACCTGATGGCTGCTCTGCCCTTTGACCTCCTGTACGCCTTCAACATCAGCGTGGTGCGTACACACACACACACACACACACACACCTGAAATCTTGCATCCTGCTCTCATTCCTCTCTGTCATAGCTTCGACGTTAAACCAATTAAGAGGCAGCAGGTAATTAACCTGATGAACGAGCTCTCTGCAGATTAATCTCAGGTGGAGGAGGGGGGATTAATCAGCTGATGGAGGGTGTGAGGCTGCAGATTGCTCCCTCTCTTTGAAAATCTTTAAAACTTTTAATCTCCGTCTGCAGAACTTTGGCGTGCACCTCCTGAAGACCGTGCGTCTCCTGCGCCTCCTGCGTCTCCTGCAGAAGCTGGACCGCTACTCCCAGTACAGCGCCGTGGTCCTCACCCTGCTCATGTCCACCTTCGCTCTGCTGGCTCACTGGATGGCGTGCGTGTGGTACTTCATTGGTCGCAGTGAGATTGAGAGGAGCAGCCCCGCCTCCTGGGACATCGGTGTGTGTGTGTGTGTGTGTGTTGATGTTAGCTCTTCCTCACACTGAATGATGACACACAGGTTGTTTAATCCAGTCTGACTCCGCCCCCTCTCCTCCAGGCTGGCTCCATGAGCTCGCCAAGCGTCTGGGCACCCCGTACTCCCTGTCCCCGCTGACCTCCCTCTTTGGAGCCTCCGAAGTTCCTCAGGTTCCTCTGGCGACGGGTTCGACCAATCACAGCCATCTGAACGTCTCAGAGCCTCTGAGCGGGTTCTCGGGGTTTCAGTGGAACAGCAGCAGGACCAGGAGCAGGACTCTGAATGGGTCAGGGTCGAATCTGAGTGGCGGTCCTTCTGTAAGGAGCTCGTATGTGACGTCTCTCTACTTCGCTCTGAGCAGTCTGACCAGCGTGGGCTTCGGAAACGTGTCGGCGAACACGGACTCTGAGAAGATCTTCTCCATCTGCACCATGCTCATCGGAGGTGAGTGCTGTTCCCTGAGTGTCCACTAGAGTCCGTCTCCCTGGTCCCCCTTTAAATCTGTATCTGTTAATAACTTTGCCTTTTTCTCTGCAGCGCTGATGCACGCCGTGGTGTTCGGGAACGTGACCGCCATCATCCAGAGGATGTACTCTCGCCGCTCTCTCTATCACACTCGCACCAAAGACCTGAAGGACTTCATCAGGGTGCACCGGCTTCCCAAAGCCCTCGAGCAACGCATGATGGAGTGTTTCCAAACCACCTGGGCTGTGAACAACGGCATCGACGTCAGCGAGGTAGGAGGGTGCGACCTTCTCTACCTGTCTCTCAGGTACCTGAGGGGGAGGAGTCTGTTTTAACCTCTAACATGATGAAAACCTTCACTTCTCTGTGGCGATGACTCATTTTGTGCAGCTCAGACTCCTGCTGCTCTCTGGTGGAGATGACAAAGACATCTCGTCCTCACAGAAGGTGTTTCATGGTCATGCATGTGGGAGGTGAAAGGTTTTGTTTGTGACTTCCTGTCCTCCTCTCCGTCCTCTCTGCAGCTGCTGAAGGACTTCCCCGACGAGCTGCGGGCTGACATCGCCATGCACCTGAACCAGGAGCTGCTGCAGCTGCCGCTCTTTGAGTCGGCCAGTCGGGGGTGTCTGCGCTCGCTCTCCCTCATCATCAGGACCTCCTTCTGTGCTCCGGGGGAGTTCCTGATCCGACAGGGAGACGCTCTGCAGGCTATTTATTTTGTCTGCTCGGGCTCCATGGAGGTGCTGAAGGACAACACTGTGCTGGCCATCCTGGGTAAACACACACACACTCCTGAGGTTCAGCACCACGGACAGCTCCACATCTCTCAAAGTTTGTTTGAATGAGAGTTTGGTTTCTAAATCCTTAAGGTTTTTTTTAAAGTGAGGTCTGAATGTGATTGAAATGATCATAAAGAGTCATTCACGCAGCAGGAGAGTCAGAGGGAGCGGGAGGATGTGATTACACATTCTCCGTCTAATAAAGGAGAACATCATCCAGAGCAGAGTGCAGATAAATCCTGAATATTAAAGTTTCTGAAGTCATCTCCTCAGGATTAACAGGTGTGTGTGTGTTTCCAGGTCGGGGCGATCTGATTGGCTGTGACTGTCTCACCCAGGAGGAGGTGATAAAGACCAACGCGTGCGTCAAAGCTTTGACGTACTGCGACCTCCAGTTCATCAACCTGAGGGGACTCCGAGAAGTCCTGAGCCTGTACCCAGACTACACCCACAAGTTCATGACCGAGATCCAGCACGAGCTCACCTACAACCTCAGGGACTCACACCAGGTAACGCTCTGACACCCAGGTGGCTCCTCCCCCTCTCCCTGCTCAGCCATCTGTCGGCAGG
Organism: Halichoeres trimaculatus; assembly: GCF_033239565.1. Taxonomy (NCBI): domain Eukaryota; kingdom Metazoa; phylum Chordata; class Actinopteri; order Labriformes; family Labridae; genus Halichoeres; species Halichoeres trimaculatus. Next base: position 7,349,856 of record NW_027437202.1, read on the forward strand.
GCGAGGACGCAAGCCAACATTTGGAGTCTGTATCCAAACGTAGGTGATCTCAGCTGTGTGTTTCACATGAATAATCAGATTATTCTGCAGATTATGAAGTCGGATCCACTGAGCGAGTGTAATCGGAGCAGAAACACCCGAGTTAACAGATATTTTAATCCGAGGTTGATCCTCAGCTGTTAGGGCTCTGAGTCTGGAGCTGGCAAAAGTGCAACTCAATTTGATGCTTCATGCACAGAGAAGTCCTAATTCTGCTCACACACACACTTCCACACACTTCCACCCTCACACACACATCAGCATTACAGCAGCAAAGGCAGCATGGGGCTATAAATACTCTGTGATGATAAATTTAGAACAAGAGGCAGAAAAAAGAAACATCAGGACGAAAGCGAGAGGCTGCAGGAGGAGGGAAAGCCTGGACGAGATTAGCATACACGTGCAGCAGCACACACACACACACACACACACGTATGAACTCTTACTGCAGGCAGCTGTCACACTCCATCACACAGCATATTTGATTTACAGGTTCACACACACTAACACACACATTTTACATTCTGCAGGCTGCACAGGTTCTGTTTGCACACACACATACATGTAACATCTCATCATATGCTTTAACACACACACACACATCATTAGCATGCAACACACGCGCACATTTCTGTCTTCACACCCGCAGAGTCACACACCCTCAGCTTGATGTCCTTTGGCTGCATGCTGCATACAGAGGACAACACGTGCAGCTCACACACACACGCACACCCACACACACACACACACAGCTAAAATTAAACTTGTGTGATCTAAAAATAGCAGCCACACGTGAGCTGTGGAGAGGAGGAGGAGACGAGCAGGGAGGAGGAGGAGGAGGAGGAGGTGTGGTGAGTTTGTTTTTCGTGCTTTCGTCCAGACAAAAAAAAAAACTTCAAACTCAAGAATCAGCTCCGTGACATCGTGCGGGCTCTTATTTTGAAAGGGCAGCGCACCTGTGCGGGCAGGTGTTTTCTGAGATCGGACGGAGACAGAGGGAGTGAATGGTGTTCATGTTTGTCTGAATGAGACTGTGCAGAAAGTGAATGAACATCTCCTGTTCTGAATGAGGATCCTTCACTATCAGAGGTTTTAATGGCTCAACAGCTCCACCTGCAGGACAGAAAGGGAACTGCAGCATGAACCAGTCCCCTGTGAGCTGGAGTCTGTCCTCCTTTCTCTGCAGGACGAGGCTGAGGATGAGGAGGAGGTGATGAAGAAGCTCCCCTCCATCAGGGAGGACGAGGAGGGGTCAGGATCAGAGGGGGAGCGCTCCCCCCTCCCCCCTGTGCCCTCCCCGGGGAGGCTGGGTCGAGGTCTGCGATCCCCTCTACGCTCCCCTCTGCGGTCCCCCCTTCTGCCCCCGAGGACTCTGAGACCAGGAGTGGATCTGAGCCGACCCTCCAGTAGCCTGCAGGTCCCTGTGGTGAGCTTCAGTGGCCTGCAGGGGGAGCTCTCCCCCAGGTGAGACATGTAAAACCACAGGTATGACACCTGCCTGCAGGGGGAGCTCTAGTGTTACGTTAACAACCTGTAAAGAGTCTTTAAAAACATGAACTTTATTTCGTGTGTGTGTGTGTGTGTGTGTGTGTGTGTGTGTGTGTGTGTGTTTCAGGTTTGTGGACGGCACTGAGACAGAAAGCCAAACTGGTTCAGCTCAAAACTTTGATTTTTCTCCCAGCTTCCCTCCCAGTCCATACTCAGCTGAAGGTAAATCCTCTCTTTCACACACACACACACACACACACACACACACACACACACACACACACACACACACACACACTCACACACACACTCTTCATGCTGTCTTTGTGTCCTCAGGTTTCTGTGATGAAGCAGAAACTCTGCAGACCATCAGTAAACTCAAACAGGAAGTAAGAACCTTTCTGTCTCACCCGAGATTTACCTGTGTGATGTCTGTGTGTGAGCTCACCTCTGGCCCCGCCCCCTACAGATGGCCGTCCTCTCCCGGCAGGTGAGCGCCGTCACTCAGGAGCTGCAGGAGGTCACAAGTCTCCTCAAACCGCTCTTCGCCAACACTTCTACTTTCCTCTCACCTGAGGCTGTGACTCCACCCCCCAGCTGCTCCCCAGCCCCGCCCCTTTTTACGCAGCATGAGGATCCTGCGCCGGTCCCTGAGCCTGACCCCTCCGGTCCTCACCTTGGGGTGTCGAAGAGTTTACAAGAAGAGTTCGATCCACTTCAGGGGTCATCATTAAGCTCCGCCCCCTCAGATTGTCATCACTCTGCTCCTCCTTCTATCAGCAGCTCCCCTCACATGCACACACCTGAGTCACCTGCTCATATTGACTCACCGGGACCTGATCCAAGCACCAAGCGACACCCCCAGACCAGGTCTTGGTCTGATGATCTGGGTGCTGGTGGAGCGCAGAGTCCGGCATGAACCACAGGCTGCATGAAGAGGTCAGAGTCCAGCATGTGGACGTGTTTTTATGTAAATAAAATAAACTGAGCCTGTTTGAAATGATGATGATCATCTGAAGGTGAGGGAGGACTGATGAAGAGGAGCAGCGGTGGGTTGTTGATGTGGGTAATGCGACCCTTTAATATTCAACATTCTTTATATTCAATTATACACTGTAATATACTGTAAATACTGTAATATATATGGTTAAATACTGTTATTCTCAGTCTGAGGTCATGAATGGACAGGTTTGAAGGGCTTTCCAGAACAAGGACCAAACTATTTCTGGTGAAGGAAGCAATTCAGGAGAAACGACCTCCAGCCAAGACTTTATTTACCGTGACCTTATGAAGTGACAGCCAAATATGTCTGCAAATAAACTCTGTATCTCCCAGAAGAGCGCCTGTTCATGTGTCTGTGAGTTCGACTGTAATTGTTGCAGTTACTGACAGAGTCCACAAGAGGGCAGTGAATGTTTCTCGATGTGTTTGTTTGAATATGAAGTTTTCGAATGTTGACGTCATCTTTTTACCATCAGGAGGCGCTGCCTCCTTATCAATTCAAGGGATTTCTCGTAAAGTGACCTGTAGGAGGAACACATCGGAGAGACCTTCGCCCTCAGGCATGTTTGAACTGTGATATCTGCAGCTGAAGCTTCACGTTTGCAGCTTTGTTTTAGCAGATACAGGCAGGGGGTGGGGGGTGTTCCTGTTTTTATTCTGTTTGAGCGCCTTCCTGCGACCTCTTCCTGTTCGGTTGAGTTTCGCTTTGAGGAAAGGACATCGTGATCTTCATGGGGAAACTCCAACAGACGGTAAAATCACACTTTTTGTATGTTTTTGGCTTTAGCAGAAAGCTGTTCCTGTACTGTACTGTTATTTAATTTTTTTTAGTGAATTAGTTATTTATTTTTTTATTAACGTTTTGTACACCGTTCAAATGCATGTGTTGATGTAAGGAAGGGGCTCACAGGGTGTTGTCTTGAAACTTATCTGATTCCATAAGCACTGATCTGTGTTTACAGAAAAACACTCCTAACATGGTTCAGAGTCTGCGTCACCGCAAGAGCTGAAGTCTGCACACAAACATCAGACACCAACATCTGGAACTAACACAGTATGTTTACTTCAGTCAGTCTGATGCATTTTATCTCAAATCAATTTCATGTGAAAAAGTTTTCTGAGAACTTTAAGTTCCCGTGATCGCCCCGCCTCCCGACCCTCACCCTGTCATGCTCAGTCAAGCTGCTCCTGCATGTTTCTGTGCTGCGTTCATGGAACCACGGAATTTTCATGAACACCAGATGTAGCACGCTGGTTCATGCTCATAATGAGCTTCTTAAACAAAGTGTCATTGACTCTACTTTGAGATAATTTAAAAGTTTCACTTTCTTCTCACATTTCAACCTCCATAAAACAATCCTTGATAGGTCACGTGTCTTCTAGTGTCATCTTCAGTGTGAGTGCATACGTTTCGAAGCGCATTCAACAACAAATTTGCAAGAATTTAAGGAGTACAACATCAATTAAGGGCAGTTTTTTTAAAGATTTGGATTAAAAGTTAAGTCGTCTTTTTCCTCTTTTTCTCACCCTGAAAATAACAGAGTTTGTTCAGTGCTTTGCTCTTTATAAATACACTAAATTTCAGGTGTTTTGATTGGATAATGGGTGTTCTATTGACCCCCAAATAACCCCTCAGTGTAAAGTGAGGCAAAGGAGCAAGAGGTCAAAGTTCATCAGAGATGTTTACAAACAATCTGTGGTGTCACCTCTTTGATGTGAGGGTTCAGGCAGCGGTTATCAAAACAATAACAAAGCTCCTCTCTTAGAGCTGTACGGTCCATTTACAGTGTATTCAGAGGAAGAGGGCAGCACAATGAGGAGACAGAAGCCTGAAGGAAGAGGAAAGCAACAGAAATATATTAAAGAGGGCCTCAAAACCTGTGGATACTTGAAGAAGAAGAAGAGAAAGGACATTTTGATCCCTAACATTACAGGAGTATCTGAAAACTAAAGAGGATCTTTGGTAAACACCATATTTCTGTTCATTTTAAGCCTGGAAACACTCGGAGGTAGAAGCTTCTGTGTGTATACTTCAACTGTCTTCTCGTCACTTCGGGTGTAAAGTTCACTCTTGCTTCTTTAGATCTCGTCCTCTTTGTGTTTTTAAGTGTATTCAAGTGTTTTTCAAGTGATCGTGGGTCGTGTTTGAGTCCCGTTTCCGGTGGAGGAGTGAACAGTTTGTGTCTGAAGTTGAATAAACGTGTTTTTTTTTTTTTTTTACTGAATAGAACAATCTAACTCCTTTTTTTATATATTTTTTGTTGTTGTTTGAACATGACCATATCTATGATGAAATCAACACACGGGAAAGTGCTGACATAATGCTTCCTGTTTGGCTTTCAAAATAAAGGTCGGCCCCTCACCTTTAACACAGTTTGTCAAAGGGATCAACTCGACTTTACTTAGGGAATGTTTCTCTATTTACAGTTTCAATTTCTATTTAATATATCCTCCACAATCTTTTGCTGTAATTTACTAAATAGACGGATACAGCAGATATTACAAGAAAAAATAGATCACAAAAAATATCAGCTGTGCGTTGAGTGTCTTCACAAGAGAAAACTGCTGCAGGAGTCGGTTTACACTTTAACTGCTCTGGACTTTGGGTTCAGGTTAGACCTCAGAGTTAAAAACAAACACAGATCAGGTTTGCTTTGTTATCCTAACAGCTTTTTACCTGAACAGCAACAGCCTTTTTCAGTGTATTACTGTAAACAGCAAAGAATTATGGGAGCATGATTAATGATATAACTGTTAAGTGTGTGTATTCTTTGCAGACTGAAGTGTGTGTGAGCTGAACATGGATCAGAAAAAGGACTCAAGGAAGGGACGAGGAGCTCAGATGTGAGATGTTTCGAAACATTAATCTGTTAAAAAAAAAAAAAGAAAATCTACCTGGTTTCTAGAAGTTCACATCACCATCGTCTCACTCTTTTGTTAACAGGGTCAGCGTGAGACCAGACCCCCCTGAACCTGGACCCAAATGTCTGTCTGTAAAGAGTGACTGCTCCAGGGAGCCTCCGCTGTTCTTCAGAGACCAGACTTCACCAGAAACTGGGTGAGTCAACATGAAGTTGTGTTTACACACCAGGAACAAAGAAATCTTTACCAGGAAGTTAGATTTGGGTGAGACCTGCAGGTGTATCAGGCTGAATCACCGTCTAATGGTCTTCCTCCTCTCCTACCAGGTTTTACATCAAACCAGATTCCTCTGAACCTGGACCCAGATGTTTGTCTGCAAAGAGTGACTGCTCCAGGGAGCCTCCACTGTTCTTCAAGTGCCAGCCTTCACCAGAAAGACAGTAAGTCAACATGAACTCTTTATCACACACATATTCAACATCTGAAGGAAGGAGTAACCAATCGTTCATGATCTCTCTACAGATTCTCAGAGGTTCACACTGATCCATCTGTTGAACAGCATCACCTGGACTCAGTATTTAAGGTGTGTACACGTAAAACCAGAGGATCAACAGTCTGTCCCTCATGGATCTGATGTCTGATCTATTAACATGTCAACATCAACATTTTGTTCCAGCCACTGGAGGAGGACATGGTGAATTTTGTGAGAGCAGAGTTGAAAAGGATGCAGGAAGCTCTCACCTCAGGTTACCCTGAAAGCCGAAGTGAGGACAGTGAGGAAGAGGAGCAGAAAAAGACCAGCAGAGAGGCCGTACTGAAGCTGACTGTGGACTTCCTGAGGAGGAGGAATCAGGAGGAGCTGGCTGACCGTCTGCAGCGCAGTAAGAGGAGCAATGAATCAGTTCTTTAGAAATCATTTTATCTCTAACAACCCCTGACTGAAGTCCCCTCTGTGTTCATTCAGGGTCCACTGTGTCAGTCTGTCAGCGTAAATTGAAGTCTGAGCTGAAGAAGAAGTTCGGGTGTGTGTTTGAGGGGATCACCAAAGCAGGAAACCCGGCCCTTCTGAACCAGATCTACACAGAGCTCTTCATCACAGAGGGAGGGACTGGAGGGGTCAACGAGGAGCACGAGGTCAAACAGATCGAAGCAGCGGCGAAGAAAGCCGTAACCATGGAGACAAAAATCAGGTGTGAAGACGTCTTTAAAGGCTTACCTGAGAAAGACGGACCAATCAGGAGAGTGTTGACAAAGGGAGTGGCTGGCATCGGGAAAACGGTCCTAACACAGAAGTTCACTCTGGACTGGGCTGAAGACAAAAGCAACCAGGACGTCCAGTTCACATTTCCCTTCACGTTCAGAGAGCTGAATGTGCTGAAGGAGAGAAAGTTCAGCTTGGTGGAGCTGGTTCATCACTTCTTTCCTCAAATCAAAGAAGCAGGACTCTGCAGGTTTGAAGAGTTCCAGGTGGTCTTCATCTTTGACGGTCTGGATGAGTGTCGACTTCCTCTGGACTTCCACAACAACCAGGTCCTGACTGATGGTTCAAAGTCCACCTCAGTGGATGTGCTGCTGACAAACCTCATCAGGGGGAACCTGCTTCCCTCTGCTCACCTCTGGATGACCACACGACCTGCAGCAGCCAATCAGATCCCTCCTGAGTGTGTTGACATGGTGACAGAGGTCAGAGGGTTCAGTGACCCTCAGAAGGAGGAGTACTTCAGGAAGAGATTCAGAGACAAGGAGCAGGCCAGCACCATCATCTCCCACATCAAGACCTCCAGAAGCCTCCACATCATGTGCCACATCCCGGTCTTCTGCTGGATCACTGCTACAGTTCTGGAGGATGTCCTGAAGACCAGAGAGGGAGGAGAGCTGCCCAGGACCCTGACAGAGATGTACATCTACTTCCTGGTGGTTCAGTCCAAACTGAAGAGCATCAAGTACAAAGGAGGAGCTGAGACTGATCCAGAGACAAGATGGAGTGAGATGATCCAGTCTCTGGGAAAACTGGCTTTTGAGCAGCTGCAGAAAGGAAACCTGATCTTCTATGAATCAGACCTGACAGAGTGTGGCATCAACATCAAGGAGGCCTCTTGGTACTCAGGAGTGTTCACACAGATCTTCAGAGAGGAGAGAGGACTGTACCAGGACCAGGTGTTCTGCTTCATCCATCTGAGCGTTCAGGAGTTTCTGGCTGCTCTTCACGTCCATCTGACCTTCACCAGGTCTGGACTCAACCTGATGGAGGCAGAAGAAGCATCAACCTACCATGGATCTACAGTTACACAGCTCTACCAGAGTGCTGTGGACCAGGCCTTCCAGAGTCCAAACGGACACCTGGACTTGTTCCTGCGCTTCCTCCTGGGTCTCTCTCTGGAGACCAATCAGAGTCTCCTGAGGGGTCTGCTGACACAGACAGGAAGTAGCTCAGAGACCCATCAGGAGGTCATCCAACACATCAAGACTAAGATTGAAGAGAGCCCCAATCCAGAGAAAAGCATCAACCTGTTCCACTGTCTGAACGAGCTGAAGGATCGTTCCCTGGTGGAGGAGATCCAACAGTCCCTGAGATCAGGAAGCCTCAACACAGAGAAACTGTCTCCTGCTCAGTGGTCGGCTCTGGTTTTCATTTTACTGTCCTCAGAGGAAGATCTGGATGTGTTTGACCTGAAGAAGTACTCTGCTTCAGAGGAGGCTCTGCTGAGGCTGCTGCCTGTGGTCAAAGCCTCCAGGAAAGCTGTGTGAGTAAAAGGTTATCATTAACAAACGCTCGGCTGTTTACCATCCATATAAATAACATCTGACTTTCTGATTCCTCTGCAGGTTGAGCGGATGTAACCTGACAGAGAGAAGCTGTGAAGCCCTGTGCTCAGTGCTCAGATCACAGTCCTCCAATCTGAGGGAGCTGGACCTGAGCAACAACGACCTGAAGGACTCAGGGGTGAAGAAACTGTGTGCCGGGCTGAAGAGTCCAAACTGTGCTCTGGAAACCTTAAGGTCAGAACACAAATGGTTTCTTCTTCTGTTAATCTGACACCTTCAGATGATTTGACGTGTCGTTCTCGTCCTTTGCAGACTCTCTGGATGTCTGATCACAGAGGAAGGATGTGCTTCTCTGGCCTCAGCTCTGAGCTCCTTCCACCTGAGAGAGCTGGACCTGAGCTACAACCACCTGGGCAAGTGGGACCTACAGCTGCCATCATTTGGACAGGATCCACGGAGGAGACTGGAATCTGTCAAGTAGGCTGCTCTGTGTTTGATTAATGAGGGCTGATCCAGTCACTTTGAAAACTAGAGGAACGTACTGTCTTTGTCTGACCCCTGTCCTCCTTTCAGGGTGGATCCTGGTGGAGTCAAGTGGTTTAGACCTGGTCTGAGCAAGTGTAAGTGTTCAAGGTTCCTGCTCATCTTCGTCCAGATCTTCCATGTCTAACTGCAGCTGTGCTCTTTCTTCTCTCCATCAGACTCCTGTGGCCTCACACTCGACACAAACACCGCACACAGGAAGATCAAACTGTCCAACAGCAACAGGACGCTGACCTTTGTGCAGGAGGAGCAGCCGTACCCCGATCACCCGGACAGGTTTGACGAGTGGCCTCAGCTGCTGTGCGGAGAAGCTCTGAGCGGGCGCTGTTACTGGGAGGTGGAGTGGAGAGGACACGCCGACATATCAGTGAGCTACAGAGGAATCGGGAGGAGAGGACGCGGTGCAGACTGTGTGTTCGGTAGGAACCATCAGTCCTGGTGTCTGAGCTGCTCTGATAGTGGCAGTTTTTCTGTGTGGCACAACAACAGAGGGGTTTCTTCCTCCTCCTCCTCCTCCTCCTCCCTCTCGTCTCACAGAGTCGCCGTGTACGTGGACTGTCCTGCTGGTGTTCTCTCCTTCTACAGCGTCTCCTCTGACTCCTCACTGATCCACCTCCACACCTTCAGCACCACTTTCACTGAGCCTCTGTACCCTGGCTTTGGGTTTGGTGATTTCTGCTCTTCCTATATGTCTCTGTGTTCATTGTAAATGTGTTCATTTGTATGTAGCGTTAAGCATTATATATCCAAAAAGACAGATGAGGTGCTTTCATCAACGTGTTTTAATGAGTGTTTAAGCATTAAGAGAGAAATGAAATAAGCTTTTCTGATCAAGAGTCCAACTAAAACTCTGCTACCTCTGATTCTGGGTCAAAAGCCACTGAAACATCCCTGACAAGACATTTTTTTACACAAATGATGCATTTTATGTATTTTAATCTGTGTGCTGTGGCATCTGGAATCACTCTTTGTCTTTTTAATTTTTCAGTTTTTATTATTTTTGCACATGTGTGTTTTCTTGAGCACCCTGGCCGGTGGTAACTGATTTTTTTTTTCTTTTGTTTCTTTACATTTCACACTGAAATGCCAGATACACATCACACAGTGACATACTAAATAAATAAAATAAAAATTTCTAACAACACTGAATAAATCTAAAAGAAAAGAAAAGAGTTGGAGCATCTTTCATTGGTTAGTTTATGGCTTTTGAAGTTCTGTTGCAGTGCATGAATTTCTCCAGCAGGTGTCAGTAAAGGAGTAGTCACAGCTCCTCCTGAGTGACGTAATGCACAGAGGTGTGAATAAAGATCAATCAGACACTTATCCTACTGATATGTTGACAAGAGAGTTTAAAAACATCATAGGAGGCAAAATTATACAAATCAAGAGAAACTCAGTTAAAATTAATTGGTTTATAAATCTATCTGTCATATTTCCTGCAGCCCGTGAAGGCATCATGCATTTTATTTTTGCTTTTCAGCACCTAATTAATGGTTGCACTGGTGTTGGTGGCTGGTTTTGATGATTTTACTGTCTACATATTTTTTTCACGCAGGCCGTAAACGCAGCTTCTCTTGTACTGTTTCCCCAGCGTCCCGTGAATGCATCATGCGTATATTTCTATGAGTCTCAGTTTATTGATTGCACAGCTTGGATGTATGTACCGCCCCCCGCTGGCCGTGAACGCATCACTCTCTGTCCATCAGCTGCATTAAAGCAGAGTTAATCTATCGATCCGCTGCGCGCGCGCTCTGAGCATCTGGCGCGCGTCTCCGCCTGCTCTGATCCCTGTCAGCGCGCGCTCTGCTCCTCCTGCGCGTTCGTGCGTCCGCTCGGCGCTGCGCTCGGTGTGTGTGTGTGCGTGTGTGTGTTTGAGCAGATCGGAGACAGACAGCAGGATGGCAGGATGTAACGATCTGCTCCATTTTCTCTGAACCACCGCGTCCTGTGCGCTCTCTGCCCGCGAAGATGGCGACGGGGGCCGGCTGGCAGCCCGCGTACAACCCCCCTACCACCTCCAGCTCCAAATTCACCCCCCCTCCTCCCTCCAGCATGTTCTACGACGGAGGACTGACTCTGGAATACACACAGGACCTGCACCTGAAGATGAGCAAGAAGATCGCTCAGCTCACCAAGGTGTGTGTGTGTGTGTGTGTGTGTGTGTGCGCGCGCTTGTGTTTGTGTGTGTGCGTGCATGGAGCAGGTGGGGGTGTGGATGGATGCTGATGCTGCTCTGTTAACATGCATGTGAGGAGGAGGAGGATGTGGAGGTATTTGGCTCTGCAGAGATCTCAGTTTAAAGCAGTGACTCTCAGGTTTATCTGTGGAGGTGTGTGTGTGTACAAGAGAGTGTGTTTATGTGTGGGCTCTAAACACACACACACACACACACACTGTAGCTGATCTTTAAAGCTGCAGTCTGTGTTTTTCTGCCTCCTCTCTCCGCTCGTCCTCCTGTGCGTCCTGCAGAGATGTGTGAGGCCGTGAGGATGAATTCTCAGGTTTTTCCTCTGCTCCCTCTTTGTCTCTGAGCTCCTGCTGCTGCTGTCTGTGAAAGGCTTACTGTAGTTATGTAATGCTGGAGCGATGCAGCGGTTTGGCTGAGCTGCTCTCTCTGTGTGTGCTCCACCTGAGCTCCGAGTACACTCAGCATCCTCTGTAGTACTCTGCTGAAGAAGAGCGGTGTAGTATTTCACTGAAGGACTGAGCTGTAGTAGAGTATCTCAGGTGTTTGACAGAGAAGATGAGAGGCTGTGATGTCACTGACAAACCCACAAACAGCTCCCACCTGTCAATCAAAGAAGCCACGCCCCTTATCTCCTCCCTCTTTAACCTTTAATCTCTCATAACAGGTGCATTGTTTACAAATTCATCCTTGCAGACTTTTATTTTGAAGGCCATCTCACTTCAGACGCTGACATGTCACAGCGCCCTTTTTTTAAAGAACAGACGCTGCTGTTCCTCGACACACAGAGTGAGGAGGGTTTCTTTTATTCCCAGGAGAACAGAGATGAAAGGATGGAGCAGAGAGCGGAGGATGAAAGCAGCTGCATCATTAAAATAATCATGTTTAATTGAAGGAACATGGCTGCTGCTCTGCTGGGAATCAAAGGCTCAGAGAGACAGAAAGGACACCTGAGAGAGAGATGGTCAGGTTTGCGTCTAAACAGAGGTGTGTGTGTGTGTCTGCAGGTCATCTACGCTCTGAACACCAAAAACGACGAACACGAGGAGGAGATTGAGTCCCTGAAAGAAGCCCACGATGACGAGGTACAACGCTGTGACGGTTCATTCATTCAGCTCCTCCGCTCTTCTTCTGAGGCGTTAATTTAATTAAGTGTTACACACTCAGCGTGGGATTGAAGAAACTTTCCCACGAGCCAGACGAGCTGCTCTCTCAATCGCTCTGTTTGTGTGAACTCTGAAATCCCTCTCCTCCGTCAGGTCCAACACATCGTCACGGAAACCAGAGACAAGATCATGCAGTACAAGAGCAAGATGGCAGACGAGGCCGACCTGCGGCGGAGACTCGCCAGCCTGGAGGAGTCGGTGGAGCTGCACGAGCACATGAAGAGACAGGTGAGTGTTTCTGTGTGTTTCAGGAGGAGTCTGAGGTGGAGCGTCATGTGTGTGCTCGTGTTGTGTTCAGGCGCTGGCGGAGTTTGAGATGTACCGTCAGAGGATGGAGGACTCCCAGCTCTGCACCGAGGCTCAGCACACACAGAGGGTGGTGTCAATGAGCAGAGAGGTGAGACACACACACATTAACACACACATGTGAAGATGCAGAGAAAACACAAGCTCACACACCTTTTCTCGCAGGTGGAGGAGATGCGCCGGGACTTTGAGGAGAAGCTGCGCTCCTTCAGCTCGTCCCAGGCTCAGTTTGAAGCAGAGAAACGGCGAGCCTTGGAGGAGATGAGGACCACGCACCGCCAGGAGGTGGAGGAGCTCCTCAACAAGCAGCACAACCAGAGCGCCTCCTCCACTGAGGACCAGGAGAAGCTGGCGGAGCTGCACCGGCAGGAGGTGGGGACAGTGGTTTGGAGCCACCCACTCATCATCCTGCTTTTCTTTGTGCTGATTCTGAGTCGTTGCTCCTCTCTCCTGAGCAGGTGGAGGCCCTGATGGAGCGGGTGGAGGAGCTGACGAAAGATAAGGTGCGTCTGGTGGAGGAGTACGAGGCGAAGCTGGCGAAGGCTCAGGAGTACTACGAGAGGGAGCTGGAGGCCATGAGGAGGACGCATCAGCTGACCACGGAGAACCTGCTGGCCTGGAAGAGAACCGAGGTCTGAGCTCCTCCACCTGCTGGAGCTGACTCACCTGGAGGTTCCGACTCCTGTGCTCACCTGTGTGTGTGTGTGTGTGTGTGTGTGTGTGTGTGTGTGTGTGTGCAGGTGGAGCTGCGTAAAGAGTTCCAGGCTCAGGAAGCGGCTCTGCAGCGCTCGCTGTCCAAACTGAGGAGTGAGCTGCAGAAAGCTCAGGAGGAGGCCCGGGAGAACCGCGACAAGACCAACAGGCTGCAGACGTCACTCGCCAACGCCGAGGGCACCATCAAGGTCAGCACCGGGTCCTGCTGCAGCAAAATCAGGCACCTTGCTGCTTTATACTCATGCATGTGTGTGTTTCTCTGTGTGTGTGTGTGTGAAGAACCTGCACAAGCAGCTGGAGGAGGCGATCCAGGACGGAGAGATCTGGGTGATGCAGCTGAAGGACACGGAGTACGAGCTGGAGAGCAGCCGAGAGAGAGTCCAGCAGCAGGCCACAGAGATTCTGCACAAAGCCAGTGAGACGCTTCTTCTTCTTCTACTGTTTAATTCCTGCAGCTTCACACACTCCCACAGCAGCTCAGCTCAGTCCGTCCCGACAGAACACAGAGGAAAACACACACACACACACACACACACAGAGCGGGTTTGTGGCCCAGATTGAAGAAGCTTTCAAAGAATCTTGCGTCTCCAAAAATAAACTGTGTGCAGAGCTTTGAGCAAGATCCACGTGGTCCAAAGTGAGCCCAGAGGAGACCTGACGCACTGTGTTGTTGGTGTGACTGTTCCCAGGTCAGATCGGCTCCCTGCAGGCCACCCAGATGTCCCACGAGGCCACCATCAGGAACCTGGACCAGGAGCAGAACCGGCTGAAGGAGAAGATCAGCCGGCTGGAGGAGGAGAGGGAGGCGGTGCTCAACCAGAGCCAGGCGGCTAACGAACAGCACAAGCAGACGGTGATCAAGCTGGAGCAGGTAACCTTTAACTCCTCATCATCATCATCATCATCATCATCAAACAGAGCGTGATGGAGCTGGATCATGTTTCCCACCTCCTCCTCAGAGTCTGCGAGAGGAGCACCAGGGCTACGAGAAGGAGCTGTCCAGGCTGCGGGCTCACTACGAGGAGGAGACGCTTCGCTTCAAGGAGGCTCAGGTCAGAGTCCTCGGGGAGCTGGAGGAGAAACACCAGGCCATGAGGGAGGAGGCGGAGCAGGAGAAGGAGGAGGAGAAGAAGCTGCTGATCGCGGTGAGTCGTCTGCGTCTCAGTTTCCTGTGAACAGGTTTTAGAGGAGCAGTAATTAGGTCGACACGCAAGAGTTCCTGGAACTAACTCCCTTTTGGATAGTTCCTCCTGTTCGCCAGCGTCTGATTGGTCGGCGTGGGCGTGCAGATGAAGTCATATATGCTAATGAGTCAGCTGTGTGCGTCACAGACGAGAGGGGAAATTAACATGTTGGGTTACATAACGATGTTAAATTAGCATTAATGTGAGTTATTCTGAATGTTTGTGTGAGTAACAACGCCGCAGCACGCCACGGTCTGGATTACAGCGTGTCCTCTCAGATTATAATCTCAGTCTGGGATGACGAAGGATGCGCGGACCTTGCGGTCGTTGAAGCTCATATTTAAAGCCGAGTGTCAGAGCAGAGGAGGATTATGGGTAGCAGAGGCCTTTCTGAAGCTGGAGTGACACTCACTGTGAAAGAGACAGAGTCAGACGAAGAGGATTTGGAGCCTCTCACACACACACACACACTTACACAGATTAGGACACAGAGAGGAAGAGTTGACGGTAAACATCCTGTTTCCTCCTCCAGAAACTGTCGCAGGAGTTTGAGATCAAGCGTCTGTCGCTGGAGGAGCAGAGAGACCGCCTGCAGCAGCAGCTGGATAACCTGAAGGAGGAGCTCTCGGCGAAGCTCAACATGGCCAATCAGGAGGTAGGATCCTGCCACACACACCTCCTCTTTAATTAAACCCTAATCCCAATCAAGGAACACACCTTTCCTCTCCTTGCGCACAGGTGTCTCACCTGCAGGAGCTGGTGAGGGAGGGGGAGCAGAACCTGGGCTCGGCTCAGACTCAGATCTCCTGTCTGAAGGAGACGCAGGAGAAACTCAGGACGGAGCTGGACGCCACCAGATCCAGAGTCCGAGAGACCAGTAACCTGCTGACGGACCTGCAGGTGAGCCAGGGTTTACGGTTGTGAGAGGGAGGAAGGAAGGGAGGAAAGGAAGGAAGGGAGATTCACTCAGGCAGCTGTGATCACACACACACACACACACACACACACACACACACACACACACACACAGAGCTGAGTCAGAGTCCCAGCTGGTGTAAAATGAATGAAAGTGATTGAATAGAGACGAGGAGGAGGAGGAGGAGGAGGAGGAGTAATGACAGAGGGAGCATCATGAGAGGAAGCTCATCTCTCAGATCTGCCAAAAAAAAAAAACAGAAGAAGAAGATGAGAAGCTCCACGCTGTAAGAAATAACCCACTGATGGTGTGTGTGTGTGTGTGTGTGTGTGTGTGTGTGTCTGCAGGAGGAGATCGAGACCCAGAGACAGCAGCACGACGCCCGAGTCATGTCCATCAGAACGGAGGAGAAGCAGAAGATGGACAAGATGGCCGACGACCTGGACCAGAAGTGGAGGGACGCTCTGAGGTCAGATCGTCCTCTTACTCCTTTTTTGTGCAGCCTCTCTTTCACGTAAGGAGCTTATAGAACTTGTGTTTCTGCAGGGAGGAGGTGCGTCTCCTGAAGGAGGAGCTGACGGAGGAGTACGAGGCGGACAAACAGGTGGCGCTGACTCAGCTGTCTCAGCAGAAGGAGCTGGAGATGATGGCGGCCAGGGAGAGCTGGCAGAGGAAGGTGGAGGACCTGCTGGAACAGGTGAGAGGGCGGGGGTGACTGTTCGACCAATCACATGCTGAGCTGGAGTGAAACACACACACACGCACACACACGCTGTATGTGCAGAGTCGTGAGTTACAGCATCCTCCTCCTCCTCCTCCTCCTCTCTGGGATGCTCGCTCCTCTCAGACTCGTGCAGGGCTCTGCAGACCGCCTCTGGCTGATCTAAACCCAGCTGAGTCACAGCTCAGAGAGCCTGGACCTGAGACACCAGAGGACTCACAGAAACCCTTCCTGACAGGCTGGAGACAGAGAGGGCTACGGCAGATTAAAGAGGAGCCGGATTCTCCGAGGTTTACGGTTTTAATCCAGAGGAGAGGGGAAGGAGAGTCGGACGAAGGAGCAGGTTGAATATAGAAACGCTCATACAGTATAGATGAGACCTCTCCCTCTGCCTGCGTCTCAGGTAGGCCTGCAGAGAGGAGCTGGACTGACCTACTTCCAGCTGAGGAGGTCTGGTCATCGTTGCTCAGAGAAAGCTCTCAGGATGCAAACAGCTGTCAAAGTGACAACACGGCGTCTTATATAACACATCTGCTGTCAGCGTGAGAACATAAAAATAACTTCAGACTCTCAAAATATGCTGCTGTATTTTTACCTCCTGCTTTTAGTCTCAAACGTCCCCAAAAAGAATCAGATTCGATCAACTTCAGGCTCTTATTCAGGCCGTGCTCCTCGTCCTCACATTTTAAATCCATCTTACCTCGCTCTCAGGGATGTAGTCCCCCCAAAGCTCTAAATCCTGCAGAGGATTTCAGGAGCTGAGCGAGGAGGTCTGGACTCTCCGCTCAGACCTTAAAGAGTTCACACACTCACACACTCACACACCTGTCTGTCTCTCTCCACCTGTGAGCAGATCTCTCTGCTGAAGCAGTCCCTGGAGCTGCAGCTGTCTCAGTCTCAGTCGGCGCTGCAGCAGCTGCAGTCTCAGTTCAACCAGGAGAGGGAGCTGCTGAGTCAGCAGCTGAAAGGTGAGGACGCCGTTGCGTGACTGACTGCTTCATGAGTTCCTCTTTTCAGCTGTTTGCTGACTTACTCTGTGTGTGTGTGTGTGTAGAGATGCAGAGGGAGCACCAGAGGAGGGAGCACCGCCTGCAGGAGGCGCACTGCTGCGCTCTGAGCACCATGGAGGAGGCCCGGCAGCACCAGATCAGGGTACAAACGCACCTCACGCCTCACTTTGAGCTCACAGTGAAAGCTGAAAGTCTCATTAAGAGTCCGTCTTCCTCGTCTTCCATCAGGCCCTGGAGGAGCGTCTGAAGCAGGAGCAGAGGGAGGAGGTCCACGCTCTGAAGGAGGCTCACAGGAGGACGTTTGACATCCTCAGACAGCAGTCGGACCAGGAGCTGCAGACGCTTCGCTTCGAGCTAGAGGACGAGGGGAAAGCCAAGCTGGGTGAGCGATCGTGGCGTGACGTGGATTTCTTCGTCTTAACTTTACGTTTACTTCAGTTTCTTTCCGTCGTTTGTCTGCAGCGTCTCTGCGAGCCGAGTTAAATCACCTCCACGCCGCAGCCATAGAGCACCTGAAGCAGATCCACCTGAAGGAGAACACAGTAGCCAAACGGGAGCTGGAGAAAGCCATGGAGCACAGCCACAAGCAGGTACGCTCCACCTCCTCCTCTGTCTCATCCTGTTGCTCGTTTCTTCTGCACTAACCCATCTCCCTCTCTCAGGAGCAGGATCTGCTGGTCCGGATCTCAGACCTGCAGGCGGAGGTGTGCTCCCGAAGTAAACGCATCACAGACCTGGACCACGAGATCCACTCGCTGAACGAGACGATCGACACGCTGACCCGAGAGCTGGAGCTGAAGGGGAAGGAGGTGCTGAGGGTCCGCAGCGAGGCCAACCACCAGATCAGGTGAGACCCGAGGAGGTCTGAGAGCGGGGACAGGAAGTGTCTCAGTGTGGCCGCTCTGACTGTGTGTCTCTGCTGCAGGGCTCATGAGCAGGACCTGACAAAGAGACACGAGCGGGACCTGGGGGATCTGAGCATCGTGCACCACAGAGAGACTCAGATCATGTTAGCGGACTTTAACAAGGCCCAGGAGGTCCTGAAGGACAAGATCTCAGCTCTGCAGATCCTGTGAGTTTCCCCCTGGGTCAGATTATTCTGCCTCCTTTGAAGCTCTGATATCTGATGATTCTGCGCGTGTGTGTGTGTGTGTGTGTGTGTGTGTGTGTGTGTGTGTGTGTGTGTGTGTGTGTGTGTGTGTGTGTGTGTGTGTGTGTGCAGGCTGGAGGGGACAGAGGACAAGCTGAGGCACAGAGAGAGCCGACCGGAGGACCTGCACCTGATCGCAGAGCTCAGAGAGATGGTGACAGAAAGAGAGGCTCTGGTGAAGAAGCTGGTGGTGAGTTCACCTGTGTGTGTGTGTGTGTGTGTGTGTGTGTGTGTGTGTGTGAGGAGGTGTGTGTGTGTGTGAGTGTGTGTGTGTGTGTGTGTGGCGACCTGGTTCCTCACACTGATCTCTCCTCAGGACGATAAAAAGTTTTACCAGCTGGAGTTGGTGAACAGAGAGACGGGCTTCAACAAAGTGTTCAACTCCAGTGCCAACGTAGGCGTCATCAACCCTCTGATCAAGGTGAGTCCTCAGACAGGGGGCGGAGCTTCAGGTGATTGTCTGTGACATCATCAGCCGACCGTCTGAGAGCGCCTCAGAGTCCTCACAGAGACCGGAGAGTCAGAAGGAGTGTGTGTGCCCCGTGACTTCACATCCCATCATGCATCTTCCACTTCTCCTTTCCTCCTTTCCTCTCCTTGTATCCTTTCTTTCCTCCTCCCCTCTCTTTGCTCTTTCTCCTCATTCACTCTTCTCCTTGAATCCTCTCCTTTCTCCTCTTTTCCTTGCATCTTCCCCTTCCTCTTTCTTTTTTTCCTAGCATCCTTTTCTCCTTCCTCCTCTCCTCCTATTTTCTTCTCCTTCCTCCCCCTCCCTCTCTCCTTCTCTCCTTCCTCCTCCTCTCTCCTCCTCTCTCCTCCAGGGTTTCTCTGCAGTCAAACATCGTTTAAATGTTGTAAAAACTCACTTCCTGTTGACCCGCCAAAATAAAAGCCCAGTGTGTTCCTCTGTTCTGCTCAGTCAGTGCGTCAAACAAAGTTCAGTTCAGCGTCCTCTCCTCTTTGTGCTCCCTCCCTCCTCCTCCTCAGCACCCTCCTCTTCCTCCTCCTTCTCTTCATCCTCCTCATCATCCCATGCAGAGCCCCGCTCTCCCTCCTCCTCCTCCTCCTCAGGGAGTCCTGGTGCACAGCTGCAGGAGGTGAGACTGTCTGATTCCTCTCCTTTCCACCTCAGTTCACCTTCAGGTCATGTGATTCTCAGAGTCATGTGACCTGTCTTGCATCCTCACCTGTCTGCAGCCTTCACCTCACTCCCCTCACGTGTCACTTGAAAAAGCGAGTCTGTGTGAGCTGCAGCCTCCCTCTCATCAGACTCAGCGCTGAATTATAACCAAGATTAAATCTGATTAAATCTTTTACATCTCACATTTTTCCCATCATGCATCTTTCCTCTGGTCTTTGGAATGTTTGAAGCTGGGTTGAGTCGGTCTCTGTGGGACTCTGAGTGATGCAAAGACGAGTCAGATTTAACTCTGAAGACACGCACTCCAGCACGCTCCCCCTCCCCAACCTCTCTGAGCGTTTCTCTGACTCCATCCTCCGTCTCCTCCCGCAGCCTTCCTGAGGCCCACGCCACGTCTCCCCGCAGCCTGAGCGGGGAAGAGGGGGGAGGACTCAAACCACTCCTCCCACATGACGAAGAAGAGGAGCTGTACTCGCAGTACTACACCTTCTGACTGCAAAAAAAACCACCACATGCACCACCTTTCTGTAAAATACTCATCTGGATCACCGGGACGGAGAGCTGAGGTCAGACACTCTAAACCACACGAAAACACAGAAAAGACGTATTTTAAAGATTAAACAAACTAAACAAGTTAAAAAAAGAAGGTTTTTAACTGTTAATTTGGAGGAAGAGTCAACAAATTGGGGTAAAAAGTCATCATTTGGGGATAAAAAGCGCCACTTTAAGAGGAAAAATGATCTAAATTGTGAAAATTGTGATTTTTGAAGGAGACACTAACTTTCTCACACACACACACACACACTGTGGAGTGTGTCTCGTCTCCAGTGAAACGACACCAGCATCACCCTGACCTCAGCCCCCGTCCCGCTGACTGTGTACATACAGGAAGTGTTTGCGAGAGCCAGCAGGGGGCGCTCGATTCACCCACCTGGACACCTGAGGAGGGCGGGAGAGGCTGGACTCTTTTTATCCTACAGTGTTTATACATCAGCTGTTTTTCTACGGTCTGTGTGTGAAGGAGCACACACTCACACACACACACACACACAGATCGCTCTTACACACACACCTCCAGCTTCTTTTTGATGCCAAGGAGTGATACGCCAATCAGCTGGGGGTGTGTGTCAGTGTGTGTGTGTGTGTGTGAGTGAGTGTAAGGGTCAGGCCATAGAGCATGTAAAACAGACACACACACACATATCATGATGCTGCTGTCACTCACTTGAATCTTCTTCGTTGGTGTTTTTTAATCTCAGCGTTTACATCGTGTCTTTCATACCTGTACAGTTTACAGACTGCATGGTCATATTCAGCCTGAGGGGGGCGCTGTTTCCTCTTATGTGTCGTGTTTCCTTCAATGGGAGTAAAACGGAATTAAAAAAAAAAAAAAAGGAGAGTTTCCGTCAGAGTGGAGAAACACACGTTAAAGGAAACACGACAAACACACGACAACACGATGCTCGTCTTCCAGAAGTGAACCAGCTGGAGTGTGTGTCCGCACAGCTGGAGTGTGTGTCCGCACAGCTGGTTCACCCTCACACTGTGAACATTAAAGCCTGAAGCTCAGAAGATTTCTCTTTATTTTTTTTAAAGGACTTCATTTTCTCACTTTGACCTGCAGCTTTACACAACCCACCTTTAATTTTTATTTTTATTTAATTTAATTACATCATTTTATTTTATCGCATTTTATTTATTTCATTATACTTGAATTATTCATTCCAGTATTACTTATTTTTTAATTATATTTTCTGCCGTTTATTGATTTATTTATACATAGATGTATAGGTGGGTGAGGACAGGTGCACACTGGCACGTGTGTGAGCTGGAGGTGATCTGTGATTTTTCATTCTGATTATGTCCGTCTGTAAAATCTATAATAACGACTATATCAACAATATTTATTTATATTTATATCATTTCTGTTGTATGTTATGGAACAGTAAAAATCTGATTGTGAGAAAAAAAAACAACTCTTGCTGTTTTGCTTTTGTTTTGTGACATTTGTCCCCTCCGAGCCTCCGTACAATGAGTTCTTCAAACAAACAGCTTCTTCAGGAGGAAACAGGAAACTTTATTGTCATGCAGTTTTTTAAAGTCAGCAGGTACATCTTCAGTTTCATCCAGAGTTTAACATTTACAGCCACTGCAGACACAGATTAATGAGGCATAAATTAACACTCAGAGATCACGGTGTAATCACAGATTATATTCTACACAACAGTCACGTGCCTTAACTCATCATCTGTGTGTGTGTGTGTGTGTTACAGATTTTAAACAAGTGAAAACACACCATGCAAACTGTGCTGCCTTGTGTTTACAGGTCTGCAGACTTTAATTCACATGTTCAGCCAGCTCAGGTCACTCTGTGTGTCTTAACATGACCACCAGGGCGCGCCAAAGCTTCAATTTGTCATTCTTTAATGTCTCGCAGTGAATACTACATTACCCATGAGCCTCAGCTCCTGTTGCTGTTTACCAGGTGAGTCTGGAGGTGAGTGAGTGGTGATGGGAGCACTAAAGGGGATAAGATTATTAAAGGTCTGGTGAGTGCTGTTTTGTACCAAGGTGCATTATGGGAGTTGTAGTTAACTTGTTCACCTTAGACTTGCTGCTTTCTGCAGGGACACACAAATTTACTGCATATGTGTGAATGTGTAGGTTATGTTGTCAGTATTGGTGTGTCTGTGCAGGAAGCAGCAGGGCTCATGGGAAATGTAGTTTGAGGTTAGTTTGTAGGAACTACATGTATGATCTGTGTTCAGTCAAACAGTGATTCTGATAAATGTGATGGTAGCTGTCTGATAATCCAGAGGTCTGGGTTATAATCTGACGAGAGTCCTCAGCTGCTGAGCAGCACGATGATGTAGATGAGCAGCAGACAGATGAGGATGAGCGTGAAGTTGACGAAGAGCTCCTGCAGGTTCCTCTTGGCCTGAGGGGTCACCTCGATCTGGGACGCCCGCCGGATGGCAGACTTGGTCATGTGCTGCACACGCTCCATGGAGGCAGAGGGCGGGGCTAGATCCTGGTAATCTGGGATTAACAGAGGAGACGGTTCGGCCTAAAACTGGGAGGACTGGAACCAGGCTGGAACCAGGAAGTGGAGCTGCTGGTCTGAGGAGGAGATCAGGTCCTGATAGGTCAGAAACTCGTCTTTTGTTCTTCTCTTCTCGTCTGTTCTTCCTTTCTTTTTCTGTCTGTAAGAAAAAAAGACAAAGAGAAGATTCAGTTTCTTTACAGTGAGCCTGTCCCTGTTTGTTTTTAGTTGAGTGGCGCCCTCTAGTGGCGGTGTGAGAGAGGTTGCAGATTGGATCAAGTTATGAATCCTTCGCTTAGTGTAGTTTTAACTTTTGAGCAGAACCAGGATACTTTTGATGATTCGTTAGCTTCTGTTCACGCTGACTTCCTGTCAGAGTCCGGCTCGCCCTGTCCATGTCGGATCAGAGCGATAACAGGACACGTCTCTGGACTCTTTCAACGCGTCTATTTTTACCTCCCCTCTCCGGTTTCCCCCTCCATTAATCTGCCCTGTCTCCCATTATCACCTGACGTGTTCACACCTTCACACACACTCTCTGCCAACCCGTCGGATTAACCGCACGGGGGGCGTCAGTCTGCTGGATGACCTCTGACCTCTGACTGACAGCAGGAAGTGTGGAGTGATTTACAGCGGCTGAAGACTGACAGCAGCTCTGACGTTTTAAATAAAGTTAAGTTTGAACCAAAGTTTAAAAGGAGCTGCAGCACGTTTGGACTTTCAGAGTCAGATTTTAAAAATAGATACAGAGCAGACGAGCAGAGGAGGTCGAGATTTACCTAAATTACTGACACCTTGTTGTCAAAATAAACACATTTATGCTTTCAGCAGTCGGTTGGTGATTTATTTATTTAGATTTTTAGTTAATTAGTCAGTTTGGGTTAGCTGGAGGAGGGAATTTTGTAAACACAATCAGCTGATGTTCAGAGCCAGAGGAGATAAGAGAGTCATCTTAAGAGGAGAACATTTCCATCACAACAGCTGAGTGTGTGTGTGTTTCTGTGTGAGCTTGGCAGTGTGTGTGTGTGTGTTCCCAATGATCACCTGATGTGTGTGTTTCCCTCATAGTGTGATGGTTTGATTCCAGCCTGCAGCTCTTTAGCACAATGCTCTCCCTCTCCATCCTGTGGCAGTAACATAAAGTCTGACGAATGGTTTGTTGACGTGAACCTCTCCTGTCTGAGAGCGTTGTGTTCAGTGTCTGCAGGAAATCTGGGCGTCTGTGGCAGAGTCTCCTCAGAGGTTAAAAGCGTGAGCTCAGGAACACTGTTTATCTCACACACTCTCTCTGTTTACATCCTCTACTGACGGTTTTATGAGGACAAAGTGGCTGATGTCTCACTCTGACCAAAAAATACTGAACATTTTTAACTTTTTCCAAAACTGCAGGGAGTCGGAGGAGTCTCAGACTAAACCGTGACGGAGAATAAATCAAATATTTATCCCCTTACAGGAAGATTTGTGTCTGATGAGTGTGTGAGCATGTGTGTGTGTGTGTGAAGATGCTGTTTCTTACCTTCAGAGGAGATCAGAGCTGGTTGGAGTTGGAGAGAGAAATGTTAGACATGCAGCCCACCGAGCTCTGCAGGACTGAGGGGAGAGTGGGAGGGATGGGGGAGGAGAGGAGGGTGAGTCTGGACCATCATTTTGTGACATCATCATTTTTTTTAAAGTGTAACTTTATTTGTGCACCAATAACAAACACGGGTGATGAGATTAACACCTCATCACACCCATCTGTTTATATTTCGCATTACACAGGTTTCCCCGCCCACCTGCTCACCTGCTCAGGGGCGGGGCTAACATCCCGCATCAGGACCAGAACAGCTGCAGCTCCTAAATAACCCGTTTGGCTCTGCGCTCACACAGAATTGATCCTCAGGGATTCTGATCCTGCTGATGACTAAATATCTTCACTAATATCTGTTATCTGCTGTCATCTCATGCACGCCGCAGCGCTAATCAAACTATTTCTTTCAGGGGAGGTTAGCGTGTGGGAAACAGCCGCAGGGAGTTGGCTGGCGTGTTTCTGACTCCAGGTCCTGAGGAGCAGAACCAGATCTGGGTCTTTGGCCTCGCTCAGTGTGTGTGTGTGTGTGTGTGTGTCGTCCAGCATGGCTTCGTCCTCTGGGGAGAAATCAAACGAGACATCTGGTCACAGAAAGTCTGAAAAGTAAAAATACACTCTGACTCCGCCCCCTCGCTGTGTCCCAGAAAGCATTGCTGCGTCCTTATAAGGAGAGTGAGTGTGTAAAAATGTCAAAGTCACACACAGGATGTTTGTGACACACACACTGACCTAAAAACACTGAGATGTGATGTAAGAGCTGAAACTTTGTTTGGTACCTGTTCACTTCCTGTCCTGAAAATACCCCAAAGTGCTACTTTACGGTTCCCTCTGACGGTACCTGAAAGCACCACGTTGTTTTTACATGAGGTCACCTGAAGATCTCTTTCTTAGCTAACCTATCTGTGTTTACATCTAGGTACCAGGTTCAGGTCCCCTGGGTAAAGGTTCCAGGAACCCTTTAGCGTTGTCTTTCATCATGAACACGTCTTTAGAAACCCCGGCTTGTCTCCTAAGTGTTTTATAAACTAAGTTTTGAATCTTCTCCTCCTTCTCCTCTCAATGTCTGCTCATACTGCGCTGGAAAAAATCTCCAGAGGAAAATAACTTTGTGTTTTTTTTTTACCCCAGGAGCCGCTCCGTGGCCTTACATGGACAAATGTTCGACCCAGAGGAAGATGCAGATTACAGAAACAAGAGAGAGAAACCCTGAGCAGGCCAGAGAAAACACACACACACACATATACACACACTGACTTCTACTTCTTCAAAGGATTTTTCCGGATTAGGATCATCACAGGTTGATAATCTGAAGATGAAAGTGTGTGGTTGTTACCTGCTGTGTCACATCACCTCCTGACTTTGAGCAGAAGTGTTAGGAAGGTGTGTGTGTGCCTGAAACTCACAGGAAGCTTCAGGCTGAGCAGTGTGTGTGTGTGTGTGTGTTATTTTTACCCCCTGCGTGTCTGTCTGGCTGACGCTCGTGTCCCCGGGGCCCGGCAGCGTTTACAGACGTTCTGTTTCAAGGATTATTTCAGGGACAATCAGATGCTGCTCAGCTTTTGTTTCAGGGCCGGGGTGCGTTTGTTTTATGTGGTTTCACGGAGCGGGCGGGGGGCTGGATTAGAGTTACACTCAGACATGTCAGACATGTTTGCTGCAGCATCAGGTGTGCTGGATTAGAGCGGCTGCAGGGTGCCAGCTATTGTCTGAGGATTTGTGCTGCTGCGTTTTTAGCAGGTTGGGTGCGTTTGGTTTATTTACAGAGAGCAGGATCAGTGGATTATTCCAGGAGAGGAGACAGGTGGATGCCTCAGAGGTGCAGCGTGGATCTCAGGCTGACAGATGAGGCTGCTGGGATGTTTGGGTGTATACTGGGAGGACTGGGAGAGCTCTGGGGAGACTTCTGTGAAACATTTAATAACTCATGAGTTTAAAGTGAGGGGAGTGTTTGAAGGTGGAGAAGAAAAGCCTGAAACACGTCCAAACAGCTGAGGACTGTAAACACAGTGTGTGTGTGTCGTCAGATGGAGTGTGTGAGGAGAACTTGATGGTCTGTAAAGCTCTCAGGAGATCAACCCTGCGCTCCGTCTCTCAGGCTGCAGCTCTCTGGAGAATCACATTTCTGTCTATATCTGGAGAACAGAGGGAGCAGAGGAGGAGCAGAATGTGTGTGAAGCTGCCAACAGCAGCAGTAAGTCCTCCAGAGTAAACACAGCTGATGGGGTAAACCTCACACACACATACACCACACACACTGCCACACACACTCCTCCTCGGCGTTGATCGCTGATGGGATCACGGCGAGGACAGAAGGCTTTAGGGATGTTAGCTCCAGTTTCAGAGCGCCGTGAGGAAGAGGACGGCGTCTCAGGACAAAGAGACACACCTCTTGTTTCCAACAGCTGACACACACACACACACACACACACACACACAATCCTTTGTTTACACCCTAGAGGCTTTGTTGTGTCCTTTGAGGAATGATGCTCAGATTTAAACATGTGGAGCAGGGAAAATGTTTCTGAGGTCAGATGATGAGAGGAAAGGTGTGTCATTTGTGAATTTTCTCCCACAATCCTTTGCTGTTTCCTGTAATATAACCATCTGTTTGATTAAAGTTTTTTAAATATCAAAGATCCTCTCAGTTTCCTCCCAGATATTCCGAGCTCCCTGATTGGACGCTGAAGCCTGTGCTGCTCTCTGATTGGCTGTGGAGTTGGAATCATGCCTGATCTATAAATAAAGAAAGAAGGCCACCATCAGGACTCTGTGACCTGCTTTAGAACCAGGTTCTGGTCTGAGTATGGATCAGATCCGCCCTCTAAATCAGTCAGAGTCCAGGTGTACTCAGGTCTCTCAGATCTGCACAAAGACAAGGTGTTATATCACCCCCTGTGGGCAGCAGTGTGTAACTACAGCTCTGTGTCGGATCAGTGTTAATTAGAAAAGTGAAAACACACACACACTCACACACAGAGAAGGAGGAACACACAGGGAGTAACATCAGGAGTGAAAGAGGAATAAAGCTGAGAATAAAGAAGCGACCTCTGACACACTCTGCTAATGAGAGGAGCCACACACACACACACACACACACACACACACACACTTAAAAAGCTTTTGATACCATCTTCACTGTCAGGCGGTTAGAGCGGTCTGGTTCTGGTTCGATGAGGTGGTTCATCTGGTTTTTCTAACCTTAATATTTTACCCTAATATCTGCAGAAACAAACGTTTATGTATATTACTGCAAACTGCAAAGGATTGTGGGTAAAAAACAGTGATAACACTGTGCATACTTTTATTCTAAGTGAGTGTGACCTTGCTGATATTAATTTACTGTGATATTAGAGTCAGCTTCAACAACAAAGAGCTTCCTTTGTCTCAGAAAACGTGTCATCGCTAACCACACACTTCCTCTGCTTTCATTACAGCAACCGGTGAAAAGGCACACACACACACACACACACACACACACACACACACACACACACACTGATCAGACACACACACACACTTAGACAAACACAGGATGGTGCAGTGACATTTCTTGGTGTCAGCGTTTCGGTGAAAAGCCGTAAAGGCTGCGACAGTTTGAATTAAAACGTGTTGTTTATTCTCTCATCACCGCTTAATCCTAATCTCACAGAGCTCCAGTTTAATCTGGAGTTAAATGTTTCACTGTATGGGATTATTTACAGTTTAATCTTGGTTTTAAATCATGTGATTCAGAGGATGTTGAAAGCCTGTTATGTGGTATAAATTTCAGTTTAATCTCTGGTGTAAATAATGTTTCTTTTACAGGATTAATTAGAATTAATTATTGAATTTAAATTTAATTTTTCTTGTATTTTTTAAAATGTATTCCAAAGTTTTAAAAGCCTGTTTTGTGGTATTAATTGTGGATTAATCTCTGCTTTAAAAGAGAATTTTTTAAAGGATTTTTTACAGCTTAATCTGAAGTGTAAAAAATGTTTGTTATTGGATAATTTAGAGTTTAATCCCAAGTGGAAATAAATTGTTCTCTGTGAGAATTTGTAGATTATACGCTCAGGTTTGAATGTGTTTTAAAAAGGCATAATTGAATGGGATTATTTGTAGATTAATCACAGGAGTAAATTACATTTTAGGTATAAAAGATAAAGATTAAAATAATTATTATAGAATTATAATTAAGAGTTTAATCTGAAGTGAAAATTTCGTGAGTATGAAATAATTTTTGTTTTTAATCTGGGGTGTTCAGATTGTGTTTAAATCATATAATTTAGGATTTAATCTCAGGTCTTAATTTTGTGTTTTCGTGAGATTTTTTTGTAGTTTCATTTTACTTGTAATGAATGTGTGTTTATATGTTATTTGTTGTTTAATCTGAGGTGTAAAGATGTGTTTAGGTAATTCTATTTAGTGTTAATCTGGGGTGTATACGTTGGGATTATTCAGTGTTTCTGTCGCTGAGGAAGGATCAGTTTCTTAGAAAAAGCAGAATAAAGATAATCTCGCTCTGAACGTGCCGTTAACTCTCTCTGTCTTTGTTCTCTTTATACAGGGCCTCCTGGATCACTTCCTTTACGCACACACACACACACACACACACACACACACACACACACACACACACACACACACACACACACACACACACACACACACACACACACACACACTCAAAAGGTTGGGTGCTGACAGGAAATCTTCGTTGTTCTTTTTCTACCAGCTGAATGTGAAGATGTTGGCGAGGATGGCTTCTGCCTTCATCGCCGCCGCGCTCCTGACCTGCTGCTGCTTCGTCTCCTGCACAGGTAAGCCTTCTCACCTTCACACCTGAGCATCACCTGTCCGTACTCAGAGCTCAGAGGAGTTTAAGATGAGCTTGAAGCGAGGCCGCCATCTGTAATCTGTAACCCTGGACTCTGACTTTACAGGCCCTGACTCTTCAGAGATTATAGAAACATTTTTTAGAGCTCTTTTTTTAATTAAAACACATCAAAATATTTAAAGTTGAGTCCTGAGGCTCCTTCAAAATAAAACTCTTTGAGACATGAATTTTATTCTGATGCTGACGGCTGAGGATTGGTGCAGTTAATGTTTTCTTAGAGAACAAAAACAGAAGTTTATAACTTTAAAAAGTTTAATCCATCAGCTATTTACTGTTCCTCTGTCACTGAAACACACATCTTTTAACTCTTTTTTTAAACACACACACAGATGAGAGATAGAGGAGGCTTAGAGTTGAATAAAATAATCTGCAAACACTTGGATTTAATCCGTTCAGGTATAAATACATGTTTCTATCAAAGGATGGTTTGAGATTACACACAAACCAGAATATATTATTTTTACCCTCAGACTGAAAAAACTGATTACAGCTCCAAATTGAGAGCGGAAACCTCCGATTCAGGTTAACAAGCAGGAAGCTGCACAAACCAACTGCAACACAGCCACACAACAGCTACACAACAGCCACACAACAGCTACACAACAGCTACACAACAGCTACACACCGCACTCCTCTCTGTTTTCAGGCGCTGAGAATAAAGGCAGAAAAAAAGGTTTTCAACACACGCGGCGGAAAAAAAAACCTGATTAATAAATAAACACATTTTGTCTCATCCTTTGGCGGTGAAACGGTGAAAACACAACTTTTATTTTCACAATCAGGAGAGCAGTTGTTGTGCAGTTATCTCAGACTTAAAGATCATCTTCTGCTGCTGACCTCAGATTAAACTGACATACGGACGATAACGTGGACCACAGGCTCTCTAATCCTCCCCCACAGGGAAAAACTGACTCACCACGAGACTTCCTGTCAGCACCTTTCAAAGTAAAGAAACCCTGCAACAGGAAAATGATCAGTTATTGGATCAGTGTTTCCACAAACATTCTTAATCCCTGAGATTACAGAGAGGGTTAGACCTTTTTCTGGTTTGGTTTATCACTTTAATTCTCACTTTGTCAGAGCCCTGCATCAACAGGATGTATCAGTCAGAGATGACACTGCAAAGGTGTGAACAGAAACCAGATCCCTGACTTTAAAACTCACAAAGCAGCAGATGAACAAACAACTCTTCCTGCAGGTGCTGCCTGTGACCTCTACGCCCTGAAAGGGGGCAACGTCAAGGTGGCCCTGAAGCTCAAACTGGATACTGGAGGAAGGCTGAAGTGGACTCATAACAATGACATCATCTTCCATCAAAGAGGAGCAGTGATTAAACCAGGGAAGAAGGAGGACATATCTAAGGACGGATCTCTGGAGCTGAGGAACGTGGAGAAAAGACATGAGGGGGATTACACGGCTGAGACTCACACTAAAGACGGAGGAACACTCGGGACATTCGGTCCTGTACGGTTATGTGTGCAGGGTATGTAACACGCTGAAGACGGGGTGTGTGCAGAGAAAATCCTGTAAGCTGTCACATGTCTGCTTCATCATGTTTCTCCTCTTCCTCAGACTCTGTCAAACAACCCAAAGTGACGGTGACGTGTAAATCACCTCAAGTCACGTTTAACTGCTCGGATAAGGTGAGCTGCTCCTCATGTTGTCTCTTTGTTCCTCCTGAACACAACCTGCCTCCTCCTCCTGATAATCCCTGAGTGTGTTTTCTGCAGGGGGAAGACGGGAAGGTGGTGTGGAGTCAGGACGGCAAAGTGTTGAAGAGTACGGCTCAGTTTGTGACATTTAAGGCTGAAGATGTGCAGGAAAAGAAGTTTGCCTGTACGGTGTCCAACAAAGTGAGCAACAGTACCAGTGTGGCTGTCAAACAGGAGTGCTACGAACCAGGTGAGCAATCACACCTGTTAAAGACACACAGGTTAAAGACTTTAGAGAGGTTTAACCAGCCTGTCCTTCCTCTTCCTCAGGTTTTACTCTCCCAGAGGAAATTTGGGGAATAAACACCTGGATAATAATCGGAGCTGGAGGAGGTTTGTCTGCTCTCTTGTCTCGTGAGATTAGTTTCATAATCCCTGATCACAGTAGATTTTAAAACTCTCTGCTCTTCAGGAATTGCCTTGTTGCTGTTAATCATCGTCATCTTCTGCTGCATCCGAGCCAAACGCAGGAAACGGATGCACATAAAAGGTAAGACTGATCAATTTCTGCAACAGCTGTTTGAAAATGAAGTCATAAAACTTTAAAACGCTGTCTGTGCTGGGTGTTTCAGACGAGGAGGAGCTTCGACTTGGCTGGACCAATCCCAACCAACAACAACACCATCATCATCATCATCCTCCCAATCAAAGACACCACCACCACCATCAGCAGCATCAGCAGCATCAGCAGCATCAGCATCAGCATCAGCACCGCCAGCAGCCAGCTGGACACACCGGGCCACGCCCACACCGCCCCAAACAGCAGCGCCACAAGAAACAGCCCGACCAGTACAGCTCTCAGCCTCAGCCCAGCCCTCGACGACCTGCACAGGTAAGGGGGAGGGGGGGTCAAGGGGCGTGGCCTCACCTTTTAACCAGAGAGAGGTGTTCAGGTATTATAACACCTCTGTCACCTCCACAGGCTCCTCCACCAGCTGATGAAGAGAAGCCTCCTCCTCTTCCTCAGCCCCGGAAGAAGGCTCCGAAAACACCTCAAATATGAGCACACCTCCTCATCCTTTGTTCGGCTCCTCATCTTTGAGGATGAGGATGACCTTCTTCCTCCTCTGTTTGCAGGATGAAGAGTGAGCTGAGGATGGTACCAGGAGTTTGATTCAAACTATTTAAATATTCAACTCTTTACGAAGCAAACTGATTCTTATTTTAATGTAAATCTCTTTTTTAACGATGACACTTCAAATCATCAAACTGTTTAAAGTCACATTCCAGGTTTATTTTGTATTTTTTAGTTTTTAACAGATTGTTTTTAAAGCTTAGATAAGGTCAGGATAAACTCTTGATCCTGATTGGCTAAAGCCAGAGACTGCACATGCTCAGTGTGATCAAACTAGGAGTTAGCTGATCTTATCTTTGTTTGTTTTTACATCTTCCTGCTCAGGTGAACATAAGCTTTGTTGTGTCTCTGCAGGTTTGTGCACGATTCAAACTAATAAACTAAACTAAACTGAGCATGTCTGTATGAGATTTCTGCACTTGCTTAACCACACACACACACACACACACACACACACATGCAGGGTTCAATGCATCACTAGCTGCTCTGCAGGACAAACCGCCTGAGCTGTTGTGAATCTATTTCGATGCAAAAAAAAAAACCCTAACCCTCAAACCTCACACTGACAGCTGCCGACTCGTACACACACTTTGTGTTAGCGTCTGCAGAGAGCTGGAGGAAGGAAACTGCACCACAGCGTCAATAAGGATGTCATGCTCCAACTTTGCTGCCATCATGATGTGAAATCACCTCTGTGTAACCTGAAATCCTCCAAGAATAGACTTTAATAGTGTCACTTTGACATCCAGCACAATGTGCAGTTCCTTAGGATGCCACAGGAGGGCGCCTGTAGCACAGTCACTAAAAACTTTTTAACTTTTGATCTCTGCTGTTGTGAAAGTTTTAAAACCACACTCTT